>NC_060070.1:57177142-57815357 GCF_922984935.1 Meles meles
TGGCAATATTCTGCTACATAATTTTCTCAAACTGTGCAACTTAAAGCATTCTAAAAGTTCTTTGGTTTGATTGAAAACATCTGTGAAGGGGTGCCTGGGTGGCTTAGTGGGTTAAGCCTCTGTCTTCCGCTTGGGTCATGATCTCAGGGTCCTGGGATCAAGCTCCGCATTGGGCTCTCTGCTTGGTGGGGAGCCTGCTTCCCCCTCTCTCTCTGCCTGCTTGTGATCTATCAAATAAATAAATAAAATCTTTAAAAAAAAAAAAAAAGATCTTTGAAGCACACCCACCATCTCTTAAGAGTCCTTTGTGTAGCTGAATACTTTGACCCTGTCTTTAGGAGATTTTTAGTAAAAAGTTGTTCAACCACACCTTCAAGTTTTTCTCTAAGCCACACTGAGAAACAATTCTTTTACCAGCTGGACCAGTGTAGGTATTTCCTAAATCATTAAGTCCTCGTTCCATTAATAATTCTTCCTTCAATTTCTTTCTTTCCTCTTGCATTTTTTTTTCCTCTTGCATTTTATTATAAAGCAGCAAGAAAAAAATCAGGTGGCTCCTTCAACTCTTTCCTTGGTAATCTCCTCAACTAAATATCTAAGTTAATCACATACACATTATGCAAGAGATAATTCTGTTATGCTTCCCACCATTATATAACAAGGATCCACTTCTTCATTTCCAAAAACATGTTCCTCCCTTCTAAGTTCTCAATGGCAGGAGTCTCCAAATCACAGCTTACCCAAAGAAATTTAGACATTTCTATCACAGTCTTCAAATTTTTCAACATCTATTCACTGACCAGTTCCAAAGCAACTTCCACATTTTCAGATATTTGATATGGCAGCATCTCACTTCTAGGTACCAAAATCTGTATGAGGTTTTTGTTTTTTGTTTTTTGTTTTTTTGATGTTTTAACAAATTGCCACTCAAAAAACTAAAACCAAAACCAAAACCATTTATTCTTTGCTTCTATAGGTCCGAAGTCCAGGCGCTGCATGACTCAAAGCCTCTGTTCAGTCTCAGAAGGCTGAAATACAAACATCAGCCAGGATGCATTCCTGTGTCCCTTTCTGGAGGTTCTGGGAAGAATCAGCTCTAAAGCTTTTCCATGTCGCTAGTAGAAATCAGTCTCATATGGTTGTAGGACTCAATATTCCTTGTACTGAATATCCCTCAGGCTCTGAACCTTTTGCCAGGAAGAGTCTAGTGTCACTTGCTTCATTTAAGTTTACTGAGAATAATCACCCTATCCTAAGGTCAATTAATTGGGACCTCAATTACATCTACAAAATGCCTTCACCTAGATTACTGTTTGTGTGATGGTGTGCAGACAAAGGGAGCAGAAATCTTGGGACACATCTTAAAATTCTGCCTACCATACATGTATGTTCAGGAATGGAACTGTTGGGTTGTGGATTATGTGAATACCTCAAAAAAAATTTTCTAAAGTGACTAACAACACTCCCTCTAGCAGACTAGGGGAACTTCCAACTGTGTCACATCCACGACAGTATTTTAGCCATTCTGATAGATGTGTAGTGCTATCTAGTTGCAGTATGAGTCTGAATTTCCTCATGACTGATGTCTGTCTTCCTTTAAAAGAAGTCAGTATATTTAAAAACAAAAACAAAAACAAAAACTGAAGGATTGGATTAGTTATTCCATCATGGGTTTTTAACTTAACCTTCTAAAATGACATTGACCCATATTGTGTAATAGTTATTTAATGTCTGGGCCTCTGATGTAAGCTATTCAAGCATTTTATTCATCTTTGTTATCCTAAATACCTAGCATAATCCCTGGCACACAGAAAGCACCTAATGTTTGGTGAACTGAATGTAATTTACCTTCTAAAATGTATTTTTTTTTTTCATTTCCAGATTTAAAGAACTGCTCCCACTCTATATTCCTCCTAGGTCAATCAATAATGTTATAGAAGCCAACCTTTTTTTAGCTGTCTAAAACACAATTTGTCTGAGCCACTATTACATTATATAGTTAGATGAATAATATATGCCCTAACTCTACCTACCATTAATATACCTAGCTTTCTTGCCCTAAACATAAAAAATAAACTCTATTCATTCATTATTCTGTCTTCCTTATTTTTCACATGCTTTAGGTCATTGTGCCTATTAGGAGAAATAAATTACTCTTATATTCACCTTTGATTATGTATCCCTCTCTTTCCATATATCCTTTTTTTTTTTAAAGATTTTATTTATTTATTTGACAGAGAGAGACAGCCAGAGAAGGAACACAAGCAGGGTAGTAGGAGAGGGAGAAGCAGGCTCCCTGCTCAGCAGGGAACCCGATGCGGGCTCCAGACCCCAGAACTCTGGGATCATGACCTGAACCAAAGGCAGACAGATGCTTAATGACTGAGCCACCCAGGGGCCCCGATCTTTTTATACCTGAATACATTATAAGGACTTTGTGAAACCTGACCAGTCTCTTTGGATATCTCTCCCAATTTCCTTGTCAGAATTTCTTTATTATTATATGTAATTGTATTCTAGGAAGTTATCCAAACACTTACTAACCATCTTTCCTTTTACAGTCTCAAGGTCATCAAATTACAATCATCTTCCCTCTGAACACTGGAAGTTTTCTTCTTTCTTTTTAAATTTTGTCTCAGGACCTGCTTCCCTAAAAACTAGCAAGGTGACTCATCACATCCATAGAATTCCAAAATAACTCTCTTCATGGATTAGAATTAGATGCAGAATAGTATATCCCTCTGTCAGGCAGCCTAACAGCCTGTGTTCCATTCCATTTCTGTGTTCTAGTCCTGAATTTCATCACACGAAATCACCCTCATTTCTAATGCTTGTACACTTTCATTAAGCTGCTTTTATAGAAAAATATTCTGCCAATATGATGTAATTACCACAAAAACTGTAATACTAGGTCTCTAAGTTGTTCCAATATTATGATTAATTTTTTTCTTGTTAAACATGTGCAGTGAATTAATTCAAAATCTTTGGAAGACCTGTATAGATTTTTTGAGGGCTGGTATCTAGCCAAATATTCTTTTAAAGCCATGCCCAGTTCATGTGCATACCAAGCAAATTATAAGCCTCATAAGTATGCAAAGCACAATATTTAGGTAATATTTTAATAAGAGTATAATGGTATAAATTAGTTTTTGTTTCTACAACAATTTACTTTTGTTACTAAGAAAATCTGATGTGGGGCGCCTGGGTGGCTCAGATGGTTAAGCCTCAAACTCTAGGTTTTGGCTCAGGTCCTAATTTCAGAGTCATGAGAACAAGCCCCACAGCATCCAGCTCTGCGCTCAGTGGTTGATGTAGGAGGGCTCTACTTCTCTTCTTCTCCCTCTCCCTCTCCCCGCAACCCATTCCTGCACACTGGCACGTTCTCTCTATATTAGAAAAGAAAAAGAAAAAAAAAATAGAAAATCTGATGCTACAGTAGCCGTCACTCCCTGAAGTACCTTACAAGCACCAAATTTTCCACTACAGTCATGGTATCTAAATGAATCATTCCATTTTTCAAATAGTTTTTTCTTAAGGACTTTGGACATAGATAATTGTTAGGAGGAACTTTCTGCTTATTAGTATATTCGTTATGATATTATATTCTCCTAACCATTAGTTTAGAATGCATGCATGCTTATTTTATTTTCTAAACCAATACATGCATCTATCATCAAATGAACAGATATAAATGTGTTAGAATAAAATAAAAATATCTTAAAAGACATGTATTAATTTCAATATTAAAGACTCAGCTATTCAGTGTCCAACATATTTATAAAGAAAAATTCTATTCTTTGAAATTTCACTTAGGGAAATTTTTCTTGACCCCAGAGTCTAAATAACATTTATGTGAAAGTGTATTACAAACAACAAAGAATTACACAATTAGAGATATAATTATTAGACAATAATAGGTTCTAAATAGGAAAGCCCAGATACACACTTTAGTCCTTACTCTTAAAATGCTTCATATATTTTTACTTAAGAACTGTTATGCAAAAATTTAACATGGCTGAGAATACGGGTCATCGTAACAATGGTGATGAAAAAAAGACTAGCAGATAGTTGTAGTTGCTTATAAAGCCATCAATTTCTCCCAGTTAAACTTTCTTTAAAGAAAAAAAAACCCACAAAGCTAAATGGAACATAACCTTATTAAGAAAACAAAATTTAAAAAACTTGCCATACAGAATTTTACTTGTCAAATTCTCATTTTCCACCAAAGCCAAAGAACCTCTCCTTTACATGTATAAAGCCATAAAGAGCCAATATCATTGCTTCTAATGATTTTCTAATGTCAATTAGTTTTTCTATAAAGACTAAGTAAAATCTCTGGTATAGCTAATGCAGATACCTCAAGTTACAAATTACTACTTTAAGTAAATCTAATACTTTTTTTTTAAAGACTTTTTTTCTTTTTTCTTTTTTTATTCTTTTCTAAGATTTCTTATTTCTTTATTTGACAGAGAGAGACACAGAGAGAGAGGTAACACAAGCAGGGGAGTGGGAGAGGGAGAAGCAGGCTTCCTACCAAACAGGGAGCCCAATGCGGGGTCTATCCCAGAACCCTGGGATCATGACCTGAGCCGAAGGCAGATGCTTAATGACTGAGCTACACAGGCGCCCTAAAGATTTTATTTATTTATTTGACAGAGAGACACAGTGAGAGGGGGAACACAAGCAGGGGGAGAGGGAGAGGAAGAAGAAGGCTTCCTGTGGAGCAGGGAGCCAGATGTGGGGCTCGATCCCAGGAACTGGGATCATGAGCTCAGCTGAAGGCAGACATTTAATGACTGAACCACCCAGGCACATCCCAATACCTTTAAAAAACAAAAACTATACAGGTGATTTCTAAGGCACTATTCTAAGTGCTTTCTATGTATTATTTATTTTATACATATTAACTTTATAACATGCATCTTAGGGTTTTCATGAGATTAATTATTATCCATTTTACAGATAACAAAACTGATATAGTTAGTAGGTGATGGGGCTATGCATTAAGATTCATCATAGGCAATTAGGTCCAGAGCCTGAATGCTTAACCACTATGGTAGTACATTGCTTTTCAATATAGAGAAAATTATATCCCAAGCTAAATAATCAATTATAGTAAGAACTAAACTTGACAATTAGTACAAGCTGGTTGCTAACCAATGAGGAAATTTATAAGTTTATGTTATCCCCCAACTCAAATTCATTCTATGGAAATTGTGATATAGATTTATTTAGTATGAAGAAATGTCATTTTATTGGGCATCTGGGAAGCTAAGCTTACCTAAACTTTGACAAAGACCCTAAGGGTAAATGTCTTCTTTGCAAATGCATGCTCAGCAGCTAGCATTAAGCTAGCACAAAATAAGTGCTCTATAATCACCTATAGAATAAATAGGGATAAGAGGAAGCTTGATAAATGATAAAGATTACATATATCACAGAGGAACATTTTCCATAAATTACAAAACCAAACACACAAAACAGTGAAGTAACATTCCCAATTTCATATAGTTAAATCAAGATATGAGATGTCCAATTTCCATATTTTTTTCCTTAAATACTATAAAGGTGAAATTCTACCAAAATACCCATATTATATAGTACCGAACTATACTCTTAAAAGTAGTTGTGATAGAAAATTTTCATATTCTGTGTATTTTAGCACAATTTTTAAGTCAAAACTAGAAAAAAAATCCACATTATGAAAAAATACAACTTAAATCACTACATATAGTTTCTACTTATAAATTTCTACACTACTAAGAAAATTTAGTTATAAAATATAAGACAATATCATGATAAAACTTAAGTTTAATTATTTTACAATTGTTCAAAATGTAATGAATAGCTACTGATAAATTTTTGTATTTTTCCCACCTTTCCTAGTTTCAGAAGTAAAAATCCAAATAGCATAAAAATGAAATGGAGTAACAGCTACCCTATGACCCAACAATTGCACTACTGGGTATTTACCCCAAAGATACAGATGTGGTGAAAAGAAGGGCTATATGCACCCCAATGTTCATAGCAGCAATGTCCACAATAGCCAAACTGTGAAAAGAGCCAAGAGGCCCTTCAACAGATGAGTGGATATAGAACATCTGGTCCACTGGGTGCCTGGGTGGTTCAAAGGGTTAAGCCTCTGCTTTAGGCTCAGGTCATGATCTCAGAGTCCTGGGATTGAAGCCCACATAGGGCTCTCGGCTCGGCAGGGAGCCTGCTTACCCTTCTCTCTCTCTGCCTGCCTGCCTCTCTGCCTACTTGTGACCTCTCTCTCTCTGTCAAATAAAAAAATAAAATCTTTAAAAAAAAAAAAAAAAGAAGAAGAAGATGTGGTCCATATACACAATAGAATATTAATCAGCCATCACAAAGGAGGAATACCCAACTTTTGTATCAACATGGGTGGGACTGGAGGAGATTACGCTGAGTGAAGTAAGTCAAGCAGAGAAAGTCAATTATCATAAGTTTCACTTACTTGTGGAACATAAGGAGTAACATGGAAGACATTATGAAAAGGAAAGGAAAAGTGAATTGGGGGAAATCGGAAGGGGAGACAAACACGAGAGACTGTGGACTCCCAGAAACAAACTGAGGGTTTTAGAGGTGAGGGGGGTAGGGGGATGGGTGAGCCTGGTGGTGGGTATTAAGGAGGGCACATATTGCATGGAGCACTGGGTATTGTACATAAACAATGAATCTTGGAACACTCCATCAAAAACTAATGATGTATTTTTTTTTTAAATATTTTATTTATTTATTTGACAGAGAGGTCACAAGTAGGCAGAGAGGCAGGCAGAGAGAGAGGGAGAAACAGGCTCCCCGCTGAGCAGAGAGCCCAATGTGGGGCTCGATCCCAGGACCCTGAGATCATGACCTGAGCCGAAGGCAGAGGCTTAAACCACTGAGCCACCCAGGCGCCCCCTAATGATGTATTTTATGATGACAACATAACACAATAAAAAAAAAAGTCTGAACTGCTATGTTCTCAGCAGTCTTTTTAGCTTGCCTATTTTGGAGGGCCACTGTGGCAAAAACCCAGACTTACAAACTGACCTATTTCTATAACCTGAACAGATTAAGATATATCACAAGAGGAATATACTGATCCTTGGATATGCTTGGGGCAGTCTGATGTCTGACTTTCACAGAAGACAGGGCCTAAAGACACTGACCCCCCTGCATTTAGATGCTACACAGACCCAGATTTCTTTTCTTTTTTTTTTGAGATTTTATTTATTTGACAGAGAGAGATCACAAGTAGACGGAGAGGCAGGCAGAGAGAGAGAAAGGGAAGCAGGCTCGCCGCTGAGCAGAGAGCCTGATGCGGGACTCGATCCCAGGACCCCGAGATCATGACCTGAGCCGAAGGCAGCAGCCTAACCCACTGAGCCACCCAGGCGCCCCAGACCCAGATTTCTTAACTTGGGCACATATACATATATACTCACATATGTTCATGCTTCAAGTGCATATATACACACGTATATGTAAATATTCATATATATGCCAAAAAATAGATTCCATAAGCAATGGGGCAGGAGCTATATTTCTTGCTCGTATTTCATGCCAAAGTAAGTTCCATATGAATTACAGATTAAGCATAAAAATGCAAATTTAAGAACACTGTAAGAAAACATGGGAGAATGTTTAATAAAACTAGGGTGAAAAAGGTCTTTCCAATATACAATGGACTATTACTCAGACATAAAAAAGAATAAAATCTTGCCACTTGTAACAACATAGATGGATCTAGAAAGTACAATGCTAAGAGAAATAAATCAGAGAAAGATGGAATACCATATGATTTCACTTATATGTCGAATTTAAAAAACAAAACAAATGAAAAGTGAAAAAAAGACCAAAAAAACACTCTTAACTATAGAGAACAAACTCCTGGTTATCAAAGGGGAGTAGATGGAAGAATGGGTAAAAAAAAACAGGTGAAGAGGATTAAAAGTACATTTATCATGACGAGCACTTATTAATACACAGAATTGCTGAACCACTATATTGTACACCTAAAACTAATGCATCACTCTATGTTAATTATACTGGAATTAAAAAAGAAAAAAAAGGTCTTTCAATCAAAACATAAAACTCACAAGTCATATAAGAGATATCTGTGACCAACTTTTGTACTTCTACAAATTTATCTCAGAGATATACTTGTATAAATGAAGACATATATGTATCATACTATCACAACAAAACAAAATTAACAGCAGACCAAAAATGATATAAATGTCCATTGACGAAGACTAAATTACGGTACTTCCATGTAATAGAATATATCATGTGTTTATGAAAATAACTATGGAAAACTGGCTTGTGCCAATATGAAAAAATCTATCAAATATATTGTTGCGTGAACACAAATTATAGGAAAAATATGTAGTGGCTTCCCTTTTATGCAAAAAAAGGAGAGCTACCTAGAAATATTTCTGACTCTATGCACAAAGTATTATGTGGTTGTCTCTGGAGAGGAAAATGGGTCTGGAAAGGAAGGAATCTTGCTTTTTATTATACATCCTTTGAAGTTCCTGAATTATTTTTCAGATTGTACATAAAGTTTTCACAAAAAAATAAATAAGAATAAAATTCAAAGAAAGTATTTCAAAACGGAATAGCAAATACCTTATACATAGGATAACAGAGAATTCTTACCTTTCTCTGCAAAATTTAAGTGAATGTAGTATAGCAGGTCTCTTTTGACGTAAATTCCATAAATGTAAGGTGTCATCAGCCAAGGCACTCACAAGAGCTCCCTTAAAAATAAAGTATAATATATTTTATATAGAATACATCTTACAAACATTAAAGCTACTAAAGAGCTGCCAAAAAAAAAAAAAAAACTTTCCAAATTTCAAAACTTTCAGCCAATAGATTTAGTTTTGAGAAACATCTGTCTCACTCAAATTCTAAATAGCAGATGTAATACAGTGTGTTATAGGTATATGTAAAAAATACCGAGGGAAATTGGAGGGGGAGATGAACTATGAGAGACTATGGACTCTGAAAATCAATCTGAGGGTTTCGAAGGGGCAGGGGGCAGGAAGTTCGGCCAGCCTGGTCGTGGGTATTGTGGAGGGCACGTATTGCATGGAGCACTGGGTGTGGTGCATAAACAATGAATTCTAGTACACTGAAAAGTAATTAAAAAAATTAAAAATTAAAAAAAAATGTTTTCACTTCTTCAATTTAAAGTATAATTTAGTATCTTATGAACTACAAATATACTAGGATCCAGCTGGATATTATGGTTGATAGCTATGTGAAATTAGAGGTCAAACTATAAGTTACTTGGTCACTATTGTACATCTTCTTGATCAAAAAAAAAAAATTTAATTTTTCCATTTTATTTGGCTTAAGAAAAATTCTTCATAATGTACTACACCTAGATCATAATTCTTCTGCTAGAATGATACAGAAAATAAATATAGCATTCAGCACACTACAACTTCAATATCCAAAGGTTGAACAATCAACTAATTTAGAAAGTTAAAACATCTGATACTACTAAATACTATTCAGTATGGAGAAAAATCTCTGGCCCTGTATGAGAATCAAATGAGGGAGACAAACCATAAATGACTCTTAATCTCACAAAACAAACTGGGGGTTGCTGCGGGGAGGTGGGATTGGGGGAGGGGGAGCGGGCTATGGACATTGGGGAGGGGAAGCGAACCATAAGAGACTATGGACTCTGAAAAACAACCTGAGGGTTTTGAAGGGTCAGGGGTGGGAGGTTGGGGCAACCTGAGGGTTTTGAAGGGTCAGGGGTGGGAGGTTGGGGGAACAGGTGGTGGGTAATGGGGAGGGCACGTTTTGCATGGAGCACTGGGTGTTGTGCAAAAAGAATGAATACTGTTACGCTGAAAAAATAAATAAAATGAGAAAAAAAAAAAAATTTAAAAAAAATTAAAAAAAAAAAAAAAAAAATAGGAGGCTCAGTCTTACCGCTGACCTCACAAACTAGAATTTTCAGAGCAAGGACGTACACAGGTATATTTGTAAAAATGCTCAGAGGTGACCAGGATTAAGAATCTCTAGACTAAAGTTGATTTATTAAGACATGTACGTGTGTTTCCTCAAAGGAGTCAGATTCTTTTCATTTATACTGAGAAAGTAAAATAAAAAAACGCAACATGAAAAATTTATGTTAATTTCAAAAAAGGACTTGCTGTTCTATTCATTTGGGTTATTATGAGAAATTTTAAAATCTCCTTCCTTTAAACTAAGTTTCTCATTTATCAAAGAGGATTAAAATACCTCTGAAAATTTACATTAAATGATCTCTCCAAGTCCTCTCCACTTTCAAAATTCTATGAGGGTTACTCCATGGTGTAATTCCTACTGCTACAACATGACTATCGGAGAGCAGAAATAAAGTCCATATGCTTTCACCAGAAAACATCCTCTTATCGATATCATTTTGAAGCAGAGAAACTCAAAGATTCAGACTATCAAAGATTTGTACTCTTCACTCTTATTTCCACCATAGTCAACTTCTTTCTCAAGTTAGGCACACCATCTTGAAATCTCAAGAAAGAAGAGATGTAGAGCCAGAAGGGCAATAACAGCTGACCACCTCCTATGGTGGCTCCTTTACCTACAAGTGGTCCACTAAATGTAAAAGCAAATAGCTACTCCCAATTGTCAGATTTCTGTAGCGTCCCCAATATTTGTATTTTGCTAAGCATTTTTTAAAAACAGCAACATCATTTTTAAGTACTCAAAATGTAACATTTAAACATGTAAAATAAAAACAGTCATATCCAAGAACTCAATGTTGAATCCTATTGAAAAGAAACCTGCCTGAAATGACAACATAAATTACTTAAGATTTCTAAAAACTTGTATAGGTAATCAATTTGCAATGTTATTTACACTGGTTCATGTACTGCTTTAAGAAATAATCTTAACACAAGTATAAAGATGGAGAATAGGTTAGTGGTTGCCAGGGATTAGGAACTGAGAGGAGGGGGCCCAGTTATAAAGGGGGAGCCTTAAGGAATTTCTTTATGATGATGAAATTGATCTGTATCTTGTTCATAGCGGTCATTACACAAATCTGTATGTGTCATAAAAATGCACAAAACTACACACCCACACGGACACAGGAGTTCATGGTGATGAGATCTAAATAAAGACTTTAGTCTAACTAATGGTAGTATATGGATGTTGTTTTCCCGGTTGATATTATACTATTATTATAATAATGTTACTACTGGGGAATCTACGGGAAGTACACGCAGAACCTCTCTATTTTGAACCTAATGGCCAGTAAAATTATTTCATAACAAAACTTTTTCTTTAAAATAGGAAAAATAATCTTGAGTCCTCATAAATGGGCTCAACAACTTTCTATATTATGATTTCTTTTGAATTTTAACATTTTACAATGCCTATTATACAGTTCTACAGAATTCTGTATTTAAAAAAAAAAAAAAAAAAAAACTTCTGGGGCGCCTCAGTGGCTCAGTGTGTTAATAAGCCTGTGCCTTCCACTCAGGTCATGATCTCAGCATCCTGGAATCGAGTCCCACAGCAGGCTCTCTGCTCAGCAGAGAGCCTGCTTTCCCCTCTCTCTCTGCCTGCTTGTGATCTCTCTCTCTCTGTGTCAAATAAATAAATAAAATTTTAAAAAAAATTCTGACCCTAAAAAACCTACATAATCTAATAATAATACACTAATCATAATAATAATCTAATAGTACACTAATCTTCTGATAAAAACATTTTACAAAAGTTCAGAGGTATCGAGTGTTGACTTTTTCCCCTCTCACATACGTTTAAGAATTTGTTCCATGGAACCTAAGGACCTGAGGGCAAAAAAACATCCACAGACTATCACCACAACTAAAGACAGCAGAGCCTTTTCTGAGGTAATTTCTTTCTTCTAATGACCAGCCTTTCATGCTTGTCACTGCGTACAGAAAACATCTATTCTCAGAGCTGCTCATATTTTAAATTGTTTAACTTTTTATTTTCCTTTTTTTATATTTTATATATATATATATAATTAGTTAATATAGACTGTTATGTTAATTTCAGATGTACAATACAGTGATTCAGCAATTCCATACAACGCCCTGTGCTCATCACAAGTGTGCTCCTTAATCCCTATCACCTATTTAACCTATTCTCTCACCTGCCCTCTGCTAACCATCAGATTGTTCTCTATAGTTTTGACTCCGTTTCTTGGTTTGCCTTTTTTTTTTCCCCTTTGCTTGTTTCTTACATACCACAAGAGTGAAATCACATGGTATTTGTTCTTCTCTGACTGACTTATTTCGCTTAGCATTATACTCTCTTGCTCCAGGTCACTGAAAATGCTCACACTTTTTAAAAACGCGCTCACATTATTTACTCTGCTGATAAAATAGTACTTGTTTCCTGAGCTCCTTTCTAACTTTATACTCAATCAAAACAAAAGACATCATCAGTTACTTCAACCAGTAAGCGACACAACAAGAATTCTGAACAATAACAAGTTTTGTTTTGTTTTTTTAATGGATTTTTGTTTCCTGGTTGTATTTAAAACAAGAGAAGTATATTTTGTTATTTATAATAAACTCAATCTCTAAAAAAATTTTAATATAGATTTTAGTGTTACATAACTTTCAGTATCCAAGAAATAAAATTTAAATGCAGCACCTTGTACCAAGAAGATTTACCTTACACCATTCTATTTGCAACATCTCAAAACATCTTGCATTATTTATGTAACTTCCCATGATGATGGCTTACAATAAACTGCTATTAGCTCTGACCTATAAGAAATTCACTTTTGTTCAAATATTTAAATACGAATGCATGCCAAAAATCTGAAAGACCAAGTGTGGCCCTATTTCATATACAAATAGGACAAATTAAAGCAATTCACTAACCTCATTAATCAGGAACTGAAGTTGGATTACTGCAGCTCCACTGTCATGCTGGCAGTAACATTCTACTCCTGGACGACCAAAGCTGTCATTAATTTCATTAAGGAGTCTACGGTATGTGTGGGCTTTTTATAGCAACTGTTAAATTACATAACAGACTAATAAATATTCCAATGACCTGATATTCAATACAGGCTATTTATTGAGATTAAAATTCAGAATTACATTTATTACACATTAATCTGATCAACTAGCTTCTGCTGATAATCAGAAGTCTCAGAGATTACAAGTCTAAAGAAATAATAACCATTCCTTCTACAAAATAAAAGAACTATCAAAAAAAGCAATATACAGAACATAAAATAGGTTTACACTTTACCCTGGCCCAGGTTTTCTTCTTCCACTTAAAATAAAAAGAGAAAAGGTAGTTGATCTGCAGAGCACCCAATCTTGCCCAAGGCAGCACACAAATCTGAAAAACAGAGACAGGTCATTTTGGAATAATGTTTTTGGAACCAATCTTTTTACTAGCATTTTTCATTCCTATGGTATTTTCAATAGTGTAAGTTAATATAATGAAGAACTATATACCTATGTTAGTAATTATAGCATGATGATGTTATATTACTAATGAATGTACCAATCTTTTATAATAGACCTGAATTCAAAATATGCAAATTGATACAAATTTGCATATAACAGTAAACACACAACATTCTCTGTGTTAGGCATTATATTAAACATGTTATATATATTAACTTATTCAAGTCCCATAATCTATGAAGAATATATAATTTCTCCCCTGTAAACAGATAAGGAGACTGAAGCACAGAGAAATCAAGCAACTTATAAGTCACACAACTAGAAAGCAACAGAGATGAGATTTGTTTTTTGTGGGTTTTTTTTTAAGATTTTTAAATAGTTATTTGACAGAGAGAGACACAGCGACAGAAGGAACACAAGCAGGGGGAGCAGGAGAGGGAGAAGCAGGCTTCCTGCAGAGCAGGGACCCTAGGATCATGACCTGAGCCAAAGGCAGAAGCTTAATGACTGAGCCACCCAGGCGCCCCCAGAGATGAGATTTGAATAAGCATTCTGGCTCCAGAGTCTGTATTCTTAATAATAAGGAATGCCAAATAAAGAACAAAACAAACAAAAACCCAAACACTTAAACAACTTATTAAATGCCAGGCATTCTTACATGCTTTTATCTTCATAAACTAGAAAGAAGAAAGTAGCTATTTTAACATGGTGCTATACTAATCTACTTTTCACTAGTTAATAAATATTAATAGAAAATAAAAAGCTAAATCTAAAACTAAAATGTGATTGGCTTTAATGAAATTATAGCCTTCTTTATAAAAATTCATATTGAGGTATACAGACTATTTCTATATTCTTTTAATACATGTCCTAAGGTTCTTCTTAGGAAAAAATAATCACACCAGAGGTTAAATCCCTATTTTCTATATACTTTTTCCTTCTGATTTCTAAAAGTTTTCTAGGTGATTATTTCTTTTCCATGACTTTTTCATTTTATTACCAGCAACTAATTCTTCTATGATTTCATAAATAGACAAATTGTGCACGTTTAGCCTAGAGTACCCTCTCTGTAAACATCTCAAACTTTTATCATCAGCATCATCAATATTAGTAGTCCTAGTTTTATACCAATTACCCAAATGCACCTAAAGGAAGCTAGATTTCAAATTGTTACTACTGGCACTTGGTAGTGCCAAATCACACCTGATTGGCCAAAGAAATACCTGGATCTATATTCATCCATTTCTTTTGTCAGGATGCCTTTTTAGCCAGGAAAGGGAGTCTAATTCTAATCTCTCCAGCTAAATTATTCTTTCTGGGACCAATTAACATATTCTATAATTCTCATTTTACATGGAGCAAAACTTCTCATCTAACCAGATCAGTAAAACTAATAAAAAATGTGTGCTATTATGAATAATCATAAAAATTCCACTTACCTTATTTTTTTCAGAAATCATACACAATTTTGCTCATCTTGTGATATTATCTTCTTTAAGTATGGATCTATTAACTAGATTCAGAATTATTTTTCTTAAAACATAGCTATGGTGCTCCTGGGTGGCTCAGTTGGTTCAGTGTATGACTCTTGGTTTCAGCACAAGTCCTGACCTCATGGGTCATGGGATCCAGCCCCACAACAGATGCACTCAGTGGGGAGTCTGCTTGAGGATTCCCTCCCTTTGCCCTCCCCTACATGCATGTCCATGTGTGTGTCTGCTCTCTAAAATAAATAAATCTTTAAAAATAAATAAAACATAGCCATAACTATCCAGGTATAAGATTTATAGTTTAATTTTTTATTTAGATTTATTTTTTAAAGATTTTGAGAGCTAGAGACAGCAAGTGAACACATAAGCAGGGGGGAGGGGCAAAGGAAGAAGGAGAAGTAGACCCCTGCTGAGCAGGGAACCCTGATGTGGGACTTGATCCCAGGCCTCTGGGATCAGGACCAAAACCAAAGGTAGCTGCTTAACCAACTGAGCCACCCAGCCACCCAACTTGTTTAATTTTTAAAATGGAACTTTAAAGATAATTGGCAATGCATTCTAAATGAAGCATTCACATGCAATTTTACGATTTCTTTTCTGAATCATTAACTGTTATCCACACATCAGAAAAATTTTAAGTGACTGACTTCATGAAGTCTTCCCAAAGTATTAATCCCGCTTTTTATGTATTTTTAAAAACCCCTCTATTTTGTACTCACATTCTATAGTCTTAGAGTACACTAATTACTAGATTATAGTATCAAATATGATAGGCACAAACAGATGTGGGAATACATAAAACTGATTATTGGTTAAGTAAAAATTTTATAAGCAAATAGATCTACTAATTTGGGCCCACTGGTCTCAAAACTTTTTTTTTAATGATTTGCTTATTTATTTATTTGCCAGAGAGAGAGTGAGAGCAAGCGAGCACCCAGCAGGGCAAGCAGCAGGCATAAGGAGAAGTAGACTCCTTGCAGAACAAGGAGCCCAATGCGGGACTCGATCCAAGGACTCTGGGATCATGACCAGAGTCGAAGGCAGATGCTCAACTGACTGAGCCATCCAGGTGTCCCTGGTCTCAAAACTTAAGTATGTTGTGGGCATCAATCAATATTTTATTCATAGAGACTGCAAAATGTCTGTAAATCCAGGAAGTCAGTTACATGGAGGTCAAGAATGGTGTATTTTTATCTATGCATGTAACTACTCCAGACAAAACTATACTTTTCTATGACATTATTATTAATATAGCCACTTTACTTATACCTAAGATGATAAATACACTTCCTTAATATAAAAAAGAACCACTTTACTATGTACTAACTTTCAGGCTCTGTGTCTTAAAAACACAATTGTACTTAATCCTCATGGGAAGTCTGAGAGGTAATTATTATCCATATTTTACAAATGATAATTCTGATGCTCAAAGAAATGATTTTTCTCAAGATTACTAATGATTCTCCCTTTTCCTTCGGATAAGGTAGTACTATGCTGCAGCCAGCCTTGAAGGATTCTTAATACTACAAAAACCTTATGGATTAGGGGGAAAACTCGTTAAGTCATTATTTCATAATAACAAAAAGTTTAAAATTAAATTTTAAGGAATTGAAGTTCCTTAAATATATAAATATATATTTATATCCATATATAAATATATAATCAAAAGATATTAGTTTGAAAGAATACAAATTCCAGAGCAAGTATTTCTCATTCCTGGCAGTGTATCAGATTTCCAGCTCTACTGCAAATTTACTAATCCCAAATTGCCTGAGAAGCAGCCTGGGTAGGTATCCTTTTTTGTTTTGTTTTTGTAGATGTGCCACAGGAATTTCTGAGGCACAATTGAGAATTAAGACATCTCCTGTCAAGTCAGTTCATATGCCAGCTCCACCGGAACTTGCTGTGACCTGAGGAGAATTATTACACCTCTCTACTTTCTTGTCTATAAAGTACAGATACTAGTTTAGCTTGCAGAGCTGTGGTGAGAAGTAAAACTATTGAGAGTGTACTCCCCAAATGGTACCCACCCATTATCATTATTTAACTAGTATATTCATTACTTTAGAACTAAAGATATCTTATAGTAGACATACCATAATGTAAGAAAACAACTTTGACTATATTAGAGCACTAAACAAACATGTCATAGGTGCAAATATTCATATCTTCTCATATTTTTCTAATGATTACCGCTTCTTGCTTATATGGTTCTTCCTAATATTGTTATTACAGAGTTTTATTAGACAATAGACAAACACTGCAACAAAGTTCTGCTTTATAAATTATTCCTGTTGCAGCTATGTACAAAATGAAGAAAACCCAGAAGAAAACGTTATATACTGAACAATTCTACAAAGATATTTGTTAAAGAAATATTGATTATTATGATGCCTACTCCTTTATATATGCATTAGTCAACTGTAAGACAAAGCCAAATTGTAAGGCTCCACTGACTATTTCTTGGTGTCAACATCTTTTACCTTTTAATTCTGAACACCAATGTACTCTTCTAAAAATAGTGCTATCTGGGGCGTCTGGGTGGCTTGGGGGTTAAAGCCTCTGCCTTTGGCTCAGGTCATGATCCCAGGGTCCTGGGATGGAGTCCCGCATAGCATCGCATCAGGCTCTCTGCTCAGCAGGGAGCCTGCTTCTCTGTCTCTCTCTGCCTGCCTCTCTGCCTACTTGTGATCTCCATCTGTCAAATAAATAAATAAAAGTAAAAAAAAAAAAATAGTGCTATCTTCCTATCATAGATACTTTTAGTCTCCATTTTTTTTTTACCGCTTGCCCATCAAGAGCTAGGTTACCTACCTAATCCTACTAGTTAACTTTGTCTCTGAAATAAACCAATTAATTTATATGGCCCATAACACAGGCCACATACCTTCTGCACAGCTACTTAGGGCTCTTGTCCAGAAAAACACCATCATAATGCCCAAAGAAGAGCTGCAGAAGACAAGCCTAAAACAGGTTGAGAGCAAAGTCTCTGAATGCAAATCTTTTAAGTTTAGACATCATCTAAGTAAGCAACAGTGAAGACAGAAATATTTAAGGAAAAAAATAATATGATGAAACTAGCAATTACTTAAGAATAATCAGGAAGAGACACGTGGGACAGATAGGCAGAAACCAGGACCAAGACCAGTCAAGCCTTTTTTAATATTGTATCATTAAATGCAAATTCAAAACAAACATTCATCCGATTGTCTAAATAGGGTTTTTGTTTTGTTTTTGGAAAATGAGGAAGAAAGGAGGAATTAGGAAGCCTTTAAGTACATCAGTACTGTCACAGTAGTTAAGATTTATTAAACACTTAATATGTGGCAAGTACCATATATATATTAGCTTACAAGAGTACCTCTTCTATAGGCTCTGTTGTTTACCAAAGAGGAAACTGAGGTACAACAAGGCTAAATAATTTGCCCAAGGCCATTCAGCTAGTTAGTAAAGCTGGAGTTTGAACCCAGGCAGTCTAACTCCAGTACACACATATATACATGTGAATACAAATATTTACATATGAATCACCAAGCCTTGCTGCACAAAAAAAAGAGCCAATTTTCACCTGTTGAAAGAGGACTTTAGGGACACCTGGGTGGCTCAGTCAGTTAAGCCTCTGCCTTCAGCTCAGGTCAGGATCTCAGGGTCCTAGAACTGAGTCCAGCGGCTCAGGCTTCTTGCTCAGCAGGAAGCCTTCTCCCTCTGCCTGCTCTGCCTGCTTTTGCTTGCTCACTCTCATTCTGTCTGACAAATAAATTTTTAAAATCTTAAAAAAAAAAGAAAAGAAAATTCAATAGAGAAAGAAAAATGGTTTCAACAAATGGTCTTGGATAACTAGATATCTACATCAGAAAGAATGAATTTGGACCCCTATCTCACACTACATAAAAAATATTGCTCAAAATAGAGATCTAAATTCAAGAGCTAATACTATAAAACTCTTAGAAGAAAACATACATCTTTGTGACCTCAGATAAGGTTGTGACTTCTTAGATATAACCCCAAAAGCATAAGCCACAAAAACAAAAGTAAATTAGATTTCATTAACATGAAAAGCATTTTGTGCTTCAAAGGACATCATTAAGAAAGTGAAAAAAACAGTCCACAGAATAGGAGAAAATATTTGTAAATCATATATATAATAAGGATTTAATATTCAGAATATATAAAGGGCTTTTACATCTGAGTAACAAAAAACAATCCAATTTAAAAATGGAGAAAGGACATGAATAGACATTTCTCAAAAAAAGATACACAAATAGCTAAAATATACATGAAAAGATGCTCAACATCATTAATCACAGGGAAATGCAAATCAAAGCCACAGTGAAATACTACTTCACCTCCTCTACTATGATTACAAAAGATAAGACAAGAGTGTGTACGGATGTGAAGAAATGAGAACTCTCAATTAGTTGGTAGGACTATAAAGTAGTACAACCACTTTGGAAAATAATTGGCAATTCCTCTATGTTAAACAAAGAGTAACCATATGACTCAGCAATTCTACTCTGCGGAATACAAACAAGAGAAATGAAAATATACATATACACAAAGCTTCTACACAAATGTTCACAGCATTATTCCTACTAGCCAAAAAAGAAGAAAACCTGAATGTCTAGTAATTATTGGATAAATAATATGCAGTGTATTTATACAACGAACTATTCAACCATAAAAAGAAAAGAACCACTAAAAATATGGATAAATCTTACGGACACTATGCTAACTAAAGGAGCCAATCATAGAAAACTACATATTATATAATTCCATTTATATATGAAATGTCCACTGTAGATGAATCCATAGAAATAGAAAGTAAGTAAGTGGTTGTGAAAGACTGGGTGGAAAGTGTGAAGCAGAGTAAATGCTAAACAGGTATGGGTTTTTTTTTTTACTGAGATAAAGAAAATATTCAGAAGTTCAGAATGCTGATGATTGCATAACTCAATGGATATAATGAAAAGCCCAGAACCATACACGTTAAAAGGGTAAATTTTATGGTATTGAAAAGTACCTCAGTAAAACTGTTATTTAAAAAAAAAAAAAAGGAGAATCAACTTGTATGAATGATGAATGATAATACAAATAAGGAAAAACAAAAGAATTTAAGGCCAAAAATGACTGCAATTATTAATGAAACAAATTAAACATTATATTCTTAAATAAAGTTTTAAAAATCCCTTTTATCTAGGATTAAAAATATCTGTCACAAGCAACGAATTTAACTATTTAGCAACTTAACTGAAATGCAGCATAGTAAGAGGTTAAAAAAAAAATCACACTACAGTTTAGTATTTTTGCAATTAAGCTCCTTATTTCCTTTTCTTTTGCACTCAATTTTTAAATATTTTTATTTCATTCAAGATTTAAACACAGGAAGTATTTAATAGATGATACACAACAGATAAAACCCTTGAAAAGCCTTTAAAATTCCATGAATCTATAAGCTCAGCCTATTCCTTTTACCTTCCAATCTCTTGTTAGGCTGGTATTACAATCACAGCAACAGTTCCTCTGTTTATTCTGCCCCTGGATTTCTACCATCCTGTCAGCAAAGTAGCATAAAAAAATAGTCAAAGAAGTAGGGGCACCTGGGTGGCTCAGCGGGTTAAAGCTTCTGCCTTCGGCTCAGGTCATGATCCCAGGGTCCTGGGATCGAGCCCCGCGTCGGGCTCTCTGCTTAGCTGGGAGCCTGCTTCCTCCCCCCTCTCTCTCTCTGCCTGCCTCTCTGCCTACTTGTAATCTCTATCTGTCAAATAAATAAATCTTAAAAAAAAAAAAAAAATAGTCAAAGAAGTAAGCAAGGGACCCCAGCCAGTGGTAAGTTCTGTGAGTACAGCTTCTAGGCAAGTTTTCACTACTCTCGCTACCACTGTATATTGCACGCATATTTTGGCAACCTCTGCTTTTATGAAGAATGAGATAATATCAAGACAGTATATATTTAATAAATTATTAAGATTTTTAAGGATCATATATATTCTCAGAGAATCTGTTCATCAATTCCTGTCAACAAAAAAAAAGGGCAAAGAAAGTACTGCCATTATTCCAACCTATACAGAAGTGACACATCAATTTTCCAAACTAGGAATGTAAGACTGGAATACATATAAAATGGAAAGCAAGTGGAGAACTTTGATATGCTGTGCAGTTTCTAAAAATACATTTATGTTCTGCAAAGTTTAAAGATGAGAATACAGATAACTGAACTTTTCATGAACTCATAAGTGACTAATAAATTATCCTAAAGTATTATACATTTAATTATATAATATTGTGTAAAAGGAACTTTCATTGAACATATATTCTGCTAGCAAACCAAGAACGACTTTGAAGGGTAAACTGTTGTTCCTCCCTGATTAAAATTATCCATTATAAACCCTGATGATTTCCACTAACTTGTTACCATTTATTTTACTGCATTCTTACACTTTTAGCAAGCAGAGTAACTCACATCTCTACTAAGGCTTCAAGGTGCTGCTACTTTCAATCAGCTTAATACCCTGAATAAAAGCTCAGTGGATTTTTATTTTTAATGGCTTACATCTTGAAGAAACTTAATCATAATGTGATTACTTTCAATAACAAAGTTAAAATCTAAAGACCACCATAATGTGGTCAAAGAATACTGATGAAAGCACTCTAAAAATGAAGAAGAGGAGCTTTAGCATCAGACCAACTCCACCATTTAGTGTGAACATAAACAACAATCATTGAGCAGCTGAGAGATTTCATTTCTGTTATTCTACATTATAAGAAATAAGTGACAGTCAACAAAAAAAAGATGCAGTACTTCATACATTTACCCGACTCAAAAAAATGGAAATATTTCAAATGATCTGTGATAAATAAGACAACCTATGTGCAGCTGCAGTTTTCTCATCTGAGATTGCTTCACCTGCCTCCTCCACCTGATCAGTGTGACAACAACCTACCTGCAAGACTTCAGAGGTTGAAGACTCAAAGGGGACCCAGTCATGAATGGAGAGCAGGGAATCCTTAACACTTTAGTGAGTTTTGCATCCAAGAGCTCCCCCAGGTTCCCACAGCAAATATCTGAGAAAAATCCCCTCCTGCTCCAGCAATGGGTGGGGAAAAGCAATGATTTTTAAATACACTGGAGCATTCTGTTCTTAACAAGACTTTCCCTCAGGAGAAAGTAATGGGAGCCTAACCAGCTGGGAGTTTATCAGAGCTGAACTGATGAGGCGGAAGGGAAATACCCAACTCCAACCCACTCTAGCCATCCTAACTTGCCTGGGGGAGGGGCTGAATCACAAGAATCAATTGTGAGTTTCACAGTTCAGAAGCTCTGGCTCACTAAAAGACTAAGACCTAATCATAGGACAACAGAATACTTCTCCTCCCCTCACACCTTACCACCAAAAATGAATCTAGATACAAACCTTGCACTATTCACAAAAAATTAACTCAAAATTAATCACAGACTAAATGTGAAATGCAAAACTATAAAACTCCTAGGAGATAACATAGAAGAAAACTTAGATGACCCTGGGTATGACAATGACTTTTTCGGTACAACATCAAAAGCACAATCCCTGAAAAAAAAAAAAAATTGATAAGCTGGACTTCTTTAAAATAAAAGCCTGTGCTCTGTAAAACACAAGGTCAAGAGAATGAGAACACAGGCCATAGACTTGGAGAAAATATTTAGAAGACTGAGACCCAAAATATAAAAAGAACTCTTAAAACTCAACAAGAAGAAAATGAGTGATCCAACTCAAAAATGGGCCATAGACATTAACAGACACCTCACCAAAGACATACAAATAGCAAACAAGCATATGAAAAGATGCTGTATAACGTCACCAGAGAAATGCAAACTAAAACAAGAAGTTACTGCTACAAACTTAACAAAATAGCCAATATCCATAACTGACAATATCAAATGCTGATAAAAATGGGAGATCAAGAGAACTCCTGTTCACTGCTGGTGTGAATGCAAAATGGTATGGCTACTCTGGATGACAGTCTGGTAGTTTCTTATAAAACCAAACATACTCTTATCATACATACAATCTAGTAACCGCACTTGTTGGTATTTACCCAAAGCAGCTAAAAGCTTATATACACACAAAAACCCGCACAGGGATATTTGTAGCTGCTTCATTTATAATTGCCAAAACTTGCAAGGAATCAATCTACCCTTCACTAGGTGAAGGGATAACCAAACTGTAGTCATCCAGGCAATGAAATATTATTCAGCATTGAAAAGAAACTATCAGCCATGAAAAGACACAGAGCAAAAGTTAAAAAGTGAAAGAAGTGGATGTGAAAGGGCTACAAACTGTATGATCCAACTACAGGGACATTCTGGAAAAGGCAAAATCCTGGAGACAATAGGAAGATAATTGGTTACCAGGAGTTGGGGATTGCGGGGCAAGAAGAGATGAATAGGTGGAACACAGAGGATTTTAGGCAATGAAACTATACTGTATGATACTGTATGGTAGATACATGTCATATATTTGCCAAAACCCATAGTATGCATAACATCAAGAGTGAGCCTTAATATAAACCATGGACTTTGGATGATAACGGGTCTGTGTTGGTTATTCAGTTATAACAAATGTCCCACTCTGGTGGAGGAAGTTGATAATGGAGGGGGTATGCTGAACACAGGGAAATGTGGGAAATCTCTGTACCTTCTGCTGAGCCCAAATACTTCTCAGAAAATAGTCTATTTTAAAAATTAATGTTTTAATAAATTAAGTTAGCTACATCTTCATGATTACAAGGGTGGACATAATTTTACTGCTGACTCACAATTTTAACATTCTGCTAGTCTGCTATTTAAGCAAAACTATAATGTGTACTATTTCTGCAGTAAAAATGTAATAAAATGTTAAAAATAACTATGAAAGATGCATAGATCAACATTAAAACCTTCCTTAATGCAACATAACTATTTACAATAAACTTCCAATGGTATTTGAAAAATTATGTCAGTGAACTGCTTCCTTTTCATGTGAATGAAAGGAATATCAAAACAAACAAGTAACTACCATATCCAGACTAACTCATATTATTCACTGAGTTGAAATAGGCCTCTAGTTACCTCTTCCACTATTATTTTTGGTAAGAATTTTTTATTATTGGTAAACAAATTAGAGTTGTTGAAAAAATATTCATTCTTACTATTCCTTGTTTTGGAGTTAGGATTTTCTCTAAAGGAGTCAAAGTGAGTTATATGTATTATCACAGGCAATTATTTAGAATAGATTTTGATATATAAATTACTTTGGAATGAATCACTTGCTCACTCTACAAGAAATATAGACAGACACAGTGGTCTGGGTTAGAGAAACAAGAAACAATGTGCATTCTGACATATCAGGTAAAAACAGTCTTTTATCCCAGCATCCATTCTCAGATGCTTAATGGCTAAGCTCTTTTCTCAAGTATGGCAAAGTGAATTTTTTTTTTTTTTTAAAGATTTTATTTATTTATTTGACGGAGAGAGAGATCACAAGCAGGCAGAGAGGCAGGCAGAGAGAGAGGAGGAAGCAGGCTCCCTGTGGAGCAGAGAGCCTGATGCGGGGCTCGATCCCAGGACCCTGAGATCATGACCTGAGCCGAAGGCAGCGGCTTAATCCACTGAGCCACCCAGGCGCCCCATGTCAAAGTGAATTTTAAAAGAAAAATACAACCTATTATGAAAAATACAGTACAGAGACTGAATAGATGGAAAAGTCTGCTCCACTTTTTCTCCTTTTCAAAAGACAAAAAGAAAAAAAATACACAAAAGGAAAGCAATTTAGCAGAAAGTACTGCAATAGCTGATGCCACTAGATATACAGTCACCTCTGGCAGAGTACTGCTGTGAAAAAGCAGAGGTACAGCTCTTACAAGAAAAGATTATGTACTTTCAAGAAAGGGTAAGATTAATCACTCCTCAATAGACAACCTCACCAAGAAAACTTCAAAAATTCTAGACAGCACTTACTGAAAGGGAAACACAAACAAAACTTAAACTAGGGATATACAAAATCCCTACTTTAAAATTTTAAAAAATCTCATTATTTAAACGGTAACTACCATACAGTTTCTAAGACTATATATTTTACAAGTAACATGTGCTAAGCAAACCTTAATTTTCAAATGAAGAATTATTTAAGACCAGAAATATTAGCTACTTTTTAGTTAAAACCCCTTTGTATTTTCCATTCTAAGGGAATCTAAGTTACTCTAGAACAGCATTCATTTTTAATATTATTTATTATTTAAAGTAGGCTCCACACCCAATGTGGGGCTTGAACTCACAACCCTAAGATCAAGAGTCATATGCAATACCGACTGAGCCAGCCAGGAGGCCCTCAACATTCATTTTTAAATCACAGCATCAGTAAAGAAATATACTGAGCATGTCTTCATTTATTTGTCTTGGGTAACAACTTCCAAAAGAACTAACACCAGTTAGAGAAACGGAATCAAGTAGAAATTAGCCTTATTTACTGAATAAAATACTCTTACTTAATGCTACTTGAAAATGATGTAGTGAGCAACTATAAAAATTTTTCAAAAAGCAGATCTGATTTCAGTTTTCAATTAAAGTATCACACATTCTTCCCAAGGGACATGCAATATATCCAACTCTGAAGAAGGTAACCATGCACCTGAATTTGCTTCTAGGAACTTTATGAGTTTTCTTTTTTTTTTTAATACATTATTTTTCAGGTTGTTTTCTTTCACAAATGAAAATTGGTTATTTTGTAATCAAAATTTGCATAATTACAAAATTGCAATATTTAAGTAAAATGCTTACATTCACTTTTATCTTTAAAATTTCTCTATCTATGAGAGCCTAAGTGGCTCAATCAGTTAAGCATCTGTCTTGAGCTCAGGTCATGATCCCAGGGTCTTGGGATCCAGAGCCCCAAGTTAGGCTCCAGGCTTGACAGGGAGCCTGCTTCTCCCTCTCCTTCTGCCCCTCCCCTCTGGCTTGTGCACTCTCTCACACTCTCTCAAATAAATAAATAAAATCTTAAAAAAAATAAAGTATCTATATAAATGTATCTACATTTCTATATAATATTAATGAAAATATTGAAAGCTACAAATGCAAACATTTTTAAGTAATATTAGGTAGTAAAGGTCTCAAACAAGCTGAATATTTTATCAACAGAAGTGATTACTGAACTGCCCCTGTAAGATACCTAATTAAGCATATTATCATATTAACCCCATCCAAAAAAAAGCCTCTTCCATAGGACAAAAAATATTTAAAGAAGTAATTTAACCTGGCATACAGAAGTACTATATATCATTTAGAATTACTAATTTTTTCTTAAACCATTTTCCATTTATGACTAAAAGGCTAAACTTAAACTGATAAGTTTCAAAAATTATACTTGTATTAACTACAAAAATGCCTGTAGTGGTTCCTTCCTGAGCATTCCTCACCACTATGGATTTAAAAGCAAGGCAGCCTGATGAATTAAAACAGGGATTTTAAACTGGCAAACTTTAGCTTGTGGGCCAAATGCAGTCCATTGCCCGTTTTTATAAATAAAGTTTTATTAAAACACATCTATACTCCTTCCTTCACATATTGTCTGCGGATGCTTTTGTGCCACATTGGCCGAATTGAATAGTTGTGTCAGAAACTAAAAAGCTAATATATTTACTATCTAGCCCTGATTCCTAAACTAAGAATCTAGATCTTCATTACTTTAAATGCATACAAGAGCACACACACCCATCTTCTATATGGTATTTAGTAGAGAACATATTAAGTTAATCATTTAAGACTGTGTGTTCCTGGGGCACCTGGGGTCGCTCAGTCTGTTAAGCAGCCACTCTCTGGTGCTGATCTCAGGGTCCTGAGATGAAGCTACCTGTGGCACTCCACACTCAACAGGGAGTCTGCTTCAGAATTCTCTCTCCCCCTCTGTCTCTTCTAGAATAGATAAATCTTAAAAAAAAAAAAAAGACTTTGTGTTCCTTCTGTTGTGCTGTTTATTTATTCTGTTGTGATTTTAGAATTATATACCAACTACTGTCCAGTTTCTGGACTCTTGGTTAAGCAAAGGATGCTGGTTAACTGTTTTGCATCACTTTAAACTCCACCGTATCTTCTCATTTGAGGTAATGTTTCTGAAAGTTTGTTTTAAAAGAAAATACCACTCAATATTATAGCTATAAATGTCTACATATTACTTATAAAGAAGGGTAATGTGGAAATGCTGAATTAAAAGAAAGATGGCTACATGGGTGGAACTGGGGAAGGAATTAAATCAAATACATAATCACAAAGATAAAGGCACTGACCTTTAAAGGTAAGAATTACTTTAACAGGGGAAAAGTATTCTAGATTGAAGGAATCACTAAACAAATGGCCCTCTGTGGAACAGGAAGTAGTAAGAAGTAAACTGTGTCAACAATTCTTTCCCCTACTTATCCTCCACAGCCAAAAAAGAAACAGTTATGCAGTAAACAAACTAGTGTCCAAAATTTCTTTAAAATGAAACACGAGAGTAAGAGATTCAAGCAACTAGGATTACTAAATCCAAAAGTGGGTAACTATATTAATAAAAAGCATTCAAACATACAAGGTGATACATAGTAAGATGCCCTTTTGTATTATGTATTATTCTGCTATATTCTCAACAGATTTGTTTAGGTCAAACTAAAAACATTTCATTATCTGTAATCCCAAGACACCGTATACCTCCTAATGATTATATAATGCCAAATCACTGCAGGAAGTTCTCATTTATACATTATAAAACAAAACAATACTGAAACTCATTATTAATTTTCTTCTTATAAATAATGTGTCACCTCCAACACATGAAGTTAAAGCCAAACAAAAACAACCAAAGCTTACCTTTCATTTAGTGATACCCCTACAGTCCAATTATCTACATGTACATTACTAGTTACTACTCCAAGTAACTAAACAATTACCAAATTTAGCACTCAACTTATATACCAGCAATTCAATAGTCTCTATGTTAAATCTCTTATATAAAAATTAATAAAATCGTGTGACTAGGAACTGTGAAAATTATTAATGGGAAACCTCACTAAAATAGAAGTTGGGAGGTTTTCTCAGAGGAGTTCTCATGCCCCTACCGCTTGTGGTTAGTTGCAGAGCTAAAAGGAAGAAATGGACTTGACCATGCAGTGGATACTACTCTATCACTCCAGCCAGAGGAGGCAACACTTTCCTCATCACCTCCCCAGGCAACAGCTACACCAATGAGAAGCCACCACACTTTGAACTCCTGGTTTACTCAAATGGACTGATACTTCCTAACTGCCTTCCCAACTTACCCCATTTCTCCTTAAGAAAGGGTCCTGTCCTTTGTTCCCTGCACTTGCCTGAGTTTTTCAGCAGCTAGTTTGTTCCAGGTTGCAGTTCATCTGCTACTGGTAAAAAACTGAGTTTTACTTTATTAATTTTGTGTAATTTCATTTTGATTTTATATCCTTACTATTTACACCCAAGAAAGGAAAGAAAATAGACTCAGTTAACAGTATTTTTAAAATACCCACGTTTCCTATGTCATAATGAGACTTTATCTGTTATACAATAAAAATGCAATAACCTAGTATCTTAAGTATTCAAGGTGAGTTGTATTTCAACAATGAAAAAAAGTGCATGTTTTTCATATACTTTTTCCTGCTCCCTTTTGTAAACAAACATTTACATTTGTGTAGCTACAGACTTGGATTTTGAATGCAATCAATGGATACAAAGTAAAGGACCCTACAATGGGATGGAGTCTAGTACTTTATCCTCTTTAACAGGTACTCAGAACAATCAATCAGAAGATGGCTCTAGACAGAACTGATTCAAAGCATTCTCAAATCTTCCACAGAAAAAGGAACTCTAAGATCCTAGAGCTGGAAAGACTCCAGATATCATGCATCCCAATTTCCTCATTGTACAGGAAAGGAGACTGAAGCCCAGACTAAATTTTAGCTAGCTTAACGAAAATTAGTTTGAAGACTAGAACACAAATCTTCTAAAGATAAAATGATCCTTTGAAAATTCCTTTACCTTTTCCCTTCAGGACGGCAAAGTCATGTTATGATTTTAAAGGTAAATGATACTAAAAAACAAATGGAAAACATAGAATACCAAACAAAAAATCCATCTACTCACAGAAGAAAGGCTTACTAAGCAGACTTGATTCCCTACTAATTTTCAGTTCCATTCAGATTCTATCAGACCTTGTTTCCCTCAAAAAGAAATTCACTGCAAAGTAACTGCTTCTAGGCAGGCATCGTTTCTAAAGTAAAACTGCCTATTCCTCCCGCTGCAGTAGTTCATGCTGAGAATCACAACCTACTGCTGACACAGTACTCATTCTTCCTTTTATACAAAGTCCTCTTTAATAAAGAGCTAAGAGTTGAGAAGTAAAAGTATTTCAAAGTCCTTGTTTCTCCTCTGGAGCTAGAATTCCAAATGACTAGAATTCTTCCATGGACAAAAATGATGGCAGCGGAGAAGAGGAGATAAAAATCTGGCTTAATTGTAGCTAAAATTTCACTTTTAACTATTTCACTTTGAACTAATCTGAACAAAAATCAGATTCCTAAATTTTTCCAATACTGTAATTGTTCTCCAAATAAAAGTGCTAAGCAGCAAGTCAAACATTCTAATGCTATCTTACAAGTGCAAAATTACTAAACATTTACTGCCTACTGTGCCCAAGAAACTTTCACATAGATTATCCCATTACATCTCAATAGAAATTTTGCAACCTTGTGACTGAGAAGAACGGGCCATTTCAATCACTCAAGGAAAAAAAGAACAGTACTTTTTCAAGATTTTTTGAAACGCCTGCATTAGCTACAAAAATAAATGAAATTAAGGCACTCTTATAGTTCCTGACACCTAGTTGCCTCTCAACAAGTATCTGCTGAAATGAAGTAATGAAGGACCTGAGTATTAAAACTACAGAAAAACTTTCAAAATATCATATATTGAGTATTCACCAAACTGTCTCTGCATGGCCTTAAAAGCTACACATATGCATTACTGCATTTAATCGTGATGCTAACCTCATGACCTCGGTAAGATTATTATCCTATTTAACTGGTGAACAACCTGGGCTAAGTCCAGTGGAACACTTGGAACTATGTGAGGCTAAGCTGCCATACTGACAGCAGGGGCAACCCTGGCATTTAGTACGTAGAAGCTAGAGATATTAAATGGCTTGCAATGTGCTGGATAAACCCACTGAATTATCCAGTTCAAAATGCTACCACTACTGAGAGACACTAATCAACATAACTCAGGTTAACATTCAAGATTCTCTATCAACTGGCTTGTATTTCCGTCTCCAACTCAATTAGCATCACTATTCCAAAATGTCTCTTTAGTACTCCTCTCAACTATCATAATGCACTTTTCTACTGTTGCCCATACTGTTTGCCTAGAATAATTTTCCCAGTCTGTCTTCCCTATTACTCTATGTGATCCCCATCTAGTAATGTGGCATCAAATGTAATGACTTTACCTGCAATCTGACTTTGCAGAATGTCAGTAAAGTCCTAAATAATACTCTAAATTCAATTGTTTAACTAGTTTGGTCTTTTAGTTAGGGCTGGAAACTTTCTGAAGCATCACATTCTCCATTTTTTTTGAATACTCACCTAGAACAATATACAGCCACTGGGAATTACAGAATTGTTTCTTGAAGAATACAGCATCTTCATTTTAAAAGGGGGGGTTAAAAAAAAATATTGAAAGACACCTCAATTCCTTAGTGTCAAGAAAAGAACCAGAATTCAGGCCACAGTTTATAATCTAATGTTAGCCCTTAATAAGTGTTGGTTAAATGAACTCCAACATAACATCAAAAATCAACTTGTGAGCCTGCACTCAACAATATTACATTACACCACAGTTTAGAGGACAATCCATGCCTTAAAATATATGGAAAAAAACAATCCAAGGCTTATCAGAGATTGCCTATTTTACTGTATCTTCCACAAGTTAAGAAGACAATAAATGAGGTTCTTAAAAAATGCTGATAATTATAAAAACTCATACAATTTTTTAAAAAACTCAATAAATTTGAAATTTCATTTTTCTGCTTAGTCCTTGAAATAGTCACACATAACATGACTTCATTGCATTCAGACAAAAATACATTACAAAGGCCAGGGTACCTCATGGTTACAGTAATTCAAAATTATACTAGTAAACCAGGAGTCTAGATAAGGACAACAATAACATTACTAGAAATGCCTTCATTCTTCAGTTAAAACCTTTTTTCCCTTTCTAGATATTGATATGAAAATAATTAGAAATTGTATCCCAATAATTTTCAACCCAGATTAATCATAAAAATCAAATTATACCCACTTCTACATGACAAAAAAAAAGAGAATTAAGATAATTAAATCCTACCGCTGCTATATGACTTAGTATATAAAATTATATTTTCCAGATTCCTATCAGTAAATGCATTCCAACCTCACACTGTTTTCAGAAACCAAGAAGAATGAACACAAAGCATGTTTATAGTATCATTCACTAGCTATACATTAATGCAAGAGACATATTAAGTATATCTTGCCTCATTACTAGTTAGAAAATTATTTAAAAACTCAGATTTTCACTAATTCTTATCTGTAAACATTAGATATCAGATGCAACTTTCTCATCTAGTTTTTTATACCTCAAAGTAGATTAATTCAGTACAGTCCAACATTCAGGAAGACATTCTATTAGTCAGATCAGACCTATAATGCAAGTTCAAATAGCCCAATCCTACTTCTGAAAACATCCCTAGTTTCTGCTCCACAATCAAAGGAAAGAAAACACTTTATCTACAAGAATATTTCTGCTCCAAGACACGTTTTAGGACAAATTCATTACAGGCTACAAGAGTCTAATGTGAGAGGAAAATAAAGGAGTGAAAGAAGTCAACTGAAACAGCAAAAAATATAAAACAAGAGCAACAGGACTATTAATTTTAATTTAGCTTTGAAAATAAAAAACAGAAAAATACAGATCTTAAATTACATATGTGCATATTAAATGAAAATAAAAAGGTCTTAGTCATTTTCTATAAATCAAAGCCACAATAAATCTCATAAGCTTATCTGATACTTAAACCTAACAGAAGAAATGACTAGCTGCTATCACTGGTAGGCAAACCAATTTATCACTAAGAAATGTTCACATAAATCTCATTAAAAAGTAGAAACGTATTTGATAGTTTTCCTGACTTCATTCTAAATACAGTACGAGAGATTTTAAAATTTAAACAAACAAAAAAAAAAAGCGTATAACTGTAAACTATAATTACATGTTCACTTTCATTTAGTGTTTAGCTATTAAAATGTATAAGCAATTCATGTACAAGTGAGGATTCTGGACACCCGATCCTTGCTTTTATTTAGCAATTAGAATCAGGCCTATATTTTAATGCTGTTGCGTCAACTTGCTAATTACTCAAATGCATTAAGGGTAACAGTCTTCTCTAAGGAAAACATTTGGTTTTATAAAACTGGACTCACTGGTAGTACTTACTCATATTAAAAATAAAAAGGGCAGACTTGCTGATAAAAAAAAGTGATAAACTATTGGAAAATTGAGACTACACTGAGACAATAGCAAAAGTTGAACCCATTTAAAAGAAAAGCAGAATCTAAAAATAACTGATTTAACTCCTTCTTTTTTCCCTTTTCTTTTAATCCAGTGATGATATTTTGGGGGGGGGGGGAGGGAGAACAACAAGAACAACAAAAATCTGCTTTTAGTTCCAAACAGTCCATCTAGATCCAATAATGCACTATTCTTACCACTATATGGAATTTTGCTGCATACCTAGTACCCACACTGACAAAATTAAAATTATTGTCCCATCTTCATGAGACTAAAATAGGAACCCTAAACTAGAAGGTAATGGTCACTGGGTTTAGGAATAAAAACAACTAAACACTTGCAGCCAAAAATATTCCAGTCTCAAATATCTAGATATTTGGGCAAGAGCCCTTTAGACATATTCTTAGAAATTCACAGATTCAGATCTAGCCTGGTCAGATTTTACCATTCTAATAGGATTGTCCACAGTACTGGTATTTACTATGAATGTAGACTTCACTCAGTAATACATATCAACGGCCCATCTGAAAAGTTTTATAAGTATTTTGAAAGATAACACACAAATCATAAGTGAAACTTGAGGCATATCCTGATACCATATACAGTACTTTAGAAAATTATAAGGAACATCAAGGCACATGTTTAACTAAAATGCAGGTTCCCCTCCCCTCTTCTCAGGAGCCAGATAAACCTAAAATGTGAGGGGTAAAGCTCCTTCCTTCTCTTTATTTTTTTGACAATAGGAATTCTGTTGTGATCATATAGTGATTTTTTTTTTTTATTTACAGACACATTACTTCAATATGTAGAAACAGAAATCCTAAAGATAAACAAAGCATTGCTTTTAAAAGTCTTGCATTTAAGTTTAAAAATAAAGGTATTTTAGTTAAGGATGGTTAAATTTCACGATAAAAGCAATTTATTTATTTCAAGTTCAATAGTATAAAAGTGAGAAGTATTCTGCACTGTTTAGACTAAAAAACTGAAGAGGTATTTGGAAAAACTATGCTATGCTATGACAAAACTATTACGGTTCATGCACAGTCAGGATAAGTAATTCTCCTTATACCAATGCTTCAGAGTACAGCTAACTTAACAGTTCAAGAGACTACACTTATCCATTTGCATTACCCTAACAAATTTTCTAAAACTTCTGGAAATAGCAACTCTTCATAACTATTTATATAAACTTAATTAACAGGATTTGTCTTCTAATGTTTTTTCTCAATGGGCAAGTCAGAAACAACCAAATCAAATTCAATCTCTACTTCATTAGAATGATAAGCCATAAATTCAGTATCTACCAATGCCCAATATTTTTAAAAAGCAATTAAGGTGTCCTATACTACTGCTTTTAAACTTCGTTCCAAGCCACATTCCATTCAAAATACCCCTATGCCCCTAGTATATACAAGCAGATAGATTTCCCCTTGGAAACTTCTAGCTTCTTGCAAAGACAGTAGTTACTATAGCAAAGCTTTACGTGGATACATATTTAGCTACTATATACTATATATATTTACTATATATATTTAATATACTATATATATTTAGTATAAACTATACTACTATATTTAGCTACTACAAACTTAGAGATGAGAAACACCCCAGTAACATATAGCCTGAATAGATGTATAATCAAGGGGAAAGCCAATACCACATGATTTCACGGTATATATATCTATATATCTGACCACGCCGTTTCTTTGGAATTAAAACAGGAAAAGCAACTAATAGTACAGAAGGACTGCAGAGAATACAGTAAAAGTTGGTTGTTGGGGGTAGGAGGGGGAGGATTTAAATGAAAGGATACAGCCTTAAAGCACCAGTCTGAGTTCCAACTGCCAGGATCTTCTGTACAGGATCAAAGGCCAGGGCTGAAGGTTGATAGGGAAATCCATGGCGAACAGTCTAAGGATGGGCAAATGACATCACAGCAACGACAGCAGCAAGCAGAATTCAAAAGCAGAAAAGTCAACAGAGGCATTAGCATCTAGAACCAATTATAAGTGATGCAGAACCATACACATGCACCTACTGCCTTAAAAAAACCCTATAAATGTATATTAACAAAACTTATTCACATAGATCCTGAAATTTTTTAAGAAATTTCATATGTATGAAATATGTATATGTGTATATACATAAATATATATCTCTCCCAATTTTACATTTTAATTTCTACCTTTTCATAATACTGATATTTTATAGAAGAAAATTTCTTATTAGCATTTTATACTATCATGTCTGAAACCAAAATACTAAAGATAGTGGTAGTCAAAAATTCTCGAAATTAATGTAAAAATGCAATTCATGCTTTATTTCAAGTGTGATAACTTTGCTACTTTATGTAGATGCTAAATGACAAATACTGCTTAAAAAAAAAAAAAGCTGTCCTACAATAAATTTTGACAAGGATTCAGTAAAGCAATTATCAAACATCTATCCCCAAATTTTGCAACTGTAACAGAATGAAAATAAGTACATATATTTTTGCATTTTGCTATTAAACCCTTAATTTTAGGGCATTAGGGCAAAATGTGTATTTAGACATTTTTAAGAAGCTGACATATAAATACATGGTATTTTATGGCAAGTATTAATATCAAGACAAATTTGTATTTCTCACTGAGCAGCCAGTGAATTAATTCGCTGCATCATTCTTTCCGAATTACAGACCGCTGTGGGAATGGTGCCATTAATGGGCAAAAATCACAGTACCAACTTTTTAATCAAACATAGTGATAAAAGGACCCTGTGATTTCATATTTTAAGCTTCCTACCACATTTTAAGGGAAAGGTGAGAAACAAATATCCAGTTGAACTGGTTTGGCTTTTTGATGAACAATATTCATTAGGCACCGTTTCCGAAGGAAACTTCGGAGTTGGTGAATTACATTAAAATGTTTGAATACAAAGGCTCTAAGGTTATTAAGAATACTAATTAAAGGTCAGTAAAATACGTTAAAAGCAACCTTGAAATGATTGCTGCAAGTGAACAGGGGAAAGGAAAAAAAAAAAAAAAAAGCCCGAAAGGAGTAAGATGATGTCAATCTCCAAAATAACCCACTAAGCAAATGTTTGTTTGAGGAGGAGCGAGCCCTTCATTCGAGGTATAATTAATACTGGCGTTCTATTCCCTCGCACTCCCATTAAAAGCCCCAGCCGCCCCCTAAAACGACCCCAATTTTCGCGGGGCTGCGCGCTCTGTTCACCTTGCAGAGCTGAAAGTGCTCGGACTGGAGCGTTTCCTGGATCTCGGGCTCCCGGTTCCCAGCCGGGTGCTGCTGTTGTTGCTGCTGCTGCGAGGCCGAGGACGAGCCGGCGGTCAGGCCGTCCAGCACCTTCCTGATGTTGAATTTCCTCATGGTCTCGGCGGAGCTCCCCAGCAACCCGCGAGGGGAGGCAAGGGGCGTCCCCCGGCGCGGGAAACGAGCCCGGGCCGAGGGCAGCTTCCACGGAGGAGTGGGGCAGAGTGGGAGTGTGAGGGGAAGGAGGCAGCTGGGGAGAAGCACAAGATAATCCAAACAGGAAATACTGCTACGACGAGAGAGCAGCGGCCACCAGAACCCCGGACGGCGACCCCTCTTCTTCCGAGGCCGCCGCCGCTCGCCGCGGCAGCTGTGGCGCCGCTTCAGCCACCGCCGCCGCCGCCTCGCTCCGCGGCCCGGCGGCACAGCAGTGGCAGCGGCGCCCGGAGCCCGCACTGCCCAGCCTCACCTGGCCGCGGGCTGACTCTGCGCGGCGCCGCCGCCCCGGCTCGCCCCCGCCGCCACCGCCGCGTCCATGGCCCGCGGCCCCGCCGCTCGTCGCCCGCCCCGGCCCCGCAGTCCCTCGGCGCTTCCTCCCACTCCTGCGCTTCCTCCTCCTCCTCCCGGGGGTCGCTGGCCCTCCGTCCACGGCCGCCGCTCGGCCTCCCCGCAGCTCAGCGCCTCTGCCCGCCCGGCATCACAAGCTGGGCGCCCGGGGTGGGTCCCCGCGCTCTCCGCCTCGCTCCTCCGCCGCCGGATCAGCCCGCCCTCGCTCCTTCAGAGCCCCCGCTGCTTCCTCAGGCGCCGCCGCCGCAGCCGCCCAGGCTCCCGCCCCACCGCTCCCTCTCGCCTGACAGGGGGCCTCGGCACACGACACCAACGCCCGCCCCGAGCAGCAGCGGCACCCGCGGTTACAGCGCCAGCCCCGGCGGTGGCGGCAGCTGGGCCTCCGCGGAGCGGGGCTGCGGAGTATGCGCATGCGCTCCGCATCTCCCCCAAGGTCTTGTTCTCCCCCTCGCCTTACCTCCCCCCCCTTCCCCCCCCGCCCCGCCGCCGTGTGCCCCCTTCGCCTGAGTGGAGCTAGGGCTTAAATTACCCTCTGCGAAAATCCCAAACCATGGTTAAATTTCTCCCACCCCAATCGTCAAGCCAGAGAATGCAGCTGTTTCTCCGGCAGCTGAGATAGTAAAAATGTTGACTAACGAGCAGCAGGGAGTCTTTATTTAAATTCGGTCGTTAAAGCGAGGGTTTATGCTCTCACCCTTCAGCGAGGTACACGCTCCTGGCTGCTGGCTGCAATATTGCTTTAGTGATGGGCTTTGTTTTGGATTGTTTTGGATCTCATTTTTGAAAAAGAGCTTCTAGACAACGGTTATGTCTGTGGTAAAAGGATGACAGATTTAGGTACTAGAAAAAGAAAAGAGATAAACCGGGGGGTTGGGGGAGATTGTTTCTTGAATCTGTTACTGTCGGTCACATTAAAGTGTGGCCATGGCAGGTAGCTGCTGGAATGGAATAGCGTGCCAGAGAGGAGCCGGTCCAAGGCTGGGTGTCTGCCCGGGCCAGTGACACACCAGCCCTGGCTTCAGTCCGCACTCGGGTGGGTGGGGATGGAGGCGGGAGCAAAGGTGGAAGTAAATACCGCACTGCCACTCATTTTCAGAACCTACAATCCGCCTTGTAATGCTGATTATCCAGTAAGTAATCCCCAATAGCTTCTCCACTCTTGCGAGGGGAAGAGAGGGAAGGATGAAGTCTTTGCACCGACTTTTCCGCTTCTTCACTGGCACAATCTCCCTTGGAGGTGTAGAGACAAATGTCTGGCTCAAAGCTTTTCAAGTTTGAAAAGGTAGATTCATGCTTAGAGGGACCCTCCCGGAGAGCGTGTTCAAGAAAGGTGAATGGGAGGCAAGAGGCATTTGATTGGAAAGGACGGAGTAACTGGGGAAAACGTAAGGAAGGATGAAAGCGCATAAAGACTAATTCTAATTCGTGGAGTGCGGGTGGGAACGGAGGACACCCTCTCACGTTAATAACTTCGACTCTGACGGTCCTGCGAAGCGGCAAGGAAGAGATAGAACGAGTTTCCTGAACAGAAATCAGAAGCGCCCGCCCTCTTCTTTGTGATTGGCCGCCTCCTACCCGTTCAGGGAAATTCTCGCCACTCTATTAGTTGACGTGACCGGTCTTTAAGAATATTCAGCAAACCTTCTTGGGGATTTTGGGAAATGTAGTTCTCTCTGGAGCTTCCGCATCCAGGGACGATGCCTGACACTTGGAACCTGTAAAATTGTTTTGTTGCTAACTATTTATTGAATCACTCGGTTAATTCACTGGGTACAACGGGCAATAAAACAAATTTTGGAGGATTTCTTAAACTACTTCCAAGTGGCTCTAAAGTTTTTGTTTACTAATTTAGTTCTCTGAAACACATTTTGAGTTTGAGTCATTGTACTAGGTTACGAAGACACAAAAACGCAATACTTGGCTTTCGACAAGCTCTCCACAGCCTAAAGGGGGCAAACCTCACATAAAAAGAAAGCGTACAACCATGTGATGGGTCCACGTATGGAATCTTGCACAAGGACTAAAGAGAGTAATTTAGCTAGCCAGAGAAGACCTAGATGTGGTGATACACATCATAGTTGAATCCAGATGACTAGGAGTTGACCTGGTGAAGAGGAGGAAGGAAGGGCATCGGAAGGTAGGTGGGGAGGTTATCGAAAGTACCTGGAGAGCTTCTTAAAAATACCAAAACCTCCATAGAGGAAAATTGCAAAAGAGATCATTTGCCCCACATAATTTTTTGATCCACCTTTTTATTTAATTTGGAATAAATTTGTAAAACTCTTCAGAGAAAGGACAGCTTCTTGCTGAGAGGATTTGTGGTGCAGTGGAAAAATCCTATGCTCTTCTGTCTGCCAGACATGGATTTCAATCCAGGCCTTGGTGATAAGGTGCAATGTTGAACAAATTCCTTACTTTTCCTAAGGGTCAGATTCCTCATATGTAAAATGAAATTTATACTACCTTCTTCTTAGGGTTTTGTGAAGGTAAACTAGAAACAAATGTAGTTTGCACTGGGTTGCTTAGCACTCTGTAGATACTCAAAAATGTCAGTTTTTCCATCCTAATATCAGGGTATCTTGAAGTGAAAGGGAGTTCAAGAGATCACCAATTCAAGCCAGCCCCCCCATTTTTTTTTTTAAGATTTTATTTATTTATTTGACAGAGAGAGATCACAAGTAGGCAGAGAGGCAGGCAGAGAGAGAGAGGGGGAAGCAGGCTCCCTGATGGGCAGAGAGCCCGATGCGGGGCTCGATCCCAGGACCCTGAGATCATGACCTGAGCCGAAGGCAGAGGTCTAACCCACTGAGCCACCCAGGTGCCCCCAGACCCCCATTTTTTTACTTCATCATTTTTGTTTTGATTTTCATGCCTCATCCCTCTCATCAGACTGTGAATTCTTCCTGGCATTCCCAAAACTTCAATTCATAGAAGACACATGACATTTAAGATGAATGTGGAACATACCTGCTAATGGAGGTTAGCTTTGTGAACCTGCAATCCATCATCTTCAAGCTCAAAGACACCAGGACATACCCAAAATTCTGTAAGGTAAAAAACAGCAATGCCCCCAAAATATTTACCTTATGATAGCAAAAATAAAATAATGGATCCTCAGACTCAGTTTTTCTTGTCCTTAAAAGTTGTCTTTAAAAATCAGTTTATTTTTAAAATTAAGTTAGACAAAAAAGAAAAAATTATGATATAAAATTTAAGAATCAAATTAAAATTAAAATTTTAAGAATAAAATGATTAAAATTTTCATTTATATTACGCATTTTAAAGTTTAGCACAGAGGAAGTTTTACCCTTAATAATCTCTCAACAAAAATTAATTTTTGTTTGTTTTAATGAATGAATCAGTGTGTTGATTCCAAACAATTCAGTAGCTTTTGCCTTTCAGCAAGCAACATTCTCTCAAATGGAATTCTTTCTTACCAACTGGAAGAATGGATCAGGAGATGATGATGTAATAGTATATACCACTGAGAAAGTATAGATAGTTATATTACATTTACCTGAGTCAATACAACACGAAACAATACTCAACTAATACAATGAAAATAAAAAGACAAAAAAAAAAAAAAGGAAAGAAAAATTGACATAGAAAAAGAAAAGCACCTCATTAAATTACTCAGCATGGAAAGCCAAAGACCGAAGTTTCGTAACATTCTGGAATCCGCAACTCCTCATTGCCTTGTTTAAAGTCTACCATGCCAGGCTAACGAAAGCTCTGTGACTGGTCTTATAGGAGCCACTGGATGCTGATCAAGAGGAATAAAATAGACACTGAAAATAAATATTTTAATGAGAAATTATGTTACCAGCAAAAACTTTCTGGAAGTAGACCAAATCTGCCTTACCTGTTAGCATTTATTTATATCCACTTCATTTCAATTTATTTGAATCCCAAAGGAAATATGTGTCACAGCGATTGATTCACTATACTATTTAACACAATATTGAATTTAAATTATTTGTAAATTGCAGCAGAGATATTAATTAGTTAGTTTCCCTAGTTCAGGCCCCTTTTCTGAATGGGTCCCCTAAGTCCTGCTAAATTGCTGGGCCAGGTGTTTTGACCAGATAATCATGTATTCTTGTCCAAACAGATTGAGGCAAACATCTGAAGTAAGCCATGCCAAGAGATCATTTTCTTCTGGGAATTTGGAGTTGAATCAGACAATGCTAATCAGTCTGAACTAGGATGTTGTATGGAGCTGGGACTGAAGGTAAGTATGCCCAGACTTAGATGGCACATGGTAAAACGAAACAGACACACAACCTACAGAGAAGTGACTCTGTAGAGAACTGGAGAGCAGAGTCCCCATTCCTGACCTTCTATTTTCCCAGTACTTATTCCTTATGAAATCTTGCTACTCTTTCTTTCCATCTTTGTATAAATGAGTTTGAATGGGTTTCTGGTTTTTAGAGTCAAATATTCTGATACAAATTTATACACAACCTGACCCAAATATAAAGGAATATAGACATACTCTAGCCATCTTTTACTGATAATTTTACCTTCTGCTCACAGTTCTCCCTATAGTTAAAAAGAGGTTGCAATGATCTGGCAAGGAGTTGGTGGCTTAGGGTGGGATGGTTAAAAGTAGTGACTGTGGTGAGAAAGGATCAGATCGTGAATTGTATTTTTTATAAGATTTGCATTTATTTACTCGTTAGAGAGAGAGCACAAGCAGGAGGAGCAGCAGGCAGAGGGAAAAGCAGTCTCCCATCTAAGCAAGGAGCAGGATGCAGGACTTGATCCCAGGACCCAGCGATCTTGACCTGGGCCAAAGGCAGATGCTTAACTGACTGAGCCACCCAGGCATCCCCCTGGATTGTATTGTAATGCTAGAGCCAAGAGGATTTGCTGACAGTGTGGGGAAAAGGAAGAGACAAGGATGATGCCTCTGAGTTTTGGCCTGAGCACTCCGAAGAGTGGTGTTGCAATTTCAACATTTATGAATCCTAGATAATTTTATTACCATTTGTACCTGAGTAGACTGGACAAATATCATCAGCTAAATAAACAAGCCATGTCTGGAAACAAGCAGGATCCACTACACTGTGCTCTTTGTCAGGCTCTGGCCTTTTAACAAAAACGAATAGGGAAGATTTTAGTGAGCTTTCATTATTCCATAAATTTCCCCATTGCTATTTAATATTATTTGTAGGACTATCATTAAACCATATGAAAAAAATGCCTAGATAAAGACCAGTAAGTTCAAGTGAAGAGAAAATTCCAGAAGTGCAAAACAAAACTAATTAAACAAAATGAATACTTAAATGTAAAATATGAGGCATTAATGTAACATGAGTGAAAAATATTATCAAATTCTTAAAACTGAGACACTGGGCAATCAGCGTTCCTCAATAAATTCTCATATATTTCAAATGCTATTTCTACAATGGGCACAATATTTGAGCTAAAAAATGATACTTATCATATTTTCAATTTTGGTATCTTATTTTAAGATTTAAATACTATTGTAAAAATTTTGAGCATTTTACTAAACTTTTGCCAGAAGTTCAATTCTTCTTCTCCTCAAATAACTCTTTATAATTTGGTTTGTGGACTTAAGAACTAGTAATGAAGCTTGTACTTTCTTGTACTTTATGCCATTACTTGTGGTTTATACACTGCAGTGATTGAAAAAGCTTTGAAAAGCAGTTAAAGTTAGTATTTTGTCCCAAACTACCCCACCCCGTTTCTTCCTTTTGCTTCACTCTGCTTGAATCCTCTCCCAAGCCCCCTCTAACACCTGCAACACACACAAAAAAAGAGAGAGAAAATTGTATATCATAATACTTCTAAAAAGTATTCCTTTAACAGAGGTAAGTATCTCTCTCTCTCTCTCTCTCTCTCTTTTTTTTTTTTAAATTAAACACTACTCAGCACCAGGTCAATAACTAAGTTCTACAAACCAGCAGAAAACTGAACACTTTTTCCCTCAGAGTTGCTAGACATGGCAGCCCAGTGAGATAGTGTCAGTTGCAGCTGACGGTTGTAACAGGGCCTTCCATCTCAGGTTGTGAGCTGGACACAGCTGTGTCACATCTCTTAGTCATTTGGCTATAGAAGTTTTAAGTGCTAACTTCTCTTTCTTTTCCTTCCTTCCTTCCTGCCCTTTCATTGGGCTCCCCAATCAGTGGAGAGTCTGCTTCTCCCTCTATCCCTCTCCCCACTCCTGCTTGCTCTCTCTCACTCTCTATTGCCTCTTTCTCCCTTCTCTCTCCCTCTCTCAAATAAACAAAATTTAAAAAAAAAAAAAGGAATGCTGCCTGAGAAATCAAAAAGGATCAAAATAAAAACCTTAACATAAGGAGAATAGGAGCAATCCTCTCTCCAAGGACCTATCAGAGCCAAGAGGAAAGTACTAACAATGAAAACATGCAAGGTATACTAACTCTCAGAGGTTTTCTACAGGTGGGTAAACACAGTCCCAACCCCGAAGATGGAGTTCCTCAAAATAGGACAAGGTATCAAGCTTTAAACTCAGAACAGACTCCTTGACTGTGTTTTTAGCCAACACCATACACTCAGTCTAACAATGTGTCCACAAACCTACAGCTGTGGTACAATAGTCACCCCTTATCAGTGTTTCAGTCACCCTTGGTGAACCACAGTGGGAAGCAGATGATCTTCCTGACTTAGCATAGGAAGGTCAAGAGTAGCCTAAAGATACTTCACAATGACTGAATCATTCATCTCACTTCACCTGTCACATAAGTATTTTTTCATCTCACATCATCACAAAAAAGAAGGGTGAGTATAGTACAGTAAGAAATTTTGAGAGACCACACTCATATAAGTTTTATTATAATGTACTATTATAATTGCTCTAGTTTATTGTTATTATTATTAATCTCTTACCATGCCTAATTTGTAAATTAAACTTTATTATAGGTATTTTTATATAGAAAAAAGCATTATATATAGGATTTGGTAATATCCAATGGAGGTCTTGGAAAAAATTCCCCCAAGGGTTAGGGGGACTATTGTATCTGCTTTCCCCAGCCCTGGGTCAACCATCTTCACCTTTTAGGTAACCTCTGGCCTCACGGTTATCTTATTTTTACTTCACTCAATTATTCTATTTTCACACACCCATAGTCTCAATTCTACCTCCAATGGCCACTGCACTCTACCTGGTCCTTTGACCAATGACACAAACTAAGTTCCTTTGGACATGCAATTTTTAATGAACTATCTCTATTCAGTAACCTACTAACATGTTAGTAACCAGAACATTAGTAAAGTCAGTATAAAAGATATTGACTATACCTCAGATAAAACGGAGCCTTTTTATTCTCAGCAAAATAACACACCAAGCTCCCAAAGAATTGGATAATAATTTGAATATTTTTGGAGTGATTTCTTAAGACAACCTTAGAACATAAAACACTTAGCATAAGACAACTTCCTCAAAATTCTCTTCACTTATTTATATCCACTGTCCCCCGACCCCACTCTTCCCTACCTCGTGGCAGTTTTTCCAATAATCTGATTCTTAGAAAGGGTCCTGGGCTCCTTAGAAAGCCCAGCCTTTGCTGGATGGTTTACTCATTCCCTCCAAATCCCATTCCTCAAACATCCCAGACAGTTCTTTTCCATATACTTTCTTATGTTACCACTGTCTACTCCCTTCTCTCTGACACTGGGTTAGCATTCTCATCTAATCAGAAAGAAAAGGCATGAATAGCCCAGAAGCACAAAGACTATTCTTCACAGGGGAGGGATGAGGAATGTGACTATGTACATCTCAGTAGTTTAGTTCCAGTTTGTTGCTGGTCCAGAAATACATCTGGAGATGCTGAAGACACCAAATGAGATGCTGAAGACACAAAATGACTATAGCCTATAAAGCAAGGGAGTACCAAAATGAGAGCACAGCACTGGTGCAATTTCCAAAACAGAAGATCAAGAATCTGAATCCTGGTCCTTATGCCTATCTACCAACAGGGTGATCATTACTATTCCCTTCCAGAAACATTTCTCTGTGCCCACAGTGTGACAGATGTTTTGTTGGGTGTTTTGGGGAATACAAAGATGATACAGCTTGGTTGTGGCTCTTGATAAGATGACATTGTAGTGATAAGGGAGCAAAATCCCTAAAAACAATGGTAAGAACCAATGCTGAACACATCCTCTAATCTCCTGAGTCTTACCACCATATATCGTTTTGAACTCTCCATAGCAACACTCTCCCATTGGGTATGTACTCATCATCGTGGTACCTCGTCCCAGAGGATGGGTTTCCCTAGAGGCAAACCTGGGGTTTGGGAAACATGGGGTTGGAGGAGAAAAGACACTAGGATTACTCAATTTCCTATGATTCTTTCTAAGCTTCTGGTTACTCCCACTAGGTTTCATGCAGACCAACATAACCCAAATATTTCCACCAAGACTTAATCTTGCTCAACAGGCCCCAAATACAGCTTCCCTTCCTTGGTTTCCTTATAACCAGGATAAGGGTGTAACTTCAAGGTGTGGCTTTATAATTGGGATAAGTGGAAGTTCTCACATTTGCTGACAGGTTAGTTCCTATTTATTTTTCTGCGTGATGTGATGTGCCTTTTTGATTCTTGCAGTGAAAAATAAGTGATGATTTCTTTCAGCCCAGGCAAGTATGAAGAAAAGGTTACCAGGTGCTTTGTGGCTCTGCATTGTTTTCCAGCAGCTGGAGTGACTGTGCTTTTGAGAAGCCAGTGGAAACAGAGTAGTTTGAGAGTACCAGTCAACCAAAACACTTTCACTTGGGGCTAAGCTATTTATGAGGGTAAATGCCACACTCTAAGGTTGTAATGACATTGGGTGAGGGGGTGGGGGAGAGTCACAGCTATTGCTAAGTAATATTCTCTGTCTCTGTGCTGTTTCACATGATGGTTTCAGGCAGGTTTGTTTCCTGTCATTTAATAAAGGATCTGTCCAGTGTCCTGTATGAGTGTCTAACCTCTATAACCTTATTTTGCCTTAAAATGTGCATGATGTCCAATGCATGAATTCCTCTTCAGTGGCTGCCTCTTAATCTGCTCATAAACTAGACATGTTCTGCTTATTCACGACGAGAGTTTGTTCAATTCAGGAAATTGAGGAGGAAGTTCCATGATATTGTTATCATGGTTCACCAGTCTAGCAGTTTCCTTAAAGAGGCATCTTCCTGCAGTTGAAATTTTGAGCAGAGTTCATGTGCAACCCACTTGGGTAATTCGACTGCCTCTTTAACTATTTAAACACGCAGAGCCAATGTTCAGTCCTTTGTTTTTCTATTTCTTAGGTCGTGACAGAACAGAGATAGCTCAGGCCACCGAGGCAGGCATATCTGGATTCTGTCACTAGCAAAGTGGCATCAGACAAGTCATTTAAAACTAGAGTTTTCATTTTCGCATAATGTAAAATAGGTGTACAGATATCTACTGAAGTAAAGTGTTATTAGAGTATAAAGTTCCTAGCTCAAAACCTGTCACATATATTGAAATTAAATGGTAGCTATTCAAATCATTCTCTTGTGTTGTCGAAAGCCACTCTTTAGGTGATTTTTTTCTGTTCTTGTGACTTAAATGTTATCTCAACATCGATGATTCCAAAATGCGTATGTCCATTTCCAACCTTTTCCCTGAACCCTCGATGTAATGTATATGTGCCTCTTTGACATCTCTACTTAGATATTCAAAGGGCATCTAAAATTTTTTTTAAAGATTTTATTTATTTATTTGATAGAGATCACAAGTAGGCAGAGAGGTAGACAGAGAGAGAGGAGGGGAAGCAGGCTCCCCCGACATGGGGCTCGATCCCAGAACCCTGGGATCACGACCCGAGCCGAAGGCAGAGGCTTTAATCCACTGAGCCACCCAGGCGCCCCTAAAATTTAATGTCTATACTGAATTCTTCACTTCCAGTAGTAAACTATACCTTACATCTCCCACAATCTGCCTTTTGCATGTTAATGGCATTCCTATCCTCTAGATATTCAGGCCCACACAAGTAAACTTGTATTACCCTCTCCCTTAATGTCTCTCCTGCTACATAACACCCCCCAACACACACGAACACCTCTACTTCCAGTTCATCAGCAAATCCTATCAGCTCAATCTTTATAATATATTCAGAATTTGACAAATTCTCACAACCTCCATTTCTCGTGCCTTACTCCAACCTCGCACCATTTTTCATTTCGATCATTGGACCAGTCTAATCTCCTCTCATCAATTCTAAAAAGAGTGAACAATTTAAAAGGAAGATCAGATTATGTCACCTCCAGGGGTTTCCTGTCCCTCTCTAAGTAAAGCTCAAAATCTTTTAGAATGGCCTAGAAAAACCCTACAAGATCTGCTCCCTCCTCTCCCTCTGTCTTCTTGTTCTCTCTCTCCTTGTTCACTCCACCATAGCCACATTTGCTTTCTTTACTCTTCAAATAGAGTAAACACACTTGTGCCTTAGGAGTTTGCATTTGTTGTTCCCTCTGCATAAACCAATGGTCAGCAAACTTTTCCCAAGAGCCAGATAGCAAATATTTTCAGATTTACAGGCCACATATAGCCACAGTCACAACTATTCAACCCTGTCGATGTAGAACAGAAGCAGCCATAGACAATATGTTAACCATTGAGCGTGGCTGTGTTCCAATAAAACCTCATTGGATAGAATTTGGCCCACCCCTGGCCACTGCTTATCTTCCCCTACATTTGATCTCCACATGTGATATATCCCCATAGGGGCCCACGGCAGGCCATCTAAGATGGGCCAGTTTGGTATAAAGATTGTTTTGAGTTAAAAAGCAATCAAACCCCAGCAGATTTAGGAATAGCTCTTTAGCTCCTTCACAACTGCCTAAAGATTTAGATAGAGGACCTGCTCCAGGAAGAGAGCTATCATCATAGATAAATACATTATTCTATGAACTAGGTTTGATAGATGGGGAAGGACCTACCAAGGCTTCTCTGATGAAATTCTTCTGTGTCCCAGTGTTTCTGTAGGCCACCAAACATTTATTTACCAAACATTCATTCTTTTTCATCTTCCTGTCAATTGCATTCCTTCCCACTGAAGTCCCAGATGCTTACCCTACCCACTTCTCCTTAGTTCAGAATGACACATATACCTCATTTTGCCTGACTACCTTTAGAATTTCCATGCCTATGGGGCTTCCCTATATGTACAAAATAAATTTGATTTTCTTCCATTAATATGTTTCATGTCAATTTAATTCTTAGTCTAACTAGAAGGATCTGGAACAGGATAGGAAATTCTTGCTTCCCAACACCTTCATATCCCTGTCCAGTTGTCACAAATGTCACCTTAACAATATGGCCTTCTTTGACTTTTTCCCAAGAAATAGGAGGAATTATACCCTCTCCACCCTCCACCTTCCCATACACCGTCAGGATTTCCTATCCCCACTCCAGGCCCCTTACATAGCCTTATTTTCTCTGTAGCACTGGTCACTGACACACTACATTTCTTTGTAAGGGATTTTGTTTTCTTCTCTGCTGTGTCCCTGGGGCATAGAACGGTTGCTTACAATAGAATGAATCAATGGGCTTTGGGCCAGAAGGCAGGAGTTCCTTCTGGCTTCTAGTAAGTCAGTATAACCCTTAGGCATCTCACTTAACCACTCACATTATAAATGTCCCTTTCTAAAATGGAAAAAAAATAAGGCAGGCTGTAGAGATGAAATCGAATGGTAAATTAAAACAAAAACAAAAACGGTAAAAATCATAGAAATAAAATTTGGGTTTGTTAGTTGTACCCTAACATCTCTTAAAAATATAAGAATTCTTCAAATCAAAGAATGTTGACTTATTCAAAATTCTAAATGACCAAAATAATTTCCTCTTCATGGTCATTTTCCCTGCTTCAAACTTTGCATATAGAGGGGAAAAAACTGAAATCTTCAGAGATCTTATGAAGATTCAATCTGACTGAGTTCCCTTTTCCCAAACATTTCTTTATAATCTAAGCATCTACTGTAGAGATCAGACAGAGGCCATCATTTGGACCTCTGTTTTATAATTTAAGAGCCAAATATCATTAAATTTTAATTACTTAAACCTAGAATTTTATCATTGACCCACCTTTTCTCTTAGTCATTTGGTTTGCAAGCTATGACTTACATTTATAAGATACCTAAAATGGAAAGGTCATATGCCTGAATATTATTGTCTAGTGTTTATGACTTTTACTTCCTGGTGAATTAATTCCAATATTTGCTCTTATTAATTCAAAAGTGATCAAGTTTCAGAGAAGCATAAAGTTCTATCCAGCTGCCAAGCCTCATCTTCAAACAGAGAAGGACTTAGCCTCTCCAGATACAGGGGAATGAGCATTTCTTATAAATGGGTAGAGAGTTGCTATTCACGAGGAAAGTAGATTTAGGGCTCAGAGAACTTGGAATGAGTTGGAATAAGAGATTGGGGCTAAGCAGAAAAATGGAAGCCGAAATAATTCTGACACGGGAAAACCCATTTCACTTGCTGCTCTTGAGCATGAATTGTTGTGTCCAAATAGCAAACATAGGATCCGAGATTTTTTTTTTAAGATTTTATTTATTTATTTGACAGAGAGAGAGATCACAAGTAGGCAAAGGAGCAGGCAGAGAGAGAGGGGGAAGCAGGCTCCCTGCTGAGCAGAGAGCCCAATGCGGGGCTCAATCCCAGGACCCTGAGATCATGACCTGAGCCGAAGGCAAAGGCTTAACCCACTGAGCCACCCAGGTGCCCCATGGATCTGAGATTTTCTTGGCTGCTATACAACATAAGACTGCTGCTTTAGTGGTAGCCAATTATCCAGGAGCATATTTGAGAGAGGGACAGAGATCCTCAAAAGAGCAGATTTGAGACATTATTGCTACAGCAGGAACAAAGTTCACAGTGTGCAAGAAGTGAAACTTTCTTCATCTTGAAAGACTAAAATTATTTTCTGACTTGAAACTCACTTTCACTTTTTTTTAACCTATTATAGAAAATTGATCTCATCACATTAGGTAAGCTAAGGGGATTTTTTTTAAGTTATTTCAGATTTTAAACTCAGTCCTTTCATGTTTTCTTTCTGTCCCCCTTTTACAATTCTGTCATGGTGGCAAACTGTTACTGACTTCTCATTCCTCTCTGTGTGACTTGCCACATCTTCAGCCCAGGTAATAAATCACAAGCCATCAAAATGCAAAAAGAGTTTGGGAAAGCCAGTTTAACTTCCTGCAGGAGACAGCCAAGATACAGCAGTAGATTCAACAGATTTCTAGGGCTGATGCCATATCCATGCCCTTGCTATATCCTTCCAATATGACATCCCTTTGTCCTGTTTTAAGACTGGAGGGGGCCGGGGCCTCCCTTTGGAAGAGAGGCAGGGGCCTCTCTGCAGCCCTCTCAGGTCTACTGTCCCACTACATTTGCACAGCACCAACTGACTGGGGTGGGGGGGGTGCTTTCTTTTCTGGGCAGTTTGCAGTTTTCCTGGACTTCCCCAAGAGCAGAAGGCACAGATTCTCTACTTGTGAATCATCAGACTTAAAGGGAACAAAAGGAGAAAGGAGATGCTTGAAGAGTTAACTATATTTGTGGGGTATCCATCCCCAACTCTCCATTCTACCTGAAGAAGGAGATACAAGGCATAGGCCTCCCCACACTTACATCTAACCCTTCCACTCTTTTCTTCTGCCTTCCCTTCTCATATCTCTATGGGGAGAGCAGATAGCAGACAGAATACCTTCCCCACCCCCACCCCCAACCACTTTTGTCTGCCTCTTAAATCTTTCTATTTAGAATTTAAGCATACACATTGAGATGTCTCACTTGACTGCCAGCAAAATTTTCATAATCTCTCAATGGACAAACTGGGATACTCTGAGCCTAAAAGTGGTGTGGGGGAGAAGGTAGAAGGGTGGATGATGAGTAAAAGAAAAATCATATTGATAAATAATGCAGTTTTCTTAGCCTGCCATATTACATTATACTCCTCATCTTGTAATATCATTATTATTATTTTGGCATAAGTATTTATAGACTCCAAGGAGAAGGAAGTCATCAATTTTGTCTTAAAATTTTTCATAAAAATCCTAAGAGTTATCCACATTCAGTGTGGTTCTCTCTGTACTTTGAAAAGTGTCACTCTGTTGTTCTCCCTTCAGGGGGAAAAGTATTGACAACCAGATTATCCAAAGTCATGGGTTCAAGATAAAGTAAGGGGTGCTGTCAGCTATGTAACATCCCATTCCTTTTCCATAACAGACTGAGATCCTCTGACATAAATAATGAAAGATTCGGCCTTCATTGACAGTGTGGTCACTTTTGCCTGAGAGCCCAACTCCTCCACACAGTAACTGAAAAAATGCTCCTCTGAATTTAATCATTTACCTTGCCAGGCCCTCATCATCCTGCTTTGATTTCACTTAGGCTAGGGGTAGGTAGGAATAAATCTCAGAATTTATGAAAATGAACATTATTTCTTTTTATCCACTTTTCAATTTCTGTCTCCCACTGCATTTTTAAAGAAACTACCATTTGAAGTATTGTTTTAAATCATGGTGTCAAATTTCTACATTAGTTTGTAGCCTTGTAGAGATGATCAGAATTTAGGGATATAGATTATCAATGAAAATTTCAAGATTCTGAATTAAATTTATAAGCTGCATCAATAGCAAATATTCTGTTAATTCACCTTGACTTTGTCTTTTCTCCTAGGATGAGTAAATCATTCTTCAAGGGTCAGTTAATCTTTCTCTCAGATGTTCTTTGCATTTCAATGGTCAAAGTTTTTTGTTGATATTCTATCCAACTACTGGAATAAATACCATTTCTCCTAATATCTTATTATCCCTGCCTTTGTGATTTTCCTTTGTTGCTGCTGACATTTTATTTATTTTTTTGATGACTGACTTTTCTAAATCAGTAGTTTTGAAAATGTTGCATTTTCTCTTGACTGGTCACCGTCCAAACAACTAGAAAACTCAACTGACTGTAACAGAACTAAGGTTCAGCCTCATATCTGGTGGCTGTAGTGCTGTTGTTGTGAGTGCCTAATGCTCATGTCCCCATTATCAATAATTTCATAATTAATTATTTCTTGGAATGTTTATATACAGAGCTATTAATTAACAGTGTTAGAAAAAGGAATAGACATACATATTTATTCACTCTCGTTCTACCTTCTTGTATCGTAGCCTCTTTTAATGAATCTACTCTAGATTCCAGCACAGCAAACCCAAATTCCATGAGGCTGGTTTCCTACCACCTGTCACATCCCACCCTCACTGGCTCTGTTCCTCGGTCCTATTTCCCTCTGAGCCTTGGTTTTGGCTTTTGTTCCTCTCCCAAAGGATACATTGCGTGATTCTCTACTGCTACAGCTGGCTCTGGCCTTACATGCCCTTTGATACAACTTGCCCCATTTTTCTACTAACTCCAGCTATCCGGGCTAGAATTAGGAGACATAGACCAGCCACCTCTGCTTCCCCTACTTACCTTCGTGCCATACCAAACCTTGGAGACACTGTTGCAGCTGAGTTCCCCATGACATTATGGTGTGAAGGAGGATTGACCTATGATCAATCTATAGAGTAAACTGTAGTTAACCAGAATAACTAGTACATATAAACTCTGCAAGTTTTATATACTGAGATCAGAACATAAACTCTCTCTTATCACAACATAGATTTATTAAGCTGATCTTTGGCATTATATCCAGTTATCTCCAGTTAGTTGAGTCCAAATTCACGCTCATCCCTTGCCTAGGGCTATGCAAGGGTAGATTACCATGATGGTTGATGGGATGGGTGGGCTGAAAGATTCTATTGACTTAGGACTTGGTGACCTTGGTGCAAAAGTCCTTGAAGTGTGGGTTCAGAAATTCAGTCATGCCTCAGGCTCAAAACCACATTCTCTTTCTGTCATCTAACTGCCTTTCTACCTAAGAATTTCAAAAGCTTAGCATAACAGAATTCTAAACTGATGCCAAGCTACCTTGTTATGCCAACAAGGCAAAAGATCAAAAAAAGGAAGAATAATGTTCACTAACTGAACCTGAAAATAATACAGTCAATATCTTTCATTTGTATAGCATTTTACACTTTCTAAAGCATATAATCTGTTTAATATTCACAACAATACCTATGTATCATTGTCCCTAGTTTAGGACTGAGGAAATAAAGCTCAGGGAAGAAGAGTGGCTTGTAAAGTTACACAACAAATTAGTGGCAGAACAAAGGTGAATATTCAGCCCCTTGTATCCTCTGTGCAGAATCCTTTCTTCTGCACCACACTGCCTTTGTGAATAGCCTGACTTATAAAATGACAAAAACACAGGATTATGAGAACATGTTTTGTTTGGGCTTTACTTTAAAGATTGGTCCTGATCCTCTACCAGATTTTCTCCATTCTCGTCAATATTCCTTTTCCTGTGGATTCTTCTTCTAAGCCAACTCTAACTCAGCTGCAAAATTTCCTTATTCCCCACCTGCCAAGTTTTCTTCTCCTCCTTAAACTCCTTCTACAAGTCCAATTAATATGACTAGCCAATAGTACACTCTTAAAATCTTTTTGAATATCTGAATGCAAGAATGGTTTCTTTAGACTGTGTCCTGTTTCCTGTTGATATTCAAAACACATTAAATAATCTTAATGGAAAAGTTTCAGGATCTGAAACTATAGATAGTGCTGACTTTTTCCAACATGTAAGGTACCTCCTCGCAGAGATATGTGGAGTCTAGATAACCCGACACATGAAAAACACTAAAGAACAATGCCTTACCCTTAATAGCTGCTCAGTAATAATTGTTTTGTTATTGCTATTGTTTTCATTATTATTTGGCATGCAGTGGAGGATAAGAAATGAATCCCTCTCAGGTCAGACTGAGGAAGACTTAAAAATGTACTCAATTCTAAATGGAAATTGATGTTGTCCTTCTGACTTGTACAGTCAAAAATTTAAATCACTGCTTTTACTTGGGTATTGTTTTAAAATAAATATCATAATTAATTTTTACAAGTATTAAAAGAATACTAGCCTGAGAAATTTCTGTTTACAAGTTGTAGTTTGCAAAACCTGTTCTGCATTCATAGTTACCTGGGGTAAAGGTGGTTTGGTTGCAGTTAAAAAAGTGCTCATTGCGCCAACATTTCGTAGCAGAAATACTGTAATATTGCAAATGTTCTGGATTCCTTTTAGTCTCTTTCTATTTTGTAATTACTTAGGATATTTGGATGGAAATAATTTCCTTGCTGTTCAGGAGTTCCTCTTCCCATGCGGTTTAGTTCTCTCACCTGAAATAGAAATCTATTTTTAATTCCAAAAATATGCGTGCTTAAGCACACTGTCATGATACTTGAAAACTGGAAACTTAACAACAGCAGTAATAACAACACTCAACTTAAGCCTGGGAAGATGGCATAATAAAACTATGATGCAGTCAAATTTCACTTCTACCTAATAAGCCACAATAGGGGGTGGTTTTGCACCTGCTCTTAGCTTGGTTCAGTGTAGAGGTTACTGTTGCTGAGTGCACACACTATGACAGGAGGATTAACCAAATGGCTTCCCATGGAAAGTTTCATCTGTGATTTCGACTCCCTGCCTCCAAGATCCCGTGTATAATCTCTTCCCAAGAAAACAGACACAGTTGTCCTATCACCAAATTATCCCACTCCTTCCTACAAATTCCAGGCTATTTCTTCAATGCAGCAACTTCTCTTAGTCCCAGAAATCCAAGCTCATCATTCTGCAAACAGCTAAAATATCGTGTTACTCAGTAAAGGTTTCCTTGATGGTTTAAAAGGGAGGGGAATGTTTTTCTGTATTTTTGCCTCCCTGTGCAACTCTCTGAGCTCACCTTCCTCAAACTATGTACTTTGGTATTTACATATTTGTCCATGCTGAGTCACGTTACGCCTGAGGTGATTGTTTGGGTCTGTTTGCCATTTGATATTTGAACTTCTGTTCTTTAAAATCTCTTGGATGATAGAGAGACATGAATGACTTTTATGGAATGCTTATGAAACAGTTTTTTCCCTAACATTATTGATAATTTTTTTTTGATACTAGTATAGAAAGATAGCTAATTATTTGTTTCTCTTAACTGGATGTTTTTAATTGAATGCCTGCGTATTCAATTTCATTCATGTTCTTCATATGTATGAAGACACCAGCTAAGCGCTCTCCTGATCAGATAAGACACCTGCTTTATCCTGCCAGCATTCTCCAGAAAAGCAGCCTGACAGTAAAGGGATGATGCCTTAGAAGAGAGGAAACTCTACTCACCTAAGTTCAAGGCCAGCATCAGTCCTTTCCTGCCCTCTGAGTGAAGTCTGACTTTGAGCTGACAGGCACACTTCCCTCCTCATGTTGTATGGCCCTTTGAGGTATTTCCACACAACAAATACAGGAGAGCTGTAGATCCTGAAAGTGTCACTTCTATGTCAGTGAAAAGGAAATGATCTAAACATCCAGTTGTCATGTGACTGTTTCCACGTGGATGTCCAGCAAAGGCACCCCCTAATTCAACATGTCTTTTTTTTTTTTTTTAATATTTTATTAATTTGACAGAGAGAAATCACAACTAGGCAGCGAGGCCGACAGAGAGAGAGGAGGAAGCAGGCTCCCCACGGAGCAGAGAGCCCGATGCGGGGCTCGATCCCAGGACCCTGGGATCATGACCTGAGCCGAAGGCAGAGGCTTTAACCCACTGAGCCACTCAAGCACCCCTAATTCAACATGTCTCACACGAAGCTTCTCATCTCTTCCTCGGAACATGATCCCTTTCTTATATTTCTTCTTCAGAAAGATTGCATCCAGCGACCAAGCCCATGCTTGGGCCGTCACTGGAGAATGTTTCTTCTCTCTCACTACCATGTTCAGTTAGACACCAGCTCCCCGGATTCTACCTTTTCAATAACTGTTGGTCTGTTACCTCCTCCCCCTTCCCTGCTACCACCTCAATCCCACCCTGAGCCTAGTTTGGGTCCTCATTGTTTTCACTTAGATTCTTGCAATATTGAATTCACTGTCTTCCTGTCTTTAGTATGGAGTCTGTTCTTGTTACCCAAAGGTTATTTTTTTTAATATAAAAATCTAATCATATCGTATCCTTATGCAAAGCACTTCAGATTTCTTCACTGAAAACTGTTACTCTCTGTATCCTTCCCACGGGATCTCTGCCTAATTCTCCAGTTAATCTCTTGCCACTACTCACCTTGCACTTTACTTTCCAGATGCAGGGAACACTATCTTCTCTTTCGTATTCTTCCTTTGGCTAATGCTTGGAACAAGGCCTCCTTCTTTGCATCTCATTAGTCTCAAGTACTTGTGTCATCTGACCTATGAAGGATCCATCACTCCCACAGAGAAACTGGGTGCCTGGTCACTTTTGCCTCCGGACCCACTTCTTTTTGCTTTATAATTTTTTATAGGACTGCCAAGCAACTCCAAGCTGTATCATTCATTTCCGAGTTTACTATAAGGATGACCCCCACTGAGGTTAACGCAGTACAGAGCATGCCCGTCAGTAGGGAGGTGCCTTGTCTGTTTGCCTGCCTGCCTCTATTAGGGCAAGAATTTGCCTTTAATTTTTTTATCGCCAGTAGTTAGTACCAGTGCCTAACCAGGTGTTTTGCAGACTCATGATATTTATTACCTATCTATCTATCATTTATCTATGTTTCCACACACATACACCTACACACAACCCCACACACTTTCCTAAAAAACTATTTTTTCCACCTCCTAGGGAATACAAGCATAAAATGTAGGGGCACATATAGGAGACCCCCTTATCCTCAGGGGATATGTTCCAAGACTCCCAGTAGATGCCTGAAATTATGACATGTTTTTTTCCTGATATATCCTGATACATCTATGATAAAATTTAATTTATAAATTAAGCACAGTAAGAGATTCACAATAACTACTATGTAATAATGCAATGGAACAATTATAATAATGTACTGTCATAAAAGTTATGTGAATGTGGTGTCTCTCTCTCTCTATCAGAATCTTATGGGTGCTGTCCTTACCCTTCTTGTGATGGTGTGAGGATGAGAAAGACTTTGTATTAAAATTGATATTCAATTAAATAAATTAAACTTAAATTAATCCAATTAAATCTTCAATTATTTCATAGCTTAAAGTTGGAATAATTAGAGAATTATGCTAGATTTTGAAGAAAATACCATTTTCATTTCTTTTTTCTTTTATTCTCTAGTTAATGAACTTTATTTTTAGAACAATTTTAGGTTCACAGCAAAATTGAGTGAGCAGTATAGAGTTTCTGTACACCCAGCCTCCACATACACACAACTTCCCCTTTTATTGACTTCAGAGTGGTACATTTGTTACAATAGATGAACCAACATTGACACATCATTATGCCCCAGAGTCCGTAGTTTACATTAAGGGTTCACTCTGGGTGTTGTTCATTCTGTGGGTTTTGACAAATGCGTACTGACATGTATCTGCCATTATTGGACTGTACAGAGAAGTTTCTGTGGTGTTTTAATTTCTTTTTAATTTCTAGATTCAAAGACTTATTACTTTTGATTTTTTCCCCTGAATGCTTTTGTTTTTATTTTTTAAAGATTTATTTACTTATTTGAGAGAGAGAGGGAGTGTGGTAGGGCAGGGGAGAGGGAGAAAGTTTTAAGGAGACTCTGTGCTGAGCAGGGAGCTTGTCCTGGGACTGAATCCCAACACTCTGAGATCACCACCTGAGCCAAAACTAAAAGTTGGTTGCTTAACTAACAGTGCCACCTGGGCATGCCTTCCCTGAATATTTTTATGAATTGTGAATGCATTATACTTTTCCTAAATTATTATTATTATTATTATTTGCCATCCCTTATCAGAAGATGGCACAAGGAGCATCACTGGAAACCTGTGTGACTGATTGTGAGACAGGCAATTCCCCCATATCATTCACTCTCTTTTGATCAGGGACTCACCATATCTCTTCTTTATGGAGCCTACTCTGAGTGGGACTCTCTTTACTTCATGGTTTTTTTGACAAATATAAGCAAAAGGAGGAACCCAATCTACCAGATTTCTTTCTACTCTTTTTCATTTTTCCTTCTTATTTCTTCAAAGCCTGCACTGAATCTTCTTTTAAATGCTGTTTATTGGTTTTTTTAAATTATTAAACTGATTAAAACTAATATTAGAAAGTTTTAAAAATAAAGATAAGATATACAAATGTAAACCTAAGTCACCTGTAATACTCACTGAAAATTATGTTAACCTTTTGATTTATATTTTTCTTTTCTCTACATATGTAAGTATGTATAGACATATACATATGTCTATATATGTCTATATACAGATATAGACATATAGACATATGTCTATATATGTCTACATATACTATCTAAATAATTCTGTATTCTGCTCTTTTTTATGGAACATTATATGGTATTCATTTTCATGTAGTCATAAATTATTTACATGGTTATATGCTATACAAAATCATACTACTGTATTTACCATGACTTATTGAACCAATTATTGGATATTTAAAGCTTTTATATATATATTATATATGCACACATATAAGTATATCAGAATGAATGCATTCTTGAACATAAATTTTGATTTGAAATGTTGATTATTTGGGGCGCCTGGGTGGCTCAGTGGGTTAAAGCCTCTGCCTTCGGCTCAGGTCATGATCCCAGGGTCCTGGGATCGAGCCCCATATCGGGCTCTCTGCTCCACGGGAAGCCTGCTTCCTCCTCTCTCTCTGCCTGCCTCTCTGCCTAGTTGTGATTTCTCTCTGTCAAATAAATAAAATATTTTAAAAAAATTTAAAAAAAATTTGAAATGTTGATTATTTCTTTTTTTTCCCATTTTATTTATTTTTTTCAGCATAACAGTATTCATTGTTTTTGCACAACACCCAGTGCTCCATGCAAAACGTGCCCTCCCTATTACCCACCACCTGTTCCCCCAACCTCCCACCCCTGACCCTTCAAAACCCTCAGGTTGTTTTTCAGAGTCCATAGTCTCTTATGGTTCGCCTCCCCTCCCCAATGTCCATAGCCCCCTCCCCCTCTCCCAATCCCACCTCCCCCCAGCAACCCCCAGTTTGTTTTGTGAGATTAAGAGTCATTTATGGTTTGTCTCCCTCCCAATCCCATCTTGTTTCATTTATTCTTCTCCTATCCCCCTAACCCCCCATGTTGCTTCTCCATGTCCTCATATCAGGGAGATCATATGATATGAAATGTTGATTATTTCTTAAAGGTGAATTTCTAGAAGAGCATTTCTGGGTGTGAGGATAGCCATACTGACTCTATATATTCTTCTTTTTTTGGGGGGGGTGGTTACCATGCCCGAGCAAATTCTCTCTTGGGAACGTTCACAGTCTTTAGGGTCTATATGTCATTCACACAGCAGTAGAAAGGGAATGGGGAAATACACCATAATTGGTGGGTATAGGATTTGAGTCCTAGCTCAAATTCTTACAGGCTGTGTGAGCTTGGAGAATTACTCAACATCTCTTTGCTTTAGTGTCTTTATTTGTAAAATTGGGATAATAGTATTTGTAGTGTTCCTGTTAGGAATACAAATATACTAAATATATAAATGGTATCTTTTTAAATTCCGCTAGTGACTGATGGAGTTGAATTTAACTCTAAGTCTGGAGCATTCTGCCGAGAATTCTCTTTTTAGCATTCGCTGTTAGCTATGGCAGATTTATCCTAAGGATGGAACTGCCCAAGATGTTGTGACACTTTTGGCATATTTTTAGCTTATTTGGGATCACACTTAGTGTCCTAAAACATCTTTTAGATCTAGTGTTATGCTTTTCTTACTTTCGGAAGTTCCATTATTGAAAGCTGACCTTTCAGATGACTGTGGATGAGGATAGGATCTCCTCGGTGTATGTTAAAACATTAAGTTATCTCAAACAACAGCACAACATTAATATGAACAAAAGACTTTACAAACTTTTTCCTTTTTTTTTGTACATAATAGATGGAAGCTCTTAGATTAGTGGATTAAGAATGTATCCTCTTGCATTAGAAGTATTTATTAGATTCTGAAAATGATCTATTGCTAATTACTACTTGGGTTGGATTTGAAAGTTTCTCTTTTTAGCTTCAAATTTTGATGCAATTCCTTACTTCTGTAAAAGTTGCAAGAAATATTGCAAAGAACTCTATTCTGTCCTCTACCAAATAATTCTTAACATTCTGCCCCACGTAATGTAGCATTTGTTCTTTCCTCTCTCTGTCTCCTTTTTATGGACAAATACTCCAGTATGTATTTCCTAAAGGCTATCTTTTACATAACCAAAGTATTTTTATCAAACTCAGGAAATGTAACATTGACACAAATATTATTATCTGATTCATAGTTCTTCTCCAAGTTTCACAAATTGTTCCAGTAATATATTATATAGCTTGTTTTCTTGTCCAGGATTCAATTCAGGATAACAGGTTGGATTAATTGTCATGTTTCTTTAGTCTCCTTTCATCTAAAAACATTTCCTCAGACTTTCTTTTCTTTTCATGATCTTGATGTTTTGGAGGAATAAAGCCAGTAACTTTGCAGAATTTCTTTCGGTTTGGATTTCTTTGATGTTTTCTCACAATTAGCTTTCAGTTGTGTATTTTTGATTGTAGTAGCATTGAAGTAATGCCTTGTCCTCGGCATATCATATCAGGAAGCACATAATGTCGATTTGCCTCATTATTACCAACATTGACCTTGATAACTTAAAGAAATTTGTGTTTGTTAGGTTAATCTCCTATAAAGTTACTAATTTTCTTTTAAAAATTTTAAATACTTTCATTTTTCTTTTGTTTTAACCTTTCTAAAAATTATGATCAATTTCCCTCTGAGATATGCAAATAACAAATTAGATTATATTTCAAATATAACCCCTGAAAACAAGTAAAAGATTATTTTTGTTCTGTTAATATTTGCACAGTAAAATGTATATATGTGTGTGTATATATATAGCATAGTGTTAAGTATTTTAGCCATATAAACATTTTCTGACAGTAATATGTAAAATGAAATATACATGCACAAATACATGCATATATATTATATATACACATATATTTTGATACTTCTCTTGGGTTCAGACAAAAGTTGCTAAGATTTGGGGGGTGCCTGGGTGGCTCAGTGGATTAGAGCCTCTGTCTTCAGCTCAGGTCATGATCCCAGGGTCCTGGGATTGAGCCCCACATCAGGCTCTCTGCTCAGCAGGGACCCTACTTCCCACCCTCTCTCTCTGCCTACTTGTGATGTCTGTCTGTCAAATAAATAAATAAAATCTTTAAAAAAAAAGTTGCTGAGATTTAAATGACCTGTCTTCTACATATGAACCTTTTGTTTGTCATATTAGGGAGAATGTTTTATTTTTAAATTTTGGGGGGGTTCTTTTTTTATTGAGGTATAATTGATATACAATATCCAATTTAGCTTCAGGTATATATCGAAGTAATTCAGTATTTTTAAACATTATGAAGTTATCCCCAAGATAGTTTTTCCTCTTCTTAATTAATAAGTAATTTCTGGTGCTTGCTCTGAAATCAGGTATATTTTTTTGTTCAACAAAATTTCATCCATTAATTTTAATATGCGTTAAGCTGGGTCCTGTCTTTTTTGAGATGTTCCTATTTTAGCACTTTCTTACTTTCTGGCACAACAAAACATTCCAGCCTCATTTTATAGTTTCCCTGTCCCAACTCTGGACTCAACTATTTCTCTAAAGATCCCTGATCTTTTCAGTGAAAAATCGTATTTAGAAATAAAGATCTGGGTGTCACATGTACTGATTACTCTTTTGGTGTTTTTCCTTCTAGGCTTACCTATTTGACAGACCTAAGAAACGTACACACACAAACACACACACACACTCACACACAGGTACATATGTGTAATAACTCTTTCTGTAAAGTTATATATGTATTATATAATATATGTTACATATAATATGCATATTATATTATAAATATAATGAGTTCATAGTGATATCTCTAATTCCAACTCAATACCTCAAGGGTCACAAAATATTTAAAAAGTAGAACAGATGGGATTTGACATAAACTGGATGTGGGGAAAAAGGGAGAAAAGGAACTCATGGGTGACCATAAGTTGTAAATGCTAATACAGCATTCCTAAGAGTTCAGTATAAAATGTTTTGTGTACCAATATTTTTTGTTGTGTGTGCCAAGCCTACTAATAAAGCTTAAGATGGTGTTACTTTTTTTAGCAGTTGTATGACAGTGTTCCTGAATATTGATTTTGTGGTCAAATAAAAGTTGAGGTATCTTATTAACTATTGTTGAGCAAAGCCACCTCTTTTCTCATGAATTTAGTGTTTTTGAAACATTACATGTAAAATTTTATCTTGTTAGTAGTAGACCATCATTCATTCCCTTCAAAGTCTTTTTTTTTTTTTTTAAAGATTTTATTTATTTGACAGAGAGAGAGGTCACAAGTAGGCAGAGAGGCAGGCAGAGAGAGAGGAGGAAGCAGGCTCCCTGCAGAGCAGAGAGCCCGATGCGGGGCTCAATCCCAGGACCCTGAGATCATGACCTGAGCCGAAGGCAGCGGCTTAATCCACTGAGCCACCCAGGCGCCCCCCCTTCAAAGTCTTTTAACCCTGGTTTATTTATACTAATTGTCCCTACAAGTTGTCTGTCATAATAAGTTTTATAATATGCCCTCTATGTGCTTTGGCTAATCTCCACAGATAAAGCTGAAGGTTGGGACTAGAGTGTGCTGTTGGTGGTGGGGGAACCCTGGAACTGTACCTGGAAATGGGGTCATTTCCTACCACAGTGTTTTATGTTACAAAGTAGACAATCATGAGTCAGATTATCAAAAGCTTGGAAAAAAGCAGTGGGTGAAGGGAGGGCAAGATTAGAAGTGTAACTCAAGATATAAAAAAACAAACAAACAAACAAAAAAAACAAACAAGCAAAAACACCAACAAGAAAATCTCCCTGATGGCTCTTATGTAGCCTGAAAAAGTCTATAAATATGTTAGCTGCATTCTTGGTCTTCTTTGTTTCTCACTTTAAACATTCTTCCTAGGTAATCTAAACCACTTCCATGGCTCTAAACTCTCCAATGACTATCCTATACTTGTTTCTTCTTTCATGATAATAGAATTTTAACCGTTTATGTCAGTTAAGCTAGGGATTGCACTTCCTAGCCCCACCGCAGTGGGTATGGACACAGGGTAGTTCTAGCTTTAGAAGTGATACATGCAACTTCCTCCTTGCTTGCCTAAAAGGAAATGTCTGGCCTCAAACTTCCACTCTTTTTTTCTGAGGGAGAGTCACCCACCAAGCTGAAATACCTGTTCTGGAATTTTACATAAGTAAGAAATGCAATTGCATTTTTTGTGTCCTTCTTGAGTACCCTACTCATTTATTCAACTGCTTACTAGATTTTTCTACTTTTATATCTCACAAATGCCTCGAGTCCAACCCATTTCTCTTCAACTTTGCTTCTCCTTTCAGGAATTATTTCCTTCCCAGATAACCAATACAAAACATTGGGAGTTGTTATTGGCCACTTACTTCCCTTTTTGCGCATATCCAACCCAAACCACAACTTCCTGATTCTGACTCCCTCACTGTTCACGTACCTAATCCTTTCTCTTGTCTGTTTCAGATAAAGTCCCAGTGTATCTCAAACAGAATTAATGCAACCATCTAAGAACTGGTTTTTGTTTCTAATCTTGCTCACTTCAAAGTCATCCCAGGCTTTGTTTCTATTACTTACAAGCTCAGTGATCTCATCCAAAAAATAGAGATACTAACAGTGCCTACTTCACTAAAATTTTGTGAGGATTATTTGAGATAATGCATAACAAGTATTGTCTGTGGTTCCTGAGAGTGTGGTACTCAAAAATATATTGCTAATACTATCATTAGCATTTTCATATCAAAACTTTTCTTAAAATTTCTTGAAGGATTATAATTGCCTCTAGGGTAAAAGCACATTCCTCAGTGAGCCTAACTAATATCCCATAATTTGGTCCCTACCGAACTCTCTAGATTTGTTTGTTGTTCTCTCCTTCAAACTCTGTGCCCCATTCACCTTGAAAAACCTACAGTTCCCTCAAGAGGCCAAACTCTCTTATACCTCTTATCTTTGTATATGTCCTTTCCATTCTTTTAAATACCTCATTGTCTCTCCCTAACTTACTCATTTATCCTTCAAATCTCAGCTCACATATCACCTCCTCTAGAACCTTTCCATGATGCTTTCTGGTCTAGTCTAAATACATAGTCTATGTGTATCTATAACACCCAACTAGACCGACTAGGATAATAGTTTAATAATAAACTAGGGTGTTTTCCTGGCCCACTCTCCTTTCTTGGTGGGCTTTCCATCTTGACTTGTTAGGCTTTAAGGCATTGTTTATGTATAAGTCTTCACCTTATTTATCATATCTGATTGAAATGCTTCCAAATTGGGCTGAGTCAGTTTGCTTTATGTATTGAAAATTTGAATTAAGAGACAAAACTATGGCTGGTTAATATGGATGATAGTCTTGCAAAGCAGGAAAACTTAGGTCCAGAGTCCATGCCTTACCTTAAAAAGGAAAAAAAAAAAGAAGACCCTTCAGATACAAAAGCAAAGACAGAATTTGGAAAAATGGGGATAATAAATATGCAGAGAAAGTGGGTCTCCACAGAGGAGAATAGAATTGATGATTGGAGAGAAATGGAAAGGAGACAATTCAATCCAACTGAGCAAGAGAGCAGCTGTCTTGTGAATTAGAGCTTGGATTCACTCATTCAAAAATTTCAGTAAATTACATTTACAGAAAATCTCCATAAATGATGGAAAAAAGAATCATGTTCCCATAATGCTTTGACTTGTTTTTTAACTGTAGGAATTTAGAATAAATAATAAAAACTCAACTGGCACTGATCAATAAAATAACTCCACAGAAATTCTGATGGTGGTCTGTCTTTAACACATATTCATCTTGAAATATTTGAAATAGCTGAAATTGATGTAATTTTTGACTGAGACTAAGATTTTTCTTACACATCTTCAGTCCAGAATGGGAATGTCCAGAAACTAGTTGTCATACACAAACAAATTTTTTTCACAACTAGCATAGAATAATAAAAGAAAGTAGTTGCAAAGATGTTCTGTGTTTCAAATGCTGTTGTTAAGCAAATTGTAAATTAAAGAATTTGTCTTCTGAAGGTCAGTCTTACAAATTTTTTGAGGACTCAAGCCCAATTTTCCAGGGAAGATTTTTGTGGTTGTTTATGACATGGTTTGGAACTTATTATATCTTTGCTTTGAATCTCCATATTTTTTTTTTCAATTTAATTTTCTATCCCATATAGAGTTGTTTATTTCATGAAAAATGAACACATTCATAAAAGTTGTGAGCTATAAAGACTTGAATGACCAGAAGGTTAAGTGTTATTTGAGAGACATTCTACTAGAAAAACACTGAGTGAGTCATCAGAAGGCCAAGGTTCTAAGACGAAGCTCTGCCATTATTTAACTACATAATCTTGGTAAATCAGTTGACTGGAGTTCCCCTCCCTTCAATTATCTCGTCTCTAAGGCAAGGATCATAATCTCTTTCCTGCTTACCTTGGAGTTGTAATAATCAAACGTTCACTTTGAAAATGTTAAGGGTTTATATACAACAAGACCTTATTAATATTCTACAGTAGAATATTGGCTATGATTGACTGGAAATATTTCTCAGTTCAAAGTAGCCACTGGTAGCCACTAGTTTTGTCTACATGAGAAAGGATGCTTCTCATTCCCAGAAAGATAAAAATATCTACCTTTGGAACCTATGAAATCATTTGTCAACAATACGGTAGCATGAATCTATGCATATTCACCTAGGAAATATTTTTAACAAAAGAAAAAGAATTGTAACTAAATGTAAAAGGACAGCAAATCAAAAATATTTACAAAATAAAAAAGAAAGATGCTTCCAATTATATGCTTAAGTTATTGAAAGCTGTTGAAAGTTATTGAAAGCACAGGCTCTAAGTTTTCTCAACTGTAAAATGGGATTTAATAATTATACAAGCAAACAGAATTGTAAAAAAGTTAGCACGCTTCCTGGCACAAATAAGGACCCAAACTATTTGAAATGTAGAAGTAAATGTTAGCTCTGATCTATAGCTCAGCATGGACTCTGGAGAAAGAGATTACTGATAAGAAGTGTGAAGCTGACCAGGTGTAAACCTGTGGTCCCAGGTGTAGTGTTTCACAGCAGGTTGTCTGTGCATTCCTAGAACAGTCCAGATATGAAAGGATCTGGTTCCTTGCACTTATCTCATAGACGGTGGGTTATTGTTGGTCATTAATTTCCATCAAATATCAGCCAATCAGATGGCATTTCTCTGCCCGTCATTTCTCAACAAAATTTTAGATACAAGCTTTTTAACCAATGTTTTGATGAATCATTGTAGAACCAACCTAGTACAAATTTCAGAAACATTTAACCAGGCCTACCTAATTTATTTAAAGTCTTTCACAAATATTTGCCTAAAGCTATTATTGAAACCTAACCTGTGTCCTAATACAAAGGAGAATGAAATACATGACCTTATGGATCTAGCTTTACATGACAATCGACAAGAAGTACATATAAAAAGTAATGAAAACTTAGTGTATAATGAACACTAAATCCTAGATATTCATTATCTTAAATGGACTGGTGAAAATAGATCAGAAGGATAATCTTAACTTTCTTCATCTTTCTAGAATATTGTTAAATTAATTTTGACTATTGTTCTGTGGACATTCATAATTTCCTTTAAGGTGTAAGTACTAGGAATAGAAGAGTCCAAAACATTTGGTTGACTAAAAGTAGCTTCTATTGAGAACACAACTCCAATTTAATGTAGTAATAATAATATTGAACTATGCTTACTATAAAAATGTTATAAGCAGAGTTACTGCACCATAATAATAATAATAATAATAATAATAATAATACAATGTGATATTATCAGAAAACAGGGAGAAATTGTTCCTCTGTAATGAATAATTGGACATGAATCCTTGGGGATTTACCATCATCACTGTTTTAAATTAAAACAGATTTTTTTTTTGTCTTAAAATAGAATCTTGAAAAAGCCTCAATTCACCCACATAGTACATAGAGTGCCAGGTTTGTACTGAACCATGCTGAGGGGAAATAGTGGCTGCAGGACTAGGAAGAGAACCAAACTTAAGATAGAATTCTAGAAGCTTATCTGTGGATCTTCTATATTTGAAATGCCATTTCCTGGTTTAATGCATTTTAAAAGTTGTCGTGTTTCTAAATCTGTTATACAATTTAAACTCTAAGCTAGATTCATGTTTGATTTTAATTGTTATTTTTCTTTTTAGGTTAAAGAATAAATTAAAAGGGGGAACAGTATGATACAAAAACATTATTTTCTATGTCATTCTTTGGGTTTGAAATGCCCTAGCCCTGTAGGTACAGTCTTTGTTCAGAAACACAAGGATAAATGCTAGCTGTACTTCGGCAGCAAAATACAACTCATCACACCTAATATAAGCAAAGTGGTTTTACTGAATTTATTGAATAAGACTCATTCCAGGGTCAGTCCCGAGAATACGAAGTCAGATGAGAAAGGGACACTATGAGAAATCACTGAGTGCACACACGCGAAAGTGCATTTGGAATTTATAACCCAAGGATTCTTTACAGCAAATTAATCTTGCAAGTCTGAGATTTTAAAGGAGATCCACTTTTTAAATAAATGACGTAGGAAAGTTTTTCCCTACTCCAATAATTCCACTTGTATTAATGCACATACCAGATTCAAGACGTGAGTGGTTTTCAAACTTTATTGTTTATAACAATCCTCTGAGTTGTGTATTAAAACTGTCGGTACCCAAATTCTAAATCCCCTTCCCACCTAGTAGGCCTGGGGTGAATTTGGAAATCTGTGATTTGCATAGACCTCAGATGATTTTGAGGCAGGTAATCCTTCCATCATATTTGAGAAAAACTGAGAATTTTGAAATAGTTGCGAGAGGAAAAACAGTTAATAGTGTGTGACACATCTCTAATTTTAATACTTCTAGAAGCTAATAGACACAGAGTTCAGAATACAAAGATATTTTAATTCATTGACAATTTTAGGTTTGGCTTCTGGCCCCTGTGTACCCAATTGCATATTCTGTGTAGTCTCTCTTTGAGTTTTGACCCTTCGTTTTTAAATGCATGCTGGTAGTAGTGTGTAGATGACACTCTCTCTACTAGGCCTTCCCATCTTTTGTGATTCTGTGCTTCTGCACTTTGGCTTTTCTTAGCTCCTGGGTTGGGTTTCACAGGAGCACAAAGCCACAAACAGCCCTTGATGAGATCAGAGTAGAAGTAGACATTCTTTTCAATCTTAATAAATTCTACCTGCATTATTCTTTTTTTTTTTTAAGATTTTTATTTATTTATTTGACAGAGAGAGAAAGAGAGATCACAAGTAGGCAGAGAGAGAGGAAGGGAAGCAGGCTCCCCGCCCAGCAGAGAGCCCCATGTGGGGCTCGATCCCAGGACCCTGGGATCATGACCTGAGCCAAAGGCAGAGGCTTTAACCCACTGAGCCACCCAGGTGCCCCTCTACCTGCATTATTCTTGAGAGTTCACAATTGTTTTCTCCTGCTTTAAGTAGGGAGAACTTGGTGGAATGAAAGCATGGTGGGCCTTTGATTTATTTGTCAGGATACTGGAAGTGAAAAAGAAAAGTTATGGAATCTTTAAAGGGCAGAGTGTATCTCAATCTTCATTGGTGAGAAAATATGCTCGTGGCATAGAAAATGAATTTTGTGTCATCGCTGACTACTCACAAACATATGGTTATTTCAGTAAAATAGATAAGATGTCATGTGACCATCTGTTTTCTCTATTTCTAGACATTCAAAAAAATGGGGTACCTTTTTTAAAATATAAAAACCTCCAGAATCATTTAATGTGAAAATAAACTTGAATGAAATAGCATGGCAACTTATATCCAGCCCAAGCATCTGCCAATAAGTTTCATGCTTCACTAACCCATAAAAGAGGAAAATAAAAGTCCTTTGATTTTTCTGCCTTCCAACTCTGGAACAGAATGTCCCTGACTTTCAAATGGATGATCTCCAAAAAAGCAAAAAATGAAAAGATAGATTGACATACTATTAACTGCTAGTATTTTTAGTATTTCAAAAACTTTGCTATGTGTATTCATCTCATTGAAATATGCAATTATGCCATTTCCAAGAAGCGATGGCATCAGTACTCAGGCCAAAGTAGTGGGAGTTTATCCTGGGAAATCTGATCTCCCCACCTGTTCTGTCTGAAGAAGAAAGCTTCCTGAGGCCCCTCATGGGATCAGTAGCTGTCCAATGTGAGAGAGACGTGTAAAGTTTGTTGTTTTAACCAACGTTATGATTTGTGAATAATAGTAGCAAATAATTAGATCGCACTAACTTAGATATTATTTTAAGTGTTTGTGTATATATATATGTATATGTGTATATACATATGTATATATATATAATGTATGTAATATTCTTGTTATATTCATCTAACTGTCATTATCTTCATTTCACAGCCTTGAAATCGAGCAAGGAAGAAGTCACATCCCTTGCCCAAGGTTACAGAGCTGGTAACTGAAAGAGCTGGAATTCAAGCCCAGGCAACTTCGTTCCAGAGCCTATGTTCTTAGCTAGGATACAGCATAACTCTCAGTCTTAAATTAACTGCCTACCGAGTAGGCCATCCTGGGATGCTGTTCAGCTCCATCTATGTTGGCATTATTAAAAATATTCTTGGACTTTCTTTAATGCGCCTGATTGCTGATATGTTAGAAGCCAAATCAAACAGAGTGACATGCCCCCAGCAGCTCCATCTGGCAACATATAAAGGAAGTGAGCTGTCCCTCTGGCTAGACGCAGCCCACAGACATGCTTGGTTTTGTCTGTGGCTTGGCCTGGCCGGTGTTTCCCATTTTAATTAGTTACCAAAATAAACACAATGAAATTTAAATGCCTTATATACCAATCTGAATTTCTGCTCTTTCTCAGAAAATTGGAGACTCTGCATTGGGTTTGTGTCTCAGATTTCCCACGGTCCCCCGCATCTGCATCCCCCATAAACCAGGGCTGAAGGTCACTTACCATTTGCCACACCTCATACTTTCTACTTCCTTTGTGTATTTTAGGTGCCCGGCTTCTGTACACATGTGATTTTGTGACATTTGAACAAAAATATTGTTCCCAAACAGTAATGGAAACAAAGCAATTATTGAAACTGGTAAAAGGGAATTTCAGAAGGGTGGCTTTTTAGGAGACGGGGCATTTATTTCTGGTGCATATCTACAGGATTAGGATGAAGGCAGAGCTTCATTCAGAGCTAAAGAACTAAAAAGCAGGTTAACACCTCGGGACATATGATTCTGGTCCTTCCGTAATTATCTACGTGCCCTCAAGCAAGTTCCCCAATGTTCATGTGGAATACCGTATTTTCCGAATTCTAGATCCCATTTACATGATAAAATGGCAAAAAGAAGTATTTTTATGCCATGGTGTGTAGTCACTGGAGGATTGATGACTTAATTCTCAGAGAGGGAGGGTTTATGATATTGCCTTGGAAACTTTCTTCTGCTCATTTGGTTAACATTTTGATCTTCTCTGGAATAGAAGATGTGTTCACCAAGAACTCTCCTGCACAGAATTCTATAACCAAGTCTGCTTTCACTGTAACATGTTTGCCTTTATCCATGATATATACAAACTCCTTTATGCTTTGTTTTTTCTGCACTGTCAGGATTTGTGCAGCTCAAACCTCCAGATACCTCGCTGTTGGCTCATCCAGGAGGTATGTCCTGAGTGCCTAGTACATGCATGCTCCTCAGCTTCCTTATTGTGATTTACAAGCTTGGAACAATGAGGCAGAGTCAAAGTTATTACAGGGACGGAGGATGCTCCATGTGCTCGTTGTCCTATTTTATGGTTTGAACGGGGTTACCGCTATTACCGAAGGAATACTGCCTCACGTTTGAGTTCCACAGTTGCCAGCAAAGTAGCAAGCATCCTAGATTTCTGTAGTTCTCCACACTGTTAGTGGCTAGGAGAAGTGTCTGCCTAGTCACTTAGCATCTCTGCATCATCCGCCTGCTGGCACTGCAGGGGAAGGGATGATGAGACTTGAAAGTACTCATTATTATTCTTTGTGAAAAATTGCCCGTTTGTTCTTCCCCTCCTCCTCTCATTCCTCAGAGTCTGTCTCAGAGCCTTTGGCATTCTGTTGCATTCTGTCTGGCGAATTCTTCGGCCCATGTGCCATACTTCTTTTCCCTTTCTTCCAACATTATCCTTACTTGGTCACATTAGAGAAATATTTTAAAGTCGAATACACCCAGGGTTCCTTCATACAATATATAGATATATACAATATATAGTATATAGATACAATATATAGATGATATATAGATATTGAGAATATCTTCAATTCTTTCAATTGGAGATTAAAAAGGTGTGTAATCTATGAATCTGTTTAGATCTCTCCAGGTTCTGGAGTTTCTGTTCAGACAGAGCTTATAAGCAACTATTTTTAGGCTCGCTTCCTTTTTTTCCCCCCCCCTAACATTAAACCACAGTTAACAGCCTCTTGACCACTTGTTTACTGAACTCCTGCAACAGGTTACAATTGAGACTACCAGTCAGAAGCCCATTAATGTCCTAAAGAAATCAGTTTGTATCAACTAGGACACAAAAGGGAAAAGGTTAACCCTGTGAATGGGTGTCTCACTGAATTAAATGAAACCTGCCGTTCACCCTTTCCCCAGAGCCCTGGGTGAAATTCAGAGATACAAACCACATTGGCTAGAAGTATTTTTGGATTTTGTTTCCTTTCTGCTCTATGACTCAGCACATGCTTATCTGACATCTCTTCTCCACCTTTATTTCACTGTCCAGAAGTTTATCCTTTGATTCTGAGTATATCAGGATGGGATGGTGGAAGTGTGTATGCAGGTGTGTGTGCTGGAGAAGGTTGAGTCTCGAGAAGAAGGAAATTGAGAGAGCTCTGAAAGTCTCTTTATGAACCAATGGGTTCAACCAAAGAACAACGTGTTTTACCAGAACTCCAAATTCCCGGATTGTGCTATGCATCTAATAACTTAAACTGCACCAACGTGTATCTTGTTAAAATTCATTGAATGTGGAAATACATTTTTGTAGGGATTTACTTCCTTTGTCTGGAGGGGAAAAAGTGAAGATAATACCCAGCAGATTGTCATCATCTTCAACATTCACAAGCACTCGGGATCGTGACACATTGTTCTAGGTCTTGGAAAAACAAGAATACAACGTACTGTAAAGCATCCCCCACCTCTTTTTAAAGCCATCAGGAGCTTAGAATTTATTTGAGGAACGGATCATGCACATGCACCTATGCAGATAGTTAAAAATATATTGGCAAGTGGTACAGAGAATAATGATTTAGGAGAGTGAGACAGGAAGCCAAAATGGGAAACTCCTTGGAGAAGCATTGACAATGAACTTGCTGAAGCTTAATGCTCTAAGGCCTCCATTACCCAGAATTGAAGGAAGTTCTACAGGGAGAAAACATGTTTACTTTCTTTCCTCCCACTTTCTCTAATAAGGATCTCTCTGTTTCCCTTGGCCTGACTACCTGGGCTTAATCCTCTTACCTGATACTCTGCATTGCCCCAGCTAATTGCTTTAGAACAAGGGTCAGTAAACTTTTTCTGCAGAGAGTCAGATAGCAAACATTTTAGGCTTTGCAAGCCATGTGGGTTTTGTCACAACTACACAATTACCTGGTTACTCCTGCAAGAAAGGAGCTGGGACAAGATCTAAAAGCTGATCCTGGTAGGATTCCAATAAAACTTTATTTACAAACTCTAAAATCAGAATTTCTCATAATTTTCATGCATCACAAAATAGTATTCACTTCTGGATTTTTTTTTTTTTTTTGGCCACTTAAAAAATAGAAACCATTTGTAGTTCATGTGTAATAAAAAAATGGACAAGAGACTGGATTTGACCCATGGACTGTAGATTGCTGACCTCTGCTTTCAAAGACCTCAATATTTACCAACTTTTACCCCCACTTCAGTCTATTCTGTTTCTTCATCTGTTTGATAGAAACCAAGTTCAACTGCTACAAAAAAAAAAAAAAAGTTGCTTGGGATCTTCAAAGTGTAAAGCTAAAATTAATGTAATGATTTATTTGATAGGAAATAATTGACATAACCTCAGATCAAAGAAAGTCTCCTGGATGTGTTAGACATCAAAGACTACTGTCCAGGGAAAAGTCAAGTAAGGAGAACATAGGGTGATTGTAGTGAAGCCTCCTTTACTTGACCTCTTTGCCAAAGAGAGCAGCTGAGAGGAAAGACTCAGTGACACTGATATTTGTTGATTTCGCAGTGAAATTTCTTCGATGCCCTATATTATTTTGAAGTGGGGAGGTAAGTAGTAAAAGTAACAGCTTTAAGTATGGAAAGTAGATGCCTGAGAGGAGCAGGGCCTAGGGAGGTAGGGGATGGGACAGAGAATGTACTGATTTTATTTTAAGCCTTGTAATATTTGAATCTTAAAATCTTATATGTATATTTTAATAAAATAATAATTAAAAAGAAAACAACCCTTTAGTGACTCTCTGTGCTCCCAGAAGAAGTCCAAGCTGTTTGGCATGTCACACAGGACATTGGATAACTTGGGCAAAACCCACCATTCTGGCTTTACCACAGTCACTTTCTAGCACACATCAGGCAAAGAACTATTCTGTCCAACTCACTTTCACATCCTGGTGTTTTTGCTCCTTTTTTTTTTTTTTTTAAGATTTTACTTATTTATTTGAGTAAGAGAGTGAGAAAGATAGAGTCAGCATAGGTGAGGGAACGGCAGGCAGAGGGAGAAGCAGACTCCTTGCTTAGCAGGACTCTGGTGCAGGGTTTGATCCCAGGACCCTGGGATCATGACTTGAGCTGGAGGCAGATGCTTAACTGACTGAGCCACACAGGGGCCCCTATTTTCCCTCTTGAATGTCCTTTCCTCTCTTCCTGGGGAGCTACTTATCCTTCAGTAAACACCAGCTTAAATGTTGCGTCCTCTCTGTACCTTTCATAGACCACGTAGGAATCATTCATTGGTTCCTTATCTGTGTCCTGTCAGCTCCTTTGCTGTGTTTACACCGTAGCACTTAACACAGAGGATAATTTAGTTATTGGACTCTCATGATAGATTTTAAGTGTCTCAAAGCAAGAATCAGGTCTGACTGTCCTTATATCACTATTTCCTAGCACATAGTAAGTACTCAGGTAACAATTACTGCCTTGAAAATAGATTTGGCCGTACTTAGATGCTTCATGAGGGAAGAAGCCACATGATTAGTGGCTTATGATTGTGACCAAATGGATTTGCAAAGGTCAAAGATGACTCTTACTTTTACATTTTTAAACAGTCAGTAACTAGGAGGGTGATGGAGCACTGACAGAAGGAAGGGGAGGAGTTTCTTTGGGGGCACATATACAAGTTTGCTTTTATTCTTTCCGAGCTGTGGATTGACAGTAAGTTATCTGATACATAGTTCTTTTTTTTTTTTTTAATTTTTAAAGATTTTGTTTATTTGAGAGAGAGAGAAAGTGTGAGCACAAGTAGGGGAGAGGGGCAGTGGGAAGCAGACTCCCTACTGAGCAGGGAGCCTGATGCAGAGCTTGATCCCAGGCCCCTGAGATCATGACTTGGGCCAAAGGCAAATGCCTAACTGACTGAGCCACCCAGGCACCCCTGATAAGTAGCTCTTATCAGAAGTTAGAGAAACCATTTGAATTTCAAATGAGAAGCAAAGGTTAAAAATATAGATTATCTTGCCTTTAGCACATTAGATCTTACCTGAATCCAAGAGATTTGGTGAGATTTTGAGGTAGATAAATGGTTTAAACAATAATTCTCAACTTCAGGTATGCACAGGAATCATTTAGAGAGCTTGTGAAGATTCACATTCCTCTGGCTCCCCTCCCTGAGATTCTGATTCAGAAGGTCTGGACGGAGCCCAGGAATCTGCATTTTGGCAGGCACCTTCTGAGGATTCTGCTCTAGATAGCCCACATCTATACTTCAATGAATTACTGGCATAATGGGAGAAGGAAGAGGTGGGAGAAATGAATTTGGGAGCGATCTGGAAGGCAGGAGAAAAATGTGTATTCAGTGGAGGAGAGAGGGACAGATAGCTACAGCTTGGAAATGACTCTCCTGCTATCTGCAGAAAACAGAAAACACTAGAATTAGAATTTACCAGCTACTTTATCTGTCTTCAAAATGACTTCTGATTCATGGTTTGAATTTTAAAGTATCTTCACATCACAGACCTCAAAAGCAGCCTCCTGTAAGGATTGAAGATAACCGGGAACTTATGTATGTCACTTCTCAACCTCTGTTGATTAGGAATTCTATTGCTCTAAGTATCACGCCTTTCCCCTCCTCTTTCCAAATGCTTTTGCAGTAATAAAATCAATTACATTCTCAGATTGAACATCCTTTTGTTAACTAAATTATATAAAAAGACTTTACAGATATAAGCATTGTTTTTCACCATATAAAATACCCTTTGGTGATGACTCATCCTTATATGCAAAACTCAAAGAATCTACCATTTACTGCATAAATTACTAATGAAACATTTGCTTTTGCTGCTAACTCAGGAAATGAATAAAGCCTTGTGACTATTTTCCTTAATCAGTCTACATTCCATTTTTATTAGAGATACAGCTAGTTCTATAAAAGAAATGTCCAACTGAAATTTTAATGATGAAGTAATTATTTATTAAATTAGTTACTTAATTTAATAAATTATAAATACACATTAGCCAAACAGATACTGAAGTTAAACTTGCCAGTTGCTTCATTGCAATCAATGATGTTAAGCATGAAAACTATCCCTGCCTACTACATGTGGAAATAAACAAAGACTAATGAATGAGAACAAGCAAAAGTTATTTACCCCAAGCTTGTTATTGCAAAGGAGTCAGCCATCATTACCTGTGTTTGCCAGAGACTCAAAGACAGGCACAGGGGCTGGAAAGCTTTATACTGACTTAGGGAAGACTTCAGGTGTGCCCTGATTGGGGGCTGTTGGCATGGGAAGCTATCAGAAGACTAACTAGAGGGGCGCCTGGGTGGCTCAGTGGGTTAAAGCCTCTGCCATCGGCTCAGGTCATGATCCCAGAATCCTGGGATCGAGCCCCGCATCGGGCTCTCTGCTCAGCAGGGAGCCTGCTTCCCTTCCTCTCTCTGCCTGCCTCTCTGTCTACTTGTAATCTCTGTCTGTCAAATAAATAAATAAAATCTTTAAAAAAAAAAAAAAGACGACTAACTAGAAGTGGGGCATCCTATATGATAGGTTAGGAGTATACACATTTGGCTTTCTCTGGTTGGTCCTAAGATGGAAGGAGGACAAAAGTTAGGGAAGCTGACAGTTATTAGTCAAGTCCTGAACATTTTTAGTTTTTTGTTTTTAGTTTTTATTTTATTTTATTTAATTTTAGTTTTTAGTTTTAGTGTTATAGGGATTATTGTTTGTCTTCCTGGCCCAATTATTGGAGATCATGGTCTGACTTATAGATGGCAGGCTGGCTTTCTGGGCTGGATGTAACTAATGAGTTGGTTTTCTGAGCCAGTTGCTGCAGATTATGTGTTTGAGTTCCATTTTTGTGTATGGTCTGACCATTGTCTCTACATTCAGTCTCACATACACAATAATGGCTATGATTTCTCAAAACAAAGTCCTAGATAAAACTGGGTAGATCTTTCAGACTTACTAGAGAACAAAAAACAAGCCGAAGATAATAGATACGTCTGTTATTATTCATATCATGTAAAAAGGAATAAGAACTTACTATAAATGTTTAGTGGACCCAAGGTCTAGCAATTATTAGATGTGAATGTATGTTCAGTGGAAGTTCTGGAACAATATAAAAAAAATCACATGATGGAAAGTTCAAGAGAATCACTGAGACACTGAAGGAATACCTGCACCTGATTCCTAGACCCAAGGGGTGGGGCCAGAAGAAGCAGCTCTTTGTGGAGGTGACCATACATGAGGGATGGCCTTTACAGGTGGATGGGAGCCTGATGTGGGAAGTGAAGGCAAGTGAACCACTCTGTCCTGAACTATATATTCCAGAAGAAAGTCAAAGAAGTTGGCATTTTGAATTTTTTAATAAATTTTAAATTCATCCTCTAGATGGCTATAAAGGTATACTATCAAGATAAGGACAAAATATATTTAATTTAACAATTAATTTATAATTTCAAAGTATTTCAACATTTGGTATGTGGGCCCCTATTCTTTCCTCAAATATCAGGGCAGGCCTGGTAGTGCCTGTATCGCTCTAGAGCTTGGTCTAGGGGAAAGGGGAGACTGAAATTTTCAGGCCAAAGAAAGGTGCTGTACCAGTAACTCACTCAGAGAGAATTTGTTTTTACCTTTTCTCTCTCCCAAACCACCTGTCCACACAGGGCAGTCCAGCTGCAGCCCTGGACTGAAAATGATTGGTTCCCAATACCTTATTTCTGGTTATATTGGAAACATATCTAATAAGAAAGATAAATGGTCCCACAAATTGTATTTCCTTGAATATGTCCAAATTATTCCATTCAGATATTCTGTTTTATTTTAAAAAAAAAAAAAGGAATGGAAAACTATTAGAGAATTAGGAGAAAGGAACTTTCACTATCCAATCTTGTTTCTTTTTTCTTTACTGGAAAAAATGTCAAGCGTACTGAAAAGTTGCAAGTATCATACAAAGAACTTTTTTCTTCTCTGAACTATTTGAGTGCAAATTGTTCATATGATGCCTCATCAACCCTGAATAGTTTACAGTGTGTGTTTTCTACAAACAAGAACATTCTTCCACACAGTCAAAGTCTAACCATCAAAACTATGAAATTAACATTGCTACCCTGTAATCATCAGACCCCACTTAGAGGACGCCTATTGTCTCAAAAAGGACACATTGAAACAAGGTGTGACCTGACCTCTGCCAATCTCACCAGCCTCATCTTCCATCATGCTCCAGGCACAGGAGGTTCCTGCTACTCAGCTGTCTTGCAGTTCCTCAGATGTATGCTGCTCTTTTGCTTGAGGTATTTGCACATACAGTTTCCTCCACCTCAAACGTTTCTCTGTTGGTCTCAGTGCAACCTACCTTGTCTTCCTTCCAAAACCCGTCACTACCTTCCTTAGCTTCTCTCAGCTAAATTAATCCTCCTAAGCTTTCTTTAAAAAACTTATTTTAGATTTTTAAAAATATATTTTATTTAAACCGTTGAATATGTACATTATCGTAGTTCAAAATTAAAAGAAAAGTCAATGAAATATAGTGTCTTAAGCCTCCCAGTTCACCATCCCCCCCAGTGCCAATAACCGCTTTTATTTTCTTGTGTTTCCTTCAGAGTTTAACTGCCCCGCACCCCGGATTTAGTATGTATGCATGTATGTATGTATAAAGAAAAGATTTATTTATTTGTTTTATTGAAAGAGTGTGCATGCAGGGAGGGGCAGAGGGAGAGGGAGAGAGAGAATCTCAAGCAGACTCCCTCCTGAGCACAGAGCCTGAGGAAGGGCTAGATTTCATGACGCTGAGATCATGACCTGAGCTGAAACCAAGAGTGGGATGCTCAATGGACTGAGCCATCCAGGTGCTCCTAGTTTTTATTTTTTAATTACTGATTTTTGAATAGGTAATACATTCCCATGTTTTAAAATTCAAAAGGAAACAAGGAAAGAACATACAGCTCCCTAAGCTTTCTTATAAAACCTATGCTTCTCTTTCATTGTTTTCTTCCTGGTGTATAGGGATGTTTTTATTTGTCAAATTATTTGTGAAATGTCTAATTCTCCTCTTTCTAAGTTCTATGAAGGTAAGGAAAATAAGTTGTGTATCATCATATCCAGGGGCTTAACACAGTGTCTTGCACATAGTAGCTGCTCAGTAAAAATTTATTCAATGGGTGAAAGAATGGGAAAAGTGAATAAGGTGTTGCTTTTCTGTTCAATGTTTATGCCACTGAAAGTAATATTTTAATCAAATTTTCAATAGCCAAATCATAGAAATGGAAATTGTAGGAGTTTTGGACATCTGAAGAGAAAAGATGAGAGGACGTGTTAGAAAAAAAAAAGTTTATTGTGTTCTACTGCTAAAGGCCATGATCCATTAGAAAAGTATACATATATTTTTCCTTTTACATGTATCTTTTATACAGTAGAGGTTGGCTATGTACTATATTGCATGCTATTATGATTCATTGCAAAATAATTTAAGATGAGACATAATAAGTGGATTCTGGTAAGATACACTTAGGAGTATTTTGCTCAAACTTTCTTATTACATTCAAAATTTTTTAAGAAACACCTTTATTATATTTCAGATAGGTCATTATAAAAATGATCGTTGAAAAGTTATATGGGATATTTTGTAATGTGATATACATTGTGCATAGCACTGGAAGTTGGATTATTGAGAAAAACATAAACCATTTAAAATTTTTTAAACTAAACTTAAATTTAAAATTTTGACAGTCCCTTGTATGAAAATTAAAGAAAACATTAAATAAAAGATATCATTCTATGGCCAAAATTAGCAAGACAGGAAACAACGTGTGTTGGAGAGGATGTGGAGAAAGGGGAACCCTCTTCCACTGTTGGTGGGAATGCAAGTTAGTGCAGCCACTTTGGAGAACAGTGTGGAGATTCCTGAAGAAATTAAAAATAGAGCTTCCCTATGACCCTGCAATTGCACTGCTGAGTATTTACCCCAAAGATACAGATGTAGTGAAAAGAAGGGCCATTTGTACCCCAATGTTTATTGCAGCAATGGCTACGGTCGCCAAACTGTGGAAAGAACCAAGATGCCCTTCAACGGATGAATGGATAAGGAAGATGTGGTCCATATACACAATGGAGTATTATGCCTCCATCAGAAAGGACGAATACCCAACTTTTGTAGCAACATGGACGGGACTGGAAGAAATTATGCTGAGCGAAATAAGTCAAGCAGAGAGAGTCAAGTATCATATGGTCTCACTTATTTGTGGAGCATAACAAATAACATGGAGGACATGGGGAGATGGAGAGGAGAGGGAGTTGAGGGAAACTGGAAGGGGAGATGAACCATGAGAGACTATGGACTCTGAAAAACAACCAGAGGGTTATGAAGGGGCGGCAGGGGGGTGGGGGGGGTGGGAGGTTGAGGAACCAGGTGGTGGGTAATAGGGAGGGCACGTACTGCATGGAGCACTGGGTGTGATGCCAAAACAGTGAACACTGTTATGCTGTAAATAAACAAATAAAAATAAATATTAAAAAAAAAAAGATATCATTCTAGTAATTATCATGCCAAAATCTTTTTTTATGCATAATCAGGCTTTTGAAAAATTCTAATAATATTTCATTGAGCTTCATACATTTCACCTAGAGACTGCAAACACATAGAATCACAGCAAATGAGAAGGGAGTTAGATTCATTCAACTCTTAAGGAGAAAATAGAAATAATGTTTCCTTTTTATAGTCTTCAGGGTCATTGGGTATATAATAAGAGAGACTTCTCTGCAATAAGCTCATGTCCAGATGTATGTAGACTCTTACAAATTAATAGATTAAATATCTATTGATCCTATTACAAAGTGCAAATTACAAAACCCACAAAGATGGATCTGTTTATATAGTACTTATATAAACTTGTTTTGTAAATAAAGTACTTACTTTCGATAATATGAAACAAGTTACCAAGGTGGAGAAGAACTTCTTTTCCACTCCAAAGATAAAAACTAGGGATAAGTTACTAGATGCTGCTGTATTTTATAATGATTACAATATATACAAAAACTATCAGTGCTCATGCACTAGTGTTTTTAGTTTTCTTTTTGATTTTGTTTTCCTGAATGGTGTTTATATGTTCACATGGGCTGAACCTCATAATTGACTACTAAAACTAAAGTATATATCATTATGTTTTCTATAAACATGATTTAGGAAGTGATAGGCTTCTCTATTTTCTTCCCAGAGTAAGAAACTGGGTACATTTAGTGCAATTCACATGCACTAGGGTATGATTTAAGCCATATGTAAAATTAAGAATTTTTAAATAGATTCATTAAAATGAGTAAAAAAATAAAAGATGAATTTAATTTGAATGACACATTTTGTCCAACTCACTATATATTAAATATTATGGTTTCAATGTGTAATGAATGTGAAAAAATTATCAATGAGATATTTTGCATTCTTAATAGGAAATTTTTGAAATGAAGTGTGTATTTTACACTTACCATACCTCCCAATATGGGTTAGCCACATTTCACATGCTCAGTAACCACATATGACCAGTTGCTATTTTAGTGCAAAATGCTGGCAGAATTTATAGGAAGGAAGGAAGGGAGGGAGGGAAGGAAGGAGGAAGAAAAAAGGTAATGAAAGAAAAAAAGAAAAAAAATTGGGTATGATTCCATCAAAGCAGTAACAATATTTTTTCCAGAGGTAAAATTAAACATTAATTATAATTAAGGAATCAGGGCAAACAAGCAACTGTGTAGCTTTGGTTTCCCACCAGTATCCTGACTGTTTCCCATAGAATATGAAGTACTTAAAGGCAGGGAGTTTTCATATTCACTTCATTACAGTTAGAGCCTAACACAGTGCCTGGTATATATTAGACACAGGTATATATTTGTTGTGAATATGTGAATAAATGAATCAATGGCTGCAGTTTATCTCAAACATGTTTATTTTAAAAATTAAAGATACTCAGGGACTTATTTTTCAGCAAGGGATTTAGGCAGAGTACATTGGATCTCTATTTCAGAGATAAGAAGAGAAGCTGTGGTAGTTGATTTGCATCACCAGTAGTAGTAAGGATATCTTTTAAAGAGACAGGAAGTATCAATATAAGACCACCATAATACATCATGCATTTAAAAAGCAACTTTTTAAAAAGATGGCCCTTGTGTCCATAGCTTTAGAAGATCATAGTCAAGTTCCAAAACTAAATAATTTGGCTAAAGACTTCCTAATAAATGTTTTTTTAATTGAATAAAGGCTTTAAAATGTATATGTTACTGTATGTTTAATTCATATTATTTTTGTAATCTTTCTCATTTTTTCTTCCCTTTAATCTAATGTATTAATCTCATAAATGTGTGACTTAAATTTTGAAAAAGATTGAGTTCCCCAGGGAGAAATCAAATTCAGGTTCTCAAAGAATTATTGTTTGGGATTCAAGGATGGGTGAAGTATGTATTTTACATTTAGAAGGAGATTGGCAATGCTCTCACCTGTTTCTGTAGTTCAAACTAACCAGATACCACTCTAATCTGAAAACAATTTTATTGAGTATGACTCTTAAGATGTCTTTAAGAATAAAAATTATGTTTTTCTTTCTGATTTAAAAAACAGTTCCTTTCTGTGACTAAAACATTTATAGAAAGACTATAAAGGAGAAAGTTATAATCATCCATCATGCCACTATTCAGAGATACTTTAATGTTTTAGTATATCTTTCTGAAGTCATTTTGAAGAATATAAATATACATGGCCTCTGTAAAAAGTGTTGTATTACATATAAAACCTATGCCTCACGATAAGCATTTTATATTCATAAATATTTTTTGAAAATAAAATCTTAGTGACTGCAAAAGATCTCTAAATTATTTTTATATAATCAAGTGATGTGTTATTCATACCCTTCTACTTTTTATGGAAGAAAGCATTGACAATTATTGATAGAAAGTAGACCCTTACTTACAACTTTCCCCTCCTTTCTTCAACGTCTAGAGACTTAATTACTGTTGATATAATGTTTCAGATGCATTGGTAAGTTGTTCTGAGTGAGACGGAGAATGGATTTATTGTTTTGCTCCTGTAAAGAAAGAGATGGTAGGGAGACAGGTGGAGGCCATAAAATGGCAGAGTGTGATGTGATGTGAATTTCCTTCTTTTCCTCAGTCATCTCTGATGATGAAGAACACCAGTCAGTTTCTACTAAACTCAAAAATATTCAGGGTCAGTGTTATTTTTATGAAAATTGTTGGTTATGCCTGATAGGAAGGTTTGGGTTTAGGTTGACCTGGAAGAAACAAATCCCCACCATGCTTAGATGCAGGGGTGGGGACAAAGGGTCATGAGAAGGTAAGCCCATGGGAATTCAAAGATAAATTAGGAGGGCTTTGGGCCACCCCTGGCCATGTACTGGGTGAGATCATTGTGTTTGGTCCCAGGGATTTGTTTTTGGAATGGACATATTTCTCTTCGATTTTTTCCTCTGTTTTCCTTCTCTATTTTCTTGGGTGGGGCAGGGAGTATCTCGGTCTCTTTCACTCTCCTCATCTTCCTATATCTTAGACACATCACCTTTACTCTTTCTACCTCGGTTGTTTTCTGTGGTTTTTCCTTCTTGCACCAGCATTTTCAAAAATTGGAATAGCCTTTCTCTGGGAGGTTCCTGTTCATATTTGTCTGGGTGAAGACTCTGACTTCTCCAGGTTCTGGCTGTTATTGGATCATCACAACATTGCTTACTGCATTTCCTTCCTGGCGTCACAACCTACAGCCATCTACCTAAACAAATGAAAAACAGAACGACAATGCTTTCCGGACCTTGTGTCTGTATTTGCATTTTAATTCAGATTTGTCATTTGTCTCTACCACATCCCCTAAATTTACAATGACGTTCAAGTTGAAAATTCTAATTGTTTGATAACACTTTGTGGGGAGATGGGTAGAAAATTAAAGAATTTACCGTATCATTAGATGAATTCATACTACAGTCAGCATAGATTCTTAGCATCAATTTTACATATTGTCTAGAAAAAGAAATATTGAAGGGTTTGTTTTCCTGTGTTGATAGTGAAGTTAGAGAGTATCATAAAATGTCTGTTAGAGAAATCCTATCAGGATATAAAAATACTCACTTTGCAAAATGGTGGCATGTTTAGTTTATATTTCCTTCATGATTGTTCATCTCTGAAGACAGTGTTGTAAGAAGCAATTCTGTACAGGACAGTCTGGGGTAAGAGCCTGTTGTGCAGGGTTCAGATTACTTCACATCCCTTTCAAAAAGCTGTGGTATGCCTTATCAAAATGCTTTCTAACTCCTGTGAGCAGTGACTTTCTCCATGTAAGTCTCCCGTTTAAGGAGATGTATAGTTATTTAGAAATTTGCTGCAGTGAATGAACTATCGAGAACAATTTCTGGCTCCTAGAAAAGAAAAGAAAAACATCAAAAAAAGAAAACTTACTTCAGCCCACACTCAGATCTAGCAATTTTTTTTTTTCTGGATGTTTCTATTTATTTTACCAGCATATGTTAAACAAATATTTATTGAGTGGCTACTATGATCAGACACTGTTCTGGAAGCCAGAAATAAAGAAGACGGATAGCCTTCCTATGGTAAAATCACAGGATTCTTGTTTACACATATTTGCCTGGTGTCTTGGTAGTAGCAGCTCGGCATTTAATTTTTTTTAACGCATTTTCATTGCTCTGCATGCTAGCTACCAGTAATCAGATGACTTGGAATGTGACTTGGTGGATTATTTATAAATTTTCCTGGCCAGATGATAAAGAACATGGAAAAAAAATAAATCAATCAGAAAACTCATCTAACCTATGCTACTTGAATAAACTGGTCTTCAGTATTTAGACCAAAAGAAAAAAAAAACCCATAAAACCTAAAGTTTTTAATCTTTAAAATTTATGTGAAATATGGTACAATAATTAATATTGAGAATATAAGCAGCACATAAGAAAAGATAACAATGTCAAATATAGGGTGTATGGTGGTTTTCAGAAAATAGAGCTAAGGATTGCGGTATGAAATAAAGGAAATAATGCATTAAATGTAAGGCTAAAATGGTGATGGTGTGTTGCACGAACAACGTCCTATATCTCTTCGTAAGGGCCTTATTCTCTTATGAGTTACTTCAGTGATATGAAAGGCTGAAATATGTAAACTAAGTTTTATGCACAGAAAAGATAATTTGAGCCCATGTCCTCATATCGACTTTGAGCCCCAGTTATCCAGTTAGGCTCCCTCCATCGATGATGTTAGTCTATCAGCCAGCCACCCAGTTATCATATCTTGTTTCTAAATGGTTTTAAGAAATAATTGTTCAAATTATGCATAGAATAACTTCAACTCCAAATGTGGTATGAACCTTTATGCCAAACAATCAAAAATTCAGTCTAACACCTACTGAGTTAGATTTATTTATAGATGTTATTCAAATATCACATGGTAATATCACATGGTAAAAGAGGAAGCTTTTATACTTTTAAAGGAAGCATTGAAGAGTCAGAGACTCTTTCCCATTCCAAGGTCCTTTAAAACATTTGGAAAAAATAGGCAATTCTAGGCAAAATGTCTTATTGGTTCGTTTCCATAGGCTTTGCATAGATCTCTTCCATTTTAGTAATTTCTTTAAATATGATGCCTTATTTTTACATTGCATTTTATATTTTGTCAACCTACTTTTACATATCATCTTCTATGCTTTCCTTGATGACCTCAAGAAGGAGACAGGTCAGTGTTCCCCAAGATTTACATGACAACTTATTAATAGAATAAGAATTGGAGCTCATGTACCTTGGGTCCAAATTTGGTGTCCCTAAAATAATGTTACACAGCCTGGTCCTTTATTTTGTTTTAATTCCATACATTGCTTCTAGATGATCAAGACAACCAAAGGAAGAATTGATAGGCTTTGAGGAATATACCACTAAAACACAACAGCACATAAGAGTTTCTTTTCCAATGTAACAAACCAAACTCTATAAGTACCCTAAAATAGCACAAAGTATCAGAGTCAAGTCTTAAAAATAGCTGAAGAGAGATTCTGGTGGACTGTAGAAATCACTGGATTCCAAAAACTATAGACAAGTTTTTCTCTGGAGTACCTGAGGTGACATCCAGAAACTTTTGAGGAAGGCAAAGGTAAGTCCTTGATCAATTCGTTCTCAACCTGTTTTATTGAAATGACTCTAGAGAATTTATGCAAGATTTCCTACTGTTGCCCCACTGGGAGTGGGACATTCTGCCACAACAGAGAACAAACCAGTATGTGCTTATGCGGGTTTCTGGGGATGATGCTGGCATAACTCAAAAGAGGGGGAGAGTGATACTTGTGACTAGTTGAAATCTGATATCACATGAGGGTTCCCAACTTAGACTCTTTTTCTGGTTTCCTCCTCTTTCTGTTCCCCTCCCTCCCTCCTTGTCTTTCATGCCTTTCTTTAAGGAGGGTTCATTTGGCTTTGATGGTGTGAGAATAAGAAGTAGGGTTCATTTGACTTTTGTGATGTGAGAAGGGCCCCAGCGTTCAACAGTTTGGGGAAGTCTTAAGAGTAGCTCTAGGGTTTAGTGTAAGTGGATGGAAAAGGAAAAGGAGATTCAAGAATTAAGAATTACTGGGAGTTTGCAGATGAGTTTGAAAAGATGCAGCCTGGTTATACCATCTTGTTCCCGCCCAGTTCCAACATCCTGCCCATCCACCTGTCCTGAGCACAGATGCAGGTTGGGGCTGGGGCAGGCAGGTATCTGTGTTTCAGGGGGCATCCAGGCCCTTGGGTGGCTTGAAAGGAAATGAAGAGTACTCTTACCTTTGCACTGGACCACAGCTTGGAGTCTAGCCCTAGAAGGTGCTGGTGGAAGGAATGGGGAGGATTCTGAGAACATGTCAATTCAGAAATCCATAGGTCCTCGGGAAGATCGATATCAACCCAACTTGAGTGAGCCTGCTCTCTCTGATAATCAAGGAACTGAAAAGCCACCTGAACTGGTGGCCAGGAGCCTCTGTACTTCTGACTCTGGGAGGGCAGACAGAGACCAGGAAGCAGAGAAGATTTTCTCTGCTCCCTAGTAGTAAGAAATGGAGAAATCAGTTGGAGTTAGTACAAAAAGCCATGGTGGCAGAGAGAGATCTTCAACCTTCCCCAACGCCTCCCATCCTTTTCCCCCTCCTCGTCATCAGTTTTTTTCCCATTTGAATGCTGAATTTCTGGACGTAGACCTACCCACTCCGAGAGAAGCAGAGAATAGAGTTGGGAAGAATACATTGACTGTAGTATTTTATGTTCACGATCACATTTCTTTTTTTTCTTTTCTTTTTTTTTTTTTAAAGATTTTATTTTATTTATTTGACAGAGAGAGACCATAAGTAGATAGAGAGGCAGGCAGAGAGAGAGAGAGAGAGGGAGGCAGGCTCCCCGCCGAGCAGAGAGCCCGACGCGGGACTCGATCCCAGGACCCCGAGATCATGACCCGAGCCGAAGGCAGCGGCACAACCCATTGAGCCACCCAGGCGCCCCACGATCACATTTCATCCAGTTTCTATCGAGGCATTAGGTTTACTTGTCGCAGATTTATATATGTAGAAGTAGACTCAGGGAAGTCAGGAAACTTGCTATTACTATAAAATGTCTCTCCCTGACCCTGTGTAAGTTGATTTTCCCATACAGTGGGGTTGCTGGGGGAAAATAGGATCCTGTTACAAGTCGGAGGAGAGAGAAGGTGAGCTGGGACATACTGAATCTTGCAGTGAGGGTGAGGGGAAGGGGATCTGCATGTATTTTGTGTGTATGTATGTCAGAGTTTGCGCATTGTTTATGATTCTCTCCACTAAACTGTAAGTATCTTGAGGAATGACCTTTCTCTCACCATTTAGCACATTCCATAATTGTGAAAGAATGAATGTTAAACTTGAGAGTTGTCCATGAATCTATTATCATGGTGTCATTGGCACACATGGGAGACACTACTGAGAAGGTGACAGACAGTAAGATTCTCAGAGTTGTACCAATATAAAGATTTTGGGTGTTGCTTTTTGAGGTAGAGTGGACAGGAAATACCTCTTAATGGGGCAACAGTGGGAGGGGTGATGATAGTACTTATTCCTCCGTTTAAAGATTAGCCCTCACACAACATTTATTAATTTGAGTTATACTGAGAGATTTAATAAAATGTTTTTGAGATGAATGAGGTAGAGATGATGACACCAAGATGGTCAATCATTTGCCTTTTAATTTTAAATTAGAATAAATTCAAAACTAACATAGAATAATGCTACTCTTGCTCCTTCCGAAGTCCAATCAGTGGAGAAGAAAAGAATAGCATTATATCCATCTCCAGTGACTTGGGTAGAGATCTCCATGATCCCCCAAGAGTGAGTATTAGAGTCAATGTCATTGGTGGAGAAAACACTGAGAACTATAGATTCTTGTCTGGTCTTTGGTCCTTATGACACTGTGCTTTGTATTTTTCATCATCTTTTCGATGCCCTTGATATCTTTCCTGTTACACTGTAAGCAACCAAGGTTAATTCTTTTTATTTTTTTAAGATTGTATTTATTTATTTGACAGACAGAGATCACAAGTATGCAGAGAGGCAGGCAGAGAGAGAGAGGAGGAAGCAGGCTCCCTGCAGATCAGAGAGCCCTATGCGGGGCTCAATCCCAGGACCCTGGGATCACGACCTGAGCTGAAGGCAGAGGCTTTAACCCACTGAGCCACCCAGGCGCCCCCCCCCCCCAAGGTTAATTCTTATACTTTCTGTTCTGTACTTCATAGTTCCTGTATATGGTCATTGCCCAAAATAGTCATGACATTACCACCAGAATCAGGACATTAACAATGACTGCCTTATAATCTTCAAACTCCATTTGAGTTTTGCCTATTGTCGCAATAATGGCCTTTATAGCAAAAATGCAGGATATCGGAGTACATTCATGATGTGACATCTGCCAATCTTATTTAATTACTGCTTTCTCAATGTCTATTCTATGTGAAAACTAAACACTCTACACAAAATAAATTACAGCTTCTAACCAGGTGTTGGTCTTAATATAGAGGGTGTATACAATATGTTTAACCAGGCACACCCTTCAAAATCAGCTCTGCTTATGTTTGCAATGAACAAACAGGGTTGAGTCACCATGCGTTATGAAGAATTTCAGTAATATAGTTCAAACAATCTTCAGGATGTTCTTTTCTCAGGAAGCTTTAATTTTGAGGCCGGAGTCTACTCATTATAGTATCACAGTGCTGACTGGAAAAAACTTCATCCGTCTCAAGAATAGATTGTTCCCGTAGGGGGCCAAGCATCTGTGTGCCAGTTCTCCAGGGCAACCCACTGCCTGGATAAGGAAGGAGAGAGAGTGATGGCACATAGGCCCTAGGGGCTGTCCTTCACCTTACCCTTTCTCTCTGCTCCATCAGAGGAGGGGGCTTGTGCCCTTGTCACTAAGGAAATATTGACTGATGTTAAGATGCCTATCTGTGCATAAAAGGAGAGACTGAATACAGGCTGTCCCAGAGTGAAGGAAGTTGATTGAGGCATAAAGGAGCACTACCCCAAGGGCAGAGGAGCCACACATAGGAGCAAAATGAAATTGGGATGGAATATGGGGCAGGGTGATAGTTTATATAAATCTCTGGCTCAGAGAATGAGGATGATAGAACAGAGGACAACCTAACTTTCCCTTTTGATCCTGAAAGACTCACAATAGCATTTAGTCAGACAGATTCAAGTTCAGTTTTAACATTATTCAACCAAGTTTCTTTTTAAACTATCTTGCTAAGAGGAAACAAAAACCTTTGATGGAAATATGTATTTTCTTCATTGGATTACTTTTTTTTTTTTTTTTTTTTTTGAGTACCACTGTAATGTAGGGAACTGTTCTGGATGCTGGGCTTCCAGGAATGAAAAACAGTCCTTGTGCTCAAGAGTTATAGAGCTTGTCAGGTGCTGAGGATACAGACAGGGTGGCAACTAGCGTAGCAACAGAGGAGTGTGGAAATGTCAGGAGTGGCCCAGAGATGGGTTTTATAGTTGATGAAAAGCATTATGTCTCCTTTTTATATTTCAGATCAGTTTAGTTTGTTTTTCTACTAGCTTTATTAATTTATCAAACTTGAGGAGTGCACTTACACTTCTCTTGACTCTTAAAACCCAGTGTTTTCTGAATTTGGAGAGAGGTGTACTCACTTAAATCCTTAGGAAGGATAGCTCTTCTCTTTTTAATGTATGCCCATTCTTGCCTGTGCCATGAAAAAGGTAGTCTCTCTGGAGAACAAGGGGGAGATGCCTGGATGAACTGGGAATGGTACCAGCAACAGGCTTCACACCTCTCTTGCAGATCACAATCGAACCTCTTCCCACAGGCCACAGAATGTGTGGCCACAGGTACATGGTGGTAGTGGTGGGGTAATATAAAAAGTGAAATCTCAGGAGAAGGAAGGTGGGGAATGGGTGGACAGGGAGTGGTTTTCTAGAGGACAATCAGGTGCTCTTACACTATTATCCCAAGAAAGAAGAATAGAGAATGGGCTTTAGACTTCCCAGGTTTAAATCCTACTTTCTCATCATTAGCTGACCCCTCTTCTGATCTCTCTGAACCTCATTTTCCTGCTGGACAAAATATGGTAGTTAGAAGTTTAAATATGTAAAGCTCTTAGCTCAGTGTCTGTTTGCCAGCTGAAGAGGAGGGGAGATGATGAGGATGATGACAAGGATGATGACGATATGATGCTAAGCATTATGGGAGGGATTCATGAGATAGATGAGGTAGACATGGTTTCTGATCTTCCAAAGAGGAGAGGAAATTACAACATGATAACAGAAGTGCTGTTGTAAGGGAAGTAAAGAGTGTTTTGAGAACTCACAGGATGTGTCTCAAACTATCTAAACGGAAACTTCAATTTGAGATGAATAGATGCAGTCCAAGCATATGAGAAGGCACAGAGAAGCCCAGGGCACAGTGATCTTGAAGGACTAGAAGACATTCTGGAAGGCAGGAATAAGCAAGTACTAGATGGAAAGTTACAAGAGATGAGTCTGTAGTATGTGGGAGAAAGGACTGTTGTTCAAAGTACAGATTGGTCAACTATTTCAAGTGCTACAGAAATCTTCAATAAGATTAAGTTTGTGAAGTGTGCCTTGTTTCCGTGGAAGAGTTGTGGAAGAACCTTTATTTCAGTGACCAGATAATGAAGAGTGGAGAGAGCAGAACAGATGACCTTCTAGAGATGCAAGACCAGACAATTAGTTTTAAAAGTAAGAAATAAGGAGAAACCCTCAAAGTTATCTTCACACAGAGCAGAAGCAGTGTAAAGTTGAACAATTTCTTTCAATTTCAATTTCTTTCAATTCATTGGGGGAAAGCTTTATGGTTTCTCAACAGTTCAGATGAATTGCTACTGTAAAGGGAGGCACTGTGGCATTTGTTGCCCAGAGAAGAGCTGGGATGAGATGGAATAAGGAAAGGAGTCCGTGAACAAAAGAAGAGAGGAGAGCAAAGGGGGGGGGGGGCGCGATATAGAAATTCAGGAATCTTGCAGCCGATTATCTAAATAAAAGACAAGTTTAAAGCACATAAAACTAATAGTGGACAATAGAATGTTCATTTGTGTAGAAATTACTGTAATTGCAATAGGAAGTCAGATAAATGAGTGATTAAGGATTAACCCATAGTCCAAGAGAGAGTCAAACTCTTAGAGGGAACATTAGCTCTTTAAAGCCATGTGGTGTCATCTAAAGGACAATGGTAGTCCTCTAAGTATAATCCTGGGGTTGGTGACGACTCTCTGGGGAGGGCTTGGCTCTGTATACATGGCTAAATTGCCCTCCATAATGATGCACAATCATTAACTAAATGTCTTTGTTGTCTGTGCCCCAACAGGTACCAAATTAAAGTGGCCTTTTAAACACAGAACGACCCAACTGAAAGAGCACTTAGTCCATGTCATTTTAAGACATACTTTATAATATAATTTAGAATTCTGTGTCTCCCAGAATAGTTTGATTTATCTCATCTACCACATTGATTGCTCTGAGGACACACAAGAAAGATAAGACCTCATCGCAATCAGAGAAGACTGAATTTAAAAATAAAACTACTTGATAGATGAAAGCAAATGCGAAGATATCAATACAACACTTATTAAGGCAAATTGGTTTTCACAGAAAGCGTTTTCTGAGTTGGCTTCTGTCTTAGTATAGTATAGACGCACATGTAGGTGCTTTGGTGTTTTTCCACTGTGAACTCCTTCTTTGTGTAGTAGAGATTTGGCTTTTTGTAGTGTCAGCAAATAAAAGTACAGCCACAAAAATGTTTCCTTTTAGTTTCTTCTTGTATCATCAATCATCCTTGACAAGAGTTTAAGTGCAAAGTGAGTTTAATATTCTTACACAGCCTCTTTCTAATAAGAGCCTTTGCTTTCATTTTGATGAGTTCACTTTACAAGTAGATTTTACTCTTAATTCATCAGCTGCATCTTCTAATTTGTTGTCCTAATGTATAACATTATAATGGATTCTTTTAGATCCTGGAGCTGTCATTCAAGAGTGTTTCTCTTAGGTAGTAATCCAAGTACATATCACCTGTCTGCATATACTTCACTGTTATCTTTAGATAGAGGAGATATTCTCTTGTTGTTACCTGCAGTCATATTTCATAGTTTAGAGACTGAAATGCCTGATTTCCTTCAGTATAGTTTATTTATTTGTTTATTTATCTATTTTACTTTATTATATTATTTTAGTTTATTTTCTTCCTCTGTTGGTTTTGAGGATTGAGTTGCCACAAAATTACGGGTAAATACTGGTGAACTGACTGTACTATATCAGTTCAATATCAGTTCAATTTTGGTATGGTTAATTTACTGCTAATAGTTATGTGTAGTGAAAATGACATCCAAAAATGTCTCTCTCCATAAAAGCGACAATAGCAGAAAAGTAGCAAAATAGTCAGAGTCAACTTTTTCAGATCTCTGCAAACTAGCCAAAGGCTTGTAACAACCCAGGAAGCATTTATTTACGAAATACTGTCAAATGCTGGTAAAAACAGCAATTCCCCATCTTTCATTCTCCAGCTAAGCCTTGGCCTTGGTGGGGGGGTGGGGGGAAGCGCCAGCTTTCCCAATACTGGAATGGGTTGCAACAGAACTGGAGCTCTTCCAAAGCTTCATTCCCAAAGAATTGATATCATTTGTTCTGTTACATTGTTCCTGGGAAGACCCAACTGGAAAAGTTTGCTTTTATTTGACCTGACTCAAGCTTGCCCAATGCTAAAAGCTTCTCCCCAGAGGGCGTTTATGAAAAACATTTCCAGGTAAATGCTTTAAAATTACCATGCCTGAGGTGATGGTTAACAATAGCACAAACAACCAAAAAGCTTAAAAGAAAAAGGTGAGGACTGAAGTGTTTACTGACTTTGGGGAGCTCTGACATATTCCCAGGGAACCTGGAGTTTCATTCACATGTGTGGTGCTGCGTAAATACTCAGGAAGGGCCTGAGGAGGCCCTAGGATCTCACCTCTGCTTACCTTAAAAATCCCCACAAGCAGGAAGAGGAAGGAAAGGCTGATTGTAAGCTAAGTATTGGAGGTGTGCTCCAACATGCACACAAAGCTCAATAAACACTGGTAAATTTTTTGGTTCTGGTATTTAAGGAATTTTTGTCTAATCACTAACTCATCCCTAAACTACCTTTTTCTTTCTTTCTTTCTTTTTTTAAATTAGTATATAATGTGTTATTTGCTTCAGGGGTACAAGTCTGTGAATCATCAGGCTTACACAATTCACAGCACTCATCATAGCACAGACCCTCCTCAATGTCCATCACCCAGCCAGCTCATCCCTCCCATCCCCTCCCCACAGCAACCCTCAGTTTGGTTCCTAACATTAAGAGTCTCTTATGGTGTTTATCTTCCTCTCCTGTCCCATCTTATTTCATTTTTTCCCTCTCTAACCCCCATGAACCCCTGCCCTGCTTCTCAAATCCCTCATATCAGTGAGATCCTATGATAATTGTTTTTCTCTGATTGACTTATTTCACCTAGCATAATACCCTCTAGTTCCATCTACATTGTTGCAAATGGCAAGATTTTGTTTTTTATGGATGGCTGCATAGTATTCTGTTGTATTATATATATCATGTCTTCTTTATCTGTTCATCTATTGGTGGACATCTAGGTTCTTTCCATAGTTTGACTATTATGGACATTGCTGCTATAAACATTCGGGTGCACGTGCCCCTTCGGATCGCTACGTTTGTATCTTAGGGTAAATACCAGTAGTGCAATTGCTGGGTCATAGGGTAGTTCTATTTTCTACTTTTTGAGGAACATCCATACTGTTTTCCAGAGTCGCTGCACCAGCTTGCACTCCCAGCAACAGTGTAGGAGGGTTCCCCTTTCTCCACATCCTTGCCAACGTCTGTCATTTCCTGACTTGTTAATTTTAACCATTCTGACCAGTGTGAGGTGATATCTCACTGTGGTTTTGATTTGTATTTCTCTGCTGCCGAGTGATATTGAGCACTTTTCCATGTGCCTGTTGGCCATCTGGATGTCTTCTTTACAGAAAGGTCTGTTCATGATCTCTGCCCATTTCTTGATTGATTATTTGTTCTTTGAGTGTTGAGTTTGCTAAGTTCTTTATAGATTTTGGATACTCGCCCTTTATCTGGTATGTCATTTGCAAGTATCTTCTCCCATCCTGTCAGTTCTCTTTTGGTTTTGTTGACTGTTTCCTTTGCTGTGTAGAAACTTTTTATTTTGATGAAGTCCCAATTGTTCATTTTTGCCCTTACTTCCCTTGCCTTTGGTGATGTTTCTAGGAAGAAGTTGCTGTGGCTGAGGTCAAAGAGGTTGCTGCCTATGTTCTGCTCAAGGATGGATTCCTGTTTCACATTGAGATCTTTCATCCATTTTGAGTCTATTTTTGTGTGTAGTGTAAGGAAATGGTCCAGTTTCATTCTTCTGCATGTGACTGTCCAATTTTCCCTATACCATCTGTTGAAGATACTGTCTTTTCCCCATTGGACAGTCTTTCCTGCTTTGTCAAAGATTAGTTGACCATAGAGTTGAGGGTCCATATCTGGGCTCTCTATTCTGTTCCATTGATCTATGTGTCTGTTTTTGGGTCAGTACCATGCTGTCTTGATGATTACAGCTTTGTAATAGAACTTGATGTCTGGAATTGTGATGCTGCCAACTTTGGTTTTCTTTTTCAACATTCTTCTGGCTATTTGAGTCTTTTCTGATTCCATATGAATTTTAGGATTACTTGTTCCATTTCTTTGAACAAAGTTGATGGCATTTTGATAGGGATTGCATTTAGGTAGCATAGACATTTTCATAATATTTCTTCTTCCAATCCATGAGCATGGAAACTTTTTCCATTCTTTGTGTTCTCCTCAATGGTTTTCATGAGTACTTTATAATTTTCTGAGTACAGATTCTTTTCCTCTTTGGTTAGGTTTATTCCTAGGTATTTTATGGTTTTGGGTACAATTGTAAATGGGATCAACTCCTTAATTTCTCTTTCCTTCTGCTTTGCTGTTGGTGTGTAGAAATGCAACTGATTTCTGTGCATTGATTTTATATTCTGACACTTTACTGATTTCCTGTATGAGTTCTAGCAGTTTTGGAGTGGAGTCTTTTGGGTTTTCCACATAATGAATCATAACATCTGGAAAGAGTGAGAGTTTGACTTCTTCTTTGCCAACTTGGATGCTTTTTATTTCTTTTTGTTGTCTTATTGCTGAGGCTAGGACTTCTAGTACTACGTTGAATAGCAATGGTGATAGTGGACAGCCCTGCTCCGTTCCTGACCTTAGGGGGAAAGTTCTCAGTTTTTCCCCATTAAGAATGATATTTGCTGTGGGTTTTTAATAGTTGACTTTGATGATATTGACATATGTAACCTCTATCCCTACACTGTGAAGAGTTTTGATTAAGAAAGGATGCTGTACCTTGTCAAATGCTTTTTCAGAATCTATTGAGAGTTTCATATGGTTCTTGTTCTTTCTTTTACTAATGTATTGTATCATATTGATTGATTTGCAGATGTTGAACCAACCTTGCAGCCCAGGAATAAATCCCACCTGGTCATGGTGAATAATCCTTTTAGTGTACTGTTGGGTCCTATTGGCTAGTATTTTGGTGAGAATTTTTGCACCTGTATTCATCAAGGATATTGGTCTGCAGTTCTCCTTTTTGATGGGGTCTTTGGTTTTGGGATCAAGGTAATGCTGGCTTCATAAAATGAGTTTGGAAGTTTTCCTTCCATTTCTATTTTTTGGAGCAGTTTCAGGAGAATAGGTGTTAATTCTTTAAATGTTTGGTAGAATTCCCCTAGGAAGTCGTCTGGCCCTGGGCTCTTGTTTGTTGGGAGATTTTTAATGACTGCTTCAATATCCTTACTGGTTATGGGTCTGTTCAGGCTTTCTATTTCTTCCTGGTTGAGTTTTGGTAGTTTATACGTCTCTAGGAATGCATCCGTTGCTTCCAGATTGTCAAATTTGCTGGCGTATAGTTGCTCATAATACCTTCTTATAATTGTTTGTATTTCTTTATTGTTGGTTGTGGTCTCTCTTTCATTCATAATTTTATTAGTTTGGGTCCTTTCTCTTTTCTTTTTGATAAGTTTGGCCAGGGGTTTATCAATCTTATTAATTCTTTCAAAGAACAAGCTCCTAGTTCCATTAATTTGTTCTACTGTTCTTTTGGTTTCTATTTCATTGATTTCTGCTCTGATCTTTATTATTTCTCTTCTCCTGCTGTGTTTAGGCTTTCTTTGTTGTTCTTTCTCCAGCTCCTTTAGGTGTAGGATTAGGTTATGTACTTGAGACCTTTCATGTTTCTTGAGAAAGGCTTGTATTGTTATATAATTTCTTCTCAGGACCACCTTTGCTATGTCCCAAAGATTTTGAACAGTTGTGTTTTCATTTTCTTTTGTTTCCGAGAATTTTTTTAATTCTTTAATTTCCTGGTTGACCCATTCATTCTTTAGTAGGATTCTCTTTAGCCTCCTGTATCTGAGTTCTTTCCAACTTTCTTCTTGTGGTTGAGTTCTAGTTTCAATGCATTGTGGTCTGAAAATACACAGGGAATGATCCCAATCTTTTGGTACTGGTTGAGACCTGATTTGTGACCCAGGATGTGATCTGTTCTGGAGAATGTTCCATGTGCACTAGAATTGCTGCTCTTCTTCCTTTTGATCTCCTGTTGAGATTATAGTTGTTCAGAATGATTTGATAACTATCTAGCTGAACTCTTGGAATCTGATGATATTTAGGTCCCCTACTCCTCTGCCATCTTGCTCCTCCCATCACCTAAACTAACTTAAAAGAGTTCTCACATGACAAAAAATAGAGACTATATAGAATTAGTACAGAAATATCACTAAACAAACAGCTACAATGGGTGATTTCTACCAAATATTTAAAGAATTACTAACATCAACATTTCACATACTTCTCTACCTCTCTCCCATAAAAAAGAAAAGGAGAAAACTCTTCTAACTCATGCTTCAACAAACTAGAAATAGAAGGAAAATTTCTGAACCTAATTCAGGGCATCTATTAAAAAAACCCTACAGTTAAAATCATAGTCAGTATGAAAGAGTGAATGCTTTCTCCCAAAGATCAAAATTAGACAAGGATGTCAACTCTCACCACTTCTGTTTGCCATTGTATTGGAGATTTGAGCCAGGACAGTTAGACAAGAAAGAGATAAGGCATCCAGATTTGAAAGGAAGTAGTAAAAGTATCTTTATAATTGTAGATATATATAAAAACACCAAGAATACACACACATACATGCACATGCAGAGTATTAGAGTTAAAAAGAGTTCAGTAAAGTTGCATGATAAAAAGATCAATACACAAAATTCAATTACATTTTGTATACTAGCAATGAAAAATCCTAAAATGAAATTAAGAAAACAATTTAATTTACAATAGCATCAGAAAGAATAACATACCTAGGTATAAATTTATCTAGAGAAGGACTAGACTTGTACACTGAAAAGACTTGTACACAAAATCCCACTGAAAAAACAAAGTTATTGAAAGAAATTAAAGAAGACCTAAACAAATGTGAAGACATCCCATGTTCAGGGATTAGAAGACTTAATATTGTTAAAATTCCAACTCCTTTTTTGGCAATAATGTATAAACTAATCCTAAAACTCACAAGGAAATTCAAGGGACTGAGAATAGTCAAAACAATCTTGAAAAAAATAAAACAGAGTTGGATGACTCACACCTCCTGATTTCAAAACTTAATAAAATCAATCAAGTCAGTCTGATACTGGCATAAAGACAGACAAAAAGATCACATAATATTTAACCTGAGAGTCCAGAAATAAACCCACACATCTATGGTCAACTGACTTTTGACAAGGGTGCCAAGACAATTCAATGGGGGAAAGAACAGTGTTTTTAGCAAATGACCTCAGGACATCTGTATATTCATACACAGAAGAGTGAAGCTGGACCTGCCTCCACCATCTACAATATTACCTAAAAATGTATTAAACTTATACAAACAGCTAAAATGATAGAACTCTTAGATACAAAACATTGGAGTAAATATTTGTAACCTTAGTTTAAACATTAGTTTTTGAAATATGACACAAAAGCATAAGTAACACAAGAGAAAATAGATAAATATACTCCATCAAAATTAAAAGTTTTTGTGGTTCAAGTGATATTATCAGAAAAGTTAAAAAAAATGACCCACAGAAAGGGATAAAACATTTGCATGTTATATATCTGATAAAGATCTTATATCAAGAAGGCATAGAGAACACTTACAACCAAAAAATAAAAAGACAAATATACCAATTAAAATAGGGTTAAAAGATTTGAACAGATAATTCAATGAAGACATGAAGATGAAAACTTAGCATATAAAAAGGTGTTCAACACATGAGTTATCAGTGGAATGCAAATCAAACCAAAATGAGATATTACCTCACACCTACAAGGATGGAGATACAAAATTAAAAAAAAAAAAAGTGGGGAGCACTTGGGTGGCTCAGTGTGTTAAGCATTGGACTTTGGTTTCAGCTTAGGTCGTGACCTCAGGGTCATGAGATCCATCCCCGAACTGGGCTCCATGTTTTGCATGGAGCCTGCTTGAGATTCTCTTTCTCCCTCTGCCCTTGCCTCTCTTGTTGCTTGCACACACACTCTCTCTCAATATTAAAAAAAATATATAAAGAAGGAAAATAACAATTGTTGTTGAGGCTTAGAAGGGACTATTACTCTCATGCATTCCTGATTAGAATGTAAAATAGTTCAGGCACTGTGAAAAATAGTTTGACAGTTCCACAAAATGTTGAACATAGAGTTTCCATGTGACCCAACACCTTCACTTCTAAGTGTATATCCAAGGGAATTGAGAGATATGTTTATACACAGAGTTGTACACAGATCTTTATAGTGGTATTATTTATAATAATAAAAAACTGGAAACAACCTAAATGCTCACCAGCTAATGAATGGATAAGCCAGCTGTGGTCTATCCATACAACATTATTTAGTAACAAAAAGAAATAAAGTCCTGATAAATTCTACAGCACGGATGACACCAAAGGCCAAAGAGAGTATAATTCTGTTTATGTAAAATGTCCAAAATATGCAAATCCACAGTGACAGAAAGTAGATTAGTATTTGTTAGGGACAAGGAAAGAAGGAGAATGGGGAGTGACTATTAACAGATGCAGGGTTTCTTTCTGGGGTGATGAAAATATTCCGATATGTGGTGGTAGTGATGGTTGCACAATTCTGAATATGCTAGAATCCATTGAATGGCACAATTTAAAAATAGTGGATTTTATGGTATGTGAATTATTTTGCCAAAGACTCTTACTATCGGATATTGAATGTCCTTGAAACTAACGTTTAGATCATCATATTAGAGTTGGAATGGCATCTCCAATTCTCCAATATTTTCAATATTCACATAACATTTAATCTACTTTGTGACATTTTTTGAAACTTGATCTTGAGATTCACTTTATATTTGTGCCTACTCAACTACGATATTTAAAGTTTAATCTGCTATGATAAAAATCCATTGTGTAATTCCTTTGATGCTCATAACAAAGAATCAAAACAATTTACATATTTTAAAATTTCTATATGCAAGCAAAATGTATAGAGTATAATTTCTTGTTTTAGATAAAATTTATTAAGCACGATTATAATATGGTCTTGTGGTTAAGTGTGACATCAACTTTTAAAGTTGGGTTCAATTGTCAAATTAGATTACTTTTGCTATATGAAAAACAGTTCTAAAACATGGCAATTAAAACATCAAAAATTATTTTTTTAATTTTTAAAATTGTTTTATTTTTTGTTATTATTTTTAATCTGGCTGAGCTGGGGTAGGTTCATTCAACTATCTGTCACCTCTGCTAAGATAGCTAGCCATGTGATCTGTCAGCTTGTACTAAGCTAGCACGGGCTTCTTCACATGACAGGGGAATTGTCCAGCAGCAAGAGGGGGAGCCACTTGTGTGAGCACTGATATGTTAGTTTTATGTGTCAACTTCATGTGCCTTTAGGCTTCCAGGTATTTGGTTCTGGGTGAACTAACATTTGGGACAATAGACCAAGTAAAGTCAATTGCCCTCCCCAAGGTGGGTGGGCCTCATCCAATTTATTGGATGTCTGAATAGAACAAGAGAAGGGATAAAAGAGAATTTGTTCTTTCTGCCTGTTTTCCAGCTAGACATCAGTCTTCTGCTCTTGAGTTAGAACTTAACACCACCAACTCTTTGGGGATTCCAGCCTGCTGACTGAACTACATGAGACACTCAGCCTCCCTAATCATGTGAGCCAATTCCATATAAGAAATCTCTCTCACTCTTTTCTAGATTATATCTTATATACAGATTTTATATTAAATATATTACATATATAATCTATATATGTATAAAAAGAACTAATAGTTTGTATATATATTATTTTATAATATGTTAAATTATAAATATATACTTATATTTTATATTAATATTCTAATATCAAAATATTATGTTTTAAACATAATATTAAGACACATGATATATTAATAAAATTTTATATATTAATAAATTGTATATAATACTAAAACCCATTGGTCCCATTTTCCTGGAGAACCCCAATACAAACACTTTTCACTCTGCTACTTAAATCATGTTTGCTGTTGTTCCACTGGCCAAAGCAATTTCCATAGCCAGACCCAGAGTCATCACAGGAGGGGACTCTTCATGGTACAGAGAAGCATATTGTCAGCCATTTTGTAAACAAGTTACCAAAATGGACAAAGTTTTTCTTAGTTTGTTCTACATGGTAAATCCCATGGTTTCTAAAGGAAGCTCCCATGAGTGATAATAGACTTTCATGTTTGTTGTTTCTTTCACACTAGACCACAGCTTGAGCTTATCTTCTCTGGTCTTCAAAGCATTTTCAAACATAAGACTAGACTCACAAGCTTTTTTTTCTGGGTAATTAGAAGTGGATGGAGATGTGTTTAATTATGAAGCATATCTGATGATGCTCTGAGGAAAAAGATGGCAAAGTTGCATGTTTCTAGCTCCTCAGTTGTTTACAGGTTTCAGATTTACTGGTTCTATTAAGCCCCACAACCATGTACATAGTGTCCTAATTGCATTTGGTGCTGTTAACTACCCTATAAGCAGCAGCAGTAACAGTAATTAGCATTAACCGACTGAGCAATGTATTTCAGGTATGATTTTAAGTGCTTTAATTGAATTAGCTATTCAATCCCCAGAACAACCCTATGAATTTGGTCTTATTATTCCCATTTTTGAGCCTAGGAGATGGAGGCGAAGAAGTTATGCCAGAAGGGTCAAGTGCAAAGGACTCAGTGGGTTTTTTCTTGAGAACATGGTGAAAACAATCTTTTCTGTTTAACACTTCAGTCTGTCCTAAAATTACTCCTTGAAGCCCTGGTGTGGAATGAAGTAAGTACCCAGTGGACGATGCCCCAGATCTCTGGCTCATCCCAAGGGCTCCACTGGTGCTCCTGTCTCACCTGGGGTCCTTTCACACTTAGCACTTCCTCTTTGCAATAACTCATCTTCTGGAAAATGGACCTGCATGTTCTTAAATTCAGAAGGCAAAGGATCATTTCTTTTTAAGGAAGAAAAAAATTCTGTTCAGGCTACAAGGTCAAATATAACCTCCAATAGGTCAAAGCTATCAGCAAGATAGAACACTCTGCATGAGCATACAAAGGAAATCTCTGGCTCAAGAATAATGTCAGCAGTAATACCATCTAAACGAGGAGTTTCATCAGTTTGAGGATGTGTCTTGTTACTGCTTTCCCAGATAAGTAGGCAAATATTTACCATATTTCTGAAATGAGAATGAAATGGGGGAATATGCCTTTATTGTGAGTGTCATTGGACAATGCTTAAATGTTTTTGCCATTAGGTAAAGAATATTGGTCTTTCACATCTTTACTCAGTCTGTTTCAAGTCATTTCTTGAATTTGAGGATCGTTTCAAACTTCTGGTTTCATTGAAGAAAATCAAAACTAAAATTTAGAAATAATCCACTAGAATGTGTACTTCATGTATTAATTTGTAAAATGCACTTTGATTTTATTAGAATGAAATTAATACAAAATAATTCTGTACAGAGTTCCTTTCTGAGGAAAAGTATGTTCTTTATAAGGCTGTCACTGAGAATAAATATTTTCAGTATGTCTCATTATTATGTCTAAGCCTTCCCAGTTTTAATAAGAGTTCTATTAAGATGGCTTTAATAAGTATAGATAATTGCATACTATTGTGAGAAAATAATTGAAACACATTAATGAGATTGCAGTTAAAAGCATACAATGAAGAAAGTTCATTTCCATTTCGTATAAATTCTAAAATGTTGCTTCTGAAAATATCAGAGTCAAAATTCATCTGTAACTGGGCCACGTGTTTCCTCCAAATATAAAATTCAATGTGTTTTAAAGTTCACAAGCCCCTTGCCCCACCCTCATGCACGCACTCTCTCTCTAAAAGAAAAAAAGTTCACATGCATTCAAGAGAACTAAAATAAGTAAAAATGTTCTAATATTTACATATTATTTATGTGGTATAACATGGCATACTCAATTTTTTTCCTAGGAAGACCCCACCAAAAGAGAACTCAGGGACCAAAGTAAGGGAAGAATGACATAACTACTTTAGAGAAGCAAATATAAGACTTTATTTGCTAAATCTGCAAACAATACAGAGTTTTGCTTCAGTTTGCTTTATGGTAGGAAGAGAAATAAGAGACATGTCAGAGCGGAGACTCAAGTGGAACCAGTGGGTCAGACAGACACATTTTTAAGAAGTCAAGAAAAACCTTGCAGAGAGGGTATGGCAGGTTTGTGGGGGAGAGGTAGAAAGAGAGTGAAATAGAAGATATAGGGAGAAGGGGAAGGGAAGAGAGAAAAAGGTGACCTGTAAACAGAGAGGTATAAAGAGGGGAAGATTAGATCAGAAGACAGAGGAAAAAAAGATTGGGGGAAAAAAAAAAGATACCTAGAGAAAAGTATGGAGGTTTTACCTATATGCATAAATAGCCACCTCAAATTTACCCTGTGGGAAATCCAGTCTCAGAACTGCACTATAATGGAACAGTCATATATACATACGACTTCAACAGATCTCAGCTTGGAATGCCATCTCATCAGAGTCTCTGCATTGAAGACATCAGATTTGAATCATTTGTATGTACAGGTTAATTTTAGGTTAGGTCTGATATGGCTAAGAAAGCTGAGGTGTTAAATTGCTTGGTTTGCTCAGTCTACCCCAGGGAAGACGCATTTCTGAGGTTTGACTGTAAGGTAATCTCACCCTTATAGAGACTGAAGATGACTAGGGGTGAAGTAAGATTTACAGGGTTTCTGTGGAATAGAATGAGGTACCTGAGACCAGATACCAGTTTCCATAATTGGAGGGGAGGCAAGGTTTAAATAGCTATGCTGTCTTCTGTACCACATTGCCTTATGGTTCCACGGGGATCTGGCAGCTCCCGTGTGTGTAACCTTGTTTTTACAGTTAAACTCAAAAAGATCCAGCAGCTTAAAAACATATCTCAATTTAAGTCTGTGTCATTTGATAAAATACACAGCAGTTGTTGTTACAAGTACTGCAGTTGAAAGAATTTGAGGACCACATTATAGCTTAACTTCCTCTGAAACTGACTTTTATTTTATTTATTTATTTATTTATTTATTTGAGAGCAAGAGGAAAAGAGGAGAGAGCATGTGTGAGAGAGGCAGGGAGGGACAGAGGGAGAGGGAGAAAGAAACTTAAGCAGACTCTGTGCTGAGTGTGGAGCCTGACATTGAGATCACCGCCTGAGCTGAAACGAAGAGTCGGAAGCTTAACATACTGTGCTGGGTCCCCCTGAAACTGACTTTTAGATGCATAAAAAGGCAACCAGACCAACACACACATGTTCAACATAGACCCCAAATTTCAGGTGCATGAAGTTTTGTAAGACTTATGAGTTACCAGATATATTAAAGAATTACGAAGTGTGTAAATTGGCTGCACTTGCTTTTTCCATTTCTCTCGGAACCACCATTCTGTAGGAAGGAGCACTGAGCTCCAAGTTACCACATCACTTTATACTTTACTATGAAGAGCAAAGAGAATACTCATGAAACAATGGTCCATAGCCTCCAAATGTAGGTTAAAGTTGCTCGGGGTGGTAGGTACCTGGAAAATTTTGGTGTGGAGCAAAAGCCCACTGAGCTCGAGAGTAAATGATTTGACTTTGAACTTAATGGTTTTGAGCACTTTGAAAAGTGGTAAGATTTCTTAATGTTCTTTCATCTGTATTTCCATCTGCTCCATCTGCATCAAAGACCATTGTCACTGTATGTTTTAGGAACTTGTGAAGAACCATAAAATTCTAGAGTATGCTTATATCATACTCTTATCAGATCTCGATATGCAAGTCCCAAGAATGCTGACTGGGAGATTTATGGCAGGATGTTATGTGATGGGGGGAGCTCAACTACCTGTCTCTGTGCTCCTTTTTTCACCTTCAAGCCTCCAAAGCACAGGCTTCATGAAAGATTTTGATTCAGAGATGTACATTTCTATGTCATAGTAGGGAAGGAGGGGGCAAATTCCTGGGAATATACAGGAAATTATTATATGACTATTTTAAAACTCATGTTTATTTATTTATTTTAAAAAATATTTTATTTATTTGAGAATGAGCAGTGGGGAGGGACAGAGGGTGAGAGAGAGAGAAAGAGAGAGAGAAGCAGATTAGCTGCTGAGTAGAAAGCCCAATGTGGGCTCAATTCCAGGACCCAGAGATCATGAGCTGAGCCGAAGGCAAACAATTAACTGACTGAGCAACCCAGGTGCCCCACTCATATTGTTTAAGTATGTCTTTTAGTTATTCCTGGTATAGTCAGGATTGGTACCTACATACTTTTTAAAGAAAATAGTGCCACGTAAAATCTACTATACATAGTGAAGTTTGTTAGAAGAAGGTTTACTTGAAAAAAAGCTAAATCTGTAAATCTTGACTCCAAAGCAAAGAACTAAACATGGGAGACATAAATGATGTGAAATATACTTTTATTAGGAAAAATAGCGGAAAGATTTGTGTGGCTAGTAGGTCAATGTAATTTGTGACTAACCTATTACTTTTGGGTGGTTTTTCACTGATTAAAGAGGACAATTTATCCTTAATCTATAAATCAAGGAGCGCTGAATAATGGAACATTTAGAGTGTTAAGAATTGACTATTGAACATAAAAGTCACAGACATCCGCAAGATTTCCTTATAGGCAAATTGAAATGGGCAGTAAAGTTGTTGAATGTACCAGGCCAAGTTCAAGGAGGGTCTAATCTTAAGAAGAGATTCAACATGAGTTGAATAAAATCTAAGAATTAGACCAGGGTTAGTTGTAACAATGATTAAAAACTTTCAGTTTTATAAAGTTCTAGTAGTTGCCAGGTATTTCTTTTACTAATTGTTTACCAAATTACAAAATAATAATAGTATTTAGTAATACTGGTTAATGTTTTTGTTTTCAGGTTTAATTGAATAGTTTTATCTTTACATTTTTCTTCTTAAGATAAATTTGAAATCTCAAAACAGTTTAAGATAGAGTTCTCATATACCCCAGACCTATTTTTCCTATTATTAATGCCTTATATTTGTACATTTATATAATATTTGTTTGCAATTGTTGAATCAATACTGATCTGTTACTTTAACTAAAGTCTATAATTTGTTTTTATTTCTTTTGTTTTTACCCAATATCCTTTTCCTGTTTGAGGGTCCCCTCCAGGATACTACATTACATTTAGTCCTCATGTGTCCTTAGACTCCCCTTGACTGTGACAGTTTATCAAATTTTCCTTGTTTTTGGTGATCTTGACAGTTTAGAAAATTACTGGTCAATTTTGTACAATCTTGTAAAATGTTCCTCAATTGGTATGTGTCTGATTTTTTTTTTCTTTCATGATTAGACTGGGGTTATGAGTTTCTGGGAGGAAGCCCATATGGCTAAAGTGCCATTTTCATCACATCATGTCAAGAGTACACACTATCAACATGACTTAGCACTGTGGTTGTTTACCTTGACCAACTAACTGAGTTAGTGTTTGTGAGCTTAATCCTCTGTAAAATTATTCTTTTATCCCTTTCCTTTATTGTACTATTCTGTGGAAGGATGTCAGTGGGAACTTCCACTTCACCTCCTTGAGGACAGAGGACCTACACTAATTATTTAGAATTCTTCTGCATGGAAGATTTGTTTATTCTCACTTATTTATTATTTGTTTGTTATTTATCAGTATGGGATCAAAATTTTATCTTTTATTTTGGGTTATAAGCCAATACCACTTTGCTCAAATTTTGTAGCTTTGGGGACTACAACTTTGGGGACAAATTTTATAGCTGACCATTGGTGACTTTTTAAATTGTCTAATACATCTTTTGCATACACCAACATTTTTTAAAGGCATTTCCTTATTTTATGGATAGTTTCTACAAGATATTCTGAGCTCATCTTATATATTTTCTGCCCAATCCTAGAATTGGCCCTTTCTCCAAGGAGCCCTGATTCCCTTCATAGGAAAATGGGATTAGAAAATAAGACCTGGGGGCGCCTGGGTGACTCAGTGGGTTGAAGCCTCTGCCTTTGGCTCAGGTCATGATTCCAGGGTCCTGGGATCGAGCCCCACATGGGGCTCTCTGCTCAGCGGGGAGCCTGCTTTCTTCTCTCTCTCTGCCTGCCTCTGTGCCTACTTGTGATCTCTGTCAAATAAATAAATAAAATATTTAAAAGAAAACAAGATCTGGGTGGTGGGAGTGCTTGTTGGTACTGAGGTGTCACAGCTTCCAGGCTCTCTTCACTGACAGAGCAAGGAGTTCTATGTGTGGCTATCAGCCTGTTCATATCTGTATATCTATAATTATTTCTATATGTAATCATCTATGTCTATCCTTTTTTTTTTTAAGATTTATTTATTTGACAGATAGAGATTACAAGTAGGCAGAGAGGCAGGCAGAGAGGCAGGCAGAGAGGCAGGCAGAGAGAGAGAGAGAGGAGGAAGCAGGCTCCCAGCCAAGCAGAGAGCCCGATGCGGGGCTCGATCCCAGGACCCTGGGATCACGACCTGAGCCAAAGGCAGAGGCTTTAACCTGCTGAGCCACCCAGGCGCCCCCATCTATGTCTATCCTAAGCTAGCCATGAGTTCATACTGATGTCTCCAACTCTAATCAATTATCACATGGCTCATTCTAGCCTCCTCTCTTGCTCTCTGTAATCTTCCACTGAAACACTGAGAGACCTGGTTCCCAACATCCAGCACCCAGTTACCTAATTGTCCAATACCAGTGTATATGTACAGCAGTATCAAAATTCACTGTATACCCAAAAGAAACAACTTTATCAACCTGCCCAAGTACTTATATATAGCTTATTTTGCTTTTAGTTCACAGGTTCCATTCATTTCCAAAATTACCTAGGTCACCTTTTCCCCCCTCATCTAAGGTTGCTTCATATATTTGTCATATGGTTAGATTTGTTTCACACAGTTGTAATATAGGTAGTTTTATCAAATTCTACATTTCATCCTGTAATACCATGACCTCTAAAATAGTTTTAAAAAAATTGCATGCAGAAAGTTTCACTCTTTATTCTAGAAAGTTCTAGGTATTTTAACATATATAATGTCGTATATCCACCATTGCAGTATCATACAGAATTGAGTTTTACCATCTTCCAAAAAGTGCGTCATGTATTCAATGCTCACCTAATACTCATCTACCCTCTAAATCCCTGGTAACCATTGATCTTTTTAACCATTGCTATAGTTTTGAATTTTCCAGAATGTCATGTAATTGTTTTCTTGATAAGCATAATTATTGGCTTACATTTATTAAGTATTCACCAGCGGGTTATCCCTAAGCTATCTGCTTCAGGTACCACCTTTGTTTATTTATTTGTTTTGTTTTGTTTCTGTTCTCAGACCATGTGATGGAGGTACAATGATCATCCTTCATTTGTAGGTGAGGAAGCATACAGTAGGTAAGGACTGCCCCTAAAATTATATACAGCTAGTAAGAGGATCTGTCAGTTTAAAACAAGGGCTATTTGACTTCAAAATCAGTGTTTAACCAATGTATGATGTTGCTAAATTTTTACTCAAAATTGAGAAAATTAGAGACAGGATGCCTGCTTCATGATGCTCCTTCACTCTAACAGACCTAGGGACAAGACAAAGAGGCTTCTTTACAACTCCAAACATGTGTTGCCGTAATAGAAAAAAACATATTTATACTGAAAAGGAAGGAAGGAAAGAAGAAGCAAGGCAGAAAGGGAGGAAGGCAAGAATATCAGGTCCAGGAACAGGATCAGTGACTCTGCTAGATTTTGCTAAAAATCATGCTTCTTCCTGAGGGTGCATATGAGTGACAATTCTGCTGGCTCAGAATGTCCATCAAGTTCCACCCAGTCTGGAAAAATAAGCCCATTGCAGCACATTTGTGTACGACTTTTTCCCTCAGGGGATTGTTGTGTTCAACACTGATACATTTTACTCACATTCTCAGTTTACACAAGAACATAGTAAATGTTTAAGTTTTTAGTTCTGTAAGTTCTTTGGTATAATGTGGCTATGAATATAGATCCCAAATACGATTCATGTTATGTTTTATCTTCTTCACAAAACCTCAAATTAGGATCTTCCACCATGCTTACCAAAAGACCCCTTAATATTAGCAATTAGATGAGCTGCTGATTGTTCTTAAAATAAAAAACATTTTCTTGATATATGAGAACATTTTAATGTGAATTTGGCCTATAAACTGATGGGTCAACAATCTGTTCTGAGTATCTAGATGTGCCCTAGGAGCCAGAATAAAAAATATAAATGATCACTTATGAATCAGGTGTCAGTTTTCTGGAGGAAAGAAAAATGTTCTCTTCAGAAAAAAATATTAACCTTCTTTTAGCAAACAATGGCAACAAATTAGGAAACAAACACAAAATGTAATATCTATCTAAAATTATTTGCAAACATTCCCCATGAGTCTATAAAATCACAGATAGAAGTTTAATCCAACCATTTTAATTATGAACTGGCTCTATTAACATGATACCCCCATGAAAGAAAGTATTGGGAGTTGCTTTTTTCATTTGCAAGAGGCTTAGATTTGTTCTGTTTTGTTGAAGATACTTACATTAATTTCCTAGGGCTGCTATAACAAAACACCACAAACTGGGTGGTTGAAACAATAGGAATTTATTGTCTTACAATTCTGGAGGGTAGAAGTTCAAGACCAAGGTGTTGGCAGGTTTGGTTCCTCCTAGAAGCTCTGAGGGAGAATCTGTTGCAGACCTCTCTCTCCTAGATTCTGGTGGTTATCTGGCCATCTTTGATATTTCTTGCTTTGTAGAGACATCATTCTCAGAATTTGCCTTCATATTTACATCATGTTCTCCTTTGAATCTCTTCATGTAGTCTTTCCTCTGTGAATGCTCATGTGTCCAAATTTCCCATTGGTTTGTGTACACAGCTGTACTGGAATAGAGCCATCCTAATGACTTTAATTTTCCTTGATTATCCCTGTAAAGACCCTATTTCCAAATAAGGTTACGTCCTGAGATACTTGAAGTGAGGACTTCAATGATATAATTCAATCCATAACAGTATCACTGAGTTTTGTTTTACTAGTACAAAGGCAAATCCTCAACCATATGATAACAATGTTTTATTTTTTTCCCCCCCCTCTGGTCTTCCCACTCATTTTCCTCTCAAACAACAGAGTTCCTGAATGATTTAAGTCCACTGGATGAATCTAAGGAGAGATTGATATTGGGATTTACATTGCACAAGAAGTTGAGATCACATGAGCCTAACTAAGAGCTCAAAGAACACCATTTCTGGGTAATTTATACTGAATCTGTTCCTTGACTCACATGAGAGGAGGCTATCTTTGAAAATGTTTGCTATAATATATTGATTAAGAGGTCACACTCTGGACTTGATAAGAACCTACATCTACCATTTGCTTAAGCAGATTATTGAACATTTCTGAGTCTCAGCATTCTCGTCCATAAAATGAGGAGTTAAAATTAATATCTAATTCATAAGATTGTTTTGAAGATTGAATGAGAAAATTAACACAATTTCTATCATGGCAAACACTCATAAATATTATTCAGTATTAACTGTTATTTTATTTCTCTATTATCAATATTTTTGTTGTTCAAACCAAGATTCAAGATTTTTTTAATTAATTTATTTATTTTAGAGAGGTGGGGGGGCAGAGGGACAGAGAGAATCCCAAGCAGATTCCCCATTGAATGTGGAGACTGACACAGAGCTTGATGTGGGGCTTGATCTCATGACCCTGAGATCGTAACCTGAGCCGAAGCCGAGTTGGAGTCTCAACTGACTGAGCCACTCACATGCCCCAAGATTAAAGTGTTACCCTTAAGGATCTCACATTCTATAGAATAAAACTTGAACTTGGGTATGAGTTTATTCTAAGTTCTTTTTCTCTTCAGTCTTCATTTCTCTTGTCTCTTTATTCTGTCCCTCAAAATTTCAATGTTATCTCTTCACACTGCTTACATTGTTGCTTCTATATGTATGACACCTGCACTCTTATCTTTAGCCCCACTTTTATGACACATGCCAAATCCTACTTTGGGTCAAAATTATATAAGTATAAGTATACTACATTTCTCACTCCTATGAATCAAAGCTAATAATCTTTTTTTTTTTTTTAAGATTTTATTTATTTATTTGACAGACAGAGATTTCAAGTAGGCAGAGAGGCAGGCAGAGAGAGAGGGGGAAGCAGGCTCCCTGCTGAGCAGAGAACCCGAAGCGGGGCTCGATCCCAGGACCCTGGGATCATGACCTGAGCCGAAGGCAGAGGCTTTAACCCACTGAGCCAATAATCTTTTATCTTCAACAGGGTCTAACAGAGTGACTAACACACAGTAGGTACGGAATAAACATTTGAGGATAATTGAATGGCTTAACACCTCAGAATTTAAAGACAATCTAGATGATTCAGGATCCAAAGGATCTCCCTGACTTAAAGGAAAAAATGACCATTTCTCCTATCCTTTCTTTTCTCTTTCTTTCCTCCTTTCTTCCTCCCTCCCTCCCTCCCTTTCTTTTTTTTCTTTCTTTCTTTTTATTTCTTTCTTTCTTGGGAAGCAGCTACTCCTTATCTTTCCTTAACACCATGGGGTCTTGGAGACACAGCCCGTCAATATATTTGACTACCATCTTGGCCACTGGCATGACCACATGCTCAGGCTGAATTATTCTCAGGTGTTCTTCTTCTTTCTGGCCCAGTGACTTTACCAAGATAGGTATATGACCTATTTAAGGTTCAACAGTTGAGCTAGAGAGTATGATGCTAAGTGAAATAAGTCAATTAGAGAAAGGCAAATACCATATGATTTCACACACACGTGGAATTTAAGAAATAAAGGAGCAAAGGGGAAAAGAGAGACAAATGAACAAACATACTTAAATATAGAGAACAAAATAAGAGTTAACAGAGGAGAGGTGGATGGTATGGGTTAAATAGTTGGTGGTGATTAAGGAATGCACTTGTGATGACTGCCAGTTGTATGGAATTGCTGAACCACTATATTGTACACCTTAAACTAATATAACACTGTATGTTAACTAGCTGGAATTAAAATGAAAACTAAAATAAAGGAACCTTCTAAAAATATTGCCTGAATTTCTGAATTGAGTTTAAAAGGCAAAACTCTAAAATCAAGCTTGGTACAGAAATGGATTATAGAGACTATGATTGGGATAGAACGACAAGTAACAAAGCTTTAAGATTAAAGATGGACAGCCCCATCTGGTTGGGGACTTTGGTTAGCCATTCTGCGTGCTTTATTTAGGTCCCAACTATAGATCTGTTCTGACCTCAGAGCCCATTCTAGATCTGCACATAAACAGGAAAGTAATTCATCAGCCCTGCCCAACTGCTGAGCACAGCCCCATCAAACCAGGAAATATGGCCAGAAATTCTGGGGGTCTATGGAGTACATCCTGTGGCTAACAGGGAAGGAAAACAAGTCAGAAGCCGTACAAAACTGATGAGGCAGAGTTAATGCCAGTCCTGCTTAAATTTTTACAAAAAATAGAAGAGGAGGGAACACTTCCAAACTCATTTTGTGAGGCCAACAATATCCTGATATCAAAGCCAGATAAGGACACCACAAGAAAAGAAAACTACAGACTAATATCCCTGATGAATAAAGATGCAAAAATTCTCAACAAAATACTCGCAAGTCAAATTCAACAGTGCATTAAAAGGATTATATGTTGTAATCCAGTGGCATTTACTCCTGGGATATAAGGATGGTTCAACATACACCATTCAGTAAATGTGATACACCACATTAATAGAATGAATGATAAAAATAATATAGTCGTTTCAAAAAAAAACAGAAAAGAACATTTGAGAAAATTCAACATCCTGTCATGATAAACTGTCTCAATAAAGTGATTATAAAAGGAATAAACTTCAGCATAATACAGGTCATATATAACATGTCCATAGTTAACATCACACTCAATGGTGAAAGGCTGAAAGTTTTTCCTCTAGTGTCTAAGATTGGAACATGGCAAGTGTGCCCATCCTTACTCCTCTTATTCAACATAGTATTGGAAGTCTTTGTCAGAAAATCAGGCAAGGTAATGAAATAAAAAGCATCCAAATTGAAAAGGAAGAGGTAAAATTGTCTTTGTTCATGGATGACATGATCTTATATACAGAAAACCTTAATGACTCCACCAAAAAAAATGCATAGAATAAATCAATAAAGTTACAAAATCAACACACACAAATCAGTTGTGTTTTTATATACAAACAACAAACCACCTAAAAAAGAAAGGAACAATCTCACTTATTGTAGCATCAAAAGGAATAAAATACTTAGAAATCAATTTAATTAAGGAGGTACGAGCTCTGTAAACTGAAAACTCTAAGACACTAATGAAAGAAATTGAGGAATACACAAATAAATAAAAAGACATCCTGTGTTCATGAATCAGAAGAGCTAATATTATCGTCCATACTATCCAAAGCCATCAAGAGATTCTAAGCAAATCCTATCAAAACTCCAATGTTTTTCACAGAAAGAGAAAAAATATTCTAAAATCTAGGTGGAACCATAGAAAACTAAATAGCCAAAGCAAACTTGAGAAAGAACAAAGCTGGAGGCATCATACTTCCTGATTTCAAACTATATAACAAAGCTGTAGTAATCAAAACAGAATGAAATTTACATAAAAAAGCAGACACATAGACCAATGCAACAGAATCAAGAACCCAGAAAGACATCCATCTATATATTGTCAACTAATATTTGTCAAGATAGTAAAAAATGCTCAAGGGGGACAGATAGTCTCATCAATAAATGGTGTTGGGGGAACTGAATATTCACAAGCAAAATAATGAAATTGGGCCCTTATTTTATACTACTCACAAAAATTAACTTGAAAAGGATTAAAGACTTAAATATAAGACCTGAAACTGTAAAATTCCTAAAAGAAAACAGGGAAAAGCTAATCGACACTGGTTTTAGTAGTTTGGGGTTTTGTTTTTTGTTTTTTGTTTTTTGTACATGACACGGAAACAACAATGAACAAAAGCAAAAATCAACAAATGGGACTGTATCAAACTTAAAAGTTTCTGCATAGAAAAGGAAGCCATCAAGAAGATTAAAAGGGAACCTGGGTGTGGTGGGCGCCTGGGTGGCTCAGTGGGTTAAAGCCTCTGCCTTGGGCTCAGGTCATGATCCCAGGGTCCTGGGATCAAGACCCGCATCAGGTTCTCTGCTCAGCGGGGAGCCCGCTTCCTCCTCTCTCTCTCTGCCTGCCTCTCTGCCTACTTGTGATCTCTGTCTGTCAAATAAATAAATAAATAAATCTTTAAAAAAAAAAAAAGGCAACCTAGGGAAGAAAATACTTGCAAGTCATTCTCTGATAAAGGGTTAACATCCAAACTACATAAGGAGCTCCTAGCTCTCTAACAACATAGGAGCAGTAGCAGCAGCAACAGCAAAACCAAATAATATAAAGAAATAGACAAAGGACCTAAATAGGTCTGACCTTTTTCCAGAGAGGACGTGCAAACTGGCAAGTACATGAAAAGGTGCTCAATGTCCTTAATCATCCGGGAACCACAAGCCAAAACCACAATGAGCTATCACTTCGCACCTGTTGGAATGGCTCTTACCAAAAAGAGAAGAGGTAACGCATGCCGGCAGGAATGTGGAGAAAAGATAACTCCTGTGAGAATGGAAACTGGTGCGGCCACCACAAAAAACAATATGATTGTTTCAACAAGATGAAAAGAGCACTGACATATGACCGATAATAACTCAATTTCTTCAGTGTCTGTGTCTATCCAAATTCCTGTTTCTTCTTGATCAATTTTGTTTGTCCTTTTTATCCATGCTTCCAAACGTACTGGCATAAACTTCATTTGATCTTACTTCCTTTAAAATCTTGATTGTGTCTCTGTGTTTTTTATGTTATTTCAAATGTTGTTTACCTTTGCCTTGTCTGTTTGCTTGAGCAATCTTGTCAGAGGTTTGTCCATTTTATTCATCTTTTCAAAGAGCCGGTTTGGTTTTGCTGATTGTCCTGTTGTATGTTGAATTACATTTCCTTTGGCTTCTTCGTTTCTTCCCTCTACTTCTTTGTGTTTCTTCTGTTCTTTTTATATCATTTAGGGTTGAATGCCTGGGTTATCTATTTTCAGACTTTATTTTCTACTCTCTGGACACAGTTCCAATTTTACATTTATTTCTATTGTTATTTGATTGATGACTTTCTCTCCTTTAAGACTACATGTGCCTTTCCTTTGGAGACTATTTTAACTTTTTGTTGTAGGGTCTTATCTAACATTTAACATAGGGCCTGACTCATAATAGTGGCTCGATGCATTTGTGCTGAATGGATGAATGTTTGGTAGCATTTGTAAAATGCGACACACTATACACATTAAGGTGCTAATATATTTACCTGATCTCAAGATAGTATAGTAGCTTGGAGCATGTTAGAATATCAGTGCAGCCATCTAAGGAAAGGGATAGAAACAATGTTTTTGAGATATATCTTCATTTATAACCCTGGGGAAATAACAATGTCTTCAGGCAAATTCTTTCTAAAACTGCTGAGTGTTATAGAAACAGAAAAGCCCATCATGGAAAGTGTTCATGAAGTCCACCTGAAGACTATCATCTGCTTTCTGCTTCAGTGAATTCTATGTCAAGCAGTCCTTTCTCAGTGGGATTATGATCCAGTTTCCATTTCTTACCATGATAACAAGAAATTATCGTAATTTCTGTTAGAAAATCAGTATTTGGAGTCTGTTAATCCTAAAACAAAATGGCGACTGTATTCCTAACTACAGGTGTGACTTCAGACCAGTGAGTCTCCCTCAGAGTTTCAGCTCTTTTATCTGGGTAATGGGGAGAACAGTTCCTCTCTCCCTCAGTGTAGGGTGAGGATTAAATAAGATAATGAATGGAAAGTGTTTAGTATGGTGTCTGGCACACGGCGGGTACTCAGTAAATACTATGATTGATGTTGTTATTACCTGAATGAGCTTTTCTTGGAAGGGACTGTGTTTACACATCTTATACCCGAAGCCTAGCACATGTAACGGCAATGGCTAGCCCCGGCATGGTTGCAGAACTGAACTGAGTTCCTCATGATGCTGATGATGGTGGGTGATAAGCAAACAAAAAGGAGCTGCGGAAGAAAGGAATTCAGCCTTTGTCATTACTCGGCCCTGTGCTTCGAATTTAGATTTTAAAAATGTAATGGTAAGAGAATCTTTCTAAACGTCTCCTACACAGGGAGGTGGATTTAATCATTTGAACTGAGGCATTGGCAAAAAATAGTCTAGGGAAATAAGGGTGAGCAGGTGCAATAAAAAGTGATCTTTACTATTGTTACGTTAAAAATGGGCACATTCCCTGGGAAAACTTCTCACCTAAAATTGCTTTCATATGTGCAACTCCTTGAAACCTTTTCACAATTTCTGTAATCTGATAACAATTTAAATCATGCTATTATGAATTAATTCCAAACAGATAATGCATAACATTACTTGACTTCAGGAATGACACAAGGCATGGAATAATAAGCTGTGTTACAGCGAGACTCTCTTCTTCTTGGATCTTTGGATCTGTTATATCAGAAGGTCAGTAGCAATGTTATCTCTCTGGAGAATTTCATTAAAAAATTAATATATTTGAAAAATGACTTTTGATAATGACAAAAACATAAATATAAAAATCTGTATTTATTATGGCTAGCAAAAAACATTTCTTTGCATCAGTTATTATTGTAATTTAGGCTGACTAATGCCAGCTATTTTGCTACTGTGCTGAAGTCCTCTTTTTTGAGCCTACAATGAACCTGTAATACTTATGGAAAGAGTTACCATAGCAACCTATATTGATGTCACAAGCTCAGGCTTCTGACTTCATTGCATAATGCAGTAGCAACTGGATTTGCAGCAGAAACACCCTGCTAAAGAACAAGTATCTTGGTTCACAGCAAAGAGGACAAAGGAAAACAGCAAGTTATAGGGAGTTGAATGCTGGATTGTGAGTCAGATTGTCTGAGTTCTTATTTTAACCCTGCTTCTCACTTGTTGCCTTGTTTTGAGTAATTGTGTTTACATGTGTGCACTGAGGTTTGAAGCAAGAAATCTCCTCTCTGTGGGGTAGACATAGAAGAGGGAACTCAGTATTTAATGTTTTAGCATTTGGTGGACATCTTAATAAAGCAAAAGCACCCTAAAAATAACTTGGAAAGAAAGGAATTACTAATGCCTTGTAGTAGGTAACTAGCTAGCTCACAAAGATAAAGAGGACACTTGAAAATTTAAAAAAGCATATAGCTAGGGTTTTTTATTTTCATTTTTTGAAATAGTAATGGGTAAAGAATATGATTGGTGTCCTAATCTTAATTTTAATAAGAATGTGAACTTGTACATAAATATGTCATATTATATAGCTGTATCTATTTAAAGATGTTTTTATATGTTTCAGAGTGGGAAAGTAAAAGATTGATCTGTATCTATTAATGGGTATGATGCTTCTCATGTTTATACTGTATATGTTAAACCATAAATGTTTATTTTACCATGAAAATGCTTATCCTAATTAAAAAACAACTGAATAAGTGAAATGGCTTTGCTAATTTAAATAAAATAAGAAAATTTTAATGATATCCTTTTTTAGATAGACCAAATCTTTCCATTGGAGCCTATAACCTGTTCATTATTGCAATTTATCTAGATTTTTTATTATACAATAAATTTCAGAGTTGAATTTATTTTGGAATTTGAAAAGGCATTTAAACTAATAAACTTCCTCACCAGAAACTAAGGTGATAACATCTAGCTTTTAATTTTATCTAAGGTAACAAGCTAGAACATTTTGATAGAACTATGGCCCTTCCCACCCCCTCTATCCATATGTTTCAAAATCATTCCAAAATATCAGAAAGATATTTAACACACTACAAAACCTCATTAGCTAAATTCCATGTTAAATAACTCTCAGAAAGACATAGTTTCTCAAGTCTTGGAAAAATTAAAGTTACTGTTGAAAAATGTAGAGCAAAGTAGAACTTGGGGCCATGTTTTTGATAAGTACTTAATTCCATTTGAACTCCACATCATATCACAGCACAAGTCGTTTGTATGAGTCCCAAAATCTTGCAAAATCTTTTAAAAACTAGAGTTTACTATACAGTGTTTTATAGACATATAAGAGTAAATATTAGTTCTTTCATTATAGGCATTCTATTTATCAAAGTGCTAATGTGGTTGCTTTTTGTACCAGGAAAAAGACTTTTAGTGTGTTTGTGTTAATTTAATTCAAACATATTTTTATTTTTATTGACTTTATTACCATGAGAAGGTCCTGAATATGCATACTAAAATTTTGTAAAAAAAAAAAAAAAAAAAAAGTCACTCTCCACTTTTTTTTTTTCCATCTTAAGCAAAGAAAGGAAGCCATGATGGTTGGTTCCCTTCTGAATTCTACTTTGTTTCTTGCTCTATATTCCACCATTTTTTTAAGTACAACTCCTCTAAATAGCAGGGGCTAAACATACACTGAGAAGTCACATCAAGGAATCAACCTATGGAAGGAGGTTTAATTTTTTGTTTTCTTTTATTTTGTAATCAAACTGTGGTCCAGTAGGCTTAAATGACTTGCCCAAAGTTAGCTGGTGGAAGAATATGTATCTCAACCAAGTGCTTGTTCTGCCACATCGGATTGTCCTGATTCTGCCTGGTGGCTTGAATCTAATCATCTCCCTGTTACATAGTCTGATACACAGTCCTTTTTTTTAAATGTATTTTTTCTTAGTTTTCTTTTTTTTTTTTTCCCCTTGGAAAATCTCACTAGAGATTATTGACAAATTTTATTAGTCTTTTCAAAGAGACAACTTTGGCTTTATTTATTGCTATCACATATCTTTTACTGTGTAACAAACTATCCTTAATACAGACTGGTTTAAAACAACCACCATTTCATTATTTCATGATTTTGTGGGTCAAGAATTCAGGTAGAGTTTGCCTGGGTTGTTGTTCTGCTTCTTGAGGTCTTGACTGGGTATATGTGGTGGTATTCTGTTAGTTGTTGGTGTGGTCTGGAGAGTCTAAGTCAGCTTCACTCAAGGGGTGCCTTGGTTAAGGATCTGCCTTTGGCTCAAGTCATGATCCCAGGTTCCTGGAATCCAGTCCTGCATGCATGCCAGGCTCTCTGCTCAGTGGGGAGCCTCCTTCTTCCTCTCTCTCTCTGTTTGCTGCTCCCCCTGGTTGTGCTCTCTCTCTCTCCCTCTCTTTCTCTGTATCAAATAAATAAATAAAATCTCAAAAAAAAAAAAAAAAGATTGCTTCACTCAGGTGCCTGATGCCTTGGCAAGGAAACTGAAGAGGCTAAGCTCAGATGGGTTTCTCCCCCCATCCATGCAGCACAGGGCCTTGCCACATGGCCTCTCCAACAGAGTTATGGAGCCTTCTTACATTTTAGTTCAGAACTCTGAAAAGGTACACAGAAACGGACAGTAGAAATTACAAGTTTTCTTATAGTCTAGACCTAGAACTGGCAAAACATCACTTCTGCCATATGATTAGAGCAGTCATAGAACAAAGATTCAAGGGGTGGGGGAAATGGATCCCTCCAATCAAAGGAATGAGTGTCAAAGAATTGGAGCTATCTTTATTCCATTGCATTGATCCCGTGTTGTACTTTAGTCTTTTATTTCAACAATCCACCTTTACTTTTAAAGATTTATATATATGTGTATTATATATATATATAGAGAGAGAGAGAGAGAGAGCGTGCGTGCATGCACAGAGAGAGGGGCAGAAGGAGATAAAGAGGGAGAATCTCAAGCAGATTCCCTGCTAAGGGTAGAGCCCACCATGGGGCCTGATCTCACCACCATGAGATCATGACCCTGAGGTCATGATCTGAGCCCAAATCAAACAACCATGCTTAACCGACTGAGTCACCCAGCTGCCCCTCAATAATCTATTCTTTTCTTTATTTCTTCCTTCTGTTCTGTTGTTCTTGTTGTTTGTTTATATTGATTGTTCCCTCCCAACCAAATTCGTACTTTGGATATTCAAATCATTAATTTCCAACATTTCTTCTACTATAAACATTGAAGGGTAAATATTTTTTTCCAATTATTGCTTTCATTGCATTTCAAAGTTTTAGCTATATTGATATTTTTCTCTTTGTTCAGTTATAAATATTGTCAGTGTTCCATTATCATTTCTTTTGTGACCTATGAGTTATTTGGAAGTGTGATTTTAAAATTTCAGTCGTATGGGGTTTTAATAATGTATCTATTTGGGACTTCAAGGACACTTATCAAATGCGATGTGTGATTCTTATATGGATCCTGACTTGAACAAATTAAAAAAAAATGAGATAATCAGGGAAACCTGAACACTGGATATTTGAGGAAATTTCGTTTACTTAAAAAAATATATAATGGTATAATGGTTATTTAAAAGTGTTCCTTATAAATAGAGTTACAAATATTTATGGAATGAATCTGCTTCAGAAAAATTTAGATGGAAGTAGGTGTATATGTGATAAAAGATTGACTAGGAGTTGAATAATTATTGAAGACCACTGAAGGATACAATGACGTTCCATATACTGTTACATCTATTCTTGTGTGTGAGAGACCTTTTTCATAAGAAAATATTAAAAGTTTATCCAAATAATTTCTGATTTAGTTGCATTGTGGCTAGAGGACAAGAGTATATAGAGTATATATAGTATATAGTCTTCATATATATGTGTATAAATAGGAATATATAATTCATACATATATACGAACACTATATATATTCTCTCTATACGATATAATGAATTACACACACACACGTATGCACACATAATGAGCTTTGCTTTACGGATTAATATGTTCAATTTTGGTAAATGTACCTTGTGTACTTGAGAGGAAAATATGGAATTTCTCTATTTATCTATATATATCCATTAAGTCAAAATTGGTAGTCCAAAGATTTTTTTAATAGATTTTTTTAGATATTTATAGATTTTTTTCCTGCTTGAATAATGGATAATCAAGAAACTTATGTTTCATCTTCGTATTATTATGATGATTTGTCAGTTTCTCTCTGCAGTTCTTGAATGTTTTGCACTATGTAATTTGAGGTAGGTTCATAATACATATCTAATTGTTAAATCTTATTGGAAAAAATCTTTACTCTTCACATAGTATCACCACTTCTTCCTGATAATGGCTTTTTTTTTTTAACCTTAAAGGCTATTTTTATAACATTAATATAGCTCTCCCAGCTTCCTTTGGGCTATTGTTTGATGGATAGATCTCTGAGTCATGTTCTGTTTTTATATTTTAGATGTGTCTCTCATACAGAGCATATAGTTGCATTTTTGTTTATCCGGCCTTAAGATTTCTGTTTTTAACTGGAAAGTTTGGTCTATATACATAAATATTGTGATTAGTGATGTATAGTTACTTATTTCTAGGATCTTAATTTGTGCTTTCTCTTTGTCCATTTTTTTCTATGCTTCTTTCCTTCTTTCTTTCTTAGCCTTAGTATCATGTCATTCAAATTCTCTGGACATACTAAGTTCTTCAATCCTCTGTTGGCTGTTGTGAATTGTGTTCGGTATATCCCTTCATCTCACCTGTCATGTACTGCGTTTTATAGAAACTGTCAAGTTTTCTATCTTTTAAGGGAAACTTTCCATATATTCTAACATAGATACATGTTTTAGCTTTAAAATTTGTTGGTCATTTCAATAGTTTCAGCATACTGAGTTGTTGAACACATGGGGTAAAGTAGTATTCTTTAAACTGGAAGTCCACAAACTACATTTTAGGAATAAGGCTCGAGGGTGGAATTATAGTAAAAAAAAAAAGGGGGAGGGCACCGGGGTGGCTCAGTGGGTTAAAGCCTCTGCCTTCAGCTCGGGTCATTATCCCAGGGTCCTGGGATCGAGCCCCACATCGAGCTTTCTGCTGAGCAGGAAGCCTGCTTCCCTCTCTCTCTCTCCGCCTGCCTCTCTGCCTACTTGCGATCTCTGTCTGTCAAATAAATAAATAAAATCTTTTTTAAAAAATAGAGTGAAAAATGAAGCTGAATTTAATGTTGATAGACTGACGAAGAGGGGAGCCACTTAATGTTACCTTTATCAAAAAAGTTAAAGTTGGGCGCCTGGGTGGCTCAGTGGGTTGAGCTGCTGCCTTTGGCTCAGGTCATGATCTCAGGGTCCTGGGATCGAGTCCCGCATCGGGCGCTCTGCTCAGCAGCGAGCCTGGTTCCCTCTCTCTTTCTGCCTGCCTCTCTGTCTACTTGTGATCTCTCTCTGTCAAATAAATAAGTAAAATTAAAAAAAAAAAAGTTAAAGTTATTAAACTTTTCTCATAGAAGAGAAATTGATATGATGAATGTCATTGGAAAGGATGGCAATTACACACTTGATCTTGGCCAAAAGGTTGAGAAGTGATGGGATCGCAATGATAAATAATATGAACTGAGTTAGGAAGAGACTGATCTCAGAAGACCCAGGTTAGAAACGGTTTTTCAGTTAATCAGATAGGATGGTAAGGGTCTCACTTAAGATGAAAACTGGGGCCTGGAAATGAACAGTATTCTCTGACTTAAGTATTGGTAGCATCTATGAGGAAGTTGAAGGAGAGAGAAGGAAGCAACATGCCGTAAGAATTGTTACTGAATGAGCAATTAGAACATCATGGCTGCCCTGCCACCTTCTGCCTGCCACTCCACCTTCATGTTTTATTTTTCACTTTTGAGTTCCCTAGAGACCATTTCAACTTGCTCAGCTTCTTGTCATACCAGGTCTAGAGTCTTGCTGTCTGGCTTAGTTAGTGCTTACCTTTGTGTTAGGTGTGCACCCCTGTGAAATCCTCCCCTAAAAATCAAAGAGGATTATCTGAAGCAGACATGACCATGTCCACTCGGCAGGGGGCTGTGACGTGGACGGGTGTTGTAGCCCAAGACCCAGAAAACAGAATCCTATCTAAGAATTCATGCAAATGTTTTTATTAAGAGAGGCAGGGGTGAGTGTAAAAAATTTTGAGATACAGAGGGAGAAAGGGCTGGCTGGGGGGTATGCTGCTGATGTAGGCTGCTTTATACTGTAGGGGTGTCCCATGAAAGATCACATCAGCTGCATCTCAGGACCACAGACAATTGAGAAAGACGAAGGATTTATTTATTTTGTTGTTTTTGTTGGCCACTGGTTAAAAGTTTGCTGTCCTGGGACCTCACTCCCCAGAAGTTCCAGACTGCAACTGTGGGTAGTGTCAACAAGGAAGTTCTGGGTTGGTGAGAACTCATGGTCTGGCCTTAAAGTAATGTACTGTCAAGTTTGTATGAATAAAATCATTCCCGACCCATGCAGAGCTGGTTACTGCAGCAGCAGTTGAAGCAAACGACACATGAGCCCAAGAGATTGTGAACTGGTGTCTGAGGGGTGGTGTATATAGAAAGCAGCAATAGACAGCTAGTTGAGAGGGTGAGGGATGGGCCAAGGGGGGGAGGAAGGAAAGGCACTCTCATCAGTTCCAAAGCTCAAAACAGAATAATTCAAATAAAGCCCAGTCAATATTCATTGAGCCTCTATTCTTTGCAAGAAACTGAATTTACTTCCCCAAAGTAAGCAAGAAGCTCTACCATCACATGGAGGAAACAAATGTGTATAAATTTGAAATATAAGATAACATGTGTTAATATCATCGCTTATGATAAATGTGCACAAGAGGAGCACAGAGGAGGGAGCAGCAGGGAGCTTTGCCTGCATGAGGAACAGAGTCTTTGTAGAAGATTAAATGTGGCTTTAATGATTAAAGCTAAAATTTTGATAATAATGTGAAGCCAATTTCCTTACAAAGTATTCACAACAAAACTTTAGAGCCCCTGTATCTCTGCCTCTCTTTTTATTAAAATGACTCTTTTACATTTTAGATATTTCATATTGAAAATAGAAATTAAGAATTTAAAAACAACTTATTTTTCCCTTTTCAGGAAGTGAATGGTCATTTTTTCCCCCATGTTATAGCACAATGCAGCTGGGTTTATTTTAAAAATGACATACCAGAATCTCTGCATATACCAGTTTCTAAGACTAGAGTCACTGTTAAACATTGCATGTTACCCATACATGTTTATTGTCCTTCTCCCTCCATGTCGAGACTGAAGGAGTGAAAAGGGCAAGAGCTGAAGACAAAATAGAGATCTGGAGTTAGATTCGAAAGATTAGGTATTCCAGGTTTTCTGGATCAAAATCTGATGCTGCTGCCAGAAGAGAATGTTCTTTTCTCTTTCTTTCCTTTTCCCAAAAAATGAAATAAAATTGAAGAGCTGTTCTAAGTAGGATGGACAGAACCCAGGCAACAACAGAGGTCTAGACAAACGGAAACGGATAGCTGTGACTCTGGGGCTACCTTAACCGTAACAGTGACTAGATTGTGCATCCTGCCCAAGATTTGTCTTTTTTTAAAAAAATTAATTCCAGTATAGTTAACCTACAGTGTTCAATCAGTTTCAGGTGTGCAATGTAGTGGTTCAACAATTCTATTCCTTATAAGTGTACTCTTAATCCCCTTCGCCTATTTCACCCATTCTCCCCCCTCCCTTCTGGTAACCATGAATTTGTTCCCTGTACTTCAGAGTCTGGTTTTTCGTTTGTCTTTTTTCCTTTGTTTATTTGTTTTGTTTGTTAAGTCCTGCGTCTGAGTGAGATCGTATGGTATTTATTGTTCTTCGACTTATTGCACTTAACATTTCACTCTCTAGATTCATCCATGTTGTTGTAAAAGGCAACATTTCATTCTTTTTTATGGCTGAGCAATATTCTGTTATCTATCTATCTACCTATCCATCATGTATCACATCTTTATCTACTATCTATTGATGGACACTGGGCTGCTTCCATAATTTGGCTATTGTAGATAATGCCTCAATAAACATAGGGGTACATGTATTTTTTTCAAATTAGTGTTTTTGTATTCTTTGGGTAAATACCCAGCGGTGGAACTACAAGATCATATGGTGGTTCTATTCGTACTTTCTTGATGAAGCTCTATACTTTTTCTATAGTCACTGCACCAGTTTGCATCTCTACCAACAGTATTCAAAGGTTTCTTTTTCTCCACATCCTCACCAACACTCATTGTTTCGTGAGCTTTTATACACTCGAGTTTTTGATTTTAACCAATCTGAAAGGTGTGAGGTGATATCTCATTGTGGTTTTGATTTATATTTTCCTGATGATGAGCGATGTTGAGCATCTTTCCATGTGTCTGTTGGCCATCTGGATCTCCAAGGCATTCTTCGGAGGAATGTCTGTGTCTTCTGCCCATTTTTCAATTGAACTTTTTGATGTTATTGAGTTGTGTAAGTTTTTTTTTATTAATTTTGGATAACTAAACTTTTATCAGGTATATCATTTACCAACATCGTTTCTCAATCCATAGGTTGTCTTTTTTGTTTTGATTCCTTTGTTGTGTAGAAGATTTTATTTTGATGCAGTCTCAATAATTAGTTTTTGCTTTTGTTTCTCTTGCCTCAGGAGACATATCTAGAAAAATGTTGCTACAGCTGATGTCAGAGAAATTGCCTGTGTTCTATTCTAGCTTTTTATGGTTTCAGGTCTTACATTTAGATCCTTAATCTATTTTGAGTTTATTTTTGTGTATGGTGTAAGAAAGTGGACAAGTTTCATTTCTTTTGCATGTCAATGTCCAGTTTTCCCAACACTATTTGTTGAAGAAACTGTATTTTTCCCATTAATGGCTATTTGGGGGCATTCCAAAGACTTACCTAGAAGAACAACTCAAAGATCCTGCTGCTCCCCATTCTTGCCCTGTATCCCTATAGCTGGATCCAGGGACTGAGTCCCTGACATCACACTGACTTCTGGGGACTTGCAGAAAAATCTTACCTCCTCTGTCAAAGATTAATTGACCATAAATCATGGGTTTATTTCTGCACTCTCCAGAGTTCTATTGATCTATGTATCCATTTTTGTGGCAATACCATACTGCTTTGATTACTATAACTTTGCAGTATATCTTGAAATGTGGGGTTGTGATGCTTCCAGATTTGTTCTCCTTTTTCAACATTCCTTTGGCTATTCAGAGTTTTTTTTTGGTTCATACAAGTTTTAGGGTTATTTGTTGTAGTTCTGTGAAAAATGCTGTTGGTATTTTGCTAGGAATTGCATTAAATGTATAGATTGTTTTGGGTAGTAGGGAGATTTTAACGGTATTTTTTCTTCTAACCCATAAGCATGGGAAATATTTCTATTTGTTTGTGTCATCTTCAATTTCTTCCAGCAACTATTTTATGCTTCGTGGACTATAAGTTGTTCACCTCCTTGGTTAAGTTTATCCCTAGATATTTTAGTAATTTTGGTGCAGTTGTAAATGGGATTGTTTTCTTAATTTCTCATTCTGCTACTTCATTATTAGTGTATAAAAATGCAATGAGTTCTGTATATTGATTTTGTTATCCAATAACATTACTGAATTCATTTATCAGTTCTAACTTTTTTTTGATGGGGTCTTTAGGTTATTTATTTATTTAAAGATTTTATTTATTTATTTGACATACAGAGATCACAAGTAGGCAGAGAGGCAGGCAGAGAGCGGGAGAGGAAGAAGCAGGCTTGCCGCTGAGCAGAGAGCCCCATGCAGGGCTCGATCCCAGGACCCTGAGATCATGACCTGAAGGCAGAGGCTTTAACCCACTGAGCCACTCAGGTGCCCCAGGTTTTTGTTTTTTTTTTTTTTAATATACAGTATCATGTCTTCTGCAAATAGTGAAAATTTAACTTCTTCCTTTCCAGTTTAGCATCTTTCTTGTCTTCTGTGGCTGGGACTTCCAGTAATATGTTGAATAAAAGTGGTGAGAGTGGACATTCCTGTCTTGTCCCTGGCCTTGAGAGAAAAGCTCTCAGTTTTTCATCATTGATTATGATGTTAGCTGTGGTTTTTTCATATATGGCCTTTATTATGTTGAGGTATGTTTCCTGTAAATCTGCTTTGTTGAGGGTTTTGATCATGGTTGGGTACTGTACTTTGTCAAAAGCTTTTTCTGCATCTATTGAAATGATCATATGGTTTGTATCCTTTTTTTTTTTTTTTTTGCTGATGTTGTGTATTACATTGATAGATTTGTGAATATTGAACCACCTTGCATCTCAGGAATAAATCCCACTTGATCATGCTGAATTTTAAAAATTTATTTTAAGATTCAGTTTGCTAATATTCTGTTGACAATTTTTACATCTATGTTCATCAGAGATAATGGCCTGCAGTTCTCGTTTTTAGTGGTGTCTTTATCTGCTTTTGGTATCAGGGTGATCATGGCCTCATAGAATGAATTTGGAAGCTTTCCTTCCTCTTTTACTTTTTAGAATAGGTATTGACTCATTTTTAAATGTTTGGTAGAATTCATGTGTGAAGCCATTTGGTCCTGAACTTTGGTTTGTTGGGTTTTTTGATTACTGATTCAATTTCATTGCTTGTTATCTGTTCAGATTTTTCTATTTCATCCTGATTTGGTTTGGGGAGGTTATATGTTCCTAGGAATTTAACCATTTCTTCTAGGTTGTCCAATTTGTTGACATAATGTTCTCTTACAATCCTTTGCATTTCTATGGTATCAGTTATTTCTCTTCTTTCATTTCTGATTTTGTTTCAGTCCTTTTCTCTCTCTCTCTCTCTCTTTCTATCTTTTTTTTGTGTGTGTGAGTCTTATTAAAGGTTTATCAATTTTGTTCATTTTTTAAAGAAGCAGTTTCTGGTTTCATTGATCTGTTATATATATATATATATTTTTAGTTTCGATTTATTTATTTCTACTCTAATCTTTATTTCCTTCCTTCTGCTGGTTCTAGTTTTGTTTGTTATTTTTCTAGCTCCTTTAGATGTAAGTTTAAAATATTTATTTGAGATTTTTTTTTTCTTCTTGAGGTAGGCCTGTGCTGCTATAAACTTCCCTCTTAGAACCAATTTTGCTAAATCCCAAAGATTTTAGACCATTGTGCTTTCATTTTCACTTGTCTCCATGCATTTTTTAAATTTCCTCTTTGATTTCTTGGTTGGTCCCATCATTGTTTAACAGCATGTCATTTACCCTCCGTATATTTTTGTTCTTTCCAGATTTTTACTTGTGGTAACTAAGCTTTGTCTTAATTCCTAAAATGTGAATGTGTCTCTCTTTTTTTCCTTTGGGCAGTAGAATTACCAGGCCTTATATGTGGCCTGGTTAGTAGGGCTTACCATTGAATACAAACTGATTTCCATAATACAAAACTAAAATGTGGCATAATATCACGCTTGCATTTGATTAAAGCATATTCAATGTATGCAAATGTTGTCATATTGCTTTGCAAAATAAAGACATACTAAAATAAATATATAAGTAGTGTAGGCTATTCCACCAGTTACTGCATTCAGTGTGTGCATGGAGATAGGAATCGAACGTTTCATCTGTTGGTCTCTGTTCTACTTACTCCTATGGATTATGAATCCTTATTGGAATATGAATCTACTATTGGAAACTGTATCTATATCTATATCTATTCAGATATTTTTGGGACGACATGGATCTCAAAATCAAGCTAACTGATTCACTTGGGCTCAACTGAAGAATCAGCAATCTGTCCCGATAATGGATGAGAAATGGCCTATGCTTAACTTCCTGAGAGACTATTCCAATGCTAAACCTACCTAAAGGATTTTCATGGGTATATTTGATCATTTTATATTTTCACTTTTTTAATTCTGATTTCAGAACCAAGATGTCACTTGTGTAGAGTATGGAGTTTTCAGATATGAGAAAATAATAAATGTTGGAATGGCTTAAGAAGAAAGGGCTTGAGGCAATATTGAGTCAATGTTCTCTTAGCCCTACTTTCTCAGCAGTAAGAAAGGTAAGCAGATCTCCAAAGTGGAAAGGCACCATAGACTTTTGAGAACCTAAAACTTTTAAGTGGAGGACTGTTGGGTCCGTTATCAAAGGAAAGAGATTGAGACAAAGTGAAAGTTATGCAAAGCCTTACTCTATGCCAAGCATTAGAAGTTAGACTGACCGGCCAGGGCCGCCTCGGAAGAGAGCGACCCCCCTTGGTCTTACAGGCTAGTTTTTATAGGGCACAACCGCAGACCTCTACGTATGTGGCTTTGGCTGACTGGATGTTTCCTACCTGTGTGTTTTAGTAACGGTTACCCGGAACCAATACTAGTAACTGCTGAGGCATTTATTAAACAACAAAATGGCCTTGTTTTAGGTGTGTGTTTTAGCAATGGTTACCCTGAACAGGTATCAGTAACTGCTGAGGCATTTATTAAACAACAAAATGGACATCTAGGCAACATGGAGTCACTATGGCTAAGTAGGCCCAGGCAGGCCCTAGGGGTTTAACAGGTTTTAACGTGGAATCGGCCCCAACAGGACTTCTCTCCTTTCCCTTCCAGTTAGTTCCTCATTTCTAGAGATTAGATCTTGCTCAGACTTCACTTTTTTTTTTTTTTTTTTTTTTTGTTGGTTCAGTTGGCAACCATGTTCTAGACATTGGAGTAAATTGCTTTATATAGTTTATTTCATTAAAAAATCATCTCAAGAATTATTATTACCTATTTACAAGTAAGAAAACAGATGTTATGAAGTCTAGGTGATTGATTCAGTTATTCAGTGAAGAAGGTGGGGACAAGATGTAGATAAGTCTAACTGTAAGGCCTGTGTCCTCTTTTCAGTACATAATATTCTCTCCTCTAAGCTTCAGACCCTCTAGTCTTATCTAAGGTTCTTAGAGTTGACTTGGGTGAACTTTGAAGGACTTTATGAGTTCATTTCCTTTTACACTTATATGAGAAGTCTTTCCCAACAGCCTGTGAATGATAAGGATGAACCACTTCCTGTACATGGCCCAAGGTGACGTTAAGTGGTTGTACCAGAAAGGAGGCTGTGCCCTGCCATGGTGGCTCAGCTACACTTTCTTTGATATCTGTTTGGACTTCTTCAAAATCTTTTGTCTTATGATTTTGGTAGCATTTGGGTAAAGCCTATTGAAAGTGAATGGTTTAGTTTTCTTGATGGAAAGTTTAATTTAGCTCTCCAGCATGTTGCTTTTAGCTTGTTTGTAGATATAATCGTTTACTTAATGAGGATGCATCCTCCCTTTCAGAGTACAGACTTTAAAATGAATTTCCATAGATTTACATAAATTCCCTGGGGACCACTATAATGTGAGCAAAGAAAGAATTGCCCAGCTGTGTGCTGATTTAATGGAATTATGAAGCTTTAGGGTGTGGGCTCTGAAAAAGATATCTAGGGGAAATAGTCACTCAAATTGTTGGAGAAATAAACCGTTAAATGAATTTGCTCTCACTCAGATGGAAGATGATTTTGGAAGCCAGCAGCAGCCAAGGTTTTAAAAAGCTCATTTTAGGAAAAGCTTGTAAAAATGCTGTACATTTCAGAAATCACCTGTTATTTCTGAGAATGATTGTTAATATCATATTACAACAGATTTTGGATAGAGGATTTTTATTCAAAAAAAAATTTTTAAATGGGGAGAATGAACAAATGCCCTATACCCTATGCTGTCAACACAAAACCAATAGCGTCTTTACATATGGGTCCCCAACATCATCTGATCCAGAGTTAATTAATGGTGGCCTGTATGTCCTTCACACATCTCAACCCCTTCCTCATGTGAAAAGACCTAAGAAGGTATCAGCTCTGGGGCTCACAGATTTTACCATCTATTTAACTTCCTTTTAATCTACCTTTAGATGGTGATATCCCAGTTATATTGTACCCTGTGATTGGTTCTATAGGTTGGTTAGCAATAACAAAAATGGGAAGACTTCATGATTCTCCTGACCTTGGAATATGGCCATATAAATTAAGTCCTTTTCATGAAAATACCTCAGCATTATCTATATGTTCAAGATAATACCCAAATGTCTACAAATATATATCTTTGGTTCAAAGAGGCTTATTCAAGAATAAGAATGGATCGATATTAATTTGTATGCTTTGTTGGAAAAACAACCACCAAATCGAGTCAGTAAGGCTCACCTTTGTATATGAAGAAGTCAATCAGTCAGTAAGTATTTAGTAATATATAGAGGATGCTCTAAGATGGATGGAGAAAATAAAAAAAAAAAAACATATTTTTCCATGGCTTTGGGCTTTTTAGCATCTATACAAAGAAGAAATAATAATAGCTAACATACTCTGTGCACTTATTATCTGCCAGGGTGTTTTGTCTTTTTGTCATCTGCCATGAACCTCACAACAACCTATGACTTACTTAGGCACTCTACCTATTCCATTTTACAGTTGAGAAAACAGAAAGTTAAATTACTTGCCCCAAGGCTAAGGTGGGGTAGCTTGGGTGGCAAATATGGAGCTTTGGCTCCAGAAGTTAGGCTCCTTTTTTCAAATTCTTAGATATTTTTTATTTTGGTAAAGTATAAATATACCACATGGGTATTCAAATATCTGAGTCCCTGCTTTCAATTCTTTTATATATATACCAGAAGTACAATTGCTACAACTTATGATAATTCCAAATGGGTTTTTTTTTTTTTTTTTGAGACATTGTATACTGTTTTCCATAGTGACTGCACTGTTTTAAAATTCCACGGGCAATGTACAAGGTTTGCAATTTCTCTACCTTCCTGTCAACACTTTTTTTTTTTCCTACGAGCCACCCTAATGGTTTCTACGAGCCACCCTCATGGTATCTCACTTTGGTTTTGATTTGGATTTCCCTAGTGATTAGTGATGTTGAGCATCTTTTCATGTGATTTGTAAATCCTCTTTGGAAAAATGTCTATTTCAATTCTTTGTTCATTTTCATATAGGGTTGTTTTGTTTTGTTTTGTTCTGTGAGTTGTAGAAATTCTTTATATACTCTGGATTTTAATCCCTCATCAGATAATGGTTTGCAAATATTTTCTCCCATTCCACACATTGCCTTTCACTATCTTCATGGTGTCCTTTACAGTATTGCCTGTGCTCAGACCCTATGCTCTTAACCACGTGACACCGAAGCATATAACCAAGGTTACAACATGCTACATTGTTTGGTACCAACCATATCTCATTATGATGAAATAAAGATAAGAGGCTGTGTTGTCTGAGAATGCATGAAGGAAGGAGTGAAATGTAACACACTATAGATGTGTTTAGTGCATATTTTTTGATGAGTCTGTTTTTGCCTAAGAATTACCTGGGAAAAAAATATTGAATCAACTGTGTAGCATCTTCCTGCTCTTTCCTGTGTATTTCTTGGGCGTTCACAAGAGGAGGGGAGCAATGGGAAAGGGGGTGGGTGACTGGCTATGAATGGAGTTAGATCTGCCAAACCTTTAGCTATAGATAGAGTGCCAGGATGTTTTCTGGCAGAAGTTTTATTTAACCTGAGGTGAAAAGAGGTGAAATGAAACCTCTCTTCAGTCTTATTCACTGCCTGCCACTGGAAACACACTTTTCCTTGGAGCTTAAAAGAGGGAGAAAGGAAAATAGAGAACAACAATCCTTTCTCTTGCTTTTTCTTCTTTGCCTGAGGCAGTATTAAACTGTATCCTCCTGGGTATTATTAGGGTGGAGGCAGTGGGCAGAGAACTGAGGCCACATTGTGCTCCTTCATCTGAAGAAGATGTTACAAGTGTGACTCAGGTTTCAGTTGGAGCTCTTTGCTTCTAACTGCATACCCTACATTTGACTTCTAGTTTTTGGATTTTGGATGCTTGTAAGATAGTGTTTTCTCCCCCATACTGTTTGTGAATTATTGATTCTATGTCCTCTATTCTGTCAGAGAGAGGTATGGATACTATAGCAATGACAACCTCTAAAGTAAAAATTAAGAAAAGTCGGTCTTCTTCCCATCCAAGTATATACATAAGCCTGAGGTGCTCACACTGGAGTCACTTCCTTGCTCTAGGCTCTTAACATTCTCACTGTTCAAAGGAATCTTAGGGGGTGCCTGGGTGGCTCAGTGGGTTAAAGCCTCTGCCTTCAGCTCGGGTCGTGAGCCCCCCACATCGGGCTCTCTGCTTGACAGGGAGCCTGCTTCCTCCTCTCTCTCTGTCTGCCTCTCTGCCTGCTTGTGATTTCTGTCTGTCAAATAAATAAATAAAATCTTAAAAAAAAAAAAAAAGGAATCTTAGAAAGGGTTTGTGCAAGTAATGCTGATAGTGTGAGAGCTGTCAGGAAGTTTCAGTATGCAGAGTCTTTTGTAAGCTTCCTGGGGAACCTGCATAGTATGGTAATGGCTTCTTCCTCCTGCAGTGGTTTGGTAAAGGGGGTGGGGTGGGGGAGGTGAGAGAACATTGCAGTGGGATAGGAGAGCATAGAGAGGGACTTCAGGGCCCTCCTGATTGCATTCCAGGTGAAAAACCTCACTTCCAGTGGACAGACTCTGCAGTCCAGGTCTCCTGACTTGCTGTAAGCAACATGTAAGCAACATGTGTCCTACACCCTCAGACACCCATGATTTCATCTCCCCTTCCAGGGTTATCCTGGAAGCATGACTTCAGTCCTCTTACACAAAGGAGACTTGGGGTCTCTGCTCTATATCAAAGGCCAAGAAAAAGAGTCATTTTGCAGACAATTTTCATACTATTCATTCTATCATAGTATTCATACTATCCATCTGGGCAGGGACTTCTTCTTGGGCTTCTCTTATTGACCTTCGACCTCCCTTCCTTTTAAACTCTCATTTCAGATTCTAGGAAACACAGGGGGAAAAGGGATGCTTTACATGAAATTTGTTAACTGAAATTAGCAACAATTATCGCCTCTTAGAAATGAGTGTGACTGTTCCCTGGCATTGTAGAATGACATCATCAGGCTGGGCACATTGCATGCATGAGTCCATGGTCCTGTTATCCTGATAAATGAATTGAGTTCATCCTCCATTTGCTCTGTCATCTTGTCTGCTAGCACAGTTTCCTAAGGAGACGTCAGAGGCAGTTTTCACACTGCTTATGGAAACTGTTGGCGGAAAGGACTGTTGCACAGGTGGAGATAATGTCATTCAGCTGCAATGAGTGCAATTTGCAAGAGAGAATTGCTCCTCTTCTCACTGCAGCCAATGGCAGAGCTCAGGAGCCTCATTTCAGGACAAAAACACTTCCGGGCATAATTTTTTCTTTCTGCAGCTCAGTTGTTGGCTTATTCTTACTTGTTTTTGTCAGCATAATGCTTTTTTGTTGTGGTGTCAGTTTCATGACATGATTACTCTCCTGCCAAGTCCAGTAATCAAAGTGAATTAAAAGCATTATTTATTGATTTTTAGAAAGAATAGTTTTATTGTGCTTTATTTTTTCTTAAATGAGCTAATTTGATCCAAAAAACCTATTAGGGTTATCAGTGCCACTAGTAAATATCACTTATCCAATAATTTAGAAAATATTATTTTCTTGAATAGAGCACAAATGTTACAGTTCTAACCATTTTCAGATGATGTTCAAACAACAGCAAGAAAAGATTTAACTTGGCCTTTTGAAAACCACAGCAAGAGGCTCTTGGAAGCTTCTCTGGTATCAGTTTTGCTTGAAAAAACTCCAGTTAGGTAGAATGTGTTCCACTTAGTAGCTGTTGTCACAATCGATTATTGGATATAAAAAGGATGACCATATACCTTTCTCAGAGGTCAGTATGCACCAGGAGTTGTGGCCGAGAGCATGGTCTTATGCTCTATTTCTTAAGCTAGTACTTAAGGATTAGGGGAGAGCTCATCACCACCATCATCATCATCATCTCACAATAATAATAGCAAGTATATAGCAACTCACAGTGGTAGGCACCATTCTGAGCAATTTGCATGTAATAATTCATTTGAACCTCAGGGTAGCTCGGGAAAGTGGGAACTATTTTCACCCCCATTTTACAAATGAGGATACTGAAGTACAGAGAGGTTCAGTAACTTGCTCAAGATTACACAGCTGATAAGTGGGAGAACCAGCATACATACCCATATAGGTTGACTCTGGAGTTTGTCCTCTTAACCACTGCCCTCTATGGCAATTTTTACTGAGGTCCTACTATATGTCATGCGTTATGCTAGGCACTGACACTGGAGAGATAAAAATTCCCCAAGGGATTTACTATCTAGCACACAGATACAATTTTTTTTTCTCCCTTTTAGAGGTCATTTAAAAAAATCTAATTGCAGTCTAGTTAATGAGTAATTTTAGTTTCAGATGTACAACATAGTGATTTGACAATTCTCTACATTGCTCAGTTCTCATCATGATAAGTGTTCTCTCAATCCCCTTCACCTCTTCCACCCATCCCCCCACCCACCTCCCCTCTGGTAACTGCCAGTTAGTTCTCTATACTTTAGAGTCTGTGTTTTGGTTTGTCTCTTTTTTCAATTGTTCATTTATTTTGTTTCTTAAATTCCACATATGAGTAAAATTGTAAGGAATTTGTCTGTCTTTGGCTGACTTATTTCATTGAGCATTATACTCTCTACATCCACCCATGCTGTTGCAAGTGGCAAGATTTCATTCTTTTTTTATGGCTGAACAATATTCCAAGGTACGTATCTACCACTTTATACATTTATTTGTCCACGGACAGTTGGATTTCTTCCATAATTTGGCTACCGTAAATAATACTGGAATAAACATAGGGGTGCATTTATCTTTTCAAATTAGTGTTATGTATTCTTTGGGTAAATAGTAGTGGAATTACTGGATCATACAGTAATTCTATTTTTATTTTTTCTGAGGAACCTCCATACTGTTTTCCACAGTGGCTGCTCCAGTTTGCATTCCTACCAACAAAGCACGGGGGTTTCTCTTTCCTCAGATCCTCGCCAACACTCATTGTTTCTTGTGTTTGTGATTTTAGCCATTCTGAGAGGTGTGAGGTGATATCTCATTATGGTCCTGATTTGCATTTCCCTGATGATGAGCGATGTTGAGCGTCTTCCATATGTCTGTTGGCCATCTGGATGTCGTCTTTAGAGAAATGTAGTTTATGTCTTTTGCCCATTTTTGAATCGTATTGCTTGTGGCTTTTGGTGTTGAGTTGTATAAGTTCTTTACATATTTTAGATAATAACATTTAGAAGTCACTTTTAATGTTTCAGATGGCCAGGAAGCATTTTCCCAATTGCCAGTGATTTGTGTAGCAATTAACAAAGAAGCACTACTCTTCAGGATGACACATCATGCCCTTAGATTTAGAATAAAGTATTAACAACAACAACTGCACCAATGACCATTTATTGAGTGCTTCTGTAAAGCAGGCACTGGGCTAGCTTTTCATACAGAGACTCACAGGACACTCAAAACTGTATGAACTAGGTCTGATTTGAATGGATCACTACCCTCAGCCTCAGCGCTGAATTTTTACTTTTGGGACAGTCTTGTGCATATTCCTAAGCAGTGTTTTTGCAGCTTATGCATAGAGTCACAGTGAAGTGAAGGATATTCCCTTGCTGCTTTCATGGTGTCAGCGCTAAGACACCTCTTCTCACATATAACCCAGAAATCACACCCCTAACTCAAACTAGTCTGTTTTTACAGATTTTGTGGGGAAAAAGTCAGCTAATTTCCACACTCCCTTGATCCTGTTGTTTTCATTATCACACTTCCCTGCATTTCCTAGTTTCAATTAGGACTGAAAACAATGCGCCACCATCCCAGGAGCATAGCTTCTCAGAGAGCTTTTCTCTCCACAGAGGAGGCAGCCCATCATCTCTCCAAGGAGGTCAAGTGCTCATTTGACTTCTTCCCATTTAGTAGATGTGTGGACTCTTAAAAACTGGGTACCTTTTTTGTTATGATGAGCACTGGGTATTATGGGCAAGTGATGAATCATCAAATTCTACTCCTGAAACCAATAATATACTAGATGCGGAGTAGAATTTAAATAAAATTTTAAAAAACCCACACAAAACTTTAAAAAGAAAATCCAACTGGGCAACTTAAAGGAACTTCTCTAAAATTTGAGATAAATGTTTAAACTGATCTTCAAAAAATTTTGGTTTACATATTGATGCCCCTGACCCTTTTCCCTGCTTTTTTTGTTTTAGCAGCTAGAACTGGGGAATGCTGAATTGGACTACACTGGACTACAAATATCCATAATTCCCATTTGAATAGCTTAAAGATTTGATCATAAGACGGTTGGTTCAGATGAGGGTAAAAAGGTCTGATTCAGAAGATCCCCACAGCTACAAGGATCCATCTTCAGCTGTTGTAAAATCTCCGATTTTGACAACATTGGTGACACATTGAAGAATGTTTCTTTCTGTGTCTGTGTCCATGTGCATACACACACGTGTACAAAGGTAACATGACAGACTGAATCAGGAGAGAGTAGGTGATATGGGCCTATTCATAATTTACTTCATACTTCTGTATATTGGAATTTAAGAGGATAAAGTACACATTTCTTTTAAAACTTTATAAATACTTTTTAAAGAAGGACTCAGAGGAAAAACTTATACTCCTTTGTTGAGAATAGAGAATATTCTCAGAGGATATTAGCCATCACCTCCCAGAGGCTTAACCTTCACTTGAACAAATGTCTACATTTGCATAACCAGATACTAAAATAATTCACACATTAAAGCAACCATTATTTACCTGCCATGCTACATGACAAAATAGTTGCTGAGTGATTTTATAATTATACATTTTTGGTGCTGTGCTTCTGGCTGCCAAAATATAGACATGCCAATCTAATGAATATTTTTATATTATTTTTATGTATAAGCAAAGACTAAAAATAGGTGATTTTTAAGAGTTTGTCATTTCATTGTGTTGTGCTTAGTAAATTATAGCTCGACAATAGATATTATAAAAACATTTTAGATAGGGCAGTGTTCTATAACAGTATCATGTTCTTTTATGCAAATTTCTCAAGTATTAGGATCATTGACAGAATTTGAAAGAAAAAAAAATAGCCCAAAGCCTTTGGAATCTTCTAATCATCTATTTTCACAATTACACAAATGCAAGATCACATATGACTTTGTGGTTAAATATAATCAGTGCTTGTCCATAAGAAGTTCCGGTCTCCCGTGTTAGTGTTGGAGACAGCTGACACTGGGAGCATGTGTTCACCTGCCTTTTCTCTTTGGGTAGTTATCCTTTCTGGCTCTAGGATATTTATGAATGCATGATCTGTTTCTGGAATGTTTTTGATAACCTCATGTCCACTTAGATGCTTATATCTGATAGCATGTTGTTTTCCTGCCAGAGAACATTTTTAAGTCAAAGGACTAACTGTATAATGACTGAATGCTGAACATCAGGAAACAGGAGACAGTTTGGGAAAAGATCATTTCCCAGGGCCTCAAAAATAATAAAAGGAAGATGTATCAGAATGTGCTTTTACCTATCTTGTATCTTCCCATCAAATATGTTTTGCTTGTCCTATTACAGAAATAATATGGCTTGGATGGATCTTCTATGTATTATATTCTGGTAATGAAATATTTTGGTATTCCCTTGTTGTTACATTTTATTTCTGCTAATATCATTATCATAATTTCAACGTTCAGATTTTAGTCTGTGATGGTTTAGCATTGATTTGAATTTAATTAGAAAAAGGTAGCTCAAATACTATTTTATCCAAATAACTTAGTATTTTAAACACCTAAAAACTTAGAATCACTATAGGGCATCTCTCTGAAACATTACATTGTGTGAATAATGATAATAACAAAAATATTTATTGAGGACTTCCAATGTGTTAGATGCTGTGTTAACTTCTTCTTATGCATGATATTTTTTTAATGTTTGTAAGAGCCCTATGAGTAAGAAATGAACTCCCCTCTTTACAGAGGAAGATGCTGAGGCTAAGAAAATCCCTAAAATGTGTCAACATTTGTAGCTGGTGAGAAACAGAATCAGAATTTGAGCCTGATTCCATTTCATTCCACAGACCCTTACCTCTTCTACTCATTATACTCTGGATCTAATTATATGTCATGTCCATCTTTGTTAAATGCCAACTGCATACCAGACACTACCCTTAGATACTTATATACTACTCCCCACCTCATTTTATCATGTTTACATGGCCTGATCAACTTTTCCCTGCTTAGAAATAACAGGGTTCACATCCAGGTCTTATGACTTCAAATTGAGTAGTGTTCCTACCATAGGAAGCTAATCTCTCAAGCCCAGTATGACATAAAGTAGAATTTTAGAGGTGGGATCTTTGGTAGCAATTCTCTCAGAAAATCCTTGATCCGTATTTTCTTTAAAACAAAGGAAAGTAGATAATTTATAATTTTGCATTAGATTAAAATCATAATATAACTTCATAATTGCCATGCATAATTTCTAGGTTACATGATGTCTAGTCTGTATCTTGTAGCACTTCAGAAGAGATTATTTTGTTTTTTTTTTATTTTTAAGATTTTATTTATTTGTTGACAGACAGAGATCACAAGAAGGCAGAGAGGCAGACAGAGAGAGAGGAGGAAGCAGGCTCCTTGCTGAGCAGAGAGCCCGATGTGGGGCTTGATCCCAGGACCCTGCAATCATGACCCGAGCCGAAGGAAGAGGCCCCTGAGCCACCTCGGTGCCCCGAGATTATTTTGGTTTTAGTTGCTTGATGGAATCACAGACTTAAACCCTTCATTGATTAAAGAGATTTGCTCAATATCAAAGTTTAGCTGTTGAGGGTATTTTGAATAATGGATGAAGAGCAGGAATGTTCTTGTGTCATGACATGATGATGAGTGAGAAGTTGTGGTGCAATGAAAGGGAGGAAGGATTTCAGGAAGGGAATATAGTTTCCTTGACTACAAACAAGGTGAGAATAGCTGTAGAATGAAATGGCAAATATTGTAATAGGCACAGACTGGTGACCAAAGATGTCTTGGGTGGGTCTCATTAGGATGACACTCATTCTCAAACTGAAAATCTGGTAGCAACTCCATGTCCTCAGAGCTTCACATAGGTCTGTTGTAAAGATCCACTTTTTCTTTGCATCTTGGCTTTTTCTTCTGTAACTATTCAGTCCTGCTTTCCTAGCAGCTTCAAAACCAATCCTCCCGTCCACCCCAATTTCTCCCAAACAGGAACCTCTCTACTGTGTGGTATATTCTAGTCATGATCTTCTCCATTAGCCATCAGCAGGCCTTGAGAGCTCTCAGACATGGGGAGCACGTGGAGCTTATAGGGTGGGAGATTCTCTTTATGGGAAAGAAGGATGGGGAGCACTACTTTTGTACTTGGAGTACCAGATTTGTGGTGATTTGATTAATCAGGTTAATTATATTCCATGACACACTGATCTTTTAAAGCAATCACACTTCTATTGCAGCTCTAAAATGTAGTTCCCCATATTAGTTTCCTAGGCGTGCCATTACAAAGTACCAGAAATCGGGTGGTTTAAAATAATATAAATGTATTCTCTCACACATAGTACTAGAGGCTGGAAGTCTGCACTCAAGCTGTCAGCAGGGCTGTCCTCTCTCTGGAGGCGTTAGGAAAAAATTCCTTCCTTGCCTTTTCCAGCTTCTGGTAGAACCCCTGCCACCTTCCACATTCCTTGGCCTACAGATGCACCAATCCAGTCTCTGTGCCTGTCTTTACTTCTTCACATGGCCTTATTCCCTGTGTCTGTGTTCTTTCCTCTTCTCGTGGGGACACCTGTCATTGAATTTTGGGACCACCTTAATTCACTAAGATTTCATCTTGACTAAGTACATCTACAAAGACCTTATTTCCAAAGAAGGTCACAATCTGAGGCTTTCTGGGGACATGAATTCTGGAGGGATGAGGGGAGAGACACTAACCAACCCACTACAGAGTGTTATTCTTTATCAGGCAATTGATTTGGTACTCAAGGCCCAATGACGACCAAAAAGCCCAAATGGATGTTATAGACTAGCATGGAGATTAAGTATACATCAAACAGTGTTTTCAAGAGTGCTAAGTATATGCAAGGGCATGTGCCCTTCTGGAACATGTAGCAGGAGAAATTGATCATGTCAAGAAGTTGAAAAAACCTTGGACAGTGTTCTAGGAAAAAGATTCACAACAGCCATGTTTTTGGTTTTGAAAAGGAAAGAAAACTGTTATTATTATAGAAACCTAATAGAAATAGAAGAGGAAAGGAATATGAACATAGATGAAGGTAATAGTAGGTGATAAATGAGAATAAGGCAAAGTTACATCAACTTGGGTACTTACAACATCTAACCTCATCAGCTGCAGAAGCCCCATGGAGACAGCCAAGCTGATGTCCCCATTGAGAGACCTGCGTGGAGCGTCCTCCCCTTAGGTGAGACTTCCAACTGGCCATCCCCAATAAGGGCAGTATTTATATGGCAAATGATTTGGTTAGAAGTTACACATTTGTTTGCCTATGTGCAGTTTAGAGTGAGCCACATTTCTATGTTATTGTGTTTCTGTATTTTTAAGGAGCCTGGGATATGTGTGTCTGTCTTCCCTCTGGGATTCCACCCCAGGGGGCCAGTCCTGCCTGGAAGAGGAGGGGACGTAAGGCACGATTTATACCTCTTGGCATCCAGAACAGAAAGGCCAGTTCTTACCTAGAGACCAGATAATATATTTCAAATAACCAGTTTCCCAAGATCATTTACATAGCATGAGTCTCACAAACAGCACTTTTTAGCATGCTTGTATACGTGCAAGGTCAGATGGTCTATTATGGGGGACAAGTCGCAGAAACATCTATCCATGTAGAACAGACAATGAGATTTGAGCTGAAAGATGAAAGCCGAGTGGAGAGAGATAAGTAGGTAAAAAGTGGAGAGAAGAGAGAGGCACATTCCAGACAAAAGGAAATGGCAGGTGTAAGTGACTCCTGGTAGGAAGGAGCACGTTCGAGGAGGTAAAATACAGTCCCTGTAGTTGATATTTCTCACTTTATAGCACTAAAAATCAGAATATTCCCAAACTCTGGTCCCTAAATATAATATGCTGTTAAAAACAGAGTACTTTGGGAAAATGTCTGAACCTTGGTTTAGAATAGGAAATACCCTGGATATCTATCTTGTTATACCAAAGAGGAAGGAACTCAACAGACTACTGGGATTGTGTCAAAGGATTTAGGAGCCACCTTGAAGAGGCTTCTACTGGCCAAAGACAGGATAATTTGAGCATCAATAGGAAATTATTGGAAGGGGCTGAACATATCACTTTAAATTTGAGGAGTATAAAATGATACTAAAAAACTAACTTTAAACATTGGTGTCTGTGAGGGAACCAACCTGTTACTTAAAAACTGGTAACTTAGAGGAAAGAATCAAGAATTTATTTCTATTGTGTGAAAGAGTTATATTCAGGATACCTATAGAATTGATGAAGACTTCTGTTCATATAAGCAAGTCAGCTAATAGATGGCGAAGGAATGAGAAAATATCACCATATTTTAAACCGCCCATGAAACAATGGATCAAGGTATTTGATCCATTGATGGCTGTTGAGTTATAGATGTCTAAAAGAGAGCTGAATTTTATGTACTCTACAAGCATTCTACTCCAGACCTGAACCTGAATTAAATCATGCTTCTAGATCAAACCACAATTTCAGGAACATATTAAATGGCACTATAGAGATGTAGTCAGCAAAATCTTAGAATATGATGAACTCTGCAGGAATAAATTATCTGATTTCTTTAACAAATGAATTGCCAGGAGAAAAATGAGAAAGGAAGGCCCTATCAATTAAGAGAGATAAAGGACCCAACAAACAAATGCAATATGTGGATCTTGTTTGGATCCACATCCAAGCCAACCTAATGGTTTATAAAAAACCAAACATATGTGTATCATACAATAAGAGAAATTCAAACAGTGGATATTTGATGATGTTAGAGAATACCACCTTCATCTGAGGGGCAAAAATAATGACATTTTGATTATGTTTTTAAAAAGTTATTATCTTTTTTAGATGCATACTGACATATTTATGGATGAAATAATACAATAGCAAGGATTTGGCTCAAAATATTCCCTTTGTTATATGGAAGGAAAGAAGCAGATGGTAAAATAGATACAATAAGTGAAGCCCTAAGTTGAAGCCTTTTGTAACTGGGTGACAGGTGCATGGGGAAATCACAGTCCACTTTTTTTTTTTTTTTGTATTCTGTACTCTTGTCAATGAGAAGTAAAAAGGGAGGAAAGGGGAGACAGAAAAGTGCACACTGTGAATTACTGCTTCTCTTTTATGTCACTGTGTTTTTGTACTTGATTCTGTGTAGTGCTGATTTCTTCTACAATGGTCACCAAAGTAACAACTCTGTTGTGTCTCCAGGCAGGGAACATGCTAGAGTTATGGGGTCAGGATTCCTTGAGATCTAAGTGTTGAATTACCAAACACTACCGGGAACTGGGAAAGAAGCCATGTATATTTTCTTTATGCCTTTCTTTCTCTTTCTTTCTTTCTTTCTTTCTCCTTCCTTCCTTCCTTCCTTCCTTCCTTCCTTCCTTCCTTCCTTCCTTCCCTACTTATATGCTTTCTAAAGGAAAGATAAACCCAGGAGAATAATGTAAAAATACAGACCATGTTTCTTTTTTCCTTAAAGATAGAAAGTTTAAGCTAAAAACTAACTTAACAATTTAAATGACTACTTCACTTTTTTAAAAAAAAATTTATACCATGTAGACACTATTTTTGAGTGAAAAATCAGTGTTTGTTTAGAACAGTGCTTTTAACATTTTTGAATGTTCTTTTTTTTTTTTCCTGAAATTGCTACTTGAAACCTTAGTCAAGTTAGAGTTGATGTATTTATGCTTAAATCACTTGAGCTCCTTTCACATTGTCTGATGACTCTATAATTAGTTAAACTTGTTGTGATTTTAGTATCTGTCAGAAACATCTTTTGGTGAAAAAAAATTTTTTTGGATTATATATACTGCTGAAGGCACAGAAGAAGATATGGTGAAAATATCAACAGATCCCCGTGCAAAAAGAATGAATACTGTTACACTGAAAAAATAAATAAAATGATAAAAAAATAATAAAAAAAATATCAACAGATCCTCAATATTACAATATATTAAGCACGTGTGACAATCACATAAATAAACAAAATCATAAACTTTTAATCAAGATATACTCTCAATAAGTATGCCTTAACACAATACAACTCATGAAAATCAGTCAAGAAAATAAATATGTTGACAATACCCCCAATTAATTAATTAAAAACATAGCTCTAAAATGACAAATTGACTTCTGGACTTTTCCACCTGTATGACCTTCCCACAAACACCTAAAACCCAGTAAGCTAAATTGAATTCAATTCAACATTCATTTATTGAACCTCTTTTATTAGATGTGTTAGAAGCCGGGGACACAGAGATAACCAAGACCCAGGCTCTGACTCAAAGAGGTCACCCACACATGAACAAAACCACGATTATTTATCCTCTAAAACTTTTGCTTTCTTCCGAGATCTATGTCTTAGTGGATGGCTACATGCAGTCCCTAAAGCTACAAGCATTTATATAATTTCTGACACATTTTCCCTCACAATTGCCATTAAATCCATTTTCCAAGTCTTTTTAATTCTACTGCTCAAAAGTCTCTGATTCTGCATCCTTCGCTGCAGTCCTGTGGTCACAGATGAGTTTTGCATTTTGTCATCATTCTCCCCAACTATTGCAACAGCCTTCTGATTGGTTTCTTTGTTTTCAGATTGTTCCCTCTCTCTCCACACACCCATCATCCTTCACCACTAAGCTTGCTTCATTGAAACAAAGATCGGATCACATTACTCTCTTGTTTGGAAACCTTTTCCAAATTCATTGTGCACCTTTGTAGTCTTCCAGACTTACTGCAGGGCTTGCATGTGAGCCTAGAGGGGACCAGCAAGTGGTATACAGGGAGAGAAGACTAAGAAGACTCCACACCTATCTGAAAGGGGCAGAACTATTTATCTCCAGCCCCGTGGGAGTGCTGGAGGGCTGGGTTCTCGTTTTACCAAAACTTTTATTTTTATTTGTCTGAAATCCTGCTTTTTATTGGAGTTCCATGGTTTTGAGATATGCGCTCATATTTTGAAATCACACTGCAAGACCGTTTGTATCTGGGTCATTTTGTGACCAATCTGATTTTTTGCTCTAAACGTCTCATCATTTACTAGTATGGCACAGACCAAATGTCCCTTAATCTATGAATGCTTCTCTAATCCTGGTTAGAATTAATAGCTCACTAAATGTCCATAAACCTTGACCGAACTTGACTTTAATAGTTTAAAAAAAAGGATAACATACTTGATTTACACAATAGATTATTTAAGTATTTAACATAGAGTTTGCCAGGGGGAAAAATCTGTGTCAATGTCAGAAGAAGAGAGAAAGTTTTGATTTTCTCATTCTTCTTCTTCTTTTTTTTTTTTTAAAGATTTTATTTACTTATTTGACAGAGAGAGTTCAAGCACAAGTAGTGGAAACAGCAGGCAGTGGGAGGAGAAGCAAGCTCCCGGCTGAGCAAAGACTCTGGGATCACGACCTGAGCCAAAGGCAGACACTTAACAACTGAGCCACCCAGGCGCCCCTGATTTACTCATTCTATTCAAAAGCTGTACTCCAACAAACCAAACTTCGGGATAAATAATTAAAACCAAACCAAACCAAACCAAAAAAACACAAGAGTTTGAAATGGAGAAAAGAGTGAATCTGTTTCAAAACCCCCTTCTCCATCAAATGTACTGCAATGAAAGGTAATACATAAGAGGAGAAAGCAAAGAGACATAACTAGATAATAAAGAAGACGGACATCGCCTCCCAGCAGAACTGGCACAACGTGGGGGGCAGGGTGGAAGGCACAGGTCTCCCGGTTCTCAGTGGGGATTACAGCTCTTACTGAGTAGAGGAGACCAAATAAACTCAGTTCCATATGGGGAACCAGGGAACCACAGCCAGACTCACTACTCCAGTGGGTAAAGGAGGGGCAAATGGAAATATTTCAGATATACAAAGACATATGATAAAGAGTTTATTCTCCCATTAACTCAACAAAAATTAGCAAAAGTGATATGTTATGGAAAAGTGAACCCAGTAGTTAGGACCGGGTTATAGAGCACAATGAGCACAGGAACTGATACAAAAATGTTGATTCACTTAACTATTTAATATAAGGATAACTATTCTTTTTTTTTTTAAAGATTTTATTTATTTGACAGAGAGAGAGAGACATCACAAGTAGGCAGAGAGGCAGGCAGAGACAGAGAGGTAAGCAGGCTTCCTGCTGAGCAGAGAGCCCAATGCAGGGCTTGATCCACTGAGCCACCCAGGAGCCCTATAAGGATAACTATTCTTAAAAATAAAACTAGCACCCTTAAAGACAAGATAATGGGGACTGCTTTGGTTTTCTTTAGATAGTTAAGGAATGGTCAAGATGAGAATGGAAATACTGAATAATTGTTGTTTTGTTTAAAAAATATAGATAAGTCTGCATGATAAAATGTAATAGCAATGAAAATAGAGAATGAATTATTGATTTTGTACTAACAGAAGAAAAATGAGAAAAATAAAAATATTTACATATGCAATGGAAGGCAGGCAAGAAGATTTAAAAAAGGGAAAAAGGATGGTAAACAGAAAACAAAATAAAATGGTACATGTAAGTACAAATACATGAGTATTTACAATAGGTACAAATACACCCAAGTTTAATGGATTTTTAAAAGTATAGTTATTTATTATTTATGAGCTATACCTAAAACAAAGCTATATAAAGACCCACATTAAGAAAATACTAACCGGGACGCCTTGGTGACTTGGTGGGTTGAGCCTCTGCCTTCGGCTAGGGTCATGGTCTGGGGGTCCTGGATTGAGCCCCACATTGGGCTCTCTCTTCAGTGGGGAGCCTCCTTCTTCCTCTCTCTCTGCCTGGCTCTCTGCCTACTTGTGATCTCTGTCAAATAAATAATCAATAAAATCTTTAAAAAAAAAAACCAAAATACTAACCTGAAGAAAGCTGGATAGCAATAATAATATAAGAAAAAACAAAATTTAAAGCAAGGTCATTAATAGTTAAACAGAATGATGTGAAATGATGATAAAATGGACATTCCATCAAGAAGGTAGACTTACGAACTTGTACACATCTAACAACATAGCCATGGGCAACATAATGTATGAATTGATTTAAAAGGAGATACTGATTTTGTAAATACAGAAATTCATATAATCAACACCCCAATCAATATATAGAATGTGTCTGGTGCTCCCCAGATTTCCTTTGTGCTTCCTTGGGGGCAATTCCTATTCTCCCTACCCTGTCGATAACTACTGTGTTGATTTCTATTCATAAATTATAATCTTGAAATTGATGTAAATGGAATTATGTAGTATTTCTTCTTTTGTTTATGGCTTTTTCCCCCCCCCCAAAGATGTTTTTGAGAGTTATTCATGGTGCTTTATAATTATCAATGGTTTTGTTATTGCCAATCACTGATTGTTGTACTATTAATGGCTACACCACCATTTATTTAACTATTTGTCTGTTGAGCAACGTTTAGATTGTTTCCAGATTTGGGCTACTGTAGACATTTCATACTAAAACATAAATTAATAAAAGTGGATACTTCTATTGACAATTGACAATCATACTGGATTATTTACACATAGCTCAATTAGAAACAAATTAAGTGTGCCAACAATGAATGAGGATTAGAAAATCTGAACAGCACAGTTGACAAGGTTGATCCATACAGATGAGCATATGCATATCTTGCTCCCAATATTAAAGAATATACATTTTTACTGAGTTTACATTGAACATTTACAAAAACTGACCACCAATCAAGCTATGGTCCAAAGAAATTTCTATACAGTTTAACAAACTGTTATCACAGAGACTAGAATCTACAATTAGATTAGAAATAAGATGCCTAGGTGGCTCAGTCAGTTAAGTGCCTGCCTTAGGCTCAGGTCATGATCCTAGGGACTTGGAATTGAGTCCCACATCCGGCAGCTTGCTCACCGGGGAGACTGCTTCTTCCTCTGCCTGCCTCTCTCCCTTCTTGCACATGCTCTTTCTCGCTGCCTGACAAATAAATAAAATCTTAAAAAAAAAAGAAAGAAAGAAAGACGAGTACTTAAAAAAAATATGTTTGGGAACAACAAAAAATCACCTTTAAATTACACAGATTAGAAAGGAAACTACAATACAAATTTTAAAATATTTAGAAATGAAATATTACATTTCCTATGTATTTCCTATATGTAGCTGAAATGCGGCTACCTTGCTATAATCACCTGTCATGAACCAATTTTCGGGTTAGCTGAAGAATCAGACTAAGAAGGACACACCCAAAACAGTTCAGAAAGGTTAAAAAGGTAGACAAGGGAAATCAGAAGTAAATGCTAAAGGAACAAGACGGAATTATGATACTAACATCAGGCCATGGGGAAAAATGAGACAAGGAGTGTATTTAAAGAATAATAAAAGGTGGGGCACCCTTTGTTGGGCTGAGGTCACAATGATCCTGGGGTCATGGGATCCAGCCCCAGGTAGGACTCCCTGCTCAACGAGAGCCTGCTTCTCCCTCTCCCACTCCCCCTGCTTGTGTTCCCATGTTCCCTCTCTCGACTCTTGCTGTCTCGTTCAGTGTCAAATAAATAAACAAAATCTTAAAAAAAAAAAAAAAGAAGAAGAAGAAAGGGTAAAACTCCACAAAGGGATGGGACTGTTTTGAACTTCACCAATAAATACCAAAATGAAGAACAAAAGCCGGTGCTTGGCCTGGTCACCCCTGTGCGATGTATACACTCTATACCATCATCAGAGAGAGAAAAATTTTCCATCTGAGATAAAATGTGAAAAACCAAGAACGCTTGAGTCCCCTCCTGAAACAAAGCCTCGAGGCTCTTTCCTGTGAAAGTTGCTGACTCTTAGGAGAGAGCAAGGTTATCTCAGACATCAGAAGATAGGCAGTAATTCTTGCAGATAGGATAATTATGCCAGGGAAAATGGTTCTTTACCACTAATGGGAATAATGGACAGATAAACTGTAACCTTGTGTTTTTTAATCTTTTAAATACTGGCTATATCTTTTATTCAGGAAACCCAGTTCTCCTGAAGCCTGGGCTCTGCTATAAATGTTGTCTTACTGCTCAAATTTTTCTACTACAGCATCAAGGTATATCATGCATAAAAAGCAGGAAATGTAACAGAAATGCATTTGGACAGAAATGGACAAATGTGTTTAGAAATGGACAGAAACACAATGATGGTAACATTAACTCACTTTTTTTGGACCCATAACAAATTGGGGAGACACAAATAAAAAAGGTGTATAGCATTGGAAAAATAGGATTATATTCATACTCAAAAACAGACTCTAATTTTATTTTTTAATCATTAACTTTGTTGCTGTTGATGACCCACGAAGAAAGATGAAATCACTGCACTTAAGTTACCTTCTGCCACTACCTCCACATTTGGTTTGTCTTACCGTTGTTAAATTTGTCATGTTCATAGGATTTTCCTCCATAACCATTCTCCCACACATTTATTTATCTACTGCTCATCACTAATGCCTTTACCATGGATTCTGTAGTCCTCTCTATTGGCAACCACATAGTGTCCTCTTCTTAAAGAAGCTTATGTGACTTCTCTCTCCCCTGGTTCTCCATTGCTTGGAAATAACCTGTGTGTGGCTCTGTATTATACTCATTGAGGCTCTGTGGGTAGACCTCTTAATTTTGAATTCTAGCTTTGCCACTCACGATGTGACCTTGAGCAACTAACTGCTCAGTTTCTTCCTTAAAAGAGGGGACCCCCATATGTGCTCTTTTTTTAAAAAATATTTTATTTATTTGACAGACAGAGATCACAAGTAGGCAGAGAGGCAGGCAGAGAGAGATGAAGAAGCAGGCTCCCTGTTGAGCAGAGAGCCCGATGCGGGGCTCGATCCCAGGACCCTGGGATCATGACCTGAGCCCAAGACAGAGGCTTTAACCCACTGAGCCACCCAGGAGCCCGATATGTGCACTTTATTCTATTTGTTGCCCCCCCCACCCCGCCCAGCACACTCAGTGCCCTTCACTGTCTCATTCTGCACCCCAGGAGGCTGACTACTGCTCTCTGCATCATCTGATCTGCCTGATTGCTGGCTTTCAGCTAGATTGGGCCAAGGGGAAGGGACTTGCAGGAAATCAGGTTGCAGGGGTGGGGAAGGGCAAGGGCGGTATTTCTTTTTTTGCTTTCTCCCTACTGCACCCCTTGTGAGTATGGTCCCTGAAGGTGGCCCCTCCTCTTAGCTGCAGCTCTCACTGGACTCTGACAACACTGCTTCCTCCTCTTACTCCTCAGTCCCAAGGGGAGAGGGATGGTATTCTAGCACTGCTTTCCGTCTATCTTGCCAGACCTTGTTCTTTCTTTAACCTTGACCAACCTTTCTTTAACTTCTAACCTTTAACCATGAGCTAACCTTCAACTTACTCTTTTCTTGACCTTTCTGAGCAGTTTCTCTATTAGTCTCTTATTTGAAGTGTCTGGGGTGAGCTGTGTTGCCTGCCAGGGTCATGACTGATACAGTCCTTAGGAGGCATGGTCCTGGAGAAAGAACTCTCAGACTGGCTTGCTGACAGCCATTTCCTGGATAACCTCCACGTTCAGGAACATAAGCCACACGCAATGGGTGATCTATGGCTATGGCATCGTGATCACAATTACTCTGGTAGTGATGTGAACTGCAGAGCCAGTGAGGGCAAGGCTTTGGAAGATAACCAAGCTGTTGTACTCCCTGATATTAAGACAAGGATGCTGACAAACATCGCATGCAGTGTGGCCTGCTTCTGACTATGCCAAAGAGCTTGTATAAAAATAGATCACTTTACCTTCCATTCAAGACAAAAGTGCGGAACCAGAAAGGTTGTATGGAGACCTTAAAAGAATCCCTTCTTGCCTAGAGCTGCAGAACAGACCTGAATAAGGATCAGACCTAAAACTCAATTGTTGGGTCTCAGAATTACAGCTCCAGTGAAGCCTGCATCTCTTTTGCTAAGGTTGGAACACTGGCTGGGAAAGAAGAGATTCTGAGATAGGGACATCTGTTGCAGACATGATTTGAATCCCCAAATCAACCTGAATGTCCCTTGCTATTGCAAATAGTTCCTCCTACCCTGTCTCAGGAAATCACCCTTTTCTCTTCCTGAGGCCTTGCAATGATATTTCCTGAAGCTGTTGCCTTACCAGGGGAATGCCTATTCCTTTAGACCTACCCACAAGGCCTCCAGACTCAGAAGGAGAGTTAAATCACAATATGACACAGGGGAGAACTGCACATTCACTTGAGGGACAGAGGGTATAGTACATAGACCAAAGGAACTACAGGTGCTTTTCATTACTTTTAGATGGGCCAAAACCCAGGGACTAGGACATGAGAGAATAGATTCTAATGGCTGAGATGAGAGGTTTCCAAGCTTTGACTCACAGGCCAATGGCCAACCACCTGCTTTTGTATGACATGCAAACGAAGAATGATTTTTATGTTTCTATATGGTTGGAAAAGAAAGTATTTTATGTCATCTGGAACTGATACAAAAATTCAAATTTCAGTGTCCATCAATAAAGCTTTATTGGGATGCTGCCATGCTCTTTGGGCTATGGGTAATTTTGCTCTGTAAGGTGAAGCATTATGACAGAGACTGGCTCTCACAGCTAAAAACTATTTACAATTGGTCTCTTTACAGAGAAATTTTGCTGAATCATGTTCCATATCCTGGAGATAATAGTTTCAAGTGTCACCATTAAATTGGGATCCTAGTTTTAATGGGGTTAATGAGATCCTAGCTAAGCAGAGGCCAGGTGGTGGTGTTTAACCATTAGAGAGACAAAGTAGGCACAAACTCTATTATAGGCAGGGTCAGAGTGGCCAGCTGCTTTCACCTGGAATCTGTGGTGGTGGTAAGTTGATCGTGGCCTATAGATATAAAATGAATGTGTATTCTACTAAGATAGTGACTGACCTATAGAACCTTGTGGCATAAACAGGATTAGAGACACACTTTAATGAGACTACACTGGCTCTCATCAAGTCTAGACTTAAGCCAGTTCAGAACTAGGGGGATAACTGAGGAAAAGCTGGGTCTCTGTGAAGTCTCCTGTCGAAAGTGACACAGCCATAAATGTAAACTATAAATCTTTTTGAAGCATTTCCCACAAGCCATTTATAGGGTGTGCATTGGGGAGAGGGAATTTTCCAGACCTTCCATATAAGATACTCTGGGTTGAGGCTTATCACTAAATACACATCATGCCATTGTGACCTACCTATCAGTCAGTGTGGGGACTTTTGGCTTAGATGATGGAGTCATTTTTTTTTTAAGATTTTATTTATTTATTTGACAGAGAGAGATCACAAGTAGGCAGAGAGGCAGGCAGAGACAGGAAGGAAGGAGGCTCCCTGCTGAGCAGAGAGCCGGATGCGGGGCTTGATTCCAGGACCCTGGGATCATGACCTGAGCCAAAGGCAGAGGCTTTAACCCACTGAGCCACCCAGATGCCTTGATGGAATAATTTTTAAACAAATTACCATTATGAAAAAACTTTAAGCCCATTGTGAAAAGATTTCAAACACCTAGAGGCATATAGAATAGTTATAATAATATACTCATTCTCCACTTTAACAATTACCAATATTTTGCCTATCTTGTTTTATCTAACCATAATAACAAATTCCCCTTGGTGTTTTTTATGATATTTGGTGAAGAAGTTGGGTCATACTCCCATTTAATTTACTGATGTTGTTTGTCGAAAAGCTAAGCAGATCTTGAAGAATGACAATGGGTTATCATTAACTTAAGTAGTAATACCATTGTAGCTGCTCTTCAGATATGGTATTTTCCTAAAGTAAATCAATACAGTCCTGCTCCTTGTTTGCAGCTATGACTTATCAAATTAATAATAATAATAAGAAGAAGAACCAAGAAATAATTTCTATATCCAATAGTAAAATCCAAAGCAATTTTCATTTTTACAGAGAAAGAGGTCAGAGTAAATTCTTTAATAGACTATGTCAATTCTTCTGCTCTGTGTTTTAATGTACTAGAGGCACCTTGATCAAAATGATGACCTGCAAAAATTTACACTGATCTGTTGCATTGATGACATGTTGATGATCAGAACCAGTGAGTGAAAAATAGCACTTACCTTAGTAAGACTTTTGTGTGTCTGTGGCTAAGAGATAAACTCCACAAAAATTCAGGAATCTGCCATGTTAGTGAGGTGCTAGAATTCTAATATTCTTGTGTTTATCTGGATACTACTAAAGTGAAAGTCAAGTTATTATAACTTGAACTGCCTACCACAAATGATTTTACGAGGCCTTTTTGGACTTGGGAAGCTCTATAAACCACCTTTGTGTATTTTACTCTGGTTCACTTACTGACTTGCTTATAAGTTTATTGTTTTTGAGAAGACATCTAAAGGGAGCTCTATAGAATTTTGCACTGTGGTGTGAGGTGCCTTACACTTGGACCTGATGATTCTTGCTGTATCTATGGCCTCCAGCAAGTCTCAGTAGAAGGATCAGTGTGTATTGGCTTTCACACCCTAGGATTTCAGAGTAAACTCTGACCTTTTCTACTGTCAAGATTCTCTGTGTGAGAAGCAGCCCCTGTTTTTGCGATGGGGTCCTTAGAAAGATGGAATAACTGGTCATGAGACACCAATGACTCTAAGATCTGAGAAACTCAACATTACCTGGTGTTTCCTGATCTTCCATATCCTAAATTGACAGCAATCCATCATTAATTCACAGTGGGTCTGGGTGGGAGCAGGTCCAGAGGGTGCTAGTAAATTTGATGAAAATGTAGCTCAGGCTCTTATGGTATCATTTTCTCCTTTACCACCTTTCCTTCATCTCACACATATAGACCCATGGGAGTTACCTATGGCCAACGAACAGGAGAGGAGAAATTGAAAGTCTGGTTTACATAAGAATGTGTATAATAGGCTGGCAAAGGCTGGTTTCAGAGAGCTAAAATATTTCTACCGACTTAGTTAAGAGTATCTTCATGGTCACTGGTACAGGAGAACTTCTTAATGGGCAGAACTTCAGTAGTCCATCTGGTGGTCTTCTGTCCTTAGAAGGATGGCCTGAAGTATAGATCCGCATCGGGTCATAGGCCTGCTCAAGGGTTAGCCAAAAAATCAGGTTCTTAGAAGAATGGCAGATATGGTGACAAGAAGGCCTTAGAGAAAGGGAATGTCCATCCATGGCAGGCTTTCAGTAGTGAAGGGACAAGATGATCTGTGCAGTAGATATCAGCCTCTTTTTACCAGCCACAGTGCTTGCCCAAAGGACTCATTTACAAAATAGACATGGCATCAGGGATGGAAGCTATACGTAGGTTTGACAGCATAGACTCTCCTTTATCAGGGCCAATCAGACTTGCTATTGCTGAGGGTCCATCCTATCTACTTCCCCCCAGTATAGCTTCATTCTTTGGAGGAACAAGCATGCTACCCAGTGATACACTGAATATGTTGATTGAGGCTATCCTTATAGGACTGATGTTCTGATGAAAGATTTGCCTTCCTTTCCCGTGTTTCTTTTTCCTTTTTTTTTTTTTAAGATGTTATTTATTTATTTGACAGAGATCACAAGTAGGCAGAGAGGCAGGCAGAGAGACAGGTGGGAACAAGGCTCCCCACTCAGCAGAGAGCCCAATGTGGGGCTCCATCCCAGGACCCTGAGATCATGACCTGAGCAGAAGGCAGAGGCTTTAACCCACTGAGCCACCCAGGCACCACCCACGTTTCTTTTGTTAGTATCACCATTTACTATTGAGAGAACTGCAAAATGCCATGGTGTTCTTGACAACATCATCTTTGACCAAGAAACTCATTTCACAGTGAAAAACATATGGCGATGAGCTCAGGCCCATGGGATTCATTGGTCTTCCATTTACTCATGATCTAAAGCTGGTGGGATGATAGAACAGCAGAACTGATAGAAAACGGTAAAAGCTGAGTTACAGTGTCAGCTTGAAGACCATGCTTTGTGATGTTTTAGTGTTCTCTTGCAGGAAGTAATCCCAACTCCATATCAGTGTTGTTTGTGCCATTCTCTTACAGTACGAACATATAATCTGGGAACTCATAAGTGGAGTTATGAGTGACTCTTCTCACTACTGTACCTGATAATCTAGAATTTCTGCTTCGCACTTTTGCAACATTGACTTGGTGAGTTGAGTCATATTGCCCAAAGGATGGGTGTTTCCATTAGGATATACAGTCATGTTGCAGTAAATTAGAGAGAATGCATCTCCCACCATTTCAGGCTCTCCAAGGCACTGAAGCAATGAAGCCATAATGCCTGGTCATTATTACTAAAGGGAAATTGAGTTACTGTTTTATAAGGAGTTAAGGAGGACCAAACCTGAAAGATAGTCACTGGGGCACCTCTAGCACTTACTATATATTTGCTTATTGTCCCCCTAAACTAGGGACTCTGCCCATCCTTTTCATTGCTGTATCCCTGGCTCCTATAGTAGTTTAATATTTGCTGAGTGAATGGATCTGCACTGGTGACTCCATCAACTGGGAGTTAAACTTTTAGACTCTGGAGTCTGGGTCTTTATCTAGGTTCCATTACTTTTGCCTATTTGCTGACAGGAACCTGTGACCTGAACCTTCCTCTGTATTAGCCCCCTTGTTCAAGGGCCCCTGCTACAAGTCTGAGTCTCTTCTTTCAAATTCATAGTCCAAACGTCTTCAAAAACTCTTAAGTTTGTGTATGTTTGCCACAAATTTATTTGGGGGCAAAACCTGGCTTGATTTGAATTGATATAAGCTACCTTATTGAATTTATTTTTTCCAATTAGTGTGAGTATTCATAGATTTGATAAATATTAACATGCTTGAATACAGAGTATTTCTATAGGGTCTGTGGATGTCTTGTCTTTCATGGCATATATACCTTATTCCCTTTCTAAAATCTGAAAAAAATCTGAATTTCAAGACACATTTGACTTTAGGGTTTTGAGTATGGAATTGTGTACCAATAGTAGTACCTACCTTATTAGATTGTTTATGGATTCAGTGACTTAATAGATGTAAAGTACTTAGTGCCTGCCACACAGTAAACAATAAGTGTTAGCTGTCACTAATGTTTAAGATACTTGGTTTTCTCTGATGTTGTGGTAGTGAGATCTCTTTAACTTTTTTCACATCATATTTGAGACTGGTTTGTATCTTTTAGAGCTTTTTATGGGGGCTGGGTAATGTGTATTGTGCTTCTTTTTGTGTGGGAGGGACAGGGGAGAGGAGGACAGCTCATCTGGATTCTGGAAAGCCACATTTCGTGAGACTTGTTTCTGCTTTCACTACTCCAGTTTGGTCCAGTTTGGTTTACTACAACAATGTGAGGTCATGTCTGAAGCCTGGAGAGAGATCCAATATAGGGTAAATTCTGGAAACTATTCCTCACATAGAGATAAGCTCTGCTTTCTTCACCTGCTTCTTCCCAACTGCAGTTCTAATGACCCAAACTAAGATAAAACTTGTGGGCTGGACCCATAACCTCATCACCTGCTGGGAAGGAGTGGCTTAACACCTGGGGTCCTCTGTGCCTTCTTCATTTTGGGCCTTTAGCATTTTCAAAGGAGTTTGTTTTAAGTCTCTTCTGTTCATATCCTTTTTTTTTTGGTTTGTTTTGTTTTTGGTGTTCTGTTTAGCTAGATGCATATATTTCATTGGATATAATTAGCCCTAGGTCATTGTGAATAGTCTGCCTTCTCTTTGCAGCTTTGTTCTGAGCTGGGGAAAAAAAAAAGACACAAAATAGATAATGAACTCTGGAAATTTTTTTTCCTGATTCTGGGTGAACACATCTAGATTTTTATGTTTTCTTTCTTTGGACTTTCTATACCTTTGGTCTTCCTCCCACATTGGAAGTATTCTTTTCATATATATTTAATTTTTCATATGTATTTTTCATGTATATGTGTGTGTGTGTATATATATATACATATATATATATATATATATATGTATATATATAAACTTTGTCGTCTCTCTCCTTTTTCTTTTTTTCCTTCACTATTAGTAGCTATACTAGTTCCTGGAATAATCTTTCTCCCCATCTCCTCCCCCTCTTCAGCTTATGTTTTTCACAGAGTAGGCATAAGGCTGTGCCTCTTCTTATGTTTGATTGCTACTGGTTTAGTTTTTTATGTCTTGTTTTACTTAAAATTTGTAAATTTATTTAGTTGTGGTGGGAGAGAATCTGTGATAGCTTCAGTCTGCCAACTTACTCTGAAAATCTCATCACGTACATGATCTTTTATAGTATAAAGATATGTTGTCCTATAAGCCAGTTCACAAGAATTCATGGGTCAGCGTAACTAGACATGTGGTAGTTAAATTTTTGTGTGCGGAAGGGAATCAGAAGATGCCCACAGAGCTGAGCCCATCTAAGTGCCACAGTGAATGATTTCCATCAGTTCAGGTGCACTGATTGCATATACTCCCATTTTCCCCCTCCTCCTTTCTGCTGGATACGGCAGATCAAAGGTCTAATGACCTGGCTTCTCAGAAAATTATTTCAATTCTTCACATCAGTATCCATGTAGAACATACCTGAAGGGACTACATACCCTAAGGCATACATTCTATCCATCATTTATTGTACACATATTTTTTGAGCACCCACTATGAGCAGGATACCTGCTGATAGAGCAGAAAAATGAAAGAAACAAGAATTGCTACCTTCATGGAGCCTAAACTTAGGAGGGAAAGAGACAATAGGCAAAATGGATAAGTACATTGCGTAGCTTATTAGAAGATGCTTAGCTATTGAGAAAACGAATCTTGGAAAACCAATAGAACTGGAGGCAGAGGGAGGGTTACAAATTTCCCCTGCTTAGAGAAGGTCTCACTGAGAAAGTGACATCTGAAAAAAGATTTGAATGATAGGAGGAAGCAAGTCATGCATATTTCTGGGGGGAAGAAGATTCCAAGCAGAGGGAACGGCAAGATAACATTTTTCCCATTTTTTTTTCTCCTCCTTTCTGCTGGCGATAGCAGATAAAAGTGTTTTAATGAGTGGGTTGCTCAGAAAATTGTTTTAATTCTTCACTTCCTATCTATGTAAGAGATAGCCTGAAGGGGCTGCATACTTTAAAGCAATTATTAACATTTGTAATAAAACTTAAGTATTCCTTTTGGCAATGAGAATGAGTATGCATAAGTTAGTAACTGTCAATAAATATATTTTCTACTAAATTTAATTTGGTGCTTTTTCTTTGAGTTAGCCCTTTTAGGTGACCGGATATAAACCCGGAAAAAGGCCTGAGTGGCCATTGGCAGAGATAAACATCGATGTTACAGAAGATCTGAGTTCTCTCAAGAAAAAGTTTCTACCTAGTTTCTGTCTGTATCTTTCTTGTTCGCTCTTTTAACATGCAAATAATGGTCTGGGTTTGCATTGTGATTTCCTCTGTAGTCTTGCATGGATCTCTAGATGTCTACTTTATAAAGCAGAGGAACATGATCTAAAAGCAAACAAACTTCTTCACTGAGCTGGGTGGGTTTATCAGGTGATTTCAATCTGAAAGTAAATTGTTCTCTGGAGATTATATGCTTATTACTGGCTTTTTTTTTTTTTTTAAAGAAAGTCCTTGGGGCGCCTGGGTGGCTCAGTGGATTGAGCCGCTGCCTTCGGCTCAGGTCATGGTCTCAGGGTCCTGGGATCGAGCCCCACATCGGGCTCTCTGCTCCACAGGGAGCCTGCTTCCTCCTCTCTCTCTGCCTGCCTCTCTGCCTACTTGTGATCTCTCTGTCAGATAAATAAATAAAATCTTAAAAAAAAAAAAAAAAAAAGAAAGTCCTTAACAAATAACTTGCAACATATGCCTGGTTGTATTTGAAAAAGACATAATAAAACAGTCTTAAGGATTTGGAACAATGATCTAAAAATAGCGGAGACTGTATTCCCATTTGGAAAAAAAAACCGCTATGAAATGATTTTTTCTTCTCATTCTGAGCATTGCATAAAGCAAAACCAATTCAGAGCAACTAAAGTATATTCGCAAAGAGAAACCTCAAGTCATTTTCAGCTCAGGACTCTGGAGACCTCATTATACTGCCATTACAAACAGACCTGCAGCAAGTTGTTTATGCCTTTGTGCTAGTGAGTTAAGCAAATGTCACAGGGATTGCTATGCAGATACATTTACCAGTTGCTGGCACTCCTAAGATAGGCCCTGATCTACCCTTACCAGATTAGGGTGACTAGACATACAGTACTTAAATTTTTGTGTGCAGAAGGGAGTCAGAAGATGCCCACAGAACTGAGTCTTACTAAGTGCCACAGTGAATGACCCCCCATTAATTCAAGTCCACCGATTGCAAACACTCCTGTTTGGTTTTTTTTTCTCCTCTTTTCTGCTGGATACAGCAGATCAAAATCCTCTAATAACTGCTCAGAAAATTGTTTCAATTCTTCACTTTTTTCAATTCTTCAATTCTTCAGTATCCATGTGTAATATAGCTGAAGGGGCTTCATACCATAAAGCAGGTGTTCTCATTTTATGGAATTAACACGTTTTTGAAACATTGTGTTCTAATTTAATTGTATCTTAAAAGTTTTATATCAGGGGTGCCTGGGTGGCTGTCCTTAAGCCTCTGCCTTTGGTTCAGGTCATGATCCCAGAGTCCTGGGAGCGAGCCCTGCATCAGGCTCCCTGCTCAGCGGGAAGCCTGTTTCTCCCTCTCCTACTCCCCCTGCTTGTGTTCCCTCCCTTGCTGTATCTCTCTCTGACAGAGATTCTTATTTGACAAATACATAAAAAAATATTTTTTTTAAAGTTTTTTTTTAAAGATTTTATTTATTTATTTGACAGACAGAGATCACAAGCAGGCAGAGAGGTAGGCGGGGGGGGGGGGGGGGGGGGGGGAGGGAGGCTCCCCGCTGAGCAGAGAGTCCAATGTGGTGCTTGATCCCAGGACCCTGAGATCATGACCTGAGCCGAAGGCAGAGGCTTTAACCCACTGAGCCACCCAGGTGCCCCTATAGGTCTTTTTGAAAATTCCCACATACCACTCCACTCCTTTTCTGCTCTGTCCTTCCAAAGAGAATGGGGATTCTTCCCTCTTGCTTTCACAGTGAGTAGGAATCTCCATTGTGGAGTGTTACATTCTAGTTCCGGAGAATATACTGGCTTGCAGAAGTGTTGGAGACAAGGTTGAGAACTCTGAGCAGCCTTCCTCTTCTGTGGTCCTTCAAAATGAAGCTTGCACTGCAATGTTAGGAAAGTTTCCATATTGTATTGCTACTCTCTGTTCCTATGACTACCTATCTGGTCCTCCTAAGAGCATCTTGAGGGCAAGAATGGGAATTGCTTATATTGTACCACCATACATGTAGCAACAGCTTAATACATATTTATTGAATGGATGAATGACTTATTTTAAAGATACAGTATATATTTTGAGAGCTCAAAGTAGTACAAGATTATCTCAGTCTTTAAGGAATTTAAAATCTAATTAGCATATATGTATAAGGAGGAAAAACAAATTTTGTGGTAAGACACAGCAGTCTTCCAATTACATCCTCTTAAATGAGAGGCCATTTTATTTGTCTGAGGACCTTGATATATTTGCAAACAAATGTAGACCTGATGCTGAGTTTGAGCATAGAGAACTGGAGGGAATTGAATTGTTCTACCAAACAGAATGAAAATATAGTTTCTAGAAGTTGTTCCAGAAGGGACAGGGAAGGGATTGAGGCTGACAGGAAGGTGAGTGGCTCTTTTTGGACTATTGTGATGTAGACCCTGCTAGGTTTCCCCACTTATTCGATAAGGACTATCGAGTGCAGATTGGTAAAGATAGGTATGCATACTCCTTGTCCAATATATGGCATAGGATACATACAGCCCTGTGCCATTGCACACACACACACACACACACACAGACACACAGACACACAGACATTTCTGAATGAATAATGTGCAAAATAGCAACTGACTAGATATTTCTGTAATTGTGATATACATTTCTTCTGTTCTCCAAACTTTTGATTAAGTCTATTATTTATGTAAAATCTTATATGAATGGGGCTTATTTGCTTATCATTGGTTGGTTTTTTTTTTGCAGACATCAGGGAAAGGAGTTGATTTCCACATCTGTATTGACCAAGGGCACAATAAGAACAGCAAGGATAGGAGAGGAAGATGATCCACACACTGAATTAATCGAAAAGAAGAAAGGGTTCAAAGCCAAAGATGAATATAAGCGTAAGCCATACCCAGCAATTCATCAGAACTTTGTGGTGTGTTAAGGACGGGCAGGAAAGGGGTTTGAGACACACAGAGATAGATCTTAACTGGCAGAAAGGCCCTAACTGACATCTGAGTTATAGATACATGAAAAAAAGGAACCAAAATCACACTGCAATATCTTATAAATGTCGGATGAATGACAGATCAAACGAATAGTAAAGGGGTTGAAAGTGGGAGATATCATTTGAGCTGAGGCAGATGGGAAGGTTTTTGGTTTTTTTTTTGTTGGTATGTTTTTGTTTTTGTTTTTTGATGGGAAAGTTTTTGAAGGAATTAGGACTCCACTTGGAATCTTGTGAAAGAGAGAAGTGAATTTCTGATAAGGGGTTATTATTCATTCAACAGATGCCCATTAATTTATTTGACTCAGAATTTGTAGACAGTATGCTGGACTGTATATATATACATATATACATGTATATGTGTGTGTGTATATATATATACATGTATATATATATACACACACACATATACATGTATATATACATGTGTGTATATATATATATATATATATATATATATAATTAGGATCTGATCCTTCTCTTCAAGGAACACAAACCTCAGGGTAAAAACAGTTTCATAGGCATGCCAGGGTGGCTCAGTCAGTTAAGCATCCAACTCTTGATTTTGGCTCAGGTCATTATCTCAGGGTCATGAGATAGAGCCTCATATAGGGCTCTGTGCTGAGCGTGGCGCCTGCCTAAGATTCTCTCTCTCCCCCTCCCTTTGCCCTTCCCCTCCTTCAAAAAACAAAGAGTTTCATAAGCAAGTCATGGTAATATCTGATAATGTAATGAGTCACAAGCTGGCGTCAGACACGTGGAGGAACACATGTAGGAATGACTCCTTCTGCTTACGTCGTTTCAGGGAAGATTTCCCTAAGAACTTGCCGTTTGAAGGGGACTTGAAGGAAGCATAGACTACGACTGGGTCAACTATAAGAAAGAGTGTTTTCATCAAAGAGAATGATGTGAACAAAACTAGGAGACCTGAAGTACACAGGTGTGTAAAATATGGCAAAGTCTGATGTGGCTGAAGCACCAGGGCATGTGCAGGAGAAGCCTGGACTGTCAGTCTGGGACAAGGAGGTGAGAGCTTTGAATGGCATTGTTTACAGGGAGGAGGCTTCACAGGTTTCTGAGATGAAGAGCATGATGGCATTTATTTTGGAAAGGAGGAGGATGACAACAGAAGAGGAAGAATGGATGTCTAACACTTGCATGGTTTTAAATATATTTGTGCTGAGTATGTTCTAAATGTTTCCCACATCTTATCTACTCAAGACAATGCCAGGAAGTAGGTCCCGTTATAAACCCCATTTTATAGATGAGGAAGCTATACAGGTTACCTAGTAAGTCAGTGGTGGGATTTGAACTCATTGGTCTGATTGCAGAGGCCGTACTTCTAAACATTCCACTGAACTGCCTTTTAAAAATTACAAAACCAAAGCAAAATCCAAGGTAAAGATCCTGAGATTTTAAAAGTAGGACAATTAAAATGGGGCTGGAACCCAAAAGCACTCCAGGACGTGGGGCAAAAAGAGGTATCAAGGATGAATCAGTTTCTTGTTTGAGTTGTCTGATCAGTGGTAAAGATATTAACCCAAAATGACATCCCAGTTTACTCAGAAAATAAGAAAACAGCTTTTCAATCGATCATTATCCTCATGCTCTCAAGGAGCAGCTAACGGAATTGTGATGGAGTTGTGTGCTGCTATTTCACTGTATATGGGCAGCCTCAAATTCACAGAAATGCTGATGATACAACTGTTGGATTAAATTTATCTTTTTTTCTTTTTTTTTTTAATTCATTTATTTGACAGAGAGAAATCACAAGTAGGCAGAGAGGAAGGCAGAGAGAAAGGGGGGAAGCAGGCTCCCTGCTGAGCAGAGAGCCCGATATGGGGCTTGATCCCAGGTCCCTGAGATCATGACCCAAGCTGAAGGCAGAGGCTTAACCCCTGAGCCACCCAGGCGCCCCTGTTGGATTAAATTTAAATCTGTGAGGGCACCTGAGTGGCTTAGTCATTGAGCGTCCATCTTAGGCTCAGGCCACGTTCCCTGCCATCCTGGGATCCAGCCCAGAGAATGTGTTCCTCCCCCTGCTGCTCCCCCTACTTGTGCTCTTTCTTTCTGTCAAATAAATAAATAGCATCTCTATAAAAAAAATTAACTCTGTGAGACACAATACACAAAAATTCAAATGCAAAGGGGAGGTTCAGTCAATCAATCAATCATTTCATTGTTTGGTGCCACGTTAACGAGAACATCTGGAAGACTAAACGAGTTTCACTTTTCATATAGCTTCTTTGCCATGATGTCGCTGCTACATTTAAGAAATGAGGCCACCCTCAGAGATACGTATGCAAAGAAACCAGCAGTAGTAGCATCTGTGGCTGATTCTGGATTGTAAAAACATTCATAGCCCCCGGCATGTGCATAGAGATTGCTGAATTTCACGAAATAATAAAAATAATAATGCTTCATATTGATACAATGCTTTACATAGTTTTTACAACTCTGCCAGAAAAGAGATACAAAAATGGATATGCATTCCTAAGAGATCAGTGATACGGCAGCATGTCTGACTCCTTAACATTCTTTCTGTGTTTTTTGGAAGTCCATAGTGTATTTGGAACTGAATGGGGATTAAGGGGAGTTCAGTAGAGTCAGATCACATGTGATTTGTTTCTTGTATATTTTCTAAATCAGCAGGGGCAATGTTAAGATGTTTTATTTCCTACATGTTGACCTAGTTAGAAGATACTCTCCCCTGGCTGAGCTCTATACTGACATGTTGTTAACATGCTTTGTGTTTATTTAGTTTTTAAATGTGTTTATTTATTCAGTGTTTATTCAGTTGATTCTATGTAAGACAGTATAGTGTCAGGAAGTTTTCATTTGAAACCACTGGAGGACGGGGATCCCATCTGTTCACTCGTAATACCCAGTATGGCACACAGAGATGGGCCGAGGTGTGCTGAACAAATGACTCTGCTTGATGACAATATGATAAATGACGATTTCTGAATATCTTTGGGGATACCTAGATAACTCTTTGGAATACAAACCCATCACTTTAAGCCACAATATACTGTATGTGTAGATACATGTGCTATAATATGATTATCACTTAGGAGAAAGATGCCTTTGTTTCACATCAAATATTCAAGAGAGAGCAGACAAGTAAAATTTTCATCCCCGTAATACTTACAGAATAGCATCCAGTCATGGCACTTTTACGTGATGATATCATCAAGGGTCACCAGCTACTGAATGTCTGCCCCGCTGTGAACTTTACCAATAAAGTGCTAAGCATTCAAATGTTCTACATCAAATTCAATATCTACAGCAATCTAATGAGGGTAGTATTATTCCCATTTTATAGATCAAGAATACAAAGCTTAAAGAGGTTGATTAACTTTCTGGAAGTCATACTATTAGTGGATCAGACCTTGAGTATTCAAGGGGGTTCCAAAGATGGTGGTCTTTTTACTCACCACAACAACCGAGGCTGAAGGTTAACAACATCTCAGGAGACTCAGCAAGATTTGAGGGATCAGGGATGGAAAGAATTTTAAGGAAACAATCCCATAGACTACAGAGGTCAAGCAAAGCTTCTCTCAAAACAGTGCACTTGTGATTAGTATTTATTTACACTTACCTCCCCACCTATCTGCACTTAGCCATTTACCCTTTTACTCATTTAGTGAGTTTGGCAAAGTAAATTATTTGCAAGTACTATCGTATATCAACGTATCAACAACACTGAAAACAAGCCATATTTATACCAATTTACTTAAATTCTATTTCTTTCAATCCCATGCCACACATAACTATTAACTGAGCATCTATAATGTGCAGTTTTATTGTGCTAAGCACTGCAGCAAGATTGAGGACACAAAAGAACTGTGGTTGTTCCTCTCCTTAAGTTTGCTGGGGAAGGGTAGGCCAGCTGTTCTCTGCCCCTCTTTTTTTGCATATCTACAAGGCATATATGTTCAACTACCTTCTGGCATCTTTACTCAAAAAATTCTAAACCAACTTTGGAAAGCATTGGATAGCTCTTTTAGTTTGGAGAAATATCATAAAATCTAATAAGAGTGAAATCTCCACAAAATGGATATGTGCAGGAGAATATCGAGGGAAGTAAACCAAGAGATTGCAAGGATGATTACAAGAGTGAAAATACACACACACACACACACACACACACACATCTAAAAGTAAACCCTGTATTAAAATATAATAGGGGTTAGAAATCACATGTAAATTGTGGAAATTTCACAGGGAAAAACTTGAATTTAGAAAAATTCAAGTTCAAATTAATTGCTTTATTTTTTTAAATAAAATCTGTTTGTTTGTTTGTTTGTTTGTTTGCATGAGATGCCAGTTCCATCAGCTAGCAGAAAACTGAATTTATTTACATTCAGGTAAACTTGGTCAAAGTAAAGGCTAATTTGGTTGTACACTCAGTCAAGTTCAGGTTTCCTCGCTTCTCCTTACTGAATTGTGTTTAAGTTCCAGGATGTTTATAATAGGATCACAACATATAGCATTAGTGAAGAAGTTGGGTCTGCTCCTTGAGCGCTCTCTGTCTACCTTGGCCAATGCCATACAGTATTCCTTATTGGTTTTTGGCATCTGCTCCTGATGTCCATAGTTCGTGGATTCCACAACCAAGTGTTCTCTGAAGTTTCGTCTTTCAAACTGCAAGACCCACTCCCAGCCTTATGTACTTCCTCTTTAAAGGGTTGGAAATTGTTTTACTTTAAGCACTGTAGGGTGTCCATGACTTTGTTAGCCTGCATTTAGGCTCCTTGGTCTAGATGGTTTAGTCTGCAGAAGCCATCTTACTGTTCTGGTGCTATGTTGAATGGAACTTCCATCACGAAATCTGAAGCCTCTCTAGGCTATATTTTGAGAAGGGAGGCATGCAACTTCTCTTTTCTGGGACACTACCAAACTAGCCACCCAAGCACCCCAACAGTGTCAAAGTGTTTTCATACCCTAGGCTTAGCTCTTTTCATGGGCTGAGGGGAAGGGCTCTCTTTCTCAGAGAACCAATAAGAGTTAGTTCTTTCTCTCTCTCTCTTTTTTAAGATTGTATTTATTCATTTCAGAGAGAGACAGAAACAGAGAACATGAGCAGGGCGGAGGAGCAGAAGGAGAGAAGAAGCAGACTCCCTGCTGAGCAGGGAGCCCAATGCAGGGCTCTATCCCAGGACCCTGAGATCAGGACCTGAGTCAAAGGCAGACACTTAACTGACTGAGCCAGCCAGGTGCCCCAATTTCTTTTCTCTCTTGAATGTTCTCCTCACTAGCTCAGAAATCTGCTCCTTCTGAAAGACTGAAACAACTGAAGAGGGCAACTATTTTTTTTAGGTTCTGTTTATGGGTCCTTCAGGATTTTGGCTCTTTATGTTTAAAATCAAGCTTTTGGTACTCAAACACCTTATTATTTATAAAAGGTTGATACTTGCAAATCAAAAACACCATGGCTTTCAAAACTACTGTTTTTGCTCTGAGTTCCAAAATCTATTTGTAAACTCAACTGACTCTTACGTTCTCAGCTCTATCTTTTCACTTAGGAAACAAGTGCCAAGTGATTCAATGGGTAAAAGGGTTGGTTTTCACATAATTTTATTTCTCCACATTTAACTCCATGCTAAATGTTTTTCACCTTGTAAAAAGCATGCTCTTTCCCCATTCTAGGCATTATTCTCTCAAGAAAATGAGATGGGTGTATCTGTCCAGAATTTGCTTCTTCAGATGTATACTCCCACACATAAGCAGTGCATGGATATGGGATCATCTTCTGCCCCTTCCACGAAACTGTCATGTGGGAAACCAGTTATGGGTGAAGTTCTTACATCCCTCAAGTAGAAGTACTTTTTACTGAATAATCTTTTGATTTATATTTTTCCTAAGCAACTCAGATGTGAAGGTAGAAAGAGATTCCCTTAAATGGGGAAAGAAAAGCAGAACAGCAGCCTTTTTAGAAAGGTAGCACATGGTTCTCCTGGCCCTCTAACCCCATTCCTTCATCTCTGCTGAGTCTTGACCCTGGCTTTGAGTCCAGTTGTCGGTGTCAAGTTGGAAATGAGACCCAGTTAGCCTTGGCTCGTGTGGAAACAATTTGCCTCCCTATACATCCCTCTCTGCTTTCTTGAAATCTCATAAACCTGCTGAGATCTATATCATGATTCACAGTATTCCTACAAGCAAACAAAGAGAAGAACTTGCCTTTTAAAAACTCTTAGCAGCTCTCTGTCAACATTTTCTCTGACAAACGTAGGCTTTGCTTAACGCTTACTGAATAAAGTTGGGATGCTGGAATTTTTCAGTCCTTTCCAGGAGATATTGAGTTCTTTCAGCATATCAGAGTATTTTGCATGCTCAGGGATGTCCAGTAAGGCAATGGAGGCAATTTCAAGGGGGTAGAAAAGACCACAAGAAACTGACTGGAGGTTGGGGGACAACCTCACAAATTATGGTAATTTTGTCGGCTACATTGTCATTCATATGGCTTTGGTAGAAGACCCTATGAACCAAAAGAGATAATCTCCTTAGAACAGAATGAGAATTTACAAAAAAAGAATGGGAATAAGGAGTGAGAAGGAAAAACAGTAAAAGAAGAACATAAGATATACAATTTATGGCTAAATATTTTCTAGGATGCCCAAAGAAAAACACTGTCAAAATCTTGTGTTTTTTTGTTGTTGTTGTTTTAGATTTTATTTATTTATTTATTTGAGAGAAATCGAGAGAGAGCAAGAGAGCACTCGCAGGTGAGTGGAAATAGGGGTAGGGGGAAGGAAGAGGGAATAGGAGACTCTGTGCTGAGTGCTGCACCCTATGCAGGGCTAAATTTCAGGACCCTGAGATCATAATCTGAGCCGAAATCAAGAGTCTGACACTTAACTGATCTAGTCACCCAGGCACCCCAACAGTGTCAAAGTTTTTAATATGTACTTAAAAACTTAGTATTGCATGACATGTGAAATTTAATAGGAAATTTTCAAGATTTTATTTATTTATTTGACAGAGATCATAAGTAGGCAGAGAGGCAGGCAGAGAGAGAGAGAGGGGAAGGGAAGCAGGCTTCCTGTTGAGCAGGGAGCCCGATGCGGGACTTGATCCCAGGACTCTGGGATCATGACCTGAGTCGAAGGCAGAGGCTTTAACCCAGGCACCCCTTAATAAGAAATTAATAGAGCGCTATGGTCAGAAACTAATAATGTGGGAAAGTGCTGCCATTTTATTGAGTCACTTGGGCAGAGTTTACATTCTAATGACATCATAATAGTTTAACACTCAGGTCTGCTTTCTATAGATCCCAAGCTTGCTTGTTAGCCTATAAAATACCCATAGATTAATTAGCACCTCTCTCTCAAGGACATGGTTCCAGGTCTTATGAAATTCTCAAGGTGGAGACAGTTGAATTTTTGCACATTTGTGATACTTTTGAATGATAAATCTGAATCCAGCGTAACATTTCCTTTGCATTTCTAAAGAAAGAAGGTTAAATAGCAATTTTAACAAAAGTTAAAAATATGATCTTTGGTATCAATGAAAGGTATTTACCTATTTATCTGCAGTTGCCGTTCTTATATCACAGACTGCTGTGTTGTCCACCCACATAATTTTCTCCACCCCTCATGAATCTCTGTAGGAGGTGCCTCAGAGAATATCAATGCTAAGATACTCCCACCTACTTGTGGAGAGTTTGACTCATTCTTTGGCTGGTCACCACTTGGAGAAAAAGAAACTGCTATAAATCTTAGCTATATTTAGTTTTATATATATATATATATATATATATATATATATATAGGGGGGAGGAAAGAGAGAGGGAATTTAAGGAGAAAAATGAGAAATCAAGTATTCATTTTCATGATGAAGACTTTCCATTGTTTTCTGAATTTTTTTTAGAAAATACAGGGTCGAGAGCAGAGGCTGTTCCCATGAGTTGATAGACCTCATGAATATTAATAGATAAGCTTTAAGAATACCCAAACTAAAACAATAGTATAAAAATATTTTTTGCCATATGTGAATTTTTCTGGGTAGGTAGTTTTTTTTTCTTGAATTTTCATGTGTTTCTGATTCAAAAGGCTAAGAACTAGTCTAGAGCAAAGACAGAAGTAGGTTTTATCTTAACTACCAAAATAAATGTTAAAATTGTTTAATGCAAGGATTCTAAGGTTTAGCAGAAAAGATTAATAGCAATATCTGTCAAGTACAAGTATGGTGGAAGAGGTGTTTGCTATTTCTAACCTAAAGTGGGTTTTGGCAGAAGACTCTGCAAGTCCTGTGTTGGTAACAGCATTATTTAAGAAACATTACATAGTGTGTAAGGACAATGCAAAACAAAAGGCATATTGAGCTTAGTCTGTGACTGAGTTGTATATTTCTGTTTAAAGTACTTGATATCAGGGATTTATGTTTTTTGTTTGCCTTTCTTGGTATTTTTTTGGATTGGAATCATTTGTATTTCTTGAGCAATATTTAAGACATGTACAAATGTAGCATCAAGTCAAGAAATATTCCATGGCAGCAAATTTAGTTGTTGAATGCATGAGCACAGCTCCCAATTAATTTAATAGCAACTGTGAGCATGCATTAAAGACCAGAATTTCACCCGTTGTATCTATGATTATGAGGAAACAAACTGGATAAAATATGAAACTTTACTTTTGGTAGATTCATAAGAGAGATGAAAGAAGTTCTATACTTAATATTGCCTAAAGTCACTATCTGTTAAACATTTAGGTCTTCTGAGAAATGTATGTACATGCTCTTTTTTTCACTGAGGACTCTTGGTTTTCTTGATGTCGGGAGTAACCTAACTCTTGAGGAGAAGAGACCTTCTTGTCCCCCTTTTCTCCTCATAAGGGAAAGGGGAAAGTTGAGAGTGGACAAATGTAGACAGAGCTTACCTTTATCTAAAGGTATTACATCTTTCATTCATAAGGGTTCTTGCAAGTAGTGTGGTACTACAGATACTTCATTCTTTCCACTTTCCAATGATACAAGTGAGCACCCAGGAGAGGCCCTGGAAGAGAAAATCTATAAACTCTTTATGTGTGGTTTCAGTTGGCCAACAAATATTTAATTATCATAAATTTGGGCCAAGACATTGGGCTTGGTGGTGGGGAAACGGATATGAACCAGTCATGGGTACTGCCTTCACGTTTCTTCTAATCCAGTAGGAGACGTAAATCACTTGAATAGGAGGTAGAAAGGCAAAGTGCCCTAAGAGAGTACAGGTGAATTATTCTGTAAGTTCAGAAGGAGCTGGCCTCAAGTATACTCAAGTGCCAGCCAGTCCTCCCAGTTTACGTTCTGGCCTCATGCCATCAAGCCTGTGCCTGTGTGGTAATGGAGCAATGTCTCTTCTGGTTGGTAATCTGCTCTCTGCTCAGCTGCCTGAGTTGTCAGAAAATATCGCCATTCACCTTCTGAGCTGTGCAGGAGAAAACTAAACTCGACTTTGGGTAATGTAGGCATTTTACATACCTTAGCTATTTATTTGACACAAGCACTCTTCTTCATGGGGAAACATTGTAATGATTCATTATCCTTGTAAAGTGTCATGTTAATTTTACTGTTAGTGGAGCTGACTTGTTGATTCAACAAGGTAGCCTCTTCTAAGCCTAAGTCAAAGGATAACCCTACCCCTCAAAAACAAAACAAAACAAACAAAACAAACAAATGAACAAACAAAAAAACCACCCCTCCAGAACACAAAAAATCCCCAAAACATAAAGAAAAATACTGTGGTTTTATGGTAAGCAACTGCATGTAAAACATGTTTAATGCTTTTGGAAATGTTATATATCTGATGTAGTCAAACTACTAATTGGAGGATGGAAAGGAAAAATCACAAGTGTCAAATAACTGGTAGACATCTTAAAATAAAAATGTTTCTCCTAGAATGTGGAAATGATTACCTGGGATGATTAACTGTAATTGTTAGTAAGAGTCTCATAACATAGAATATTTGAAAACATAGTTCTTAAACTTATAACAATTTATTGCTGAACTCAGAAATTGAAAACCAAAGCCCACTGGAGGAATTCTGTATTTCCTGAGACTTTGAGAGGCTCATACCAAGAGGAAATTGCATGCTATATACCTTGGGGGTCAACCAACAGCCATCATCTTTGAGTTCTAGGACACTAAAAGAAAACCAGATCTTGGAGAGTTAATATTCTCTCCACCTTCATCTATTCATTCCTTCATGTCATTCTCCTTCTCCTTGTCCTTCTTTTAGAGGCTAACTCCACCCCTAGAGTGACAACTTTCCTGTAGCTATCATTTCAAGGAATGCAAGCAAACCAGTTTGTAAAGTGAGCTGAGGTTGCTGAGTATAAACTTCTGTTCATCATGACATTTATGTTGCATGTTTATGTTGGGAAAGTGTTAAAATTACCAGAATCAACAGTCTGCAAAGCAGTGCAGGATAATTCGGTTTGGTTATCTTTGACCTTCTTTGTATGTCACGTTTCATTATTTGACTTCTTTGGTAAACAGAATCTATTCAACCGTTCATGCATGTACATGGCAAGGAATAGGTCTGCAGGGTGTTTGACGGCTCAAGGAAAGTGACCAAACAATGTCTTCAAATAGCTACACAAAAGGCCTAGGAAGTACTAAGTGAACCATCAGCAAGAGATAACATTGCTGTAAAATATAAAAGCATTCGACATGAAAACATTAAAACCTTGAATTCCTAAAATTCTTCAGCCTCAATCACTTGGAATCCTAAAAATTTATTTAACAATGAAACTTCTGGAGACAAAAGTGACAACATCTTGATGATTCAGATTTGGATCTTCATTCTGATATTTATAGGCTCCGTGAAGTTGGACAAGTCATTGAATCTCCTTTTACCTTCTTATTCTGTGAAATGCCACCCTACCATCTCACAGCATTGCCATGAAGGCCAAAGGAGAGAATGGAAGGGGAAAAAAAAAAGAGAGAGAGAGAGAGAATGGAAGGGTTTTGCATGCTCTAATCTGCTGTGCAAATAATACTTGTTCTACCTGACCTTCTGTACAGGGAACACGGCTCAATAATTGCTTAAAAAGTACATGCCCTATGATCCTTACATACTAGAAGCTTTGGAACCATTAAAAATCATGCTGATCTCAAAAATCACCATGATAAATTAGACAGCTAGTTTAATATTAGGGAACAAGTAAGTAATAATGTCAAAAGGAGTCATAACCTAGTTTGATTTCTCCAAACATCTGTAACCAGATTCTAGATCAGAATGTCATGCTGACAAGCAGATCTGGGACAAAAAACATATTTCAATGGCTGAGCAGTGTTTCACCCTAAATCCAAAGGCTTCTAGTTCTTATATAATCTTAATTTTCTTTTCTTTTTCTTTTTTTAAAAGATTTTATTTACTTGTTTTGATAGAGATCACAAGCAGGCAGAGACAGGCAGAGAGAGAGGTGGAAGCAGGCTTCCCGCTAAGCAGAGAGCCCGACACGGGGCTCAATTCAACACCCTGAGATCGTGACCTGAGCCGAAGGTAGAGGCTTAACCCACTGGGTGCCCGGGTGCCCCTTAATTTTATTTTCTTGTGGTTAAAAGAAAAAAAAAAGACAATTTGATCTGCTAGTCAACATATTTTTTAGGCTCCAAACACTGTATATGTTATTTTGCTAGCTTTTTGCCTAGATGGGCACCAAGGTCAGGCTTAGAGGAGGTCATCGAGGGAAGGCAGCAATAGCATAGGTGGGATTTGGGCAAAATATTGGAGCTGTGCCTATGGATGGTTAAACAAGGGAGTCCTGACTGCTTCATTTCCCGGGGGGGTTATTATTTTCTGATGAGAAAGTTTCAAAAATATTAGGAAACTTACATTTTTAGGACAGTATTGTTATGTGTTTATGAGTATTCTTTTTGTTGCCACAGCTTATTTTCAAATAAGATATTTTGGGACAAAAATTAATAGAAATGTCAGTTCAAATATCACATCATGATTTTTTAAAAAATTAAAATTTTATGGCATCCAGCATTTACCTTCTAACTGATGATAATATTCAGAAATACATATCTGACTTTTTAAAAAAGTCTCTCAATTGTGAGATCGCTATATTATATATCTGAAACTAATATAACACTGTATATGAACTATACTGGAATTAAAACTAAAAAAAAAGAAACTCTTTGTAAAACTTCAAGAAAAAAAGTTCTTCATTTTATCTACCCCGTGCTAACTTTGCCACATTTTCCTATGAACATGAATTGATTGTTTAACTCTCAACATGACTGCTGGTAGAATTCCACTTACTGAAGAATTAATCAAGGCAGCCCCCTCACCTGGCCTCATCCCAGATGTTCCTCTGGGATTCAGTAGGTGTTCTGCTACCATTTTCAAAGTCCTGATAGAATTTTAAACCATGGAAGTCCAGTAGCGTATTCATTAGTGCTCTCTGGGAGAGTAAATGCAGTTTTCTCTGACTCTATTTCATGGATGCAACTTTGAATTTGTACAGGTTTATTCCAATTCTGAGTTGTTTTATTGCAGTAAAACCACTCTTGATTTTTCACTGACAACTCAGAGTCAGTGCTATTTCTCTCAAGAGGTTCATGGCCATCCCCCTCCCTCTTCAAACTGTGTTCCATTGGCTTGGGTGGTTGCAAATGGCACTTCTCTTCAGGGACTCCTTGGCTTACTGCTCCAGCAATCAGGACTCTCTTTGCTAGTAATTCTAATAATCAACTGTTCCTTATATTCCAAACGACATGGCACTAAACAGCTTTCTTTGCCAGTTTTAGGCAAATCACTAAAATCAAGCACCAGGGACTCACTCAGATGGGGAGTACTGAGTAGAATGGAAAAATACGAAGAGAACCTTAAGAGATTGAATCTGAAAGGGTCAGAGGCCCCCATGCCAAATCAAATTCACGTTGAGAAGGTTTGTTCCAGTTTTTCTTAGCTCCCAATTTGTCTCTTTCTCTGCCCTCGTTCCTTGTAGGTTTGTCAAGTTTTATCTCTGATCTTGCCTGTCTCTCACCTTCTCTGAGGTTGCCGTATGGCCTCTCTCACCTTGTTCAGAGGAGAACAATTCAAGCCGCTGATTGTCCTACAGTGACAAAAACCTGGTTCTCATTTTTAAACTGTGATTATTTGTGTTTGATGTGACCAGGGTTATCCATAAGGTAGAGGGTTTCCTGTTTGGCAAGTGAAGCTTTGACCTATGTTCTGGCACCAAACCATGTGATTTTAGCTCCTGGTGTCTTTACTTCAAAGAGGGGCTAGAAATAATCCACAAGGTTATTGAGAGGATTCAACATCCTAATGTAAGCACATTGCATACTCGGAAGTGCTAAATCTTATTATGTTGAGCCGTTCAAAGGAGGCAGGCTTGGCGTTTACAGGTAGCCTTTGCCCACACAGTTCACTGGTTTTATTATTTACATGAGAGAAGAAAACAAGAACAAAACAAAACAAAACGAAGAAACACCGTAAAGGGATTTGCTGGAGACATCTTTTAAATAGGACAGAACATACCGGTTCCAATGGAACATGTCCCTGAGATGTGTCCCGAGGGGGATGGGGTGGGGGGAGCGGCTGGTTCTGTTGCTAAGAAAACATTGCCTACGCTGGTTTCTCCTGTCACAGCTCGTCAAGACACAGAAAAAGACTTCACGGTTTATCTCCCATTGATCTGGTTTTCTGAATACGCTGGTTCAGTTCCCATCTGCAGGCATTTGCTTTAGAAGTTTCGGGGCCACCGGAGGTGATGCGGCATGTAGACTTGGTTTCTCTCTTTTTGGATCTATACTTGCCGGCCTATGACCCAGTGGTCCTTCGCCAGGTGTGTGCTGGCCTCACTGACAGCTCCAACAATGGTGGCATAAGGCCGGCGCTGTGAACACTTGACCTGCTTTGACTTGGCGCCTGTGCTAGTGTTTACCTGCTTGTGGGCGGCAACTCGAGTGCTAATGTTGTCTTTGAATCTGCTGCTATTCCCTTTAATTTTTTAAAAGACATTTTTTAAACTTAACTTTAATTCTAAATTTAGTTTAATTTTAAGCGAAAATTTTAAAGGCATTTTCCTTCTTAGCTAAGCAAGTTTCTAATGTCTACACAGTATCATTTTAGTCTGAGGTGTAGAGAGCATTTATAGCTAGTTATTAAATACACTCACTTGCATTCTGCTAATTGACCCACATCCATTATATGCAGGGGCAAAGCTTTTTGAGGAGTTGATATATTGGGGTTTTATTTTTTAATATTTTTTTTTTAATTTATTTATTTATTTGACAGAGAGATCACAACTAGGCAGAGAGGCAGGCAGAGAGAGAGGAGGAAGCAGGCTCCCCATAGAGCAGAGAGCCCGATGTGGGGCTCGATCTCAGGACCCTGAGACCATGACCTGAGCTGAAGGCAGAGGCCTAAACCACTGAGCCACCCAGGCGCCCCGGGGTTTTATTTTTTAGGTGCTAGTTTCCCTCAGGTGCCTTCTTGAATAAAGTTTGTTTGTTTGTTTGTTTGTTAAGACTTTATTTATTTTTTTGACAGAGAGAGAGATCACAAGTAGGCAGAGAGGCAGGCAGGGGTGGGGGGAAGCATGCTCCCCGCCGAGCAGAGAGCCCAATGCAGGGCTCGATCCCAGGACCCTGAGATCATGACCTGAGCTGAAGGCAGAGGCTTAAACCATTGAGCCACCCAGGCACCGTGGCTTGGACATTAAGATGATAGGATCCCGCCCTTGAAAATTTCTTGCTCCTCTTTGAGATGCACATTTTTCTGATTGCCTGCCTTCCTTCCTTCTTTCTTCACCGTATCTTCATTAACACACCAGGTAGTCTCAGTTCTAAACACTGACTAGTGAGGATGCACTTATGATTCCCACATTTATATCTCTCCTTAATCTTTTTTTTTAAAAGAGAATTCTTTTCTGCAGCAGTGTTATGGTTCACAGAAAAATTAAAAGGAATGTGCAGAGATTTCCCCTATAGCCCTGCCCCGACATAGGCACCACGTCCCTCATTACCAATATCCCTCACCAGAGTGGAACATTTGTTATGATTGATGAGCCTACATGGAATCATTATAATCACCCCAAATCCATAGTTTACATTAGGGGTCAGTCTTGGTGTTATACCTTCTATGAGTTTGGGTCAATGTCTAATGACATGTATCCATCATTGGATAGCATATAGAGTATCATCACAGCCTTAAAAATGCTTTGTGCTTCGTCTAGCATTCCTCCTCTCTCTCTGAACCCTGACAACTACTGATTTTTAAAAAAATTTTTTTTTACTATTTTCATAGTTTTGCCTTTTTTAGAATGTCAAATAGTTGGAAACATACAGTATGTAGCCTTTCCAAATTGTCATCTTTCACTTAGTAATATGTATTTAAGGTCCCTCCATGTCTTTTCATGGCTTGATACCTAATTTCTTCTCACTGCTGAATAATAGTCCACTATCTGGACATACCACAGCTTATTTATCCATTCACCTACTCAAGGACATTTTGATGGCTTCAAAATCTTGGCAATTATGAAAAAAGCTGCTAAAACCATGTGAACATTTTTGTGTAGACATAGATTTCCAACTCCTTTGGGTAAATATCAAGGAGCACAAGAGCTGGATTGTATAGCATATATTTAGTTTTGTAAGAAACCATTGGACTATTTTCTAAAGTGTCTGTCCTATTTTGCATTTCCCCATAATCTTCAGACATCTCCCCACATGATATGATATTATCTATTTACTTATGTGGCTTGGGATTGTTTCCTCCTTCATCTAGAATGTAGGTGTGGTGAAAGCAGAAGGTTGCCTGTTCATCTCGGCATGCTTCGTAGGATAACCTGTGTGCCACATGAATGAGCACTCACTAAATGTTTTCTCAGTGAAGATTTCCTTCACCCAGGGCTCCGTAGTGTGGAGTCAGTTAGGACACCATCACCATTTCTATATGTGCTCCTCATTCCCTGGCTCCTTCTCTTTCTCAGTCTGGAGCTGTCATCTCTAATGCTTCTCTAGTTTGTTCTGTAAAAGAGACCATATGTGCAGGGAGTGCCGGAGGAAGGGGCTTTCTCGAGATATTTTGACCTGTGGGTAGGTCAGAGGCTTCGGTTTGTGGAATCCTCCTAGGATGCCGTGCTTACTCACAAGGCTTCATCTTCTGATTTACAAAATCATTTGCACTCAGAAATGAAGTCTCCATGCCGGGCCATCTGGTCTCGGCCCTGGGTTGTGAAGTACACACTTCCAGATGGATGCTCTTCGCATGGATGCCTGTCCCGAGAGCACACGTGGGGAGGGTTCAGGGGAAGGGAGGTGGACTTTGACGGACTTCTCTTATATGCAGAACCTTTCTGTCCCCCGGGGCAGCTCTTCCATTTTGATTTTTGTGTTGATTTCTTTTTGCTTTCCCATCATTTTTCTCCTTCTGAATGCTTGTAAGTATTTTTTATCTAGAACTGAGTAAAACCTTCCATTCCAATTTTTATTCCCTCAAGTTTTTCTGGCTAATGGAAGAGACAGATTTTCAGGGGACAGGAAGTGAGAAATGAACATTTGGGGGAAAAGTAATGATGAACCTCCTACGATAAAATCTTCATTTCCTCTCATTTTAACCTTCTATTTGGTGTAAAAATAGTTTTCAGATATCTGATATGTCCCTACAGTGATATTAATTACTAACATTTGCTTGTATTTATTATGTGCTAGTCACTGCTAAGTGTTTTAGATATATTATCTTGGTTAATTCTCCCAATAATCTCACGAGACAGATTTTATTATTATTCCCATCTTAAAGATGCACGAACTACAGAGGCACTGAATGATTTAGTGACTTCCCTTGTCTAGCCAGCAAGTGGGTTTGCTGGGACCTGAACTCAGATGGCCTGGTTCCACATCCGTGTTCTCAACGACTAAGCTGTGCCACGATTTCCGTAGAGCCAACTAATGTTCTTATGTATTTTAAATGAAGTGTTAGTGTCATGAATTTTTCTGAGTCTCTCAAATGTAAGCACATATTTTATGTAAAACTTTGTTGAAAAGCCTTTGAGGAAAGCTCCCCCATTTCCCAAGTTAAATTCAGACAAAATTCCTTAAACTGATATTTGAAACCTTGCCCCCAAAAGCCATTTGGTCTTCCTTATTATTTTTTCATTATTTTTTCTGTCAATGTTGTTTCTTTTATTTAAAAAAAGTAACCAAAGAGTTTTTAAAAGTACAGTTGGAAACATAATTTTAAAATTCCATAGTTTAATCAACTTATTGTATTTTCTAGATGCGATGTGAGTTGTGATGGTCAAAATAACAAATATTATTTGAAGATATATTTAATGCCAAATATTCTTTATATGGAAGCACTCAATATATCATTTCTAAAAGACAATTTGTGATCGTTTCAGTTAATGCTGCTATTAATGACTTTACCAAGCACCTGTTCTATGAAGATCATTATGCTTAGAATTCTAGGTACAATAAATAATCTATGACATGGTACAAGCTATAAAGAGACTTAAAATCTTAGAAATGTTCATAAAAATTATAAATCTGTAATTAAAAAATTATGAAGCAATAAAACTACAAAAATATGAAGCAAAGATGTTATATTCTTAATTCTTCTTTCTAAAATGGATTTGAAACACCTAGAATCCAATATATTATTTTTCACATCTCCTATATATTTCATTCATTCATTCATTCATTTGGCCATTCATTCATTCATTTGGCTGTTCATTCATTCATTCAATATTTACTGAGCAAATATACATAGAAACTGACTATAAATTCTTTTTTATAATCGAAGTATAGTTGACATATAATGTCATTTTTGTTTCAGATGTACTACATAGTGATCCAATAATTATATACATTACACAATGTTTACCATAAGTGTAGTTGCCATCTGTCACCATACAAAGTTATTACAATATTATGGACCATATTCCCTGTGCTGTACTTTTCATCCTTGTGGCTTGTTTTATAACTGGAAGTTTGAACCTTACTCGCCTTCACCTATTTTGCCTGTCCCCTCACCTCCCTCCCCTCTGGCACGCACCAGTAGTTCTCTTTATTTGCGAGTCTATTTCTCTTATTTTGTTGTTGTTGTTTGTTATTTGTTTGTTTTGTTTTTTAGAGTTCCCATATAAGTGAAATCATGTGGTATTTGTCTTTCTCTAACTTATTTCACTTAACATAATACCCTCTACGTCCATCCATGTTGTTGTAAATTTGGTTTCATTTTTTTAATGGCTCGGTAATCTTCCTGTGTGTGTGTGTGTGTGTGTGTGTGCGCGCGCTTGCGCCCGTATAGGGATCACATCTTATCCATTCATCTATCAATGGACATTTAGGCTGCTTCTATATCTTGACTATTATAAATCATGCAGCAATAAACGGGTGCATATATCTTTTAGAATTAGCATTTTTGGTTTTTTGGGGGGGCAAATATCCAGCTGTGGAACTATTGGATCATATGTTTTTTCTATTTTTAATTTTTTGAGGAACTTCCATACTGTCTTCCACAGATGCTGCACCAGTTTACATTCTCACCAACAGTGCATTGAGGGTTCCCTTTTTTTCCACATCCACGTTAACAACTGTTATTTCTTCTCTTTTTGATGCTAGTCATTCTGACTGGTGTAAAGTGATATCTCATTGTGATTTTGATTTACATTTCCCTGATGATTATGGTATTGAGCATCTTTTTATGTGCCTGTTAGCTCTCTGAAGGTCTTCTTTGAAAAATATCTATTCAGGTCCTCTGCCCATTTTTTAATTGGGTTATTAGGTTTTTTTGGTGTTGTATGAGACCTTCACATATTTTGAATATTTGTTTCTTATTGGATATATCATATCAAATGTCTTCTCTCATTCAGTAGATTGCCTTTTCATTTTGTTGATGGCTTCCTTTGCTATGCAAAAGCTTTTTAGTTTGATGTAGTCCCAGTTGTTTATTCTTGCTTTTGCTTCCCTTGCCTAAAGAGATATATCCAGAAAAATGTTGCTAGGGCTGATGTCAAAGAAAATATTGCCTATTTTTTAGGAGTTTCAACGTTTTAGATTTTACATTTAGGTGTTTCATCTAACTGGAGTTTATTTCTGTGCATGGTGTTGACCTTAAATTCATGTAAGGAATCCTGAGATTCTAAAGAATAGTGTTGGATGGACATTTTGACAGATAATAAAGATCATTAAATATCAAACAGGATTATGGCTTCTGCCCTTAACATAATTTAGGGTGGTATTATAAAGTTTTTAAAAATCAAACAGTAAACATTTAGAACCTCTTATTTTGAAGTCTAAGTCAGTTTGTGGCAATTAAAAAAAACTCATATAACTTTTCCTGAACTCAAGGAAGTGGGAAAGGGGACAATCCACAATTGATTACAATAATGAGTGCTAAAATTAGAACAAAGCAATAGGTACTTTGAGAGATGGAAGAACACAGCAAAAACAGCCTGGGAGAGATCAGGAAAGGCTTCTGGGAAGATAAAATCTTCAGTGGGAGGAGGAATAGGGATCGAGAGGATGGAGGGCTGAGTTAAAGTGTGGCATTCTTAAGTTTAGGTCCATTGTAATAGAAGGGAAGGAGGCAGGCAGAGAAGAGAGGAAAGTATTTGAGTGTTTTAGGAAATTATTTCTTTAAATATATATTTTTTAAGATTTATTTATCTGTTTTAGAGAGATAGAGCATGCGTGAGGTGGGGGAAGAGAGAGGGTAGGAGAAAATCTCAAGCAGACTCTCTGCTGAGCACAGAACCCCACATGGGGCTTGATCCCAGGACCCTGAGATCATGACTTGAGCCTAAACCGAGAGTTGGATGTTTAAGTGACAGAGCTACCAAAGCATCCCAGGAAATTCTTTAGATTGAGTTCCTAATTTGAACCACAAAAAAAAAAAGAAAATTACTTGAGTTCCTGTTTTGTTGGTTCTCCCCCAGATGGTATGTAACTGGTATTCTGGATGCTGAGGAGAAAGGCAAACCCATTCATTACTCACCCTAGGATACCCTAAGATATTAGGGCTTTAGTCTCTGAGGAACTCCAGGTAAGAAAGGCCTAAAGATGACTAACCTGAATAAAGGCAATTGTTGAACCTGACTCTTTGGTATAAAGTTTTTGAATTAACATTACTTTAACTTTTGATTTTGTTCTTACTTCCTCTAGTATTTATAGATTTGAGGCTATTGCTCTTTTGAGTTTCCACCTTTCTTTCTTTTCCACCCTTCCTGCCTTCCGTCTTATAACTTTGAAGGATTCCTCATATAATTGGCCAATTAGGACTTTCTCTCCCATGTGGGCCCACAGCTTTTGTTCAAGGCTTTCTGCCTTAGTGTAAATTCTGTACTGTTGTGCCCCTTCACATCCTCTGCATTAGATTTTAAGCAAAATTTTCACAGCCAGAATCAAAGTCGTGGTCTCGGTCATGGTAAAGATGAAGTAACAATTGGCTCCAGAGACATGATATTTAGACTGATTTGAGAAAGGATGCTTTTTTCAAAGTGACTGATTTTCCAGAGTAAATTTCTATAGCCGTTTTCCTTTACAGTGGCCTTTACAGTGAAGGAAGCTTTTCTTCCCTTTCTTTCTTTTTTTCTTTTTGTAAAGGTTAATGTCTTAGAATGTCCGCCAATGTGCTTTGTGTCTTATACATTTTTGCAGTTCTTGTTCGCTTCGTACATTGCTGGCTAGGGAGTTAATTGGCATCTCTCATAAATGATAAGTAACTCCTTCTAAGAGCAGATAAGATGCAACTTCTGCCCTTTGACTTTGCCAGCGTGCTTTCTGCCGGCCAGGACACTGTCTTCCATTTAGAAAGCTTCTAACTCTTTTGTTTCAAAGGCCTTCTGGCATGGATTAGGAATAAGTGGTGCTAGGCTCACGAAGGATATCCCACAAGTTGGCGTCTGCTCTTCACGATTCCGTGCATGGGCCAAGAAAGGCAACTCTTGCATCTTCCTTTCAGTTTGTGCCACACCGCCTCAAAGAGAAAAGATTCACAACTTTAGAGAGATGCTTGTTGCCTCCTCCAAACCCTGAAAATAAATTCTACTCAATGCATAGCATTATCTAGGGAACCAGAGCCCCCTGATTTAAAAAAAAAATTGGGTTCGGGGCGCCTGGGTGGCTCAGTGGTTTAAGCCTCTGCCTTCGGCTCAGGTCATGATCTCAGGGTCCTGGGATCGAGCCCTGCATTGGGCTCTCTGCTCAGTGGGGAGCCTGTTTCTCCCTCTCTCTCTGCCTGCTTCTCTGCCTACTTGTGACCTCTCTCTCTGTCAAATAAATAAATAAAATATTTTTTAAAAAATTGGGTTAAAGGTACTAAATTTTAGGGGTGCCTGGGTGGTTCAGTTGATTAAGCATTCACCTTTTGATCTCATATCAGCTCTTGGTTTTAGGGTTGTAAGTTCAAGTCCCACATTGGGCTCCATGCTGGGCATGGAGCCTATGTTAAAAAACAAAAACAAAAAAGATACTAACCTTCACACCCTGGAGAGAGAGTTGATAAGGTCATCTTAGGATGATGGTCAACTAAATTGGATAGGGCCAAAATCCAGAACAACCATCATTTCTTTTTCATGACTGTTGTGTGGACCAGACCCCATATTCCTCTGATATCATTCTGGCACCTCTGCTTTCATAAAATGGCTCCCCCTAACACACACACACACACAAAACACATACACACACACCGGCTTTCTCTGTTGAATAACCACTGTTGGAGTGGTGAACACAAAACTGTTACATCTTAATGATAGAGAAACAAACTGTTTTCTCACATCATCTACTAGTATGTTATTATCATATCAATACGAAGAGAGTGAGTTCTGTGGGCCACAAGACTGACCCATCAAAATTCTCCTGCTCCTGTGCATAACCGATCTGTTTTTATGAGCCCATTGTAAGGAGATGATGGCTTGCTTGATGTAAAATGAAGTCTCCAACCCTTTGTTTTTATCTTGACAGTTTCTGGTGCCACCATTGCTTTTTGGTAAATCTCATTATGTGATCTGAGCATCTAAAGGAAAGATTCTTTTCTGCCAGCATACTGGATAAACACTACTCTTGCTTCTGGAATCCTTACGAGTGCGTCTGTCCATCAAGCAGCTGCATCAGCTTTATCGGAAATGAGTTTGTTCCTGGGCTGCTATTTCTCAGTGAAGGGCATGTTTAGCATGGCAAGGCTAACTATGACATCATTTTGAGAAGAAATACAAAAATCTCCCTGACAGCACATCTCTTCCCAAGGTCTTTTTCTTTTCTAAAGCAAATAAGGCAGATCCCGATTTTCTGTATATTTACAGTAGTAAATTATATGCTTTTTATGGCTTGAAATTTCACGCTGCACAATTCTCCTGCCATTTTTGGGATCCACCTGCATTTTCCCATTTCAATTGCACTTTCTTTCAAGTCATCAGGAGTTTCAACAGAAATTAAAATGGGAACCAAGGGTCTTGCTGTTAAGAAATTCTTTTGTGACCCTCTCTGATACTTCGACATGGAGTAAATTCTAAGCTAAAGGCTATTTTCAGACATTTCGGTGAAATGAATAGCACCACTATTTTAAATTATTAACACATAAAAATTTCATCATATGTTTTCCTTTAACGCAGTGGTTTTAAAATGTTGAAATGATAGCCTAGGGGTAAATTATTGTGATTTTATTTATGACAATTGGGAGCTGTATATTTTTGTTCCTATGATTTAAAAGAATATAGACTGTTCTGCAGTTCCACCAAAAGTCCATTACTTTCGCATTTATAACTTACTACACTTGTGAGATTCCAACTGGCATTTATAAGCAGGAAGGGTTTTACTTAAAAGCACTGAATCACTTTTATTCACAAAAGAACTCTATTAAAGGATGTAATAAGATTTTGGAAATTAAAAAAAAAATGCTCAGGCCATTGACTTGTAATGATTCACATAACAGATCACATGAGATGAGGCATGTTTGAGTCTTTTCAGTTCCTAGGCAATGATTTCTTCTACTCGATTTCAAGGAGGCCAAGTTGTTGGTATGAGAGACAGACAGGAGAGGGACACAGGGAGGGTCAGCAGAGATGATAGCTCTTCTACTCCAAAGGGCACTGTTGTTCCCAAGGGCACATTACCATGGAGCCATGGCCACTTCAGTAGCACCTGTCTGGTAGAAAGCTGTGTTGAGCTGTCACAGAGCATCCCAGTCAGCTGGCTTCCATGCTACCACGCTTCCCACTGGGCTTGTGGTCTCAAACTCTTCATTAGGCAATTTTAATTCTTTAGTCTGAATGCACAAATCTGGGTCTGAAAGCATATCAGAACCTTCAGCTCATGGTTTTTTCATTCAGGTCATTCACCACTTTCAGTGGCCACATTTGAGGGCTACTGATATAAAAAGTATACAATTTTGTACATTCTCACTCTGTTTTCTTTCTCCTTCACTTTCAATACATTTTTAGAATGCACAGCGGGCTGGGGGCCCAGAGAGTTCCCACTGACATTCTCCTTTGGGAAGCTCTGGGTGGCTTGTGGACTGCCATGGAATTGAAATGAGCATGAAGTCATATGACGCACTGAGTGGGCGTTAATCATGCACTCTGAGCTTCGGTAGATCAAATCTTGACTTTTCATTCCTTTTTCTTTTACACGGAGCAATAATATCTTATCTATTTCTCAGAGCTTTTTTGGAAAATAATATGGGATAATACATAGAAGCAAGTTTTTTAAGGCCATACTCAAATGGAATTTGTCATCATTTCTAGTATCATTATTGCAACGGAGACCATAAAATGCACAGCTGGCTAAGCAATTTTACACTCAAAAACTGATTGTGTGAGAAAAGAAATCTGTTGTGATTTTCTCCCCTTCCTTCCTTATATTCCTCCTCAGAACTAAGAAGCCATGAGCATTGTGTAAATCTTTTTTTTGGATTTGTTTTAGGAGAAAAGGCCCTTTCTCCTAAAGGAGAAAATATGGCATTGAGGTGGGCATGTAAACAGTGTAAAATTTTCTGTACCAGTGCTATGTGTCTTCTGTGTTTGTAGTGAAGAAATAGTAAATACCAATTTATTTATTAGTAAATTTCCACTTACTTAATATTTATTGTTTATCATACACTTTTCTATAGGCCTTCTCTGCATTGTCTTTTAATTCTTACAAGATCCCTGTGATAGCAGATGCTATTATTATCCTCATTTTATTTTATTTTTTTAAAAGATTTTATTTATTTATTTGACAGAGAGAGAAATCACAAGTAGGCAGAGAGGCAGGCAGAGAGGGAGGGAGAAGCAGGCTCCCTGCCAAGCAGAGAGCCCGATGCGGGGCTCTAGTCCAGGACCCTGAGATCATGACCTGAGCCAAAGGCAGAGGCTTACCCCACTGAGTCACCCAGGCGCCCCCTCATTTTATTTTTTTAAGAGTTATATACTTATTTTGGGGGCCTGGGTGGCTCAGTGGGGTAAGCCACTGCCTTCGGCTCAGGTCATGATCTCAGGGTCCTGGGGTCGAGTCCCGCATCGGGCTCTCTGCTCGGCAGGGAGCCTGCTTCCCCCTCTCTCTCTGCCTGCCTCTCTGCCTACTTGTGATCTCTGTCTGTCAAATAAATAAATAAAATCTTTAAAAAAAAAAAGAGTTATATACTTATTTTATAGAGAGAAAGAGTGTGTGAGTGCAAGTTGGGGGGGAGCGTGTGAGAGAGAGAATCTTCAAGCAAAATGCCAGCTGAGTGTGAAGACTGATGCAGTGTTCGACCTCACAACCCATGAGATCATTGCCCATGCTGAAACCAAGAGTCAAACGTTCGATGAACTAAGCCACCCAGGTGCCCCTTATTATCCTTATATCAGAGATGATGAGATGAAGGTCAAAAGAGGTTAGTTAACTTGCTTAGTCTTCCAAGACTCGTAGAAATTTATCTCAGAAAGAAAGCCTGCTTTGTTTGGGAAGTTGCATTTTATGGTATATTCTTACTTCTTTAAAAAAATTTTTTTTTGGTAATTATGTGAAAGTAAATTAAAACATCAATCAATACTAGTCTGGAAGGATCCGAAATTAGACAACAGCATTTGGTTAGTGGATAACCAAACACAGCTGTTGGAGGTGTGATGTCATAGAAACACAGAAGCATCCAGGAAAGCTGGAGTAATTAGTCAATAATGATTGAGACACGGGGCATTTCCTAAGGGAATATTAACCATCTGGGAGGAGTTGACAGACCGAACCATGCTACAGGTCATTAACTATAACAGTCATTACTCCTAAGAAATGTCTTATTTTGAAGTTAATACTCTGACTTGAATAAACGTATTTAACACTGAACTGCTTGATTCTTCTTGTACTGGATGGACTGAAGGGACTTTGATATGGGTGGGTCTATGAGAGAGGACAGAGCAAAATGTGAGAGCTAAACTATGTATGTATGAAGAGGAAGGCATATTTAAATATGTTAGATTCCATTTTTTGGTCATTGAAATTGGAATTTATTTATTATTCCTTTCCCTTCAGTGCAAAGGAAAGCATGATATCCTGCCAATGAGATCAAATGAGGTAGTTGTTCACCTGCAGAGCTCAGCGAAGCAGTACACCGGTGTGAAGACTGAGCTAAGATAGAAGCCAAAAATGAGGTAGAGTGGCAAAGAGGGGGAAGAAAGAGGAGAGGAAGACATAGTTTCAAAGAAACTCAGCAGAAAGAATTGGCAAAATGGAAGACCTTAAAGAGAAGGTAAGAAAGTACAGAGAGTTCTGGTCACTTGATCTTTCCCTTTTCTCTTGCTGGGTCAGCATCTGTACAGTTTCTATCTTCCCTAGCTGTTTCACGTTTCTCACAGAATCTCTTATTACTCCTAGCACTCTTCAATAACCCTATCCTACTTCCTATCACTTGGCTCTTCTCCAGAAAATTTCCATTCTTAATGGACACCAAGATTTAAGCACCCCACGTAGAATGGTGCCTTAGAGCCTTTCAAGCCAGTGCTGTTCAGATAGTGATTAAAGAGGAAGGAGGGGCAGGTGCCAGCTTAGCTTTACTTCTTTTATTCCACAGATTTCCACTCTGGTCCCAGACCTACACAACCCCTTCAGAAGAGCAGCAGCTCTGCAGGCCATCAGAGCCTCATTTCTTGGCAAGTAGTTTAGTCACTTTCTGTTGTTAATACTTGAGCTCAAGCCTTGCTGGTTAAGAGAAATGTCTTACTTTCCACCACCCCAAGAAACAATCAAATTTGCCTCCTTCAAATATAATATTACAGTCTCTTTGAGAAAGTTCTGGTAAAAATAATTTTCCAGTGATATTTTAATACCTCATATAGGTGAGTCTCTTGGGAAGCTTTAAACTGGCTTTCTCAGTAATTTTATTAATCAGAAGGGAACTCCCTCATCTTCCATTATCTCTTTCCTCTTTCAACTCTACTCCCACTCCATATCTCTCTTATACATACACAGCTATACACTGAATTTAAAAAAAATTGATCCTGATTTGTCAACTGTGCTTTTGATTTTATCCTTTTCTATATCCTTTAGGAGTATGCTTGATGTTCTACAAACATCAAGTCTATAGTCTATAAGCATTCCTACTTTTCAAAATTGAAATCTATGTTTATTCTTTTGATCTTGTGCCCTCCTGTAGCTATCATCCTGTCTTCTTATAAACCCACAATTTTGATAGTATTTGATAAATAATAATTTATATTGATTGTTAAATATTTGATGTATATTAAGCACTTTAACATCTAGTATTTAATGAACATCTCAAAATAGCCATATGTAATTAGTGTTGTTTTCATTTTAAAGATGGGGAAACTGCCATCTAGAAAACTGCCATCTAGAAAACGTAATTATGTCACACAGAAAATAAGGAGCTAATCCAGGATTTAAAGCCAGAACTGTCTGAACCTACAGCTTTTAACAATTATAGTGTAGTTCTCTGATGAGTCTATACTTGTTTTCTTCACTTCCCTAATTCCCAGACTTCAGGAGGAGAGTAGTGACATCCTGTTGATACTGTTTCATGGCCAATGCAGTAACAAGTCTCAATCTTTCCTGGTCTTGATTTTTCTGCAGGACTTGGTGCCATGCAACATATTCTTTTTTTTTTTTTTTTTTCTTTTCATTTCTGTTGATACCATTTTGTCCTGGTTATTTCTAATTCTGGTCACTCCTTAATCTCCTTCACTGACAGTTTTCCCTCTTTTGCCCCCTGTAGGTTAGTGTTCCTTGGGTTACCACAATAATCTTGTCTACACTTGTAGTGCCAAATCAGTCATTTAAAACTCTATCTTCAATGAGACCTTTCATCTCAATTCAGAATATTCTTTCTAGCTGCTTACAAGATCCACATGGATGCTTCACACAGAAACTACAAATACAGTAGCTAGGAAGTTGGGCCCATTATCTTCCTCCCAGACTGTCTTACTGTAAATGCCAATAGCACCTTCATACTCTTACTACATTCCCAGGCTTTGTTGGTTTCCTAGACTCCTTCTTGGTCCCCATAACTAATAAATATGCTCCATATCTGCTATAGACTGAATGTTGTGTCCCCCAAATTTGTACATTAAAGCTCTAATCCCTTATGTAATGGTATTGGGGGGTAATTAGTTTTAGATGAGGTCATGAGGGTGAAGCCTCCAAGAGGAGATCTGTGCCTTTAAAAGGTGATGAAGGGACCAGAGCTTTCTCTTTCCACCATGCTGAGGTAACAGTGAGAAGGCAGTTGTCTGTGAACTAAGAGGAAGGCCCTCAACAAGAATCCAGTCATGCTGGCACCCTGATCTTGGACTTTCATTCTCTAGAACTGTGAGAAACAAATAAAAATTTGTTTTTTACAACACCAAGTCTATGATACGCTATTACAACATCCCAAATTAAGACAACACCTTCCTATTTTTCTCCACTACACCATTCTTTTTGCTTTTTTCAGAGTTTTGTTATTTTGTTATCATTCCCTTGAACTATTGGCCTTTGTCCTGAATCCTATTCTGTTCCCACCTGATCCCTACAACCTATCAAAACCTATCCTTGGAACAGTCGCCAATTTTTTGAAATAAGCATCTGATCATGTCATGGTAGGCAGAAGAAAGAGCATGTTGAAAGCTGTAGGTATATTAAATGCAAAACATATTTTTGGGTAACTTTAAGTAATTTACTATTGTTGGACATTGGATTCTGCAAATGAGGCCAGAAATTCATTGGGACACAAATCAAGGAAGTCTCAGATGCCAACCTCCAGATTAGGGATCAATAAAATTTTCTGGCTTTGTGTGGCTTTGTGGCCACATATGGTCTATCACATATTTTAATTTTTTTTAATATTTATTTGAAAAAGAGAGAATGTGTGTAAGATGGGGGAGGAGCAGAGGCAGAGGAAGATGCAGAACTCTCCACTGAGCAAGGAGTCAGATATGGGGCTTGATCCAAGGACCCCGGGATCATGATCTGATCCAAAGTCAGACACCAAACCGACTGAGCCATGCAGGCGCCCCATCACATACTCTTATTATTATGTTTCTCCAACCTTTAAAATATGAAAAACATTCTTAGCTCACACAAACACAGGCAATGAATGAAATAGATTTTACATCCCAGCTCTTGGATGGATTTTAAAGAAAAGTCTTATTTAAAGTTAATATTATATACTTAATATTAGTTAATATTTAATAGTTAATAGTGTAGGCTTTCTCATTTTGAGGGTGGGAGGGAGATGTGGTCTCCCTAAATCCTCTAAATTGTCTCTTTACATTTATTTCTCTCTCATCCCAGTGTGCTTCCTCATGTTCTGATGCTGTAAAACTGGAAACTACATTTAAGACTTCTTTGCAGCTAAGGTTTTTTTTTAAAGATTTATTTATTTATTTATTTGATAGAGAGAAATCACAAGAGAGGCAGGCAGAGAGAGAGGAAGGGAAGCAGGCTCTCCGCTGAGCAGAGAGCCCGATGCAGGATTCGATCCCAGGACCCTGAGATCATGACCTGAGCCGAAGGCAGCGGCTTAACCCACTGAGCCACCCAGACGCCCTGCAGCTAAGGTTTTAAGTGTGACTTAAGTTTGGCTAGTTAGGTGCACCCCCGTGAAATGCAAAGGGAGAAATAAATCTGAGATTGCCTTTCAGTTGCTTAGCTTCTGTTTCTTGCTGTCAAGCATGGTCATGGAAGCAGTGGGTGTTTCTGTGACCGTGTTAGCACAGGTCCCTGTGACCTGTCATCAGTTTTGTGTTAGTGGAGAAGCAGGCCATGGAGTATGAGGCATTTATTTATCTGGTATGTGGCAGGCTATGGAGTGAACAATCCTGATGGTAATTCTGTAATCTCTGGAGTGTAGTTAGGATAGCATATTTTTGGAGTTAACACTTGCAGAGGTGACTTCCTGATCCCCTACCTGGCATGGATTAGGAATAAGTGGAGCTAGGCTCAAAAAGGATGGCCCCACCTTTCTTCCTTTATTTTTTTTTTAATTTTTTAAAGATTTTATTTATTTATTTGACAGAGATCACAAGTAGGCAGAGAGGTAGGCAGAGAGAGGAAGGGAAGAAGTCTCCCTGCTGAGCAGAGATCCCGATGTGGGGCTTGATCCCGGACCGTGGGATCATGACCTGAGCCAAAGGCAGAGGCTTTAACCCACTGAGCCACCCAGGCGCCCCTGGCCCCACCTTTCTGACTGTGGCAGAGGTAGCAAATGTCCTGAGAGCCTAGCACTACTTCAGTATTCTGAGAGTCCTTCTCAGAGGCAATGTCTCCTTTGTCCTCCTACTGATTATATAGAAACCTTGATAATTTCTTTTATGCTTAAAATACCTGGAGTGCTTTTTCTTATCTTTAAAGAGATTCCTGACTGTGTCTTACTATCATATTTTTCATTTGGATTGACTTCATCATTTACAGAACACTTTTACTTATATTATCTCAAGTATTCTGTTTCATTGAATCTATCATGCCATAGATTACAAATGTACTTTTAAAAATGTACTACTATGAAAGCAAAAAATAATTCTATTTAACCATGATAAAGTGTTTTTAATTACCTAGAGATAATGTTATTATGCTTATTATAAATGTATTTTCTTTCCCTTCACTCGAGGTGAGTTTGCTAAGTATTCTCTATGTGACTTAATACTTAAAGTGTCTTTAGTAGGTGTGTTAACATAAAAAAGAGGTAATAGAACTAAGTAATAAATGAAGGAAATCTACCTTGCCCTGTGCTCTGCTTGCCCCATATTAAATCCATGAGTTCTTAGCCCAGAGGCTTTCAAACTTGGGTTTAGGGGGTTGGAAAAAGGGGACTGTGTGAAACCAGCCAGGGAGATGGGTTGGAAAGGTGGTGACAGGGTCATGACCAAGTACTCACCTTCACAGTTCTGGGGTGCAGAGCAGCCCCAAGCAGGAGCTTGGTCACAAACACTAACACAGATTATTGAAAGCAACCGCACGTTATAGGATGTATCTCAACTTCAGTTGCTAAAATGGAGAAAATGTGCATATTATAATCAAAGAATGGTATTTTTACTACGATTATATAATGAAAAAAATCCAGGCTATGGGATTTTAATGACTTCTAGTAGCCAGTTAGAGGCAGAGCCAGGAGTTAGAGTTGGATCTTTTGCAGTGAAACTCTGTGCTTTTTAGACCCTACCATAACTGTTCTATACGCAAGCTATGGATCTGAGATAGTAAGTTAAATTTTCAAAGAGAAAGACAATACAATTTCCTTGGATCTTGTGGCAATTCCTTGTTATGTTTTCTTAAATCACTTAGAGAAGAAATTTTTAACCTGCAGGGCTCAGCTCAAAACACTCAAATGGATGAGAATCTGGAAAGTCATTTTCCTTGAGCCTTTTCATATCTTTAAAAGCCTACTTCATCCAATGCTGTGTGCATGTGACGATATCATCCCACAGCTAAAAACAGAGTCTATTTCAGTGATGCCTTAAATTCACAGAAAATGAAACAAAATCCCAGATAATGACAACCATTTTAGAGTCTGTTAGGAATCAAATAAAAGGACTCAACAGCATGTCACTGAGAAGAATTGAATCAAGAATGAAGCAGATTTAGTGGTACCTCCTTAAAGTAATGATGAAGCACTGATTTGTCTAACTTGTCTCCATGCACCAGCTCTAGTAGGTCAGTTCTAATTACCTTTCCCTCTCTGGGCTATATATAGATAAATGCTTGGGTTATTAAAATGTCTTGTAGGCTGGTTATTTAATTGCTGCAGAATTGATTTCACAAAAGAAAGAAAAACAGATTAGAGCCTGAGATGTAAATGTGAGACTTGACAGACGGCATGCAGTGTGTTGCTCAAGTCTATCAATAGAATTGTCAGCCCACAGTTTCTAGCTGGCTATTATGGATCCATGTAATACAGGAAGAACACATTTGACAACTATAAGAGAAAATGTAACTGCTCTTCCCTCCAAAATAGCAAGAAATGGTGTATTTTTGTCTTATTTCCATGCTACCTCGCATATTATACATTATCAAAAATAATTTTAAATTGGAATGGCTTCCCTGTTTGCTCATGAAATGTTCATACTTTCCTTTTGCTCTTTTCTCCCCTTGTTTCTCCCTCTCTTCAATATCACAGGTGGTGGTGGTATGCTCTATTTTGGACACTAGAGAAGTACATTTCATATTCTTGCAGTGTCTCATAACTACAAACTAGAGAATACATAAAATGCATTTTCTCGCCTGATTTTTGTTTTGGAAAAATCTTGCCATTTCAGACAAACTAGAGAAAGGGATAATCAAATAACAAAAAATAGACTTAATATTATTTTAAAATTTGTTTATTTAACATCCACTGCTAAATATATACACTACTGTGATGAACGATGAACAAAACAAAGACCTTGTTCTCAGGTTCTCTCCTTTCTAGATGAAAGACACACCAAGACAGAAATGTAATGATAGGTCACGATAAGTATAATGAGGGTGTATTTTATTAGTATATTTTAAGACTTTTTTTTTCCTTGCAGTTAAGATAATAGGGTAGTGTATTAATCTGCTCAGTCTGCCATAACAAAATGCCACAGACTGGGTGGCTTAAGCAACAAAAATTTATTGCTCACAGTTCTGAAGTCTAAGAAGTCCAAGATGAAGGAGCAGGCAGGGTAGATTTCATTCTGAGGACTCTTCTAATAGCTTGTGGGAGGCTACTGTCTTGTTGTGTAATCAATAGTCTTCTGTGAATGCACAGAGAGGGAGAGGGTGCGCTCTGACATCTCTACGTATAAGGACACTTATCAGATTAAGGCCTTACTCTATGACCTCATTTAACTATACTCACTCCTTTAGAGACTCCGTCTCCTAAAATAGCCCACCTGGGCATTATGGCTTCAACATATAAATTTGAAAGGACTCAAACATTCAGCCCATAATAGGTAGAGTAAGTGTGAGGATAGTCAACGCTGGATGAGTCAGTGCAGAGAACCATTTTAGAAGGATGACCATGTACAGACTTTCTGATAAGATAATCTTGGACCAAGACCTAAATAAAGGGAGGGATCCCAAATAAATAACTTGAGGAAAGTATTCCAGGCAGTGGAATAGTAAGTGCAAATGTCCTATGACAGAAGCAGGCATGGTGTGTCTAAGAAGCAGCAAGGTGGGCAGAAGTTTTGGGCTGCCCAGAAGACTACTGGGAGATGGGTCACGAAGTCCAGCCCAGCAGGGTCATGGTTCTCAACTCGCTCAATCCCCATGCCCCATTTTATAGCAAATATTTTGTAATGATTGCTTCTGTATTCTGAAGATTCATGGAACGTATGAACTGTGAAAATATATTTAAGAAGACCATAGAGTAGGTATTACATAACACATGCACTATAATAACTTAAAACATGCACCAAATAAAATTAGATGAAACTTTATAGTCTCTTAATGAAACTTAAAACACCTGCTTTCCTCAATTGCTTTGATGTTAACATTCCTATTGAACCTGTCAATATACTTTAAAGTCTATGTAAACAGATGGCATAAAGGTAAATTTATGTTAGGATATAAACCCTTCAAAATTTCTGATGAAATAAGGTCTGAAATAATGGCATTTTCCTTAATGAACTTTTGTGCAATGTGTTTAGATATATGTTCATCAGCCCTTTATGTCTATATGCCCTCAGTGTTTTTATCCCTGTCATATACTTCATAACTATATACTTTCAAAGTAAGGGAGAGACATTGTTTTTCCTTGTTTTTGGCTAATGTGAAGCTGCTCATTTTTATCATAAGTGGAGGGAAAGAATGTGAAGCTGCTCATTTTTGTCGTAAGTGGAGGGAAAAACTGTCAAATGAAATGGAGCTCTGAATTGGAATTCTAAAGAGAAATTGAAATTTTGGACATTGCCTAAAAGGTATCAAAATTGTAGGAAGTGTGAGATGGTGAGGAAGAGTTAAATGAACACACAGTGTACTTGATGTAGAGCCGGTCAGGCTGGACAGAGCCCAGTGGCCTCTGAGGCTGAGGCAGTTCCTCTGTGGTCTGCCTGATGACCTAGATTTAAGATGACTTTCCAGGGCCAGGGAGGGAAATATCCTGCCACCCATGAAAAATAGCTAATACCTGCACACATGAGAACACTTCTGGCCTATTCTTTCATTGTCTAATGTGCTGGGCTTCAAGTAGACTACTTCACTATATCCATGTGTGCCTGGATATTTGGGGTAATTTAGTCAGGAAAAGGGTGATGACTCAATTTCTTTGATTTATAAACATTTGTTTGGAAGTTTATCCTAATATGTATATTTTCAAAACTTTGTAAGTGTGACTGATGAGACATATTATTTATAGTTGATTTTTAAATTCCCTTATCCTATACTTAATATCACCTGAGCAGTTAGAATTGGAAAAAATATATCCCATCTCATGATTTGTGGAAATGCAAATCTAATAGATCAAATTTTCATCTCTCTCTCCCTCTCTCCAATATATCACATCAAATCTTATTATGTATAATATAAATTATATAAATTTATATATATTTATGTATAATATGGATAATATAAATTATATATATATGTAAATGGGTAGGTAGATTAGATTGTGAATATGCCTTAAAAATGAAATATAGTTTAATCAGTGGCTTCTTTCTGTCAGGATTTGATATTTTGGAGTTGGAGTAGTAGACTTTATTCAATGAAATAAATATATAAGAAAATACATTAAATAGTGAATGCTATTGTCCTCTCAAAAGGTAGATACTAACTCCATTGTAGCTATAGAGATCATTGTAACTTTTGGTTACAAATCTGCAGTTGCAAGGTCAAATGCCAGCTTTTGGTTATTCCGTCTAGTTGGGTCATATGGTTTTTGGACTTGTGGATGTTTCCTCAGTCCCTTGTGTCCTGGGTTGCCAGATTACAGGCTAGTGGGACAATCATTTTTTGAACAGAATTTCAGAGAAGTAGGCTGGATTCTGCATTCCAGATTTTCCCTTCAAGACTAATAGGCTTGAGTTAGTCCTACTGCCTAAGCGTGGCATGAAGGGGAGAAGAGAGGCTAGGAGAGAGAGCCCAGCGCCCTCCATGTGGAAAGAAACAGGAAGAGCAGACAGAAGCATCCCCTCACAGAAGGAGGAGGAAATCCTTATGCCTCCAATATTTGAGTCTTACTTAGACGCTCTACTGAAGAGTAATGAAATTATGTGGTCACCCAGCCTTGGTCATATTCAAAGAAAGACACAATGTAACAAATGGATTCCTATTAGCAGGGATGTAGTGACTTCTTGGCTGAAGAATTAACTATTAAAGGCATCAAGTTTTATTTCACAGAGGTTGAATCCTGATGAACTGAGAGGATATTCCAAGTACTAAGGATTTTGCCTTCAGGCTATCATCTCAGCTTGAATGGAATTTGAATGGAACAGCTGGAGCATACTTTTTTTTTTGTCTTGATCATTAGATTTTATATTACTGCAGCAACAAATAGAACAAAATCATTTCAGAAGAAGAAGCTTATTAGATTTCAGCATTTTGGTTAGGAGTAGCCAACTTTTTACTAAATATGAATTTAAATCACTGCAAAACAGAAAAGAAATATTAACTTTTACTTATGATGCAAGTCTTAAAGACCTTTTAAAAAATAAAAGGAAACTGGGGCACCTGGGTGGCTCAGTGGGTTAAAGCTTCTGCCTTCAGCTCAGGTCATTATCTCAGGGTCCTGGGATGGAGCCCCGCAGGGAGCCTGCTTCCTCCTCTTTCTCTGCCTGCCTCCCTGCCTACTTGTGATCTCTGTCTGTCAAATAAATAAATAAAATCTTTAAAAAAATAAAAGGAAAGTGACCATATTAAGTTAATAATTAATAATAGTGTTGATTGGGCTGGTTAGCCCCATTTTGGAGCATAATATTTTCCCCTTGTACCAACTATTTCTCATGGATGTGTTTCATGGCCAAAGGTTTTATTTTCTTCATCTAATACAGATATTTCAGAATCTGTCTCACTGGTTATAAAAAGGACCAAAAAAAAAAAAAAAAAAGGAGGGGGGGAAGGCATCATGTGTAATAGAAAAGCATGAGACCTGGGATTAGCTGAGAAGGGAAAAAGACATAGACAGGTGTCCCCACACCATATCCCATTATTATCTTATTTGGGTGCACATAAATCTTAGAAGCAGAGATGGCTACCATTGAAGTTTAGAGATGTTCACTTTGTTTGCCCTGAGTCACAGGAAGTTTTGAGTGTCAAATCCAAGTCCATCTGATCCAAAGTGAGTGCTTCCTCCACATGCCACAATGCTCCTTGGGGGATGCGTTCTATTTGGCAAAGCTTTTAGTATTTATGTCAAGTAGGAAGTACTACCAACTTAAGATTATTACCATCAAAATTAAAATGGCACTGGGTGGCTCAGTGGGTTAAAGCCTCTGCCTTTGGCTCTGGTCATGGTTTCAGGGGCTTGGGATCGAGCCCCACATCGGGCTCTCTGCTCAGCAGGGAGCCTGTTTCCCTTCCTCTCTCTGCCTGCTTCTCTGCCTACTTGTAATCTCTCTCTGTCAAATAAATAAATAAAATCTTTTAAAAAAAATTAAAATGGCACCCAGTAAGTGAAGGTGTTTTGTAAACTTTAAAATGCCAAACAATGGAAATGATAGATTGTGGTTATATTATGGAAAATTCAACATGATTCTTAAAGTGGATAAGACACTTTAAAACACCCATATCCTGTTAATGGCATAGTTCACTTGATTCATCTACATAACAAACATGGACAATAAGAGTTAAGATATACTTTGAAAAGTATTGCCAAGTGCAGTATGTGTATAGAAAACCAGGATCACTCAGAGGAAAACAACTGTAGCAACGGTGATGCTGCGAACTGGCCACTGAAAATCATTATGTACATAAGTATAATTATTATGTACATAAGAGCTATAGCATAGGAAAATGTTAATATGATTAAAAGTAGCAGCAAGAGAGGGACGTCAATGGGTTGTGCTAAATGTAAGATTTTTTTTCCTAGGTATTATCAGAAAAATCCTTATGCTTACTACTTTTCTAAAAAGGGAGAAGAATAGAAGAGGGGGGGAAGCAGACACATAGTTTTACCCTTTAAACATGCATCCTTTCAGTCATACATGGTAATCAGACACCACTATTTCTGGCTCACAAATCATTTGCAAATTGCCTGGCTTCTACTCACCTTGTTTCATCCTTGCCTACACATTTGTCAGCCATCAGAACCACCTACAACAGTTTCCACTCAAATAGCATGGTTACTAACAAATCCCCTCAAAGTGAAAATAAATGCGTGCAGTCGCGTGACACCCTTTGCTTTTCTTCCCTCCCTATGGCTGGGGCCCATTTGGCACCAGGCATCACGCTGTCCAGATGGTGGCCACTTCTCTGCTCCTGCTTTAGCACTTTGCCTGCCAAGGCTCCGAGTGCCAGTTTTCCGGTGAGAATCTGTTTGCAGGAAGATAACTGTCGGGGTTATGTCGCCTCCTTTGTTGTCCATAACTGAGACCATAGTGAAACAAGGGCTAGGGCCAGAGAAGAGGGAGGAGGTAGGTAAAGAGAGAGGTTTGTATGAAAATAGGATATTAATGGAGAAATAGAATGCACTGACTTACCTATGTGACTTTTGTAAATTGTTTGAACACTCTGGACTTTCATTTCTAAAATGAAACAGTTGGACTGAATGCTTGCCTGCCACTCCTTATCTCTAACATTCTACAATCTTATGACTGTTGAATGTATGTGCTTCAGGAGGATGCCTCTGAGCAAGATCCATTCTACATTACAGTGATGACTATATTACGGCCAGCCACCAGTTTGGGGGAGGAATAAATAAGTTTCAGATACATGTGGGAGGTAGCTTCTTTATAGAAAAACTAGGTCTGCCTGATGAAACATTTCAGTGGGATCCTAATTTCAGACTGTCATGTTCTTCAGTGTTGAGAAGAGTTTTCTAGGCAAGTGCAGATTTCTTGTCTGCAAATGTCTAATTGGAATTGTGTTGATGCAGGAAAGGATGATTTACTGTGTTTCTACGATAAATTGGATACTGGGGACATTGTGCTGAATAATTTTGAGCCTGATACCCATGGAACAGGCTGTGCAGTGGTTTGTATCAGCAGACCACAAGGCAATCTTTCCACAAGAGTGCCAAATTATTACATACACCATTTAGATATTTTTACTGAAGTGGAGGCCATTTGCAAAGGCGCTCAGATGGGTTTGACCTCATCGCATTTCCCTACTCGGGCCCTCAGAGTGTGCATGTGTCAAAGTACTGCCCACAAGCCCCTTGGTGAGTTCTGGAGCTGTCCAAGGTTCCTAAGTTCCAGAGAGGGAGTCTGCTGCATTGTCAGAGAGCTCTGGGCTCCACTTCAACTTGGCACTCTGCTGTGCGGCTATAAATATTTCTTTGTAGATCTTGTCATCTACTATATAAAAAAGTAGAAATCAAGGAGAATGCTTGAGGTAAAAAGATAGTACTGCTTTGATATTCAACTTACTCTTATCCAAATTATGAATCATTTTTCCATCAATATGTTTTTAATAACTGTTTTGAACATACAACAACACTGAATATTTTGTCACAATCTACCCACCTTTCCCTCCCATTTAAAGTTTCAGCTGGAGTGGGTGGGCGGTATGGGTAGAGCTTGATAGAAAAACATTGTTTTCTTTCTTTTGAATATGCTGAAGTTCTGCACGTGACTATATATTAAATGGGTGATGGTTTCCTATACTTTGATATGATATATATTTGTTTTCCACGTGACATAGACCCTCTTGTGCACAAGATTAAATCAGGACACAGTGTCCTATAAAGTTCAAGGCTAGCAAATTTTATGTATTAGAAGTGTATTAGTCTACCTCAGGTTGAGGTAGACTAAATAGAATGCCACAGACTGGAGAGTTAAACAACAGAAATTTATTTCTTCACAATTCTGGAGGCTAGAAGTTCAAGGTCAAGTTTTCAGCTGATTCTATTTCTGATTAAGATTTGTTTCTGGCTTTCAGATGAATGCCTTCTTGTCATGTTCCCATGTGGCCTTTCTTCAGAGTATGTATGTAAGGACAGAGAGAGAGAACTCTCTGGTGTCTCTTCTTTAAGGACACTAATCCTATTGCTTTGGAGCCCCCTCTTTCTGAGCTCATTTAATCTTAATTACTTTCTTAGAGGTCTCATCTCCAAATATAGCCACCTACGGGATTAGAGTTTCGACATGACTTTTAGGAGGACACATACATTCAGTCAATAACAAGAAGGTTACAGATTCACAGGGGATATACAATGTAGGAGTGAAGGTGGTATAGTTTAGTGGCTAAGAAGTACGTCTTTGAAGTCAGTTACATCCTAGTTTGATTTCTGGCTTCGCTACTTACTCTGTGACCTTGGACAAGTTCATTTGGAAATCATTTACTAAATATTTTTTGAGGATCTATGGGTCTTGTTATAGGAGCTGACCAAAGAGTTATAAATATTACAGAAGTAAACAATACTGTCCATGTTAGAGCCCTAGAAGAGTAGTTGAAACACGGAAAATATTTGGTAAATTCTAGTTTCTAAAATTTCCTTGTTCATCTGAACATAGAAGACATAAGTTTTATTTCTATTCCTTTGGAATTCCCAGGAAGTGAGTCAATTTCCCAATGGGACTCTGATTTAGCAAACATGAGGCAGTTTCTACAAGCAGAGTGGAAACCCTAAGGTTTCTAAGTATGTGTGTGTATATATGTGCATGAGGCATCATGTGTGTAGGTGGGGAGAAGGAGGCCTGGTCCAAGATAGCATGGGCAATACAGCCAGATGGAGATTGAAAATACCCACTGTGCACTGAGTGGGGTGTAACTATTACAGATTGCACTATAGGAATAATGAATCTCTGATGGTCTCTTGAAATCACCACTGTCCCTGATATTCTTGCAGGCAAGAAGTAAGCTACAGGGATCTCCTCCAATCAGTATTCTGTCTGGATTTACCCAGCCTGCTTTGTGGAGCCTCTTCATTTCTGATGTCAAGCAATGTAGTAACCAATCCAGCAGATACTGTAGATTTCTTTCCCACTAAATGAGCAAAAGAATCTGCTCATGTCCACACACTTGTGGGGGCTTGTTCAGACATGACAAATGTATACACACACACACATACACACTTACTTTTAAACCTTTTTTTTATTATTTAAGTATAATTAAGATACAATGCTGTATTAGTTTCAGGTGTACAACATAAGTGTTTCAACAATTCCACCTGTATTACATAATGCTCACTACAATAAAACACCCACATACTTTTCAAAACTTATGATTAGGGCTTGGAGTAAAGAACATTGAGAAAATAAATACTAAAATTCATTTTATTTTCTTCTAAGGGAGAAAAACGATTTAACCATATCCTCTTATTTAGAATTACAGATAACATCTTTTAATTCTTTATTGATTTTTTAAATTAAATTGTTATCAGAATGACCTAAAAGCATCTTAAAAGCTATCCTCTAGAATCTTCCACAATACCCCAAGTACATCGATCTAAAGTTTTGTCAATCACATGAAGGTTTTCCAGCTTCCAAATAAATTCTGGTGGCATTGGGATGCTGCAGAAAGAGAAATGGGCTGAAAGTCAGGAGGTGGGTCCTAGTTTTTGGTCAGCCGAAATCAATAATTATCTTGAGAAAGCCACCAACCGCTTGTCTTAGAAGAAGGCTCTAAAACTCTCTGGAAGTTAATATCCTCACCTGAGAAATAAAGGTGTTGGTGTAGATGACCTCAAATGCTCTTTCCACTTGATCCTTAAAAATGGCCTGGCTAACATGCCACAGACAATCTAAGTGATTTACATTCATTGTTTCACCTAATCTTTGTAATGACCTTTGTCACTCACATTTACAAATGAAAGCCTAGAGAAGTTAAGAAATTTGCCTTGAGATCTCATAGCTAGTAAATGGTTGTCATACCCAGCCCAAGTTTTTAACTGTCAAACTCTTTAGCAAACTAAAATAGCACCTGTATGTCCAGACTTGACACTGGCTCGGTAAGAAGACATAAACACAAATAAAATAGAGTCTTCCTTATTCTTACCAGTTCAAGTCAAACTTGGGAAACAAACATACAAATAAACAAAAATATTTGAAGTAATTGGATTTCTGTGTACTGCTCTCTAAATAATAATTCGGTAAAGGAAGAGAGAATTGTAGGCTTGAAATTTATAAGATGAGGTGGGATTAGGAGAATGATCTTCAAATATGCATAACATTGAAACAAAGGAGATATAGGGGACTGCCATAGATTGTGAATATATCAAGACCAAAGGCAAAATGGTACAGGCAGTGATGAGGCTGTGTGTGAGCTATGAGGTATGCATTAGGAAATTAACTTGGAAAGATACAGAATGGGTGTAGGTATAAGCGATCTTCAAATCTCTAAGCGAGAAGTGAGAAATTGCTGGTAAGCTTTTAAGCAGGGAGTGACTCTGAGTAAATACATTATCATGCATGCGTTAGGTCAGGCTATGTATTGAAGGGGACAAAGAAAGAAACTGTGGTAGATTTGTGGAACTGAGTTACAGACCAGAGAGCAGGAAAGAAAAGGAGTTCATTCTGAATGATGTTTGAAAGACAGAAATAGATTAAATAGATTAAATGAGATATTTTAAAAAGGTAGTACGAAAGAAGGCTGTTTTACTGGATTTCCAATAAATCTTAATATTGCCATACTTCTCTACTTAAGAAATAAGAAGGGATTTGTGGGTGAAGGAAACAAAGAGGGGAGAACTCTAGAACTTTTTTGGGAGCTAGGACTCAGTAGAAGGGGGCATTTGAAGAAGTGGAATGTCTGAAAATACAGAGGTGTATTGCTATGATTAAAACTGCCTCTATTAATCCAAAATCTTCTCTGAAGTCTGCAATACATGCAAGGATTTCTGAATGTTCCTTTTTGTTTCCTTTCTCCACCCCACCCCCCACCCCCCACTTTTTGGTGGAAATCAAGAACAGGGGGCTGAATGACTCATATGGATGAGATTTTGTACAACTTGACAGCAAAGACAGTGAGATGAAAGACACTGAGCTAATCTAAACATTGGGAGGTAAGTCATAACATGAGAATCTGCCCTACCCACCCCAAACACATCTTCACCTTACCTCCTCCTTAAAATTTGCATTAGATTTTCAATAGGATGCAGAATGGGAATTAGTCCAGTTTTACCCCGATCTGAAGGGGAAAAGATGATCATAGCTGATGAACTGTAATCAAGAGAATTAGAAAAGATAGATAACTCTATTAAAAGCAATCTGAATGAAGTAGGACAGTTCTAATCCTATGAGATCAATTCATAGCATGATTATTAACATATCATCTTATTTAAATTATCTTTTTATGAAAGTCCTTTGAAACCTTTAAAAATGAGGAAGATAGGATAAAGACAAATGCTTTTCTTTTTTTTTTTAATTTAAGTTCAATTAGCCAACATAAAGTACAACAGTAGTTTCAGATGTAGAGTTCAGTAATTTATTAGTTGTATATAACACCCAGTGCTCATCACATCACATGCCCTCCTTAATGCCCATCATTCAGTTACCCCATCCCATTGCCCACCTCCCCTTCAGCAACCCTCAGTTTGTTTCCCATACACTGGGTCTTTAGGAATCTATGTATTTGACAGTCAACATTTATTGAGTATTAGTTACCTTAATAGATCCTGTGGGAAGATGCAAAGGATACTTGTAGTCTCTGTCCTTGAGACACAGAGTTTATTTCAGATACATGGAGATACATGGAGTTCTTGTCTATTGCAGAAAGGGTAGTAGCATGGAATTTCAGCTTTTGAACGGAAGTTAGAGTACTATACTATTTTCTAAAGCAGCTATTTAAAAATTATATATGTATGTGTATGTGTGTGTGTGTGTGTGTGTATATATATATATATATATATATATATTAGATGTTCAAGAAGCACCCATTAGCCTCTGTTTTTAATTATAATCTGAGGAAAGATTAAGAGAATTCTAGATATATCGGAGTCAGTAACCTATAATTATCGTGATTAGAACTTGAATGTGTGTGTGTTGGGGAGAAAAAAGGAGAGTAAAGAAGGGTTCAGATGATAGTATTAAAACTTAAGAGAGAAGTTGGGGATTTTTTTTTCCCATATAACAGAGTACTTTTTTAGGCATTAAAACTTTTTCAACTAGTTTAGGAAGCTGGAAAAATTACTAAATCAGATTCATATTTGGAAGCTATTGAGTTTTTTTCCCCCTCCTTCATTTGTATATATGTCCTCCAAGTTCAGTACTAGGCGACCATATGATTTCATTCTCAAAATAAATGTGTTATATTCTAGCATAATATTAAGATTCCATGAAGTTTTCATTCATTTTAAACCTTCAAGAAGGAGAAACTTACTCCTTCAATGGAAGCCCAAGTTATTTGTGGAAAGTTTGGGCTATGTAAAAAAATTCTGAATTGAATCAAAATCTGTCTGCCTATGATTTCCATATATTTGTACCAGTTGATCATTTAGAAATACAAATCAAATACGTTTATCCCTTTTTCTTAAGAGACCTGAAATATTTGAAACTACCTGCATATCATACCAACTTCCGTTCTCTTCCAACTCCTTGTTTCCTATCCCTCAAGCTAAAAGTATTCATTTTCTTCTGTTCTTTATGGGATATGATTTGAAGTTCTTTAATTTACAAACAAAACAAAACAAAACAAAAAACAAAAATACCTCCCACAAAAAACCCCAAAAAATAAGTGTGGCAATATCCTTCAATATCACAATTAAGACAGAATATTTCAAGGGTCATTTAGTCATTCATCCATTCATTCAAGAAAATATTTACTGAATAACCACTAGAGCACTGTGTTTGATACTAAGGATAAAGCAGTGGACACAATTGATTAAAATACTTAACCTCATGGAATTTACATTCAAGTGGGGAGGAGAGAAAATATATGAGATAAATAATATTAAGTAACTTAGAGAGTGATAAGTACTTGAGAGAGGAAAATAAAGTAGGACAATCATATAAAATGGGGATGGAGGAAATGGTGTTATAGTCCTTGGCTAAAATGACCAGGGGAGTCCTCACTGAGAAGGTAAGTGTATTAGTCTGGTTTTCCAGAGAAAGAGAACAAATAGGATATAAGGACATATTGTTACATCTATCTATCCATCTATCTATCTATCTATCATCTATCACTTATTGATCATGAACTTTGTTTACGGAATTGATTGATGTGGTTATGAAGGCTGAGAGGTCCAATGCTTTGTAGTTGGCAAGCTGGAGACCCAGGAGAGCTGATGGTGAACTCCAGTCTGACTCTGAATCCAAAGGCAGAAGACCAATGTCTTATTTCAAGGACAATCAGGCAGAAAGAACACATTTTCCCTTACTCAGCCTTTTTGTTTTCCTACCTAAGCCTCCAGTGTCTAGGATGAGACCTACCTCACACTGGTGAGGGCCATTCTAGTCTATGTTGAGATAAACATCCAGGAATTACCAACATATAGATGGGGTTTAAATGGAAGAGTTTAGACAATATCACTAGGGAAGTGAGTGATGTTAAAGAAGAGCTCAAGATGCAGCCCTGAAAACTTGAAACCCCAGGGTGGATGACCCACAGAGAACTGGAGATAGTGCGTCCTATCTTCATACCCCTTGTTCTGAAGCCCCCTAAGATCATATTTGTCCTTATGGCAGTTCCACTGTACCATGGACTTCTACTGTGCTTTTTGTTCCTGACTTTCTCACCTATACACTCTCAGACTTTCTTAGATTCATGGAAATCTGTTTTGTGTCACTCCTAAATTGCATCCTTTTCCTCCCTGTCAATCCTGCATGTTGTATTCACCTTGCAGGGGCAGATGGATCCCCCCCACCCCACGAAGCTTGGTTGAACATGGAGACTGATGATGCTACGAGTTCATACCAAGAGGATATAAAAAGATTTATGCACAGTTAAGGTCTCCTGAGAGATGAGGGCAGTCCCCTCAAGCAGAACTGAAATGGCTTGAGGAAGCAAGGAAAAGAGTTGGCTTCTGATGTTTGTTTTGGTTAGAAGTCGGGGCTTGGTGGGAATTTCTATGCACAAGAAGAGGCTTGCATGGTTTGAATCTTTTGCCAGAGCCAAAGAAAGAAGCACTCAGGCTTTCTTAAAAGCTTGCCCAGGGATGCCTGGGTGGCTCAGTTGGTTAAACATCTACCTTCTGCTCAGGTCATGATCCCAGGGTCCTGGAATCAAGTCCTGAATCAGGCTCTCTGCTCAGCAGGAATCTTGCTTCTCCTTCTCCTTATCTCTCTCTCTCCCTGACAAATAAAAATAAAAAATAAAAAATCTTAAAGAAAAAAAAGCTTACCCAGGTGTAGAGAAAAAGGGGAAGAGGGTGGGGTGAGGAATAAAATGTGTCAGCAAACATCAAAAAATGGAGTCAGAGTTCCTCTTATAGCCTGGTTTTGTGCCACTAATATTCTGGACTTTGGTTCAGGATCATTCTTTTATTCTTATTAAACCCAATCTTGTTAAATTCAGTCTGTTATCCCAAGGCACCAAAACCGATTGGAGCCTTATTTTTTTGAGTAGTGTTTTTGCAATACTAGCAAGCTATTTATCATTGAAAAATGCAATGACTATAACCTCAAAATTTTTAATGATGTGGCATCCAACTCAGCTATTTCTTCTGGGTTGACATAAACCATAAACTATGCTATCCTTTAGCATAGCCAATGGCTAATTCACCAAGTTAACCTAGCCCCCAACCTTATTATTCTAGATTGCTCAAAGACATTTTGATCAGATTATGAGCACGTGAACCCTCTAATGTAAGCCCAGATGATCTTCTGGAGTAATAATGGCCTATCATATTAATAATGTTATCAAGGGAGAAAATATGGCTTGAATTTGCTTTTTGATCAGCCATGCAGAATGCTGCTAGGAACCAATCACAGATTCACCTCCCTATAGATTTTTAATATTTTAATATTTATATTTACATAAATATAAATATATTTATATTAATATTTTTAATATTAATAATATTGCTGTTAGTACCCAGTGATAATTTTAAAATATTTATATTTTTAATATTAATAATATTGCTGTTTAGTACTCAGCAATCTTGCAAATTATTTTCATCATGGTTTATAATTCATCATTGTCAGGAGGTATGATTTTATTTAGAATAGAAACGTGTTGACCAATAAAGTCTTTACCCTCTTGCGGCCTCAATTTCTTCCAATAGTGTTTAGTCTGAGTTTGGGAGGTTGAAAAACGTAATCTTTATGTCATTTTATCATTAGTTCAAAGTCATGGCCTTCTCTTGCTCCCCCCCAAAAATAAATAAATAAAAGTTGCTTTGATATTTTAAATTCCCCCCCAGAATCTCAGCTCATTCAAGAACTTCATCTCCCTAAAATGAGTCTTACTGGGTCTGCCATTCTCTTATTTATGTTCACTTACTCATTCATTCATTCAATTGGCAATACTTTCTATTTGCTGTGTTCTTGGCACTGTATTATCAAGAAGATAAATAAGATAGATAAGGATACTTTCCAATTGTATTTTTCTTTTTAAAATATCTGTAGCTACTTTTTAAGTTTTCTTTGCACTTTCCTCCTCATTTTATTATTTGTAATTGTACTCAAAATTGCATTTTTGAGAACATGACGTTTATTTTGAGTTTTAATTAATTTATTTTTTTTCAGCGTAACAGTATTCATTGATTTCACACAACACCCAGTGCTCCATGCAATACGTGCCCTCCCTATTACCCACCACCTGGTTCCCCCAACCTCCCACCCCCGACACTTCAAAACCCTCAGGTTGTTTTTCAGAGTCCATAGTCTCTTATGGTTTGCCTCCCCTTCCATTTTTTTTTTTTTTATAAACATATACTCTATTTTTATCCCCAGGGGTACAGGTCTGTGAATCTCCAGGTTTACACACTTCACAGTACTCACCATAGCACATACCCTCCCTAATGTCCATAACCCCCTCCCCCTCTCCCAACCCCACCTCCCCCCAGCAACCCCGTTTGTTTTGTGAAATTAAGAGTCATTTATGGTTTGTCTCCCTCCCAATCCCATCTTGTTTCATTTATTCTTCTCCTACCCCCCTAACCCCCCATGTTGCATCTCCACGTCCTCATATCAGGGAGATCATATGATAGTTGTCTTTCTCCGATTGACTTATTTCACTAAGCACGATACCCTCTAGTTCCATCCACGTCGTTGCAAATGGCAAGATTTCATTTCTTTTGATGGCTGCATAGTATTCCATTGTGTATATATACCATCTCTTCTTTATCCATTCATCTGTTGATGGACATCTAGGTTCTTTCCATAGTTTGGCTATTGTAGACATTGCTGCTATAAACATTCGGGTACACGTGCCCGTTCGGATCACTGCGTTTGTATCTTTAGGGTAAATACCCAGTAGTGCAATTGCTGGGTCATAGGGTACTTCTATTTTCAACATTTTGAGGAACCTCCATGCTGTTTTCCAGAGTGGTTGCACCAACTTGCATTCCCACCAAAAGTGTAGGAGGGTTCCCCTTTCTCCGCATCCTCGCCAGCATCTGTCATTTCCTGACTCATTAATTTTAGCCATTCTGACTGGTGTGAGGTGATATCTCATTGTGGTTTTGATTTGTATTTCCCTGATGCCAAGTGACGTGGAGCACTTTTTCATGTGTCTGTTGGCCATCTGGATGTCTTCTTTGCAGAAATGTCTGTTCATGCCCTCTGCCCATTTCTTGATTGGATTGTTTGTTCTTTGGGTGTTGAGTTTGCTAAGTTCCTTATAAATTTTGGATACTAGCCCTTTATCTGATATGTCGTTTGCAAATATCTTCTCCCATTCTGTCAGTTGTCTTTTGGTTTTGTTAACTGTTTCCTTTGCTGTGCAAAAGCTTTTGTTCTTGATGAAATCCCAATAGTTCATTTTTGCCCTTGCTTCCCTTGCCTTTGCCGATGTTCCTAGGAAGATGTAGAACTTGTACAGGAATTCAGTAAAGTGTCAGGATATAAAATCAATGCACAGAAATCAGTTGCATTTCTGTACACCAACAACAAGACAGAAGAAAGAGAAATTAAGGAGTCAATCCCATTTACAATTGCACCCAAAACCATAAGATACCTAGGAATAAACCTAACCAAAGAGGCTAAGAATCTATATGCAGAAAACTATAAAGTACTCATGAAAGAAATTGAGGAAGACACAAAGAAATGGAAAAATGTTCCATGCTAATGGATTGGAAGAATAAATATCATGAAAATGTCTATGCTACCTAAAGCAATCTACACATTTAATGCAATCCCTATCAAAATACCATCCATTTTTTTCAAAGAAATGGAACAAATAATCCTAAAATTTATATGGAACCAGAAAAGACCTCGAATAGCCAAAGGAATATTGAAAAAGAAAGCCAAAGTTGGTGGCATCACAATTCCAGACTTCAAGCTCTATTACAAAGCTGTCATCATCAAGACAGCATGGTACTGGCACAAAAACAGACACATAGATCAATGGAACAGAATAGAGAGCCCAGAAATAGACCCTCAACTCTATGGTTAACTAATCTTCGACAAAGCAGGAAAGAATGTCCAATGGAAAAAAGACAGCCTCTTCAATAAATGGTGCTGGGAAAATTGGACAGCCACATGCAGAAAAATGAAATTGGACCACTTTCTTACACCACACACGAAAATAGACTCAAAATGGATGAAGGGCCTCAATGTGAGAAAGGAATCCATCAAAATCCTTGAGGAGAACGCAGGCAGCAACCTCTTCGACCACAGCCGAGAACATGACATTTTTTTAAAGATTTTTATTTATTTATTTGACAGAGATCACAAGTAGGCAGAGAGGCAGGCAGAGATTGAGAGGGGAATGCAGGCTCCCCGCTGAGCAGAGAACCCGATGTGGGGCTCAATCCCAGGATCCTGGGATCACAACCTGAGCCGAAGGCAGAGGCTTTAACCCACTGAGCCACCCAGGCGCCCAAGAACATGATATTTTTGAGTCATAATCTCTTTAGGAGTCTCATGCCATGAATAATACATATCTTTGTTCTAAACGTTTTGAAGACATTCACATAGTGCAGAGTGTACAATCCATGATGTCCAGTCTTCCTTTTCATGGACAAAAATAAAATCAGGATCTCATGGTCCCTTTTTTTCAAAATCCACATTATTTTCACTTTACCAATCAGTTCTTCTTACTGTCAGAACCAGGTACAACCTGGTAATTTCTTCTAGCTCTGTCCTTTCTTCTTAGAGATTAAATCGTCATTATTGATATTTAAGCACCTTTACATGGTTGACTTTTAGCCAAATAAAATGGGCAGTTGAAGTCTTCTTTCACTGTTCTTAAGGACAAAAGCCTTGCTTGTCTTGTTCACCCCTAATATCCACACCACGTTGGGTGCTCCATAGTGGTCACTATTATTTTTTTTATTTATTCAGTACTCTCTAGTGTGCTTCTGTCTTCAGAGAATGAAGATTTCAGTGCAGATGTTAATTTTCTTACCTTTAGCACTACTCCATTGCTCCTTTTAAAACTGCTTCTTTTGAGTGAGACAAATCCTTCTATCATTATGTTCTAATTTTGGAATGATTCATCACATCTTACAGACTTATTTTTTTAATAACTTCATTCATTCAACTAATACCGAATGCCTATAATAAGAATAGTAATAAGTTATTGAGCATTAACTGTGTGACAGGGAGTTTTTAAATTACTTCATATGAATTAACTATTTGATTTTTGTTTTATTTTTTAAAATTTTTTCAGTGTTCCAAGATTCTAAGACTCATTGTTTATGCACCACACACCCAGTGTCCCATGGGTGCCCTCCATAATACTCACCACCAGGCTCACCCAACCACTCACCCTCTCACCTCCAAAACCTTCAGTTTGTTTCTCACAGTCCACAGTCTCTCATGCTTCGTCTCCCCCTCCAATTTATCCCAATTCACTTTTCCTTTCCTTCTCCTAATGTCCTCAATGTTATTCCTTATGCTCCACAAGTAATTGAAACCATACAATAATTGACTCTCTCTGCTTGATTTATTTCACTTAGCATAATATCCTCCAGTCCCATCCATATTGGTACAAAAGTTGGGTATTCATCCATTCATCCAAAGTATCTTGTTTATTTATTTTCCATCTGCTTATTATATGAATGGAGGTGTAATATTCCATTGTATTTATGGACCATATCTTCTTTATCCATTTGTCTGTTAAAGGGTGTCTTGGCTCTTTCCACAGTTTGGTGATTGTGGACATTGCTGCTATGAACATTAGGGTACAGATGGCCCTTCTGTTAACTACATCTGTATCTTTGGGGTAAATACCCAGCAGTGCAATTGCAGGGTCATAGGGTAGCTCTATTTTTAATTTTTTGAGGAATCTCCACACTGTTTTCCAAGTGGCTACACCAACTTACATTCCCACCAATAGTGTAAGAGGGTTCCCCATTCTCCACATCCTCTCCAACACTTGTTTCCTATTCTGTTAATTTTGGCCATTCTAACTGGTATGAGATGGTATCTCAATGTGGTTTTTATTTGAATTTCCCTGATGGCTAATGATGAATATTTTTTGTGTGTGTCTGTTAGCCATTTGTATGTCTTTTTTGGAAAAATGTCTGTTCATGTCTTCTGCCCATTTTTTGATGTGATTATCTGTTTTGTGTGTGTTGAGTTTGAGAAGTTCTTTATAGATCTTGGATATCAGCCCTTTCTTTGTAGTGTCATTTGAGAATATCTTCTCCCTTTCCATGGGTTGCCTCTTTGTTTTGTTGACTATCTCCTTTGCTGTGCAGAAGTTTTTGATCTAGATGAAGTCCCAAAAGTTCATTTTTCCTTTTGTTTCCTTTGCCTTTGGAGATGTGTCTTGAAAGAAGTTTCTGTGGCCAATGTCATAGGAGTTACTGCCTATGTTCTCTAGGATTTTGATAGATTTCTGCCTCACATTGAGGTCTAAAGACAAGGTAATAATACACAAAGATTATTTGATCTTTATAATCTAACTACCATAGAGGGATAGTAAGAACATTCTCCAAGGTCACATAGATTTTAAGAGGAGGAATATGACCATATTCTGGGTATAGGCAATTTAGCAATGGATAAAATGAAGAAGATTCCTTTTTATAAGGAATTTACATTCCAGGGAAATATGCAGATGGAAAGTAAACAAACAAGATACTTTCAGATGATAGGTAGTATGAAGAAAAGTAGGTGTGGGATGTGGTAGAATGACAGGGGACAATAGAACTCTATCAGATTGTCAGAGAAGCCTCTCTGGAGAAGTTACTAACTGTGGGTCAGCCAGGATACTTTCATCTGCAAGTAACAAACAAACTGAGCACAAAATAGTTTAAATGATAGAAGAATTAGTTATCTTACATAAGAAAGATGTCTTAAGATAGAAGGGCTCTAGGATTAGCTAGAGACTAGTGGATGTAAGAAAATACTGGTTCTTACATACCTATTTTGGCATGTGGATTAGCTACTTTCTTGCTTGCAAGATGAGAACATCACTTCTAGGCATTCCATACTCAGGCACCTTAGGCTAAGTCCTTAGGTAAAAATGACAACTTCTTTCCATAGGTCTCTTTCTCTCTGTCTCTCTCTCTTTCACAGACAGACAGACAGACACACACACACACACACACCAGCAAGAATTCTCTGTTCCCAGAAGACTTTGCATTGCATCTATTGACCCAAATTGTATCACCTGCATGGGAAATGAAATTACCGGGACTGGCCTAGAGTTTAAGACTTAAGCTAATTAAGGTTCAGCTCCTGGAACTGGGATTTGAGTCACTTTTCTTTTTTTTTTTTTCTTTTTTAAGATTTTATTTATTTATTTGACAGAGATCACAAGTAGGGAGAGAAGCAGGCAGAGAGAGAGAGAGGAGGAAGCAGGCTCCCCGCCAAGCAGAGAGCCCGATGCGGGGCTCGATCCCAGGACCCTGGGATCATGACCTGAGCGAAAGGCAGAGGCTTTAACCCTCTGAGCCACCCAGGCGCCCCTTGAGTCACTTTTCTAAAGTACAGAATGACCAGAGAAAATTAAACAACCAAAAAATTAGTGAAAAAAGAGGGCATAGATTTAAATAGGCAACCACAAGTGCCTATGATATGCTGAGTCCTGAGCAATGAGAAGGAGTTAACCATATGAAGATCTGGGGAAGGGCACTCCAGAGAAGGGAAAAAAAGGTGCAAGTCCTTGAGAATAGAAAGTATCTTAGTATGTTTAAGGAACAGAAAGATGTGGAGTTGAAACAGTGTTATTAGTAACAGGGGAAAGGGAAAAGGTAAGAAGTGAAATAGCGTAGTGTTTAAGAATCGACTCCCTTTTTTTCTTTTTCTCTTTTTTACCTAGCATCTAGTGCCTAGGTTCAAATATAGACCTGCCATTTGTTATTTATTTGGCTTTGCACAAATTACCTTACCTATCTGTGTCTCAGTTTCTGCATCTTTAAAGTAAGTATGAGTAATACACAACTTAAGCAATTATTCAAAGATGAAAAACAAGACATAAATAATGATTACAACAGGGTCTGGAATATATAGGTATTCAGTAAATGTTAACTATCATTATTATATCATTGGTTCAGATTTCATATCATGAGGGCTTCATAGACCATAGTAACATATTTTTATTTTATGCAAATTAAATATGAAATCATAGTAATAGTTCAAGCAGGGAGTGAGGGAATGTGATTTGAATTTTTAAAGAATAATTTTTTCTGCCATGCATAGATTGGAGTATGGGGTAGGAGAGGAGTAGATGTGGTATAGTTTGCAGGACTTTGCAGTAACTTAGGTCAGGTAGGTTTGACTAGGGTGAAATAATTGGGGAGGGAGGCAGGGCTAATGGAACTTGTTAATAGTTTATACCTGAGTTTGTGGTTAAGTTTGTAGTTAAAGTTTTATCTAAGTTTGTAATTATGTGAACTTGGAAAATTTCTGTATATTTGACTTGGAATGTTGGGGAAGTGGTAATGCTCTTTATTGAGATAAAAGGGCCCATGGGATTCACAAAACTGATAAAGGGATCTATGGAGCAAAAAGGTAGAGAACTTTTAAAATTCCTTGTCCATGAATCTGTTCTTCCACATTTTTCAAGTGACATTTTCTCTTACCTTTCTTCTTGGGAACTCACTTTTCTTCTATTTACACACTTGATCTGATAATAAAACAATTTGTGAAGAAGGTTTTTGTCAAACCAGTTTACCACAGAGCAGAAGTGAGAACATAATGAATCTAACCCTCGCTTGTTGAATATGTCTCAAGCCTTTCAAGGCCCAGCTGTTCAAGTTTAGTAAGCGACTCTCATGAGAAGTGATTCGTAGTTATTTTCATTTTTATTTTCCTTATCATTTCCTTCCAGCTGTTGGTGCCTATTTTTTCCTGTAGGTAGAAAATAATTTTATTTATTTAATTAATTTTTTTAAAGTGGTGGGGAGGGACAGAGGAAGAGAGAGAATCATAAGCAGGCTCCATGCCCTCTATGGAGCCCCATGCAGGGCTCAATCTCAAGACCCTGAGATCATGATCTAAGCTGAAATCAGGAGTCTGACATTTAACTGACCGAGCCACCCAGGCACTCCTGCAGGTAGAAAATCATTTTAATTTCTTTTGTTCTCAGAGTCAAGATGGAAGGTGGATAAGCTGGCCATTTCAGTTGAACCCTATTGTGTTCTTTTGAGGTGGTCAAGGTGATCTTCATATTGTTCAGATATATGCCTCTCTCCTACATGTCTCTACTCCCTAACAATGTCCTGTGAAGCCGTGATCTGTGTGGGCATCCAGTTTTACATATCACATAGATTTTTCTTTCATACATGTCTTACTGAAGACCAGCAGCACTTAAGGAAGTCCATGAAGTTCTTGCAAATGATTCACACCTTATTGCATTTTGAAGACAACGTAACAAAACCAAAGCCTTTAGATATAATTGTTTTTGGCAAGGACCATTTTGTGTTTGTTTGGCTCAGCAAGTACTATAACTCAGAGAATATACACAGTTGATCAATGTATTTAAATATTGGAGTGCCACTATTACTTGGGCACATAAATTATTTTTTCCAGTGGTGATGATGAAATGAACTAAATCATTCTTTTCTACTTTTCTTCCTTATGGTGAAAATTACTAGATCAGTCATAACCTTTTTTGGTCGCAAAATACAGAAATCCAACTTGAACTAATTTTGGTGGAGAATCTAGGCTTAAGAATTAAAAGATGAGTTAAAGAAATTTTTACAAGGCAAGGAGCAATTCCAGGAATATTAGGGACTGGCATTTGAACTCTGCCAAGATTTGCTTTCTTTCCATCTCTCATCTTTTTTTTTTTTTTCCCAGAACACTTTCCACTAACAGAAAGCTTTAAGGCTGCATCTTCCCAGATTTAGCATCAGAAAGCAAGGGATCCTACCTCTTAGGTACAAAATGAAAAATATTAAAGAAGAATAGTGGTCTTAGATCAGAAGCCCAACCATGGTCAAATTGCTGTGAAAAAAGAGCCAAGATTATGGAGTATTTAGCAGCTCAGACCATAAACCCACAGTTGGTTAAGGGGCATTTCCCCCAAAAATGAGGGATGTGGTTCTCTAAGGAAGAGAGGGCTACTAGACAAAACCAAAACAAAATAATTAAAAACCCAAGCGGCAAGTGGTCACTAAAATTGTTCATTTTTGCAATGACCAGTGGGAATAAGAAGTTATCTCAGCAACTAGGGAATAAAGATTTACTGGTTCAGAAGTTGGGCATACCTCTTCTTAGTTTTTAGTCCCAGAGGGTTAAACTCATTGGGTGATTTTCTTAACATACTTAGATATCTAATTCAAGATCAGCACTTTTCCAGCAATCAAGTCCCATTGAATAGTTTCACTTCCTTTACGTCTTTGTCTTAATTTAGAGAAGTCTATTATTTTCTCTTTGTCTATTGTGCCTCAGGGACATTCCTTTTCAAGAAGTCATTTAGTATATAACCTATCTGAACTGCTTTGGGGGTTAATCAGTATTTTTTTTGCATACTAATAACTGGTTGATAGACTAAAACAGAATTGTTTGGAATAAATAGACATATCTGGAAGGGGTTTTATTTATAGTTGGAGTAATTCCTCATATTATAGACAAAATGAGATTCAGAGAAGGTAAGTGATTTTCCCAAGGTCACATCTCTGATTACAAACAAGTCTGCATTAAAATCCCAAGACCACCCACCTGACTTCCATAGTTTTGTGTCATTTCCATTGCCTCAGGTTTAGTGAAGAAAATGCAAGAATAAATTCAACAATAATAAATGTGAAGATCATATTGGATTATCCCAGTTCACTTTGAAAAACACTTGTTGCCATTAGGACTTAGAATATAAAGCAGGCTTGATAAATAAGAGGTAAAAGGGAGGTGCCTGGGCAGAGAGACACTTGCCTCCTCTGGTAGGCAGAACCCTCAATGTTGAGAATATTATGAGCAACATAGGAACTCTCAGAGGAGCTACCTCCTCTGAGATTGACCCAGGTCCAATCAGATTCTATTTATCATATACCTCCCTAAGCAGTCCCTTTATTTGGCTTTGCCACTGCTGTGGCAACCCACCATCACCATAGTGATCTGTCTAAAATGCAAATTGGATTGCATCATGCTCCAACTTAAAATAGTTCAATGTCTACCCCTTCCTGCAACCACATGGTATAAAGTTCATTTCCTTCATCCCAGCATACCTCTCTGGCTCTTGGGTCTCTATCTATGCTAACCCTCACCCTTGACTTTTAAGAATTGGAACTCCTAGAAGTGAACACCATGGAATCTTACTCATCTGCACACATCTGATAATGTGCAAATATTTATTGAACTGAATCTCTTTTGAATCTAGACTAAGTCTACACATCAGACGAAAAAAACCCTCTTAGTGAATAATTCACTGTTTTATAGACAAAACTTAAGTCATTGCTCATGTTTCACTTCCTTAGTCTTCTGAGACTAGATTTATTGCAGTTGTGATATTATAAGCAACTCATTAAGTAAATGGAATTGGAATTTTGCAGTCTGGCTTGCAGCTTAACACAAGGCAAAGAAGTTTTTTTATTTAGTTTTTAATGTTCCGGGACTAGTTAGGTTTTTCCCTTTTTGAATCTTTTATACATTTTTGGTCCAATTGAGTTCTGAAAAAGAGTGAATGAAATATGTAAAACTACTAAGGGCCAGAAGACTGTAAGTCCTGATGAACACAGATACGAATCATTGACAGAAGACAGGGGTAACTCAGAGATGCCTGGGTGGGAGTTCACAGGCTCTGATGTTTGGGGACCTCTCTAATATGGAAAGTCTTTCTGCCTTGCTCAGTTGTCAATTAGAAGTTGAAGCTGAGGCTGTCCTTTTCACGGAAGGGGTCAAGATTATTTTGAGATTGTTAGTGAACGTGTTTCTTGAGATATATGTAAAACTGGAGAGGTTTTTTTTGTTTGTTTGGTTTTTGTTTTTTGTTTTCATAAGCACTATTCTCAGATACTCCTTAGAATAAAATAGAGTCAATTAAATATTTATTTTTTTTAAAGATTTTATTTATTTATTTGACAGACAGAGATCACAAGTAGGCAGAGAGAAGAGAGAGAGAGGAGGAAGCAGGTCCCCTGCTGAGCAGAAAGCCAAATGCCGGGCTCGATCCCAGAACCCCGGGATCATGACCTGAGCCGAAAGCTGAGGCTTTAACCCACTGAGCCACCCAGGCGCCCCAATTTAATATTTCTTGAGTGGAATGTAGGGAACTTAAGGAAATGAGAAAAGATAGGCCTAATTTAGTGGCACTAACTCTACTGTGGGAGGTAGAATTTAGCGAAGTTCAACCATGGTCCAAATTGCACTGTCTTCAAGGAGAACATTTTGGTTATGATCAGTGTATAGAATGGAGACTAATTTGCAAGGTTGGTGGTGGGCAGGGAGGGGTGAGTTTTGACTATGGATACATCCAGGTATTAACTTTCTGTGGCAAGACTGATTCTGGGTCCTGCCACCTAATCACATTGGTCTAAGATTGTCTTTGGAGCTGGGTGAGACTGGCTGTCATTGTCAAGCATCAGTGACTCTGAACAGGTAGGAGGCAGAGACTTGAGAGCCTTATTTTCAGGTCATTGGTTTTCTTCCTGTCTCCATCCCTTGAACTGTGTCTGGCACACTGGGATACATTAAAGAATTTATTGCATAAATCATAAATCCCCATTTTTGTTGTATGTATAGTTCAAAAAAAACAGGTGGAGCTTGTTTCAGAGAGATGGTTTCTGAGAAATTCTTAATTTTAGAGCTATTTCTCCTTTCTCCTAAAGGCACACCAACGCTGGCTTCTGGGACTTAATGTCTTCTGGTTATCATATCTCTAGGATCAAGTCCTTGTCCTTTGACTCTCTAGATGCCTTCTACTGTGCCTTCTCCCCTACACCTCAAGGTTGCTTGGCCCCAAATCTGTATCGCCATTCCTACATGTTTCCTACAGTCATGCCCATGTCTCATCTATCTCATGTCATTGTCATCTGGCTCCCCTCTTCCTGGCCATTCTCTACACTTCTGGCTCCATTTCTGTGGAGTCCATGATTCTTTTTAACCATCAAGGCTTAAGAACTTTGGACTCATTCTTTTTTTCTTGGTAGACACTTAATTTCCACATACCCAGTTGGTTAATATGTCCTGCCCATCTTCCTTCTCTTTCTCATTATTGCTTTTTCCTTTTTCTTTTTTGTGATTACCCAGACCCAGACTTTCTATGCCTTATTGTTTAGCCTTTATAGATTATTAGAGCTTCTTATAAATTTTTCTTGTCTGCAGTCTTCTCCATCTACAAATCATCTGCCATTTTGGTGTACGTTAATTTTTCCTAAATAGGTTTTCTAAAGTTACCAGCCTGCTGTTATATATATATATATATATATATATATAATGTTAGGCTCCACTATTTGGCAAAATGCTTTTCAAACCAGTGACCCCATTGTTCCTGTAAACATGTAAAGCCCAATCCTTTTTCCATGGCTTGGTTTATGATGAAGGCTCTGGCCTGGTTTATGATAAAGCTCTTGCCTGGGAACTCTGGCCTTTGCTTTCTGCCACCTGTCAGGGCTCCATTCAAGCATATCTTACCACTTTCATGAAATTTTATGTGACTATTCCACTTTACACTGATGGCATTTTTCACTAACTGTAGCCCTTAGAAGCTGTGCTGTTTTGAATGGTTTACTCTTGTTTTACCTGCAATAACATAAGTTCCTTGACATGAGAGATCTTGCCTCCTGTGTCATTGGTGGTCTCCTCAGTTCAAGCTTAAGTATCTATAATACTCTGAGGGCTTAATAAATATGCTCTCTGCCTAAAAAAAATACTATTGGTACATTTATTTTATTTTGTCATTTCTAATTACCAAGCACTAGATATTTAAAATCTTAAAAAGATACACATTGTTATTTGCAGGTATTTTTTAGTCTTTATTTTCTAGGTAGGATATTTTGAATGGAATTTGCAAAGAATAAAATCGTTACAGAGAAGGGATTCCCTCTGTCTTTTAATAAACTATTTTATAAGTACGCCAAACTAATGTTATCATTATGCTATCATCATTTCAAAACAATATCTTTAGAAGAAAATTTAGAAGGGATGATTTAATATCCAGAATTTTTATAGTCATTATTTTTTTAAAGATCTTTTATTTATTTATTTATTCATCAGAGAGAGAGAGAGAGAGACAGAGACAGAGACAGAGAGAGAGTGAGAGAGCACAAGGAGGGGTAGTAGCAGGCAGAAGGAGAAGCAATAAATGGAATATACTACTAAATAATAAATGGAAATTATAAATTATAAATGGAATATATAAGGGAGTCCCATATGAGACTGGATCCCAGGATCCTGGGCCAAAGGCAGATGCTTAACCAACTGAGCTACCCAAGCATTCTGGTCATTACTTTTTTTAGTTAAAAAATTATGCTGTATTGTTGACACACATTACATTAGTTTCAAGTGCACAACACAGTGATTTGATATAGTCGTCACTTTTATTTTTGTATTTCTATAAGCTAAAAGCAAGTGAACCCTCCTTATTGCTCTCATATCCAGAGTTTTCTGTATTCATCTTGGTCACTTAGTAGTAGTAGTAGTAATAGTGTAATAGTAGTGGTTATAGTAGTGGTATAAGTAACAGTAACAGGAGTAGTAGAGGTAATAACAATAGTAGAAGTAAAAGTAATATCTACCATTCATGTGTGTATTGTGTACCAGCCACTGTGCTTGGTGTGATATATATAATATTCTATTTATTTTTTTTATTATGTTCAATTAGCCAATATATAGTACATCATTAGTTTTTAATGTAGTGTTCAATGATTCATTAGTTGCGCATAACGCCCAGTACTCATCACATCATGTGTCCTTTTATAAAATTTTATATTAATCACCATTAAAAGGTCAATAAACTTGCTCAAGTAAGCTAATAATTTGTCTAAGGACTCCAGTTTGTAGTTGGTAGATCTGGAAGCCAAGCTCAAACCTGTCTAATTTAACTTAGTGAAATCAATGGAGAAAGGCTTTTTGAAAGTATAGATTTTTTATGTATTTTTGTTGAGGTCTTCTTCTGTGCTAGGTCTACATGAGTTTAGTTGAATCCTGAGCTTTCTGAAGGTACTAATGATGCACGGTCTATGCAAACCTGGAGAGAGAATTTGAGCAGTTCAGAGATCTAATGTGGGGAAAATCAGTTCTTACACTCCATGAGTTTTTTAGCAGACATTTAAGCTTGAGTTTTGAGTGAGTTATATTCATATAAACCAAATGTGTACTATTTTGGAGTTCATCTTCATCTTGCTTTTTCAATCTTGAATTAAGAAGTCTTTTCAAAAAGTCCATGAAAGTCCTGAGCACCTCTGCTAACATGCCAGGCACCATTGCCAAAATTGCAGCTTCCCACACTTGTGAATGCCAAAGTCACAGCTGTGGGAAAGTCGGAAGCTGTTGGCGTTTTCAGAGCTGAGCATCTGAAGCCCTTACATTGTGTCACATTTCCTGTGAAATGAACAGACTTTCTTTTCTACCTGGGAGACGTATCTCAGTCCTAAATCAGAGCCATGTGTATTCCTTATGGCTCAAACACTGCAGGCTCAGCCCAGTCATTTATCCCAGACTTGGGCCAAGATTATGGGCTCTGGGGCTGACGACGTATCAGTGGGGTGAAGCCCACTCCAACCACAGAGACTTAGAAAGAGCATCTTAGGTGCTACCAAGCACCTAAGATGAGAGCCGAAGTTGGAAATGAACTTGATTTTACTTATTTGTCAGCTAAGGCAAATGGAATGTCATATTAGTTTACATAATTTTCATTTTCTGTCATAAGAAATCTTTCAAACTCTATTATTTACAATTAAACTTGTTAAAGTGAAATAAAATTAAAAATTCATTTCTTTAGTCATACCAGTCACATTTCAAGTGCTTATTAGCTGTATATGGATAGTCACTATAGTTTTGGAGAATGCTGAAATGACATTTCCATTTATTGCAGAAAATGCTATTAGGTAATACTGGGATCAACTTTAAAATAGTCAACAGATATAGTTGGGATACTTTCCTATCCACTGCTTGATGCTCCATAGTAATGCAGAAATGGACTTTCTTCCTGCCTTCAGCAAATATAATCCTTCAGGGAGCTAAATATGTAAACACAATACAGACACCAACATAGATACATCTGAACACATGGCTGATTCTAGCTGGGAAGTACCTAGAAGCTTCATACACTTGAACAGAATTTTTATGAAGAATAAACTTTTGATTGGAGAAGGGAAAAATAATTCTTGATTGAAGAAAGAGTGTGAGCAACATTACTGGAACATGAAAGTGTACATGAGGAAGCATTCAAGGTAAATAGTATGGTATGTTACAAATAACAACAAACAAAACCCCCCAAAGGGAATGCAAAATTCTGCCTTAACTAATTATCCTTTCCCCTTGAAATTTCCAAAGGGAAAAATGGTAAGCAAGATACCATTTATTAGCTGGGTTACTGCCAGGGCTTCTTATGTTGACTTGTTTGGAATTCACAGCTTATAATAAAGGTTAGTGATAATCTCACCTGATTTCTCAGCACAGATCCAAATTTAGGGACATTTTCATACTTGGCCAGCCATTTTGGAAAGTGAGCTGAGGTGATGCTGGCATATTTTGGCCCACAGGTGAGGAAGGAAGATGAACTAGATGATCCATCTCAGAGTATGGAGGAAATAGGAGGCACATGAGTGAATTGTGTATTGGTGGACACCCTTTTCCCTCTTACAGTGACCTCATCCACCTGTCCTCATGACTCAGGGTCCCAACACCCCATGTTTCATGTATCCAGCAAACTCGTTAAATGTTCTAATGTTTTGTAAAATTTAATTATCTGTTTACTAATGTTTTCTATGTAAGTGATGAAGCAATATGAAAGATGGAAAAAAGGGAATCTGTGTCTTCCTCTTCAGTCTTTTTATCTTTATTTATTTTAACTGTATTATTGTATTGACTTGAGCATCCAATACAAAACTGCATAGCAGAAGTAATAAGTTTTTGTTATTGTTGTTGTTGTTATAGCTGATTTTAAGGAGAATGCTTCAAAGTTCCATCTTTTTATTTGTATTTTATTAACCTATAATGTATTATTAGCCCCAGGGATACAGGTCTGGGAATCGCCTGGTACATACTTCACAGCACTCATCATATCCCATACCTTTCCCAATGTCCATAATCCAACCACCCTCTCCCTACCCCTCTCCCCCTGGCAACCCTCAGTTTGTTTTGTGAGATTAAGAGTCTCTTAAGGTTTGTCTCCCTCCCGATTCCATCTGGTTTCATTTATTCCTTTCCCACCCCCCCCCCCACATTGCCTCTCAACTTCCTCATATCAGAAAGATCATATGATAATTGTCTTTCTCTGTTCGACTTATTTCACTCAGCATAATACCCTCTAGTTCCATCCACATCATCGAAAATGGCAAGATTTCATTTCTTTTGATGGCTGCATAGTATTCCATTATATATATAAAAACACATCTTCTTTATCCACTCATCTACATTCTTTCCATAGTTTGGCTATTGTGGACATTGCTGATATAAACATTCAGGTGCACATGCCCCTTCGGTTCACTACATTTGTATCTTTAGGGTAAATACCCAGTAGCGCGATTGCTGGGTCATGGGGTAGTTCTATTTTCAACTTTTTGAGGAACCTCCATACTGTTTTCCAGAGTGGTTGGACCAGTTTGCATTCCCACCAACAGTGTAGGAGGGTTCCCCTTTCTCCAAATCCTCGCCAGCAATTGTCATTCCCTAACTTGTTAATTTTAGCCATTCTGACTGGTGTGAGGTCATATCTCATGGTGGTTTTGATTTGTATTTCCCTGATGCCAAATGATATGGAGCACTTTTTCATGTGTCTCTTGGCCATCTGGATGTCTTCTTTGCAGAAATGTCTGTTCATGTCCTCTGTCCTTTTCTTGATTGGATTATTTGTTCTTGGGGTGTTGAGTTTGCTAAGTTCTTTATAGATCTTGGATACTAGCCCTTTATCTGATATGTTGCTTGCAAATATCTTCTCCCTTTCTGTCAGTTGTCTTTTGGTTTTGTTAACTGTTACCTTTGCTGTGCAGAAGCTTTTGATCTTGATGAAGTCCCAATTGTTCGTTTTTACTCTTGCTTCCCTTGCCTTTGGCAATGTTCCTAGGAAGAAGTTGCTGCGGCTGAGGTTGAAGAGGTTGCTGCCTATGTTCTCCTCAAGGATTTTGATGGATTCCTTTCTCGCATTGAGGACCTTCATCCATTTTGAGTTTATTTTCATACGTTGTATAAGGACATGGTCCAGTTTCATTTTTCTGCATGTGACTGTCCAATTTTCCCTACACCATTTGTTGGAGACTGTCTTTTTTCCATTGGACATTCTTTCCTGCTTTGTCGAAGATTAGTTGACCATAGAGTTGAGGGTCTATTTCTGGGCTTTCTATTCTGTTCCATTGATCTATGTGTCTGTTTTTGTGCCAGTACCATACTGTCTTGATGATGACAGCTTTGTAATAGAGCTTGAAGTCTGGAATTGTGATGCCACTAACTTTGGCTTTCTTTTTCAACATTCCTCTGGCTATTCGAGGTCTTTTCTAGTTCCATATAAATTTTAGGATTATTTGTTCCATTTCTTTGAAAAAAATGGATGGTATTTTAGATAGGGATTGCATTAAACGTGTAGATTGCTATTTAGGTAGCATAGACATTTTCACAATATTTATTCTTCCAATCCATGAGCAAGGAGCGTTTTTCCATTTCTTTGTGTCTTCCTCAATTTCTTTCATGTGTACTTTATAGTTTTCTGACTACAGATTCTTTGCCTCTTTGGTTAGGTTTATTCCTAGGTATCTTATGGTTTTGGGTGCAATTGTAAATGGGATTGACTCCTTTATTTCTCTTTTTTCTGTCTTGTTGTTGGTGTATGGAAATGCAACTGACTTCTGTGCACTGATTTTATATCCTGACACTTTACTGAATTCCTGTACAAGTTCTAGCAGATTTGGAGTGGAGTCTTTTGGGTTTTCCACATAAAGTATCATATCATCTGCAAAGACTGATAGTTTGACATCCTCCTTGCTAATTTGGATGCCTTTAATTTCTTTTTGTTGTCTGATTGCTGAGGCTAGGACTTCTAGTACTGTGTTGAATAGCAGTGGGGATAATGGACATCCCTGCTGCGTTCCTGACCTTTGTGGAAAAGCTCTCAGTTTTTCTCCATTGAGAATGATATTCGCTGTGGATTTTTCATAGATGGCTTTGATGATATTAAGTTATGTAGCCTCTATCCCTACACTTTGAAGAGTTTTGATCAAGAAAGTGTGCTGTACTTTGTCGAATGCTTTTTCAGCATCTATTAAGAGTATCATGTGGTTCTTATTCTTTCTTTTACTAATGTATTGTATCATATTGATTGATTTGCAGATGTTGAACCAACCTTGCAGCCCTGGAATAAATCCCACTTGATCGTTTTAATGTACTGTTGGATACTATTGGCTAGTATTTTGGTGAGAATTTTCTCATCTGTGTTCATCAAGGATATTGGTCTGTAATTCTCTTTTTGATGGGATCCTTGTCTGGTTTTGGGATCAAGGTAATGCTGGCCCCATAAAAGCATCTTGGAAGTTTTCCTTCCATTTCTATTTTTTGGAACAGTTTCAGGAGAATAGGAATTAGTTCTTCTTTAAATGTTTGGTAGAATTCCCCTGGGAAGTCGTCTGGCCCTGGGCTCTTTTTTGTTGGGAAATTTTTGATGGCTGCTTCAATCTCCTTACTGGTTATAGGTCTGTTCAGGTTTTCTATTTCTTCCTGGTTCAGTTTTGGTAGTTTATTTGTCTCTAGGAATGCATCCATTTCTTCCAGATTGTCAAATTTGCTGGGATATAGTTGCTCATAATATGTTCTTATAATTGTTTATATTTCTTTTCCTTGGTGTTGGTTGTGATCTCTCCTCTTTCATTCATGAGTTTATTTATTTGGGTCCTATCTCTTTTCCTTTTGATAAGTCTGGATAGGGGTTTATCAATCTTATTAATTCTTTCAAAGAACCAGCTCCTAGTTTCGTTCACTTGTTCTATTGTTTTTGTTTTTGTTTTTGTTTGTTTGTTTGTTTGTTTCTGTTTCATTGATTTCTGCTCTCATCTTTATGATTTCTCTTCTCCTGCTGGGTTTAGGCTTTCTTTGCTGTTCTTTGTCCAGCTCCTTTAGGTGTAGGGTTAGGTTGTGTACTTGAGACCTTTCTTGTTTTTTGTGAAAAACTTGTATCACTATATATTTTCCTCTCAGGACTGCCTTTGCTGTGTCCCACAGATCTTGAACTGTTGTGTTTTCATTATCATTTGTTTAAATGAATTTTTTCAATTCTACTTTAATTTCCTGGTTGACCCATTCGTTCTTTAGAAGGATGCTCTTTAGCCTCCATGTATTTGGGTTCTTCCAAATTTCCCCTTGTGATTGAGTTCTAGCTTCAGAGCATTATGGTCTGAAAATATGCAGCGAATGATCCCAGTCTTTTGATACCAGTTGAGACCTGATTTGTGACCAGGATGTGATCTATTCTGGAGACTGTTCCATGTGCACTAGAGAAGAATGTGTATTCTGTTGCTTTGTGATGGAATGTTCTGAATATATCTGTGATATCCATCTGGTCCAGTGTGTCATTTAAGGCCTTTATTTCCTTGTTCTTTTGCTTGGATGATCTGTCCATTTCAGTGGGAGGGGGTGTTAAAGTTCCCCTATGATTATTGTATTATTGTTGATGTGTTTCTTTGATTTTGTTATTAATTGGTTTATATAGTTGGCTGCTCTCATGTTAGGGGGATAGATATTTAAAATTGTTAGATCTTCTTGTTGGACAGACCCTTTGAGTATGATACAGTGGCCTTCCTCATCTTTTATTATAGTCTTTGGTTTAAAATCTAATTTATTTGATATAAGGATTGCCACCCGAGGTTTCTTTTGATGTGCATTAGCATGGTAAATTGTTTTCCACCCCCTCACTTTAAATCTGGAGGTGTTTTGGGTCTAAAATGATTTTCTTGTAGACAGCACTTTGATCGGTTTTGTTTTTTATCCATTCTGATACCCTGTGTCTTTTGATTGGGGCATTTAGCCCATTTACATTCAGGGTAACTATTGAGAGATATGAATTTAGTGCCATTGTATTGCCCAAAAGGTGACTGTTACTGTATATTGTCTCTGTTCTTTTCTGGTCTACTATTTTTAGGCTCTTTGCCTAGAGGACCCCTTTCAATATTTCGTGTAGGGCTGGTTTGGTGTTTACAAATTCTTTCAGTTCTTGTTTGTCCTGGAAGCTTTTTATCTCTCCTATTTTCAATGATAGCCTAGCTGGATGTAGTATTCTTGGATGCATATTTTTCTCATTTAGTGCTCTGCATATATCATGCCAGTTCTTTCTGGGCTGCCAGGTCTCTGTGGATAAGTCTGCTGCCAATCTAATATTTTTACCATTGTATGTTACAGACTTCTTGTCTTGGGCTGCTTTCAGGATTTTCTCTTTGTCACTAAGACTTGTAAGTTTTACTATTGGATGATGGAGTGAGGACCCATTCTTATTGTTTTTGAGGGGGTTTCTCTGTGCCTCCTGGATTTCGATGCTTGTTTCCTTTGCCATATTAGGGAAATTCTCTACAATAATTTGCACCAATATACCTTCTGCTCCCCTCTCTCTTTCTTCTTCTTCTGGAATCCCAATTATTCTAATGTTGTTTCATCTTATGGTATCGCTTATCTCTTGAATTCTTTCCTCATGGTCCAGTAGTGTTTATCTCTCTTTTGCTCAGCTTCTTTTTTCTCCATCATTTGGTCTTCTATATCACTAATTCTCTCTTCTGCCTCATTTATCCTAGCAGTAAGAGTCTCCATTTTTTATTGCACCTCATTAATAGTTTTTTTTTTTTTTTAATTTCAGCTTGGTTAGATTTTAGTTCTTTTATTTCTCCAGAAAGGGTTTTTATTTCTCCAGACAGGGTTTCTCTAATATCTTTCATACCTTTTTCGAGCCCAGCTAGCACCTCGAGAATCATCATTCTGAACTCTAGATCTGACATATTACCAATGTCCGTATTGATTAGGTCCCTAGCCTTCAGTGCTTCTTCTTGTTCTTTTTTTTTTTTTTTTGAAGTGAGTTTTTCTGCCTTGTCATTTTATCCAGATAAGAATATATGGAGAGAACAAAATACTAAAAGGGTGGTAAAGACCCCAGAAAAATGTGTGTTAATCAAATCAGAAGAGACCCCAGATCATGGGGGGAAAATGGGATAAAAAGAAGTTCAAAAAAAAAAAAAATGAAAAACATAATATAGATATTAGACTGGTGAATAAAACAGAGCCACCCACTTAATTCTGGGAATACTTTGGTCTCCTAGAAGAAACTACCTCCCAAAATTTTAATGAAAGAAATATATATATATATATATATATATATATATATATATATATGGGTAAACACAATAAAGGGATGGACTATGACTGTAAAGATGAAAATTTTAAAAAAATTCTAAAAAAGGAGTTGATAGGATAAGTTGGTTGGGAAAAGAAAGAAAAAGAAAGTGGAAAAAATTTGCTCAGCCTGGAGACTAGAACAAAGCCCTGTGTTAGATTTAGGTATATTTTGATCTATTAGAAGAGGTTGTAGCCCAAGAAAATTTTTTTGAAGAAAAACCCTATGTGTATACAAAAAATATGGTTAGATACATTAAAGGATAAAATATGACTATAATAATGAAGTTTCAAGGGGCCCCTGTGTGGCTCAGTGGGTTAAAGCCTCTGCCTTCGGCTCAGGTCATGATCCCAGGGTCCTGGGATCTAGCCTTGCACTGGGCTCTCTGCTCAGCGGGGAGCCTGTTCCCTCCTCTTTCTCTGCCTCCTTCTCTGCCTACTTGTGATCTCCATCTGGAGATGGAGATACAAATAAATAAATAAAATCTTAAAAAAGAAAAAAAAATAACGAAGTTTCAAAAGATTTTTTTTGAAAGGTATTGTTAAGATAAACTAGTTAAAAATGTTAAAAGAGGAAAGAGTAAAAGTTTAAAAAATTACAATAAGAAAAAGTAAAATTAAAAAAAAATTAACGTTGCAAGACTAAAGAATCATGGGGAGAAAGCCATCAATTCCATGCTTTGCTTTCTTCTCCTCTGGAATTCCACTGTTCTCCTTGATAAGTGAGCTTGGTGTTGGCTAGATTTCTTGGTGATCTTCTGGGAGAGGGGCCTGTTTTAGTGATTCTCAAGTGTCTTTGCCTGAGGTGGAATTGCACCACCCTTGCCAGGGGCTAAGTAATCTGCTCCTGTTTGCTCTTGGTAGCTTTTGTTCCCTGATCGCTTTCCTTAGCATTCTGGAGGATGGGAATGAAAATGGCAACCTCCCAATCTCCAGCCCAGAGGAGTCAAGAGCTTGGGGACCCATTTGTCAGTGTGCCTTCAGAGAAAAGCCCTCAATCACTCCTGTATCCCTGGCCTCTGGCTGTGCATTGAGCTCACCTGGACTGTGACCAAGCATCTCTGTCTCTGGCATACAGCCCAGCCTGGAGTCTCTAAACCCAGCAGGTCACTGGCACTCTTCCAGGGTGGTCTCTCTGGATCTGCCACTTGTGGGGTCCCTGCTCAAAGAGCAGTGGTCTGACTGTGCCACAGATCCCAGTTTAAGGTAACCCTGAGCTGAGAGCTCACTCCTCAGCTCCGTCTCTGTATCCAGCTTCCCTGCTCTAATACCTGTGAGCTCTGCAATACTCAGACACCTTTCAATCCTTTGGTGACCCCATGAGACCTGAGACCACACTGTCCCCATCATCAGGTCTCCACCCCCACTTTGCCTCTGGAGCAATGTCCGTCAGTGGAGCAGATTTTTAAAGTTCAGATTTTGTGCTCTATTGCTCCGCCGCTTGCCAGGAGCTGGCCCGTCCCACTGTGGTCACTCTTCCCATTGTTTTGGATTCACTTCTCCACAGGTCCTACCTTTCAGAAAGTGGTTGATTTTCTGTTTCTAGAATTGCTGCGCTTCTTCTCTTCAATCCTCTGTTGGATTTTGGGTGTTCAGAATGGTTTGATAAACTATGTAGTTGATCTCCTGCTACTGATGTTATCTCAGCCTGCTACTCTTCCTCCATCTTGACTCCTCTCCCTCAAAGTTCCATCTTTAAGCATGATGCTTGCTTTAAAGATATTTGTAAATTCATTTTGTCAGGTTAAGACAGTTTCCCTTCTAATTCTATTTTAACATCTTAAAAAGCAAGAATAAATGTTGATTCTTTTTTTTCACATGCTCTTGGGCCTTAAAAATATTTAAGTGGTGGGGCATCTGGGTGGCTCAGTCATTAAGCGTCTGCCTTCAGCTCGGGTCATGATCCCAGGTCCTGGGATTGAGCCCCGCATTGGGATCCCTGCTCAGTGGGAAGTCTGCTTCTCCCTCTTCCACTCATTTGCTATGTTCCCTCTCTTGCTGTGTCTCTCTCTGTCAAATAAATAAATAAAATCTTTAGAAAAAGCTTAAGTGGTAAGATGACTTTTCTTTTTTAATTTGTTGACATGTTGAGTTTTCCTGATAGATTTTTCTTATTGCTTAGTCATTCTTATCTTCCAAGAAAGGATAAAAATTGCATGTTTGTGAGCATATTTTTTTTTATTGGATTTGATCTGCAAAAGTTTATTTGGCTACTTATATATATTTCATAAGTAAAATTGGCCAGTGTGTTTATTTTCTTGCACTCTGATAGTTTCAATATCAGGGATTTATTGGCCTAATAAAATAAGGTGAACAGCTTTTATTATTTTTTCTTTCTCTGGAAGATCTAGTATAAAGTTGGTGTTCTCTGTCCCTTGAAAGTCTGTCTATTAAGTTTCTTTAAACCATATTCATTGATGGGGGGATGTAGACTATGGGGTAAGGAGAGGAAAGGAAAACTTTGGTCACTATTTCGGTTTGTGTATTTGGTGATTGGTAAATAGACTCAATTTTGGTAATTAGTATTTGCTTACATAAATACTGGTATTCCTGGTTTCCTTTGGTTACTAATTGTCTAGTAGATCCTTTTTCTGACTTTTAAACATTTTGTGTTCCTTTAATTCAGTCATAACTTTTATAAATAAAATGTGACCAGATATTTAAAATTCAATCTAAGAAAGTTTTCTTTTTAAAAAATATATATATATTTATTTATTTACTTATTTATTTGAGAGAGAAAAAGGCTACACACAGGGGGAAGAGCAGAGGGAGAAGGATTGAGAATCTCAAGCAGACACCACGCTGAGTGTGGAGCCTCAAGAATGTTATCTTTTAATCTATGACTTTAACCTCCTCCTTTAAACATCTCATCCAAGATATCTGAGAGCTTCTGGAGTGTGATTTTTCCATACTTTGCCTCTTTTTAGTGACTCCTAGTAACTAGATAAACACACTAGCATCATCTTCTCATGGGCAATATCTAACTACAATAAAAATTCCTCATAAACTGAGTTGGATTCATTCCTTCAATTATTTTACATATACTAATTTACTTATTTATTGATATGTTTGGTCTTATTTTTACCAATCTACTTTATGCTTTTTCTGTTTGTTATATCTTTGGTTTTCTTCCTCTTGCCTTTTGTGAAAATGGTCAATTAAAAAAAAAATTTAGGGACACCTGTGTGGAGCAATTGTTTAGGTGTTGGACTCTTGGTTTTGGCTCAGGTCATGATCTCATGGGTCGTGGGATCTGAGGCCTGCATCAGGTCCTGAGCTCAGTGCAGAGTCTGCTTGGGATTTTTTCTCTCTCTCCCCTACTCCCTCCCATGTTCTCTCTCTCTATATAATATAAATACATAAATCTTTAAAAAATAAAAATAATTTCTTAAAATTACTTTTAATTTCCTCTGCCAGTTTCAGAGTTCCAAATTTGACTTCTATATTTTAACAAGCATACATAAATTAGTGTTTTTCTGAGATATTCTAAAGTCAGTGAATATCTTTTTCCTTTTCTCAAACTAGACATATTTTTACTTTTCCCCAATTCCCCTTCCTACCCCCATCTCTCAAGAACTATGAAAGATCTGGGATTCTACTCTACTTACAATCTAACACATTCACTTGCCATAGTTTCATGGATGTGCAGAAGACACAACCTAGGCCAGAGATTAAAGACTTTATTACTTTACAGTAGTAACAATAGCCAGAGTATTAGTATTCTCTTCTCCATTTCCTGGAGCTCCAGTTCCCAAAGAGTGACATCAAGAGACCAGGTGACTCCTGGACACACAGTGGGTTGCATTAGAGGAGAGACACTCTGAACATTTATAATAGGAAGTAAGCTTAAATGTTTTTTTGTTCTGAAAGAAGGCACTATCTCACTCTTTCTAGGCTGTAAGGAAAACTGCCCTTTACTCCAGAAAGAGATGCACACTCTACATATAAGGAAGTCAGGATCTGTTTGTGCTACAGAAATGCAAGAGACCCATCGAGAAGATCTCCCAACACATTTTTTGTTTGAATAATATTACTTGCTGTTTTTAAACACACATGAAGATAACTGATATCATAGTTATTTTCAAAATAGATTTATCACCATATTTTATCAGCTTACTCATATCTGTTTCTGACATTTCATTCCTTCCCATTCACCTCATTATTCTTGCTAAACTGTATCTTTAGTGGTGTTATCTTTGGAAGTCTATGGCTAATAACTTTTTGGATCCTCCCTTCCTCCCTCCCTCTCTTGCTTCCTTCCTTCGTTCCTTCTCTCCTCTATTCTTTCTTTCTTAGATAATTCTTGATTTGTCATTTGACTGGGTGTAAAATTCTAGACTGATAACTATTTTTGCTCAATACCTTGAATAGGACATTATTTCTTCTAGATCTACTTCTGGATCCACTTTGGGTCACATAAGTCTGTTATCAGTGTTAGCACTTTCTCCTTTGTAGTTATTTGGAATTTCTTTTCCTCTTTGATGATCTGTAGTTTTATCACAGTCTGTTTTGTTATAGCATTGACCATTGAACAACACAGGGTTTGGAAGTGCCACCTCTCCCCAACCCCCCCCCCCCCCACTGAGTGGAAAATCCACATATAACTATTTAAAAAAATTTAATCCCAAAATATTTAAAATACAGTGTTATATTAGTTGCAGGTGTACAATATAGTAGTTAAAAAATTCTATTCCTTACTCAATGCTCATCAAAATAAGTGTCCTCTTAATTCCTTTCACCTATTTCATCCACCCCCCCCCCCACCTACCTCCTTTCTAGTAACCATCAGTTTGTTCCCTATAGTTAGCAGTCTATTTTTTTTGGTTTGTCTCCTTTTGTGTTAGTTTGTTTCCTAAATTCCACAAATGCATGAAATTATATGGTATTTGTCTTTCTCTTACTGACTTATTTCATTTAACACTATAGCCTCTAGATCCATCCATGTTGTTGCAAAAGGCAGTGTTTCATTCATTTTATTGCTGAGTAATATTCCAGTCTATGTGTGTGTTTGTGTGTGTGGTGTGTGTGTGTGTGTGTGTGTGTGTGTGTGTGTGTTGCGTATTGGACTCTTGGTTTTGGCTCATAAACTGAAAAGTATATTTATATATATAGATATAGATATCTATATCTATATATATGTAATAACTTCTTCTTTACCCATTCATCTATCAGTGGAAAACTTGGTCTGCTTCCATAATTCAGCTATCACAAATAATGCTGCAATAAACCTAAGGGTGAATATATCATTTTGAATGAGGATTTTATGGTAGGTCTACTTTTTAGTTTTTTGAGGATTCTTCATACTGTTTTCCACAGTGACTGTACCAGTTTGCATGCCCATCAACAGTGCATGAGGGTTCTTTTTTCTCTATATCCTTTCCAATACTTATGTTTTTGGTTTTAACTATTCTGACAGGTGTGAAGTGATACCTCATAGTGGTTTGAATTTGCATTTTGCTGATGATGAGTAATGTTGAGCATCTTTCCGTGGTCTGTTGGCCATTTTGTATGTTTTCTTTAGAGAAATGTCTGTTCATGTGCTGCCCAGTTTTATTTGGATTATTTGGGTTTTTTGGATGTTGAGTTTTACAAATTCTTTATGTAATTTTGATACTAACCTCTTATTGGATATATCATTTGCAAATATCTTCTTCCATTCAGTGGGTTGCCCTATAGTTTTGCTGATTACCTTCTTTGCTGTGCAGAAACTTTATTCTGATGTAGTCCTAAAAGTTAATTTTTGCTTTTGCTTCTCTTGCCTCAGGAGACATAGCTAGAAAAATGTTGCTATGGCTGATGTCAGAGAAATTACTGCTTGTGCTCTCTTCTAGGATTTTTATGGTTTCAGGTCTCACATTTAGATCTTTAATCCATTTTGAGTTGATTTTTCATTATGGTGTAAGAAAGTGGTACAGTTTCATTCTTTTGCTGCCTAGTTTTCTCAGCTCTATTTGTCTCTTTCCCAGTGCATATTCTTACCTCCTCTGTCAAAGATTAATTGGTCATATAATTGTATGTATATTTCTGGGCTCTCTGTTCTGTTCCACTAATTTATGTGTCTGTTTTTGTACCAGTACCATACTGTTTTGATTACTGCAGCTTTGTAATATATTTTAAAATCTGGGATTGTGATACCTCCAGTTTTGTTATTTTTCAAGATTGCTTTGGTTATTTGGGTTCCCTACAAATTTTAGATTTTGTAGTTCCACATATATTTAAGGATTATTTCTTCTAGTTCTGTGAAAAATGCTGTGGATATTTTGATAGGGATTTCATTAAATCTGTAGACTGCTTTGGGTAGTATGGGGATATATTCTTCCAACCCATGAGCATGGAATATCTTTTCATTTGTTTGGATGGTCTTCAATTTCTTTAATCAATGTCTTATAGTTCTCAGAGTACAGATCTTTCACCTCTTAAGTTTATCCCTAGATATTTTGCTCTTTTTGGTGCCATTGTAAGTAGGATTATTTTCTTAATTTCTCTTTCTGCTATTTTATTGTTAGTGTACAGAAATGAACAGATTTTTCTATACTCATTTTGTATCTTGCTACCTTAATGAATTCATTTATTGGTTCTAGTAGATTTTTGGTGGAGTCTTTAGAGTTTTCTCTATATGGTAACATGTCATCTGCAATTAGTGAAAGTTTTACTTCTCCCTTACCAATTTAGATGACATTTATTATTTTTTTCTTGTCTGATTGCTGTGGCTAGGACTCCCAGTACTATGTTGAATAAAAGTGGGGAGAATGGACATCCTTGTCCTATTCCTGACCTTAGGGGGAAAGCTCTCAGTTTTTCACCAGTGAGTATGATGCTAATTCTGGGTTTTTCATATATGGCTTTTATGATGTTGAGGTATGCTCCTTTTAAACCCACTTTGTTGAGGGTTTTTATCATGAATCAGTGTTGTACTTCATCAAATTTTTTTTCTGCATCTATTGAAATGATCAGATGTTTTTTATCCTTTCTCTTCCATGTATAATTTTTGATAACCCCAAAACTTAACTACTTATAGCCTACTATTGATGAGAAGCCTTACTGAAAACAGAAACAGTCAATTAACACATATTTTGTAGGTTATTTGTATTATATACTGTACTCTTACAAAAAGTAAGCTGGAGAAGAGAAAGTGAAGAAAGTCAAAAGGAAGTGAAAATACATTTATAGTACTGTACTGCTTTTATCAAAAAATTCTGCATGTAAGTGGCCATGTTGTATAGGGTTCAACTATATACTGTTTAAAATAAACTGCATCCAACTTTGGCATTCAGTGGATTTTTAAATCTGAGGAATCAACACTTTTTCTAATTCTGTAACTTTCTCAGCCATTGTTTATTTAAGTAATATGTCTTATACTCTTTATTGCTGAAGTGTCTATTAGAAAAATATCAGGGTTTTGTTAGTCCTCTTTAATGTTTAAATCTACATTTTCATTTCTTTGTATTTGAAACTTTTTGGGAGACATTCTTAATTTTATGTTCCAGTTCACTTAAATTTATCTTAACCTGTAACAAGTCCATCATTTAGCCCATCTGGTGTGCTTTTCATTTTAAATGACAATATTTTATTTCTATAATTTCTATAACTCTTTTATTTCACAATTGTCTAATCTTATTTCATAAGTGCTAATATCCCTGAAAATTTTAAATATATTTCTCTCAAAATCCTTTTATGTCTATTTTCTCAGATATAGACCTTCTTATATATATGTCAATTGGTTATCATTTATAACAATGGTATGCCTCTTCATTTTTAAATTATTGCTCAATTTTATTCATTGGGGATTGATACTCATGTAGGTTTCAGCCTCCTACAATTTGTGGGATGCAAGGCTTAGTTTCCAGACTTCTGTTTTTGTCAGTGTTCTAAACCTCACAGTCTGTGTGTGGTCCCAGGTTTCATGAGTCTTTTTGTTTCAACTTTTTTTTTAAAGATTTTATTTATTTAGGGGCACCTGGGTGGCTCAGTGGGTTAAAGCCTCTGCTTTCAGCTCAGGTCATGATCCCATGGTTTGACAGACAGAGATCACAAGTAGGCAGAGAGGCAGGCAGAGAGAGAGGAGGAAGCAGGCTCCCTGCTGAGCAGAGAGCCCATCCCAGTACCCAGGTGCCCCTTGTATCAACTTTTGCATACCTCTGTGGAATAGTCTCTTATTTGTGGCAACTGGAATTTTATTTTATTTATTTTTCCTTTTGGAGCTCAATTAGATACTTTTGAAAAATTATCTCTGTGATTTTATATATTTTGAGGAGAGTTTGTCATGTCAGCCATATTTATCTTAAATTAGTCTTTAAAGAATATTTGCAATCAAAGTATATAATAAAAGAACAGCAGTTTGAGAGGAAAACTGGTAAATAAAAGAACTTCTGGAATACAGGAGAGTAAAACATGCTTGTGGAAAGAAGTAATGGTGGAACCAGAGAGAAAAAATTCATTTTAAAATAGGGAGGGGGAGAATTGTGATAGAGACTAAAGGGGATAGCATTACAAGTCCAAGTAGGACTTTTGTAGAACTTGAAAGATAAGGATATAGATTTAGCCTGAGTGAAACTGGTCAGATATCTCAGGCATCATGTCATGGGGGCTGTTAAGCCATGGTTAGAGTATTAACTCTTTTAGAGATTTAACTTGATTATATCTTTTTTATTTCCACTCCATACACTGACCAGTTCTCCACCAGCAGCTAGGTGTCCCAAGATTCAATTCAGTTCTGACACTATCTATCTGGAGTTAGTTAAGATTCCACAAGTTAAGAACTCAGTCCCACAAGACCATCTCCTCATCACTACCACTTCAGATACCAATTGCAAGTCCAGGTTGTAACCTGTGCTCGTGACTGACCAACTATACAACAGAGTGTCATGAGCACACTGTTAAGGAATATACACAAGTTGTGTCTTCCACAATGTCAGCTTCATTCAATCATAAAACAAAGTTAAATCACAATTATAAAGCAGGTTCAGGATTCCGAACTCATGACATTTCACCATGTGATTCAATTTGGCTTCTTACACAGAGCACAGAGCAGCACAGAGACATAAGAATAACCGCACAACAAACAAGATAACAGAAGGGTGCCGGAAGTTAAGGAACCAAACTCAAACAAAGTCAGTCTGTGAGCACACAGTTGAGATAAGGCCTCGGTTTGTTGTGGGTCAGCTCTCAGCACTTACTGCTGCTTATTGTCAAGCCGTGAAGGCTCTCATTCTGTTCAGACATCAATCGGGCAGAGCCTTTGGTGGAAGTTGCGTTTTTTAAGTGGTCAGACATAGAGGGGTCATGTCTGAAGAGTTTGACAGCTTGCTGCCAAAATCCTCGTCTTTTTAAAGGGACCTAATCAATTTCCGGTGCCCACAGACCTCCTCTGTTTCTGCTCTTTATCAGTTCTGGGGGGGTCAGATGATGTTGGTCCTAGTGATATCTTCTAGTTGCAGTACTTTTAACTGCTTGTGTCACTGACACAGGCTCCTGCTTGACATCAGAGTCTCTATTTTGCTCTCTATACATAGAGGATCCCATGATCCCCTCCTTGGGTTTGATAGTTTGCCAGAATGGCTCACAGAACTCAGGAAACCAGTTTATCTACCTGATTACCTATTTATTATAAAAGGACACAACTCAGAAATAGCCAGATGAAAGAGATGCCTAGGGCAAGGTTTTGAGGAAAGTGTGGAACTTCTATGCCCTCTCCAGATGCATAGCTCTCCCAGTACTTCCACACGTTCACCAACCCACAAGTTCTTCAATCCACTTTGGTTAGGACTTTTATAGAGGTTTCGTTGTATAGACACAATTGATTAAATCACTGGCTATTGATAATTACTCAGTCTCCAATCCCTCCACTTCCCAAGTGTCAGAGAGTGGGGTTGAAATTTCCAACCTTATAATCACCTGGTTGGTTCCCTTGGCAACCCTCTCTCCTTTGTAGGTGGGCTATCCAGGAGCTCCAGCCACCAGTCATCTCATTAGCATTATCTTTGCAGAGATTCCAAAGATTTTAGAAGCTGTGTGCTAAGCAACAGGGGCAAAGACCAAATTTTATATATATATATATATATATATATATAATTATATCTCAGCCCATATGCACACAGATAACAGATCTCTTAGAGGTGAATTGTACTGCTTCAGTTCACAAGATATTGGTGTGTAAACCAGATGTTTTACAATGGAAAGTAAACATTTCACAAAGACTGGATTGTTTTTGTGGGCTAATCAGTATATTCTTTTATATAAGAAAGTTACCTAAGAAGTCAAATTGTAAGCAGTGGGTTGGTTGGTGAGTACAGAATCAGAATAACAAGAATTAATTGTAATATTAATAGTTAATGCTTACTGAGCTATGGTAGCACAAAGTACAACATGGGAATCTACCTTTTAAGAGAGCTAATTTAGACTCATTGAGCAGGGGTCAGCTTTATGGTAGAGGGTCATATTGCCCTTGGGCACAATTTTTTTTTTCTGTTTCATGCCTATTGTTTTTATTTATACTTTAAAATGAACAATGACAAACAATTACTACCATTATTAGTAAATTTCTAATTTCAGTCTCCATCACTTCTTATTGATACTGTGTATGGGCTGTATATAAATCGACTCACCTAATTCTCACAGTAATGTGAAATATGTAGCACTAACTTTATTTTATAGATGAGACATAGAAAAGTTACATAAATTGAACAAAACTATATTAGAAGTCATTTACTTGAATTCAAACTGTCTGCTTCCAAATCTCATGTCATTATGATCCAGTTGATTAACTACAAGTCCAAAAAGGCTAATGATTTTCTGAGAGGATATGGAGGGCACTGAGCCTGGATGTTCCTGAAACACTTTAGCCACTCATTACTGAGGGACACTTCTTGTACAGATGGCTAATCTCATTAATTACACTTCTCCCAATTTCATTCTCAGCATGGAAACTAGAAGTTATGAGGAATATCTGCTGACACCCCCATCTGCCTTACTGGAATATCTCTATAAGCAAAATAAACTCATCTTCTTCTGAAATAGGAGTCAGAGGGAAGAAAAGGACATGGATGTAATAGTGAAAAATTGGGAGAGCACAAGAGGTAAGGTGAGGAAGTTTATATGTAGCAATTTATGTGTCCTCAGTGAAGTAGTAGCTAGGGTCATCCTTTCACTCTGATTGTGGAAATTGCCTTTTTGAAATCAGTGCCTTTAGTGGTAATGAAGTTTAGACTAGGCAATATTGAGGAAGGAGAAGGTAATAAACTATAGGTTAGAATAAATGTGTAGAGATCCAAGAACTAGAGCCACAAAATCTACTTTAGTAATACTCAGCTGCTGAAGAAGTTGAGAGTGTAGCCAGTGAGTTTATGTACATGGAGGTGCCCAATATGCAATGGATATTTGTTCTTGTGTTTAAAACAGAGATCTAGATGGAGTTGTGGTTCTAAGAGTCATCAGCTTAGCCAGTACTTGGTACTTGAAACAAATATAACGAATGAGAGGGCCAAATCAAAATGTATAAACCCAGAATGCAACAGGGTAGAGTTGGAATCCTAGAGATGAGATAAAGATTGGGCACGGCAAGGGTAGCCCCCAGGAGAGACCAAGAAAGAGTAGTGAGAAAGATGGAGGAAGGTCATAAATGGAAAGACAAGAAAATCTGAGTTTAAGATTATACACATGGGGGGAGGAGTCAAGATGGTGGAGAAGTAGCAGGCTGATACTACATCAGGTAGCAGGAGATCAGCTCAATAGCTTATCTAAACATTGCAAACACCTACAAATCCAATGGGAGATCGAAGAGAAGAAGAACAGCAATTCTAGAAACAGAAAATCAACCACTTTCTGAAAGGTAGGACTGGCGGAGAAGTGAATCTAAAAAGATGGGAAGATAGACCACGGGGGAGGGGCCAGCTCCCGGCAAGCGGCGGAGCAACGGCGCACAAAATCAGGACTTTTAAAAGTCTGTTCCACTGAGGGACATTGCTCCAGAGGCTAAACCGGGGTGAAGCCCATGTGGGGTCAGCGTGGCCCCAGGTCCCGCAGGGTCACAGAATGATCGGGGGTGTCGGAGTGTCACAGAGCTCGCAGGTATTAGAACAGAGAAGCCGGCTACAGAGACAGAGCCGAGGACTGAACTCTCAGCTCAGGGTTACCTTGAACTGGTCGTGGGCTGGGTGAGCTCGGAGCGTGGATAGAGGCTAGGGATATGGGAGTGATTGGGTGCTGTCCTCTGGGGGAGCACTGAGGAGTGGGGCCCCGGGCTCTCGCCTCCTCCAGGCCGGAGACTAAGAGGCTGCCATTTTTATTCCTATCCTCCGGAACTCTACGGAAAGCCTTCAGGGAACAGAAGCTCCCAAAATCGAACCTGAGCAGATTACTTAGTCCGTCCCCTGGTAAGGGCAGTGCAATTCCGCCTCAGGCAAAGACACTTGAGAGTCACTACAACAGGCCCCTCCCCCAGAAGATCAACAAAATATCCAGCCAGGACAAAGTTCATCTATCAAGGAAAGCAGATTCAATTCCTAAGACAACAGCGGAATTCCAGAGGAGGAGAAAGCAAAGCACGGAACTCATGGCTTTCTCCCCATGATTCTTTAGTCTTGTGGTTAATTCACTTTTTTTTTCTTTTTTCAATTTTTTTCTTTCTTTTTTCTTCCTCTGCTAAATTTTTTAAAACTTTTACCCTTTTCTTTTTTAACGTTTTTGACTGGTTTATCTAAATGTATATATTTTTTCTTTATTTGTTTTATTTTTTAAATTTTTTTCTTTTTTTTTCTGAGCCTCTTTTTATCCCCTGTCCCCCCCCTGCAATTTGGGGTCTCTTCTGATTTGGTTATAGCGCATTTTTCTGGGGTCTTTGCCACCCTTTTAGTATTTTATTTGATCCTTCATATCCTTTTATCTGGACAAAATGACAAGGCAGAAAAAATCACCACAAACAAAAGAACAAGAGGCAGTACCAAAGGTTAAGGACCTAATCAACACAGACATTGGTAATATGTTAGATCAAGAGTTCAGAATGATGATTCTGAACATTCTAGCCGGGCTCGAAAAAGGCATGGAAGATATTAGAGAAACCCTCTCTGGAGATATAAAAGCCCTTTCTGGAGAAATTAAAGAACTAAAATCTAACCAAGTTGAAATCAAAAAAGCTATTAATGAGGTGCAATCAAAAATGGAGGCTCTCACTGCTAGGATAAATGAGGCAGAAGAGAGAATTAGTGATATAGAAGATCAAATGACAGAGAATAAAGAAGCCGAGCAAAAGGGGGACAAAAAGCTACTGGACCATGAGGGGAGAATTCGAGAGATAAGTGACACCATAAGATGAAACAACATTAGAATAATTGGGATTCCAGAAGAAGAAGAGAGAGGGGAAGCAGAAGGTCTATTGGAGAGAATTATTGGAGAGAATTTCCCTAATATGGCAAAGGGAACAAGCATCAAAATCCAGGAGATGCAGAGAACCCCCCTCAAAGTCAACAAGAATAGGTCCACACCCTGTCACCTAATAGTAAAATTTACAAGTCTTAGTGACAAATAGAAAATCCTGAAAGCAGCCCGGGAAAAGAAGTCTGTAACATACAATGGTAAAAATATTAGATTGGCAGCAGACTTATCCACAGAGACCTGGCAGGCCAGGCATGATATATTCAGAGCACTAAATGAGAAAAACATGCAGCCAAGAATACTCTATCCAGCTGGGTGATCACTGAAAATAGAAGGAGAGATAAAAAGCTTCCAGGACAAACAAAAACTGAAAGAACTTGCAAACACCAAACCAGCTCTACAGGAAATATTGAAAGGGGTCCTCTAAGCAAAGAGAGAGCCTAAAAGTAGTAGACCAGAAAGGTACAGAGACAATATACAGTAACAGTCACCTTACAGGCTAATAATGGCACTAAATTCATATCTCTCAATAGTTACCCTGAATGTTAATGGGCTAAATGCCCCAATCAAAAGACACAGGGTATCATAATGGATAAAAAAACAAAACTCATCAATATGGTGCCTACAAGAAACTCATTTTAGACGCGAAGACACCTCCAGATTTAAAGTGAGGGGGTGGAAAACAATTTACCATGCTAATGGTCATCAGAAGAAAGCTGGGGTGGCAAGCCTTCTATCAGATCAATTAGATTTTAAGCCAGAGACTATAATAAGAGATGAGGAAGGACACTATATCATCCTCAAAGGGTCTGTCCAACAAGAAGATCTAACAATTTTAAATATCTAGGCCCCTAACGTGGGAGCAGCCAACTATATCAACCAATTAATAACAAAATCAAAGAAACACATCAATAATAATACAATAACAGTAGGGGACTTTAACACACCCCTCACTGAAATGGACAGATCATCCAAGCAAAAGATCAACAAGGAAACAAAGGCCTTCAATGACACACTGGACCAGATGGACATCACAGATATATTCAGAACATTCCATCACAAAGCAACAGAATACACATTCTTCTCTAGTGCCCATGGAACCTTCTCCAGAATTGATCACATCCTGGGTCACAAATCAGGTCTCAACCAGTATCAAAAGATTAGGATCATTCCCTGCACATTTTCAGACCACAATGCTCTGAAGCTAGAACTCAATCACAAGAGGAAAGCTGGAAAGAACCCAAATACATGGAGACTAAACAGCATCCTTCTAAAGAACGAATGGGTCAACCAGGAAATTAAAGAAGAATTGAAAAATTCATGGAAACAAATGATAATGAAAACACAACGGTTCAAAATCTGTGGGACACAGCAAAGGCAGTCCTGAGAGGAAAATATATAGTGGTACAAGCCTTTCTCAAGAAACAAGAAAGGTCTCAAGTACACAACCTAACCCTAGACCTAAAGGAGCTGGAGAAAGAACAAGAAAGAAACCCTAAACCCAGCAGGAGAAGAGAAATCATAAAGATCAGAGCAGAAATCAATGAAATAGAAACCAAAAAAACAATAGAAAAAATCAATGAAACTAGGAGCTGGTTCTTTGAAAGAATCAATAAGATTGATAAACCCCTGGCCAGACTCATCAAAAACAAAAGAGAAAGGACCCAAATAAATAAAATCATGAATGAAAGAGGAGAGATCACAACTAACATCAAAGAAATACAGACAATTATAAGAACATACTATGAGCAACTCTACGCCAACAAATTGGACAATCTGGAAGAAATGGATGCATTCCTAGAGACATATAAACTACCACAACTGAACCAGGAAGAAATAGAAAACCTGAACAGGCCCATAACCAGTAAGGAGATTGAAACAGTCATCAAAAATCTCCAAACAAACAAAAGCCCAGGGCCAGACGGCTTCCCAAGGGAATTCTACCAAACATTTAAAGAAGAACTAATTCCTATTCTCCTGAAACTGTTCCAAAAAATAGAAATGGAAGGAAAACTTCCAAACTCATTTTATGAGGCCAGCATCACCTTGATCCCAAAACCAGACAAGGATCCCACCAAAAAAGAGAACTACAGACCAATATCCTTGATGAACACAGACGCAAAAATTCTCGCCAAAATACTAGCCAATAGGATTCAACAGTACATTAAAAGGATTATTCACCACGATCAAGTGGGATTTATTCCAGGGCTGCAGGGTTGGTTCAACATCCGCAAATCAATCAATGTGATACAACACATTAATAAAAGAAAGAACAAGAACCATATGATACTCTCAATAGATGCTGAAAAAGCATTTGACAAAGTACAGCATCCCTTCCTGATCAAAACTATTCAAAGTGTAGGGATAGAGGGCACATACCTCAATATTATCAAAGCCATCTATGAAAAAACCACCGCAAATATCATTCTCAATGGAGAAAAACTGAAAGCTTTTCCACTAAGGTCAGGAACACGGCAGGGATGTCCATTATCACCACTGCTCTTCAACACAGTACTAGAAGTCTTAGTCTCAGCAATCAGACAACAAAAAGAAATTAAAGGCATCCAAATCAGCAAAGAAGAAGTCAAACTATCACTCTTTGCAGATGATATGATACTATATGTGGAAAACCCAAAAGACTCCACTCCAAAACTGCTAGAACTTGTCCAGGAATTCAGTAAAGTGTCAGGATATAAAATCAATGCACAGAAATCAGTTGCATTTCTGTACACCAACAACAAGACAGAAGAAAGAGAAATTAAGGAGTCAATCCCATTTACAATTGCACCCAAAACTATAAGATACCTAGGAATAAACCTAACCAAAGAGGCTAAGAATCTATACGCAGAAAACTATAAAGTACTCATGAAAGAAATTGAGGAAGACACAAAGAAATGGAAAAATGTTCCATGCTAATGGATTGGAAGAATAAATATCATGAAAATGTCTATGCTACCTAAAGCAATCTACACACTTAATGCAATCCCTATCAAAATACCATCCATTTTTTTCAAAGAAATGGAACAAATAATCCTAAAATTTATATGGAACCAGAAAAGACCTCGAATAGCCAAAGGAATATTGAAGAACAAAGCCAAAGTTGGTGGCATCACAATTACGGACTTCAAGCTCTATTACAAAGCTGTCATCATCAAGACAACATGGTACTGGCACAAAAACAGACACATGGATCAATGGAACAGAATAGAGAGCCCAGAAATAGACCCTCAACTCTATGGTCAACTAATCTTTGACAAAGCAGGAAAGAATGTCCAATGGAAAAAAGACAGCCTCTTCAATAAATGGTGCTGGGAAAATTGGACAGCCACATGCAGAAAAATGAAATTGGACCACCTCCTTACAGCACACACGAAAATAGACTCAAAATGGATGAAGGGCCTCAATGTGAGAAAGGAATCCATCAAAATCCTTGAGGAGAACACAGGCAGCAACCTCTTCGACCTCAGCTGCAGCAACATCTTCCTAGGAAAATCGCCAAAGGCAAGGGAAGCAAGGGCAAAAATGAACTATTGGGATTTCATCAAGATCAAAAGCTTTTGCACAGCAAAGGAAACAGTTAACAAAACCAAAAGACAACTGACAGAATGGGAGAAGATATTTGCAAATGACATATCAGATAAAGGGCTAGTATCCAAAATTTATAAGGAACTTAGCAAACTCAACACCCAAAGAGCAAACAATCCAATCAAGAAATGGGCAGAGGGCATGAACAGACATTTCTGCAAAGAAGACATCCAGATGGCCAACAGACACATGAAAAAGTGCTCCACGTCACTCGGCATCAGGGAAATACAAATCAAAACCACAATGAGATATCACCTCACACCAGTCAGAATGGCTAAAATTAACAAGTCAGGAAATGACAGATGCTGGCGAGCATGCAGAGAAAGGGGAACCCTCCTACACTGTTGGTGGGAATGCAAGCTGGTGCAACCACTGTGGAAAACAGCATGGAGGTTCCTCAAAATGTTGAAAATAGAACTACCCTATGACCCAGCAATTGCACTACTGGGTATTTACCCTAAAGATACAAACATAGTGATCTGAAGGGGCACGTGTACCCGAATGTTTATAGCAGCAATGTCTACAATAGCCAAGCTATGGAAAGAACCTAGATGTCCATCAGCAGATGAATGGATAAAGAAGAAGTGGTATATATACACAATGGAATACTATGCAGCCATCAAAAGAAATGAAATCTTGCCACTTGTGACGACGTAGATGGAACTAGAGGGTATCGTGCTTAGTGAAATAAGTCAATTGGAGAAAGACAACTATCATATGATCTCCCTGATATGAGGACATGGAGATGTAACATGGGGGGTTTGGGGGATAGGAGAAGAATAAATGAAAAAAGATGGGATTGGGAGGGAGACAAACCATAAATGACTCTTAATCTCACAAAACAAACTGGGGGTTGCTGGGGGGAGGTGGGGTTGGGAGGGGGGAGCGGGTTATGGACATTGGGGAGGGTATGTGCTATCATGAGTTCTGTGAAGTGTGTAAACCTGGAGATTCACAGACCTGTACCCCTGGGGACAAAAATACATTATACGTTTATGAAAAAAAAAAAATTGGAAGGGGAGGCGAACCATAAGAGACTATGGACTCTGAAAAACAACCTGAGGGTTTTGAAGGGGTGGGGGTGGGAGGTTGGGGGAACCAGGTGGTGGGTAATAGGGAGGGCACGTATTGCATGGAGCACTGGTTGTTGTGCAAAAACAATGAATACTGTTATGCTGATAAAAAAATAAATTTATAATGCTAAAAAAAAAGATTATACACATGGTCTGTGTAGGTCTGATTCATCATCATATGCACTTTTTAGACAGTACACACACATAGTAAATACTGGGTGATAGTTATTTTATTTTTCTAATGATTTCTTCAAGATGCTTGAGAGGCAGTTGGTAACATGTAAAGAACATTGATTTTTACAGTTAGGAGCCCTAGGCTTAGTCTTAGTTATTAGATGTTCTCTGTGACCTACTTTCTCTGAGCATCAATGTTTATGGAAATTTTTTTATACGCAGAAAGCCACTATATAAAAAGTGATTTTAAGAAACTTGTTTAAAGAAGCTTAACTCTTTATATTTAAACTATTTATATTTATATTCAAAAAAATAATGTGATGGGAAAAATATAAATGACAGTGAGGATAATTTTTGTCTTAAAATCCTAATGATTTTCATATCTATTTAAGTTTAATTCATATATATATTGTGTTTGAGAGAATATTTTATTCACTCTTACCAGGGATTTTTAAAAAATTTCTATCCATCTTTTTCTTTCTATTTTAAGACCATGTTATGAGGTACATTCAGAATCATCTTCCTGTGGAACTGTCCTTATGCTATTAAAAATTATTTTCTTTATCTCTAACATAACTTTTGCCTAAAATCTCTATTACCTGATATTTGCAACAGTAGCTTTTGTTCCTTCAGTATTGTTTACTTTTTGCTATTTATTAAATGAATACTTTTGTATATTTAAGTATTAAGTACATTGAGTGCAAACAACAAATAACTTTTTAAAAAGTTCCATCTTAAAATTTCTGTCTTCTTACAGTTAAGATTAATCTATTTATTTCTTGTATTTCTTGTGATTAATGATTTGGATTCATTTTGATTACCTTAGTTTATCTCTTCTATTTATAAAGGGGTTTTTGTTGTTGTTGTTAGCTGCTTCTTGTTTTTGTTTCTTATTTTTGAATAATTGCTCAGCTTTTATAAAATCAAACTGACAGATTTTTTTCCCCCATTGTCTTCTAGGCTCTATTTTTGCTGATATAAATTCTACAAACCTTCTAATGGTCACTTTCTTATAGGTGATCTCTGTTTCTCCAACATGCTTTCAATATTTTCTCTTTGATTTTGTATTTTGAAATTTTATTCTGGTGTGTCTTGGGCAAATATACTTTTTATCCTACAGGATTTACTATATTTGCTTATACTGGGGACTGATGATCTGTTCTGGAAAGTTGTCTGCTACTATTTTTATATTTCTGTGCTGTCACTATTTTCTCTATTATTCTTCTGAATCTCCTTCTGGAAGTATGTTGGATTTTTTCAATTTATTCTTCATTTTTAATTTTGTATATGTATCTTCTATTGTTTGCAGCTCTTGGTAATTTTTTCCAGACTATTTCCCAGTTCATTAGTCTTCTCTGATTATGTAAGGCACTGTTTTACCCATTCCTTGCATTTTAGATTTTAGCAATAATTTTTTTAATTTCTAGAAATATATTTAAATCTTTTCTAATTAGTCTTTCTAAGCAGTGTCATTGATTTTATTAGTCCTTTATTTCACATTCTTATTTTTAATCACTTAAATACACTTATTTGAGAGTCTTTTTATACTATTTTAAGGTTTTAATTAGCATGATAATTATCCTCTTATATTTGCTGACTTTCTCATAGTGTTCCCTTTCCTTGTATTATAATTTCTAAGGGTTAGCTCACCTTCACAATTATTTATCTGTGGGAGTCATGTGTGATCTGGGTTCTTTACAAAGTAGTGTCTTTTTGTTGTTTTGCCTGTTTATCTCTGTGAGAATACTATTTTCCATTGATCTAGAATCAGTTTTTTTTTTTTTACTCATTTCCCAAATTGAATATCCTGTGCCAATTGGCATAGTACACATTTAGATCTCACACCTAATTAGATACACAATTTTAATTTCTCTTGGGAAATTTAACCTTTCCCCATCCAATATTTGTAACACACTATGGATTTCTTTGCCATTTCTAGTTCCCTTTGCATGGAAAACATGGCTATTTTAAGTTCCTGGCTTTTACTAGGTGCATTATTTCCATATCTCATGTTCCTGGACAGGCATTAAAAACCTAGCCTTCTGCTGTCAAGATTTATGTTGAGATCTGACGGGTTCATCTTCTTCCTGAGGTAGAGGAATGAACTCTTAAATTTATTCTTTCATTCTTTCATTTCTTTCTTTCATTCTTCATTCTTTCATTCTTCATTTCATTCTTTCATTTCTGAGCCTAATATATATATATATATATATATATATATATATATATATATTTAATTTCCTTTAAGATTAGTTTTGTATTTTAGAAGTGTTATATTTACCAAGTATTTCTACATATGTCTGGAGTAGAAATAGAGTCTACAAGGAATCTATCAGAATCCTAGAGGAGAACATAGGCAGTAACCTCTTCGATATCAGCCACAGCAACTTCTTTCAAGATAAGTCTCCAAAGGCCAAGGAAACAAAAGCAAAAATGAACTTTTGGGACTTCATCAAGATCAAAAGCTTCTGCACAGCAAAGGAAACAGTCAACAAAACAAAGAGGCAACCCACGGAATGGGAGAAGATATTTGCAAATGACAGTACAGACAAAAGGTTGATATCCAGGATCTACAAAGAACTTCTCAAACTCAACACACACAAAACAGATAATCATATCAAAAAATGGGCAGAAGATATGAATAGACACTTCTCCAACGAAGACATACAAATGGCTATCAGACACATGAAAAAATGTTCATCATCACTAGCCATCAGGGAGATTCAAATTAAAACAACATTGAGATACCACCTAACACCAGTTAGAATGGCCAAAATTAGCAAGACAGGAAACAACGTGTGCTGGAGAGGATGTGGAGAAAGGGGAACCCTCTTACACTGTTGGTGGGAATGCAAGTTAGTGCAGCCACTTTGGAGAACAGTGTGGAGATTCCTGAAGAAATTAAAAATAGAGCTTCCCTATGACCCTGCAATTGCACTGCTGGGTATTTACCCCAAAGATACAGATGTAGTGAAAAGAAGGGCCATTTGTACCCCAGTGTTTATTGCAGCAATGGCTACGGTCGCCAAACTGTGGAAAGAACCAAGATGCCCTTCAACGGATGAATGGATAAGGAAGATGTGGTCCATATACACAATGGAGTATTATGCCTCCATCAGAAAGGACGAATACCCAACTTTTGTAGCAACATGGACAGGACTGGAAGAAATTATGCTGAGCGAAATAAGTCAAGCAGAGAGAGTCAAGTATCATATGGTCTCACTTATTTGTGGAGCATAACAAATAACATGGAGGACATGGGGAGATGGAGCGGAGAGGGAGTTGAGGGAAACTGGAAGGGGAGATGAACCATGAGAGACTGTGGACTCTGAAAAACAACCAGAGGGTTATGAAGGGGCGGCGGGAGGGGGTGGGGTGTGGTGGGAGGTTGAGGAACCAGGTGGTGGGTAATAGGGAGGGCACGTACTGCATGGAGCACTGGGTGTGATGCCAGAACAATGAACACTGTTATGCTGTAAATAAGCAAATAAAAATAAATAAATTAATAAAAAAAAAAAAAAAAGAAATAGAGTCTACAACAACTGAGTCACTCATATTCCCAAAAGCGGCAATGTGTATTAGGCTAATTTTAGTTAATATCTATCTTTGAAAAAATAGATTTTCAAATATTTTACAGTTTAGTGCCTTTATTAATGTAATTTATCTTTCCTGGCCCCATTGTTCTGAACTAAAATGTAGTTTAAAGTTTTTAGAGTGGGTTTCAGAAGTACCTGCATGGCTTTATTTTATTGGAAAAATTTCAACCTTGGTAGAATATGTTCTAAAACTTGCATTAAAGCTATAATCTTCCGCACCGAATGTGAGAGGAAGTAGTCGTTCTGTTGTTGTTTTTCAGACCTTATCTCATTAAACTTCACTGGGAATTTGACACCGCTACTTACTCCCTTTCTCTTCTGTATTTGGTACTATTAAGTGATAACTTCTTGGTCTCATCTGCTGCTTCTTAACCTACCTGACTCTTGCTGTCTCTTATTGGACATTTGTCCAGCCTTTCCATCCTGAATACTTCTACCTATCTCCCACTCTGCAGCCCCCTACTCCTCTAGGAATCAACAGACACAAAGCAGATGAGTTTTCCTTGGAGACTGAATGAAAGATATGAACACGAGCAGTTCAAAAGATAGTCCAAAAGATAGGTTGAACTCCTAATCTGCAATATCTGTGAATTGTGACTTTAACTGGATATAGATATATATAGACTTATAGATGTATTCAAGTTAAGATGAAGTCATTAGAGTGGTCGCTAATCCAATATGACTGTTGTCCTTATTAGAAGAGGAAAATGGCATGTGATGTCATAGAAACACAGGGAGAATGCCATGTGATGACAGAGGCAAAGACTGAAATGATGCAGCGACAAGGCAAGGAGTGCTCAGGAGTGACAGCTTCTTCCAGAATTTAGGAAGAAGCAAGGGGAGAGTCTCCCCCACAGCTTCAGAGAGACCACAGCTCTGTCAACACCCTGATTCAGACTTCTGGCCCCCAGAATTGTGAAACGATATATTTCTGTTGTTTAAAGCCCCTCAGTTTGCCATGCTTTGTTAAAGAAGCCCTAAGAAACTAATAAAGGTTTAGGGAAGCCTTGACTTCCTGCGTTAATGAGCAATAGTGTCTCTTAAGCCTTTGTACACAGTGAAGATCACAAAATCCTGTCACTGGACTTGAAAACCTTTTAAGATGAATACACATGAGCTTCCATTTTTGTTCTTTTTTCCACATAAATGGTCTTTTCACAGGCTGCAGGTGAGAATCTTCTCATTCAATGAGGAAATGAGATTGTCTACTTGTTTTTTCATTCACTCTGGATCACTGCTGAGGAGTTACTTGGGGCTACTGCCCCGTCTACGCTCTGTGGCATCTCTCTCCTGCCCAGCCCTGGAGTACAGCAGGAGATAAAATGTTGTGATGGCTTAAAAGATACAGTAGCTTGCCATTTTGTTCCTATCAAATTTCCCCTTAAGATACTTTCATCCAGCTTGTCTACATGTTCTACCCGTGATAAGTCAAGCAAGAATAACCTCCCACATTTTCTGTGGGGTCCACCACCCTAAACTTTAATAAAAGCATATGCTGACCCTCTGAAATTCTTTTTGTGGATCACAGCTCTACAACAGCATCCCACTACTCTCTGGAAAAAGTGAACCCTTGTGGATTGCTTTAAAATGACTTGGAGTTGGGGAAAAGTAGAATCATCCTCCTCTTTTTATAAAGGTCAGACTGACTGGCTGCCTCAAACGATCACACTTATTTTACTTAGTCATTTTTCCAAGCAAATATGAATATATTTCTGATTTCTTTTTCTCTCTGGTGACCTACCCACCCACTCACCACCTTTTCTTCTTAGTGTTTTCCCCTGCTGCCTCACCCACCTACCTGCTTCCAATCAATTTCCAAAAGAAAGCTTTGCATAAAATATGTGCCTATTAATAACATTTCTAAGAATTTTAGATGATGGAAAAATATGGCAGAAAATAAAAACTGTCAACTACAAGTCTTTGGGGAGCATTGGGGGTGCCAGGAGGAAAGAGTTGGTGCCCTCCGTTTCAGAGCGTACACCCTCCCTGCCTTCCGTTCATGCTTGTCTACTTAGTGCCTTGACCTGGGTTCATGGCTTCAGGAGGAAAAAGTTAGTGTCAGGCTCCCCTACTTCTCACATCCTCTTCCTGTATCACTTGTTCTCATTATCCTTTTAGAGAAGTTCATACTAGCTCTTTTATTCTGTGCTCAGGTACTGAATGATGAATAAATGTACAGGGTCGTCCTCTTTCACTTGGGGTCAAACCTTGACTCTATTAACTGTCAGCACATTCTTTCACTTCTTTAGCTCTGATCAATTTTTTATCTGTAAAATAGTAAGGATCACAACTACCTTGCTTAGCTGATGTAAGAATTAAGTAACAGAGTTCATTCCTGGCCTTGAACAAGCATTCACTGTAACAGGTTACTGGTTATCATTGTTATTGTTAACATTTCACACCATGCTCATTTCCGGTTAGCTGTCAGTATTCTACTGTAGAACAGATTCTTGTGCTGGTCCTTTAACAAACATCCTTCTTTTGTGTACATCAAGAATAAGAAATCTGGGACGCCTGGGTGGCTCAGTGGATTAAGCCTCTGCCTTCAGCTCAGGTCATGATCTCAGGGTCTTGGGATCGAGTCCCGCATTGGGCTCTCTGCTTGACAGGGAGCCTACTTCCTCCTCTCTGTCTCTCTGTCTGCCTCTCTGCCTGCTTGTGATCTCTGTCTGTCAAATAAATAAATAAAATCTTAAAAAAAAAACAAGGTATCAGAAATCTTTGTTTGCATATGAACAATTGCTATTGTTCTCTTAGATGTCATCGCCCCTTAAAAGGCTGTGTTGAAGAATGAAAGGCATCTGGTTCCTGGTGTCTCTTGTTAGTCTGGGAGCCCTGGCTGAAGTGGGAATGCAAAAACCACCTAGATGGGCCAAGAAGAATCAGGCTGGAGTTGGGCCTGGGATGAAAGGCCATGAAGCTGTAGCCATGGGAAGGCCTTGCTGAGGAGTCTTGAGAGTGCACAGCACAAGGGCTCGGGGATCAATGCCTTGATGCCACATCTCAAGTTGCTTAGATGCTTATTAATGTATCTCCCCCCAACACTTACATGAAGTCAATATTATACTTAATTTTACAGATGGAGACCCAAGGTGCTGAGCTGGCTCTCTCCAAGGTCAGTCAGGCAGCTAGTGGGAAGGAAAATGCAACACCTAGGGAATTTCTCCCACCTTTCTCCATAAAGGCAAATGCTCGTGGTATTTACGTAAAGGGCTCTTTCTATGAGAGCTCCAAAATGAATTTAAAATTAAGTAAAAATCATGAAGTGGGAGAAATTTCTAACCCTTTACTTTGAAAATTTAGAAAATGATAAAGTTTTGAAACAAATTTTGTGTAATTTGTTAGTTGGTGAGGAAAAATGCCAATTAGATAAATTAGTTTGGAAGACCCAGAGTTTATCACCCTGTAAAGTTTTTCCCTTTTCTTACTTTTCTTTTCTACATGTGTTGGCAGGTTTTTGTCGAGTCCATGACTTCCTCCCACCTCTTTGATAGTACTGCCTTTGAAACAAATAGCAGAAGAAAGCCAGTAGGAATTTCATTTTTAGATGTTATTTTCTTTCTGTCTCTATTTAATCAGTGGTTTGCTGGTTTGTTAACTTCATCTTGTCAGGAGATAAAAGTGAAGTAAGTCTTTATAAAAGATATTATCGATTTTACCTAACTCCAAAAGTGAACCTGAAAAATTATATAACCCTTAAATGTCTTGGGCTTGGAGAAATGCCAGGGAAGAATTTATAAGGAACAAAGGATATATTTAATCCCTTTCTTTTACTGTCTCTCTCTAGTGTACTGAGGATGAAAGAGCATGCAGTCTGGAGATAGGATGATAGCCCCGAGTTGCTGAGCTACCCTTTGCTAGCTATGAGAAATGGGCAGTCATTTGCCTTCTTGAAATTTCTTGCTCAAAATATAGTAGGAGTTGTAACTTCTATCTGTTTGGCTTATATGAGGAACAAATGAGAGAACATGTGAAGTAGAACTTTGTCAATTATATACTGTCATGTGTCAAACTGGCCAGGCCATGGTACACAGATGTTCGGCCAATCTTCTAGATGTTTCTGTGAAAGCCTTGTTTATATGTGATTAACATTTAAATCAGTAGGCTCTGAGAAAGGTATATTACCCTCCATAATGGGAGTGGACATCACCCAATTGAAAAGACTGACTTCTTCGGAAGAGGGGAAATGCTGCCAACTTCAGGTTTGAACTGTGACTCTTCCGAGGTCTCCAGCCTGCTGGCCTGCCCTGCAGATTTTGGATGTAACTTCCCCCATTCTGTGAGACAATTCCTTAAAATAAATTTCTCTCTCTCCCTATATATAAATTTATAGATCATATTGGTTCTGTTTCTCTGAAACCCTCATGGACAACACATGTCATTGTATAAAGCCAAATATTTTTGATAACTAACTTGTTTTCTCATTAAAAACATTTAATTTTCTTTCATTTCTTTTTTCTATTTCTAGAAAGGGATATATAGTGATATAGTGATCTTTTTGTTATGTTTTTTGATCAGTTTTATTGATTTATATATTAAAAAATTCACCAACTTTGTATCCAATTTGATGAATTTTTGAGAATTTTGTACAGTAGGACAACCCACCAACATTTTATGTAGAATATTTCTATTACATCAATATCTCCAGATGTGCTTTTGTAATCACTCCCCTTCTCTAACTTTTTGGACCTAGGCAACCACTGATTTTTCTTTTTTCTAGAATTTAATAAAAAGTGAATTCATAAAGTGCATAGTCTTTATATTACTTAATGTAATACTTTTGAATCATCCATATTGTTGTATCCATGTGTTCTTTGTTCCTTTCTAATTGCTGAGTCTTCATCTACTGTAGGAAAAGAATCACATTTGTTTATGCATGCTTCAGTTGATAGATATTTAGATTCTTTCCATTTTGGGCTATTAGGAAGAAAGCTCCTATCAACATTTGCATACAGATTTTTGTGTGGAAGTATGCTTTCTTTTCTCTAAGTAAATGTATAAAGGAGAAATTGCTGGGTCATAGAGGAAGTGTATATTTATCTTTTTTTTTTTTTAAAGATTTTATTTATTTATTTGACAGAGAGAGATCATAAGTAGGCAGAGAGGCAGGCAGAGAGAGTGAGAGGGAAGCAGGCTCCCTGCCTAGCAGAGAGCCCGATGCGGGACTTGATCCTAGGACCCTGAGATCATGACCTGAGCTGAAGGCAGCAGCTTAAACCACTGAGCCACCCAGGCGTCCCGTATATTTATCTTTGTAAGAGGTGGCCAGACTGTTTTCTGAAGTGTGTTCCAAATGTAATGTATGGGGATTCCAGTTGCTTACCTTCTTTCAAACACCTGGTAATTTTAGCAGTTCTTGTGGATGTGTAGTACCTCATTGTGGTTTCAGTTTGCATTTGCTAATGGCTAATCATGTTGAAGATCTTTTCTTGTGTTTCTTTGCCATCTATATATTTTCTCTATTGAGCTTTCTATTCAAATCTATCATTCATTTAAAAAATGGATTTTTTTTTATTAGGTTGTGTGAGTTTTTTTATACCTTCTGAATGTAAGTCATTTCGTAGATCTATACTTTACAAATATTTTATCCTAGCTTGTGGGATTGCCTTTAAACTTTTTAAAAAATCTTTTGAAAATCAAATGTTTTCATTCTTGAAATCTACTTTATCATTTTTTTGTGCTTTTTTGTATCCTATTTAAGAAATCTGTCCTAATTCAAGGTCACAATTTCTTCTTTATGTTTCTTCCCAGAAATTTAGTAGTGTTAGTTCTGTATTTGTAGGTCCATAATGCATTTTTAGATTTTATATATGGTGTGAGGTAAAGGTGGACTGGATTTATTTTGTTTTGACCTTAGATATCTAATTGTTCAAGTACCATTTGTTGAAAAGATTATTGTTTCCCAAATGAATTACCCTGGCAACTCACTTAAATCAATTGACTATATAAATGTGAATTTATTTCTAAAATCTCTATTTGGTTCCATTGACCTGCATGTCTATTTGTATACCATAGCATGCTGTTTTGATTACTAAGGTAGTATAGAAAATCTTGAAATCAATGGAGTATGTTCTCCAACTTCTTTACTCTTTTCCCATATTATTTTGGCTAGTCTACATAAATTTTATAATCAGATCACTAATTTCCAAAGAAGGGAAAAAAAAAAGAAGAAGAAGAAGAAGTAGAGTACGAAACAGGAAGCTTGATGAGGGTTTTATTGCATTGCATTGCCTCAACATTAGTTGGGGGAAATTATCTTTAAAATATCGAGTCTCTTATCCACAAAAAAATCTTAAAACTAAAAAGTGATTTCAGTAAAGTTGCAGGATACAAAAATAATACACAAAAAACAATTGCATTTCATACACCCAACAACAAAATATCAGAAAACGAAATCATTTAAATTGTCATAAAAAATAATAAATTACTTAGAAATAAATTTAACCAAGGAGGTAAAAGATCTGTATACTGAAAACAATAAGACATTGGCAAAATAAGTTGAAGAGGCCACAAATAAAAGGAAAGATATTCCATGTTCATGGATCAGAAGAACTAATATTAAAATGTCCATACTACCCAAAACAGTGTACAGATATGTACAGATTCAATGCCATCCCATCAAAATTCCCATGACATTTGTCACAGAAATAGAAAAAAAAATCCTAAAATGTGTATGGAGCCACAAAAACCCTGAATAGTCAAAGCAAACTTGAGAAAAAAGAGAAAAACTGGAAGCATCACACTTCCTGATTCCAAACTCTTCTACAAAGCTACAGTAATCAAAACAGTGTAGTACTGGCATAAAAACAGACATATAGATCAATGGAAGAGAAGAGAGAGCCCAGAAATAAACCCATACATATATGGTCAATTGATTTTCTACAAAAGAGCCAACAATGGGGGAATGATGGTTTCAATAAATGATCCTGGGGAAACTGGTTAGTCATGCAAAGAATGACACTGAATCTTACTTACATCACTCACAGAAGTCAACTCAACATAGATTAAATATTTGAACATAAGACCTGAAACCATAAAACTCCTAAAACATAGAAGGTAAGCTGCTTGACATTATTTTTTTGAATTTGACAATATTTTTTTTAATTTGACACCAAAAAGATAATAAAAGCAAAAATAAACAAGTGGAAATACATCAAACTAAAAAGCTTCTGCTCTGCAAAAGAAACCATCAATGTAATGAAAAGGCAACATATGGAATAGGAAAAATATTTACTTACTACATATCTAATAAGAGGTTAATATCCAAAAAGCAAACAAAGAAAATAAATTCATATGACTCAATAGTAAAAACAAACAAAAAAACCCCCAAAAAAATCCAATTAAAAAATGAGCAAAAGATCTGAACAGACATTTTTCCATAGAGGACACACATATGGCCAACAGTTACATGAAAAGTGCTCAACACCACCAATCATTAGAGAAGTAAAAATCAAAACCACATGAGGTATCACCTCATATGAATCAGAATGGTGACTATCATAAGAAGTAAGTGTTTGTAAGGATGTAGGAATCCGTATGCACTGTTTGTAGGAATGTAAATTGGTGGTCACTGTGGGAGACAGTATAGGGGTTCCTCAAAAAATTAGGAATGGAAATGCCATATGATCCAATAATTCCACTGTTTGGTATTTACCCAAAGAAAATGAAAATTAAAAAGATACATGCACCCCTATATTCATTGCAGCATTATGTATGAAAGCCAGATTTGGAAGCAACCTGTGTGTGTGTATCTATATATTATATATATATGTGTGAATATAGATGGTGTGAGGTATTACTCAGCCTGTTTATGCTTGTCAAAACTCACTGTGTTCTTAAAATGGTTGAATTCTGTTGTATGTAAATTATAATTCAATTAAACCGATCAAAAACCATGAATGAGGCAGACAAAAAAAAAACAAAAAAGGAAAGAAAAGAAAAAAGAAATCCATGGAAAGAAAAATAAACTATCCTGTGTTTATAGCATCTATGAACCACATCTCTGAACTTCATAAATTCATTTGGCTTCTGTGAAACACAAACACAGCAAACTATTATTCAGCCATAATGAAGAATGAAATCTTGCTGTTTGTGACAATGGATGGACCTAGAGGTAATATGCAAAATAAAATAAGTCAGACAAAGACAAATACCATAAGATTTTACTTATATATGGAATCTAAAAAACAAAACAAATGACCAAAAAAAACCCAGAAAGCCAAATATGCCTATGCCTATTGATAGATGAAAGGATAAAGAAGACATGTATATATATGTGTGTGTATATATATACAAACACACACACACAAACACAGATCACCTGGCAAAGATGAAGTGAAGTTGTGTCTGAATAACAGGCTACTTGACTATAAGGAACCCAAGCATAATCCAAAATCGGACTGGTTTTGTCAAAGTCACAGGTATCTAGATACCCTCTGGTGAGAATTATCTTCCCATTCTATCAATTTGTTCATTTAAAAAAAAAAATACCATACTCTAAAGCTGTGGACTTCAAAATTTCCTTTTAAAGTCTATAGATGTCCAGTATGAAAATTAGATAAAAGATCCTACAGGTGATGGGGGGAAATAGAGTACTTCAAGTTTCTTTTTCTATTCCCTCAGAATTCCAGAGATTCCAGTGTGTGTTTTGAAAACCACTATACCCAATTATTTTCTTCATTGGTTGAGAAATATGGCATCCCCTGAGGTTGTGCACTATAGCATCCCAGTCTGAATGGCCTGAAATAGCAATTAATTTGTAAGAACTAGGAAGTCTGTGTATCTTCTGGAGTCTCCTACAAAAATGCAAATGTTCCTGGGAGGAGAAACATCTTAAACAATCATGAGGGATTATTTTATCAGTTCAATTTGCAGCTTGGAAGTGGAGCTGACAGCAAAGCCCTGTAAGATTGGGCATAGATAATGGAAGTAAAGGAACTAAAACAGATGTCACCAAGGAAAAACTTTATTTTCTGAGGTCATACAGGACACACTTAATAGGCTATCAATAGTTTCTAAATACAGATAATTAGAAAATGGCTAACATTTGAATGCATCCTAGGTGCCAGGTACTCTCTTTTTTTTAAAGAATGAATTGATAGAATGGGAAGATATTTCTCATGAGGAAGGTATCTAAATCCTTGTGACTTTGACAAATCCAGCCCGATTTTGGATAATGCATGGGCTCCTTATGATCAAGTAGCCCATTATTCAGAACATACAACCTTCACTTCATCTTTGCCAGGTGATCTGGACCTCATGAAGTTTGGTGAAAATCAATGTCTTTGTAGGATTGACACAGTGAATATTGAGACAACTGCCAAAAGTCTCTTGAATTTTCTACCCACAAATATGTTTATTTAACAAATCTGAAGGGATCTGCCTAAAACTGCCCCCCACCCCAATTATGGAAACAATAGAACAAAATTTCCTACATTCTCTCCATTCTCCACTTATGACTTTTAAGATCTTATCTCAGACTTTTTTTTCTGTATTCACACAACATGTACATTTTTAAATATAGTAATTCACTATTAGAACTGGAAGAGTGCTTATAAAGGACATCTTGAGCAAACTCCTATCAGGAAAGAGATTTCTCTTTACCATATGTCATAGAAGCCTACATTCTAAAATGTTGTAAATGGAAATATATTGTAAAATTTCTTTAAAATACAGTGCACATCCTATAGGGACTGGCATCTGAAAATTGCCTGAGCTTGGTTACATAAAATGCCTGAGGTGGTGTGAGGTGAAGTTTGGGTCCTCAAGTAAAAATGATAGGTAATCTCAGCAATGGAAGGATTTCAGGGGCTGAAACAATGCCTACACTACCAGATATTTTCTTCTTTGATCAAAGCCTTATTTCTGCTTCCTGTGAGATCTAATTCCCATCTACTTTTCTTATCTAACCAATTATGTTTCCTGCTTCTGACACATGGTCTGTTTCACTGGCCTCCACTCATGATTCATTAACACAGGACAAAATAAACTATTAATCCATTAATCCATATTATTAATTAACCCATAGCTGGAGATGGCTGGAAGAGGGCTGAGTAGGTTGCAAATTGTGTTTTCTATGTGGAAAGAGATTGAGAACTGGCTGTGATCCCTAAATCTGGTCAACTAAACAGATTCAAAAGAGGGTATTTGGGAATAGTGAACTGGACAGGAGTGTGCATGCACTGTAGAAATTTTCATCTGTCCTCCCACTCTTTGATTAAGTTGGTCATTTGAGTCCTTACCCTTACATACACATTTTGCTTTGGTCACAGGCTAAAAATCTTTCTCCAAGGATGTTGGGCTCATCATGTAAAGAGATGGCCCTTTTGAAGTGAAAGTGGCCTTGGGTTTTTTATTTTATTTTATTTTAAAAGATTGTATTTATTTATTTGAGAGAGAAAGAGAGAGCATGAGTGAGAGAAGGGGTAGAAGGAAAGGAGAAAGCAGACTCCCTGCTGAGCAGGGAGCCCAATGCAGGGTTTGATCCCAGGACCTTGAGATCATGACCTGAGCCAAAGTCAGATGCTTAACTGGCTGAGCCACCCAGGTGCCCTGGGTTCATTTTAATAAATATGTTCCGTGGAGTTTCTAAGAAAGAAGCAATCCAAAGTAAAACAATCACCTGAGACAAAAGCCAATAATAATAAACTATGTGGACAAGTGAGCTTTGATAGTTTCTGTTCTTCACACCAAACCTCCATCTTATAGTACAGGAGACTAAGTTAGTCTTGGGCTTGACCCAAGGCAGGTCTGCTTCAGAATGGCACAAGACTGAGGCTATTTGAGTACCCCTAGAGGGTGAACCATGTAGCCAACATACATCGTTTGTGTTCATACACAAACTCAAGGCATTGTGATCAGGGAAAGGAGATGAGAGAACGCTTTTTACTACCCTTCCTTGGCTTCCTTCTTTGGGCTCACTTCCCTTTCCCACCTACCTTTTAGGTAACTCAGGGCTCTCACACATTTTCCCTCTTGCTCTTTGGTTCTCTTAAGTCAATTTGTTATCTTTTGCTCTTAGTTTACAAGTGAGTTTTGCCATGGTTATCATACTCCGAGAAAACCCTTGCATTTTGGTTATACTCTGTAGCTCTTTTGAAAAAAAATGTTAGTGTCCCAAAAGTGGTTAATAGGTATTCTAAGAAAGAGGGTTCTATGTCAAACATGTTTGGTAAATCTACGTTCTACACCTCTCTATCTTTTCTGTTAAAAATAATTAAAACACATCATAAATTTAAGATAAACAGGAATAGTAGGTAATTTCTTGACTCATATGACTGCACCCAGGCTGATGCCATCCCAGTAGTGACCTCCTAGATGAAATAGAGAGGCTTCTAAACAGGAATATGTATGCTAAATCCTAGAACAGGCCCTCATTTGTCTGACTTGGATTGTAATCTAAATCTGGGCCAATCACCATAGCCAGCAATACCAGGATATAGGGATTTGCCAGCACTTGGTTCCAAGACCACCTCTTGTGACCAGGGAATTAGCTTATTGTGATTGGCAACTCCACCAGCACTGGGTAGAAAGTATAAGGGAATGTTAATAAGAGGAAAGAGGTTATTATTGACAGAAGGGGGGAGAAATGACATGCGGAAATGTGCACCAGAAACAGTGGCTGTCCTTGAATGCCTGCCTGTTGAAATCAGTTGCGGAGATTTAAAAACCACTGGTGTCTGAGTCTCACCTTCAATGATTCTCATTTAATTAATCTGGGATGTGGCCTGGATATTAGGTAAGAAATATCTTCCATATTCTAATGTACAGTCATGGCTGAGGACTCCTTGTCCAGTAACTTTTTCAGGTCATCATTTTATATGTTATCAAAGATTAATCCTAAGTCTCAGTTCTCTGCTCCAAACAGAGCCTTGATTCCAGATGAATGTATTCAAGACCAACTGCAATTTGATTTCAAACTGCTTTTCCAGTCCTATCTTCCACTACCATTTTATTCCCACCCTATGCTCCAGCAAATGTGGGGTGTTTCCTGGTCTCTGTCAGCTATAAAACACCTGGAGTTTCTCATGTATAATGATTCCATTTCTTCAGCTTAGAACAAAGCTGTGTGATACTTTTTTTTTTTTTTTTTTTTTTTTTTTTTTTTTGCAGGGATGGAAATGTCCAATATGGTAGCTACTAGCCACACGTGGCTATTGAACACTAGAAGTGTAAACAGTGTGACTGGATTTTAAATTTTATTTCGGTGGCTTAATTTAAATTTAAGTAGCCACAAAGGGCTAGTGGCTACTCAGGGCAGATAGAATATTTTATTCAACACATCTATGTCAATATTCTCTCAGAATTTACAAAATCCCTTTTGTGTAACCCTCCTGAAATTTTCTCTGATATCTCCAACAGAAAGACTTCTCTTGTTTCTCTTAATTACTGAGCACTCTAATTGGACACCAGAAGTGGCGCTTATTTATACCACCCCACATTGTTCTTTCCGTCACTGTTGATATTAGAAATTTCTTGAGAGAAGGAGCTTATTAGAGGGCTTGTGTTTAATAAAAGCTCAATAAGCATTTGTTGAACAAATGCAGACAAAATTGCACCAACAAAACCATGGGTACACACTTGTGCTCCGTAGAAGCACAAAGGCAACAGATACATGTGGGACTGAGGGCCACGTGTTCACAAATGTCACCGGTGAGATGGAAAACACTTGTCCTGGCTGTGTGAGAGGAACTGGGTCAGTAGAATAGGTGGGAGAGGATGACTAATCCATAAAGTGACCACAGGGTGTTAACCTATTTTATTTGGCGTAGAGACAAAAATAATGGTGGAGATCGAAAGTGCTAATGGTTTTTATTAAAATAAATGAGGGGACATGGCCACTGAGAGTGCACTCTAACTTAACACTTGATGAAGAATGCTGGGATCAGCCCAGTAAAATAGTTAAAATTCATCCTGATCCACGCTTTTTGGGGCCAGAATCGTCTGTAAAATGATGAACTCTCACTTCCCAAGTTTCCTGTGGATGCTATCGTTGCTGGGGAAATGTCACTGTTAGAGGATAGAAGACTTATTCCAAAGAGTATTGAAGACGGAATCGGGTCTGGGACATTACTGAAATGGTAAGATAAATTCAAGTATTTTCTGATAAAAGAAAAATTCTTTTTTTTTTAAAAAAAATGTAGTCCCTTCTGAATTATGGCCAAATGTCACTGAATCATTTTCAGTGAAATTTTATTTATTAACAGCAAGAAGATGGGACCAGGCTCTGAGCTCCTCCTGGGAGCCCTGCAGCTGAGGTTTCTCTCCCCTGAGATCACCCGCAATGGAAGCAGCAAAAGCTGGAGGTCATTAACATTTTGAGAACACCACAGACTGACACTGTGTAATGTTATGACATTTCATCTCAAGACATTTAATCTCCTTTAATCAGTGTTTATGTTGGTGATACTTCATAGTTATTTGCTTTCACATAAAAATGGAACACTTTGGCATGCCCTTAACATAGGTGTAGTTTATTTATTAACCCTCACAATTGTTTCTAGCTCATTCTTTCTCCGCTCCCCCAAGCCTCCCTTCCTCTATTTCCTTTTTCCTCTATTCCTTTTTCCTCTCTCCTCCCCTCTTCCCTTCTCTTTTGCTCCTTTTTTGTTTGTTTGTTTTTAATTGTTTCTGGCTTTAACTTTCATTCATGCTATTTTGAAAGTGCTTTCAAGTTTTCCTTCTGCTTTCTTCCTGGCAAGTGGGTGGTCTTGGGGTTCTCACGCCTCCTTCTCAGTAAACTTTAAGTGTAGACTCTGGAAGAAATACAATCTCACCTCTCTGCAAAATGCTGATGTTCCTCACTGTCCAGGAATAACACATTCGCCTCTGAAATCTGCTCCAGAGATGACTTCCTGAAATCTGCTCCAGAGATGATCCTCCAGAGATGATCTCGTCTCCTCTTTTTGGTTTCTGATACTGCTGTGACCTTCTAGTATCTATTTTCATGCCTCCGTTTCTCTTCCTTCCTTGTATGAGGGCACTTTATCTTATTTTAAAGCCACTTCAACTTTTCTTCCCTTCTCAGAACCTCTTCATTAAACACAAACTGAGGATTGTTAAGATTTTATATTAGACCATATATTGTTTAACATAAATAAATGGTAGCACTGTTCAACACAGGAACTAGATGTAATTTTCTTTGTTTATAAATGAATGATTTATATTACATATTTCTTATTATTCTTATTATTATTTTTATTATGCCAAGTGCTCCTGATTTCACCTCAGTCTAAGGAAATGTTTCTCAACCTTGGCAGTACTGGGCGAGTACAGACATTTCAGGCTAGGTAATTCTGTTTTGGGGGTATTATTCTGTACACCATAGACTGTTGAGCAGTTTCCCTGACCTCTGCCTACCAGATTCCAGTAGTACTTCCTCATTGGGACAATAACATGTGTCTCCAGACACCGCCAGATGTCTGCCAAGAGGCAAAATAACACCACATTGAGAACCACTTGTTTAGTGGAATGCCCTTCCTTTTTGTGAGGTTATGTCTAAGTTCTAGGACAGAGACTTAAGAGGGGGTAGAGAAGGCTTTTCTTTCAAATCATTCTTCATCCACATAGAATCATCCAAGGGGTCTCTATTCCCCCTGTGACTTTATGTCCTTGAATCTACGAAGGACCCTCGGAGCAGCTCTATCTGTTCTGCTGTCAGGGCCAGGGACTGTTCCTGCATGATGTCAAAGTGTTCTATGATGTGGCCTCAGGCCTTTCCCCATGCCATGCTGGGGAAACAAGCTGAGGGGTAGGAACACAGGAATCTTATTGGCTCTAGGTTCCCCCTTGGGGTAGCCGTCCAGCTGGGTCTGATCTTGGATTCCCAACTCCCTCTTGGGAGATCTTCTTCAACATGTCCTCAACATGTTGCTCAAGAACCCACAGTCATGTAAGCTCTGCTTCTTCTGTGACTCCCCTTGATTCCTGCAATCCTGACTATCTTAATGTAGGCTAAGGACAAGCTGAATGGTTCTTTATCTAATTTTCCAAATACGATGTTTTATGGCCTAGAAGTTATGTTCTTCATAGCTATACTTTTAACACCAAGATTTTCTCTACTTTTCTACTATATTACCCATCCCTGAGGCAATGCATTTTTTTTGAGTGAATGAGTGGAAAAAAGGATACAAGAAAATGAAAGAAAAAAGTTTTGATTAAGATTTTGAGATATATATATTTACCCATCACTTGCTTATTCTGGTGCTACATTTTTATAGGAATATAAATATATGGAAGACTAGGTAAAGAGCCATCTTATCCTCAGCCTATAGAAAAATGATTAGGCCTGTGGGGAACCAGGCAATTCACAGGAAAGTAAAACTTAGATGATAGTGCTTCCGAGCTGGGTGTCTTGTGGGTAGGACTCCCAAGGTGAAACTAAGATCCAACTTGACAATAGTGTAGTTTCATCTGTGTTCCATGGATTTGCTTTATGTTAATGATCCAAGTGTTCCTTAGTAATCGTCTGCAGTTTTGGTCATCTGGTGTTCATTGGTCTTCGCAAAGCCTCTGGTCCACTCCTCACTTCTTAATTTCCCAACATATATTTGCCTTATATGATTCTCTTTTAAGCCATTAGTGTAAACCATGCATCATTTCATGTAGTTTTAACTTACATACATGGATGGTATTGTGTTTCTTGTTTTTGTCACTCAACAGTTTGTATTTAGGATCTGATGAGCCTAAAGTATCACCTTTTTTGTTTTAAGTTGCATTTCTCTGATGACTAATGATTTTGGACAATAATTCTACATTTTGTTAAATCTCTGTGTTTCTTTGGCTATGAATTGGCTAAAATATCATTTACTTATCTTTAAGATTTGAGATTTATGTGTTTTTCTTCGTGTGTATATAAGTTCTTTGTATGTCTTAGATAAAAATGTCCTTTGATATTTAGACATGGCAAATATATCTCTACAACATCTTTATGTTAACTTTATTCACAGAAATTGTTAGTTTGATGTGATTAAATGCATTAATGATGTTTTTGGAATTATGTTCAAGAAGTTTCCCCCAGGGCCCCTGAGTGGCTCAGTCAGTTAAGTGTCTGACCCTTGGTTTCAGCTCAGGTCATGATCTCAAGGTCCTGAGATCAAGCCCCATGTGTTAGTCTCCCTGCTCAGTGGGGAGTCTGCTTCCCCTCTCTCTCTCCCTCTGCTTCTCCCCCACTTCATGTACACATACATTCTCTCAAATAAAAAAAATCTTGGGCGCCTGGGTGGCTCAGTGGGGTAAGCCGCTGCCTTCAGCTCAGGTCATGATCTCAGGGTCCTGGGATCGAGTCCCGCATCGGGCTCTCTGCTCAGCAGGGAGCCTGCTTCCCTCTCTCTCTCTCTGCCTGCCTCTCTATCTACTTGTGATCCCTCTCTGTCAAATAAATAAATAATAAAAATCTTTAAAAAAAAAATCTTAAAAAAAAAAGAAAGAAGAAGTTCCTCCCCATATCTAAAGCACATTATTTCGACCTTTATGGTTTCTCTGGATTTATTTCTTTAATATATCCAGACTCCATCTTTGTGTTTGGTAGTAGGTTTGGATTTTTCTCCATTATGAGCAATTATCATCATTTACTAAACAGTCTGATTAGTGATGCCACCTTTATTATGTAATAAATTCTGAGATATGAGGGAGTTTATCACAGCAAATATGATCTTTAGGTCAGTTTGTCTCTTTTTGCATTGATATGATACTCTTTTTAATGTAACAACCTTGTGGTAAGACTTAGTAGCTGTTTGGTAAAGTGCTCATTTCATTTGCTTATCGTGGTGATATTGTCTAGAATCATGATTCAGGATTGCTTATAAGCAAATAAGTAGAAACTATTAGACCACACACCAGTATATTAGGGAATAAACCAATGGAACTAGAAGTAGTAGGAGGTGTTTGACCTATTGCATTCTGGGGCAGAGCACGAAAAGTGAGTAGGAATCAACATTAGACTCTGAGAGCAGAACTCTAACTTTGGGCTGGAGTGTTGTTAAGCTACATAATTAAAGAAGCATTAGCTTCTAGAAATAGTAGAATTGAAAACCATAATCAATGAATTTAAAGCTTAATGAAAGTGTTAATAGGATAATAGAAGCAAATAAATAGAAAATTAGTGAACTGTGATATAGATCTTTAAAAATCCTATAAAGTGCAGAAGGTAGTGACAAGTAGATGGAAAATATAAGTAACATTGATAAACATGGAAGTGGAATATAAATACCAACATGTATCTAATTGAAATTCCTAAAGGACAAAATTCATATTTTGTCTGTATAAACCAATAATAAAAAAATAATAATAAAGCTTAATCTGTGGGGTAAAAAAACTAAATGTTTAGACAATAATAGCTGGAAATTGGGAAGAAGTGGTTGAAATTACTTCCTCCCAGGAATTGTTGATGTGTTGTTGGAGAAAGGGTAAAGATACCCATTACTGTTAGATTTTTGCTAAGTACGTATATTAAAAATTTCAGGTAATAACTAAAAAAGAATAGTTGAATATTTACATTCCAAAGTTATTAAAGGAAAAAAAACTGGAAAATAAAAGGGAAAAAATCAGTCTAAAAGAAGACATGAAAAGATATGAAAAATCACAGAGTTTGGGACAAATCGAGAGTACAAAATAAGATGATGAAAATAAATCCAAGTATACCAAGTACACCAAGAAACACTAAAAACTGGCACAGATCATTAAAAAATGATAAATCAAGCTAAGTTCTCTTTATAAGAGACATACATAACACACAAGCACACAGAGAACAACAAAACTGACAACGCTATTAGACTGAAACATGAAATTGCCAATGTGATCTACAAAACTGGTGATTTCCTATGGTTCTAGCTAATATCCTAGTATCACATAATGTAGATTTTTAGACAGAAAGCACTTTGTCATATGAGATAAAGAGTATCACTGTATATTAATAAAGTTTGAATCTGCCAGTAGAACATGATACCTCTTAAGAATATAGCAGCAAAGATTAAAAATAAATAAAGCAAAAAAATGGACAAAATTACAGGAAGATACAGAAAATCCAGAATTGTGGGGGGATAATTTTTTTTTTAAGATTCTATTTATTTACTTGAGAGAGAGAGAGAAAACACAGAGGCAGAATGAGAGGGAGAAGCAGATTCCCCTCTGAGCAGAGAGCCTGATGCAGGGCTTGATCCTAGCACTGCGAGATCATGACCTGAGCCAAAGGCAGGTGCTTAACCAACTGAGCCACCCAGGTGCCCCTGTATTGGGATATTTTAATACAACACTCTCAGTTCTTGATAAATGAGTCAGCAAGTATATGGAACATTTCTATAACACAATGAAGAAGCATCATGTAATAGACAATGATTTTTCTGTTGGAGAATAGACATATTTTTCAAATCACGGAAAAGATTATTGGAAATCAATCATATTTAAGATCACCAATTAAGTCTCAATAAATATCAAGGGAATTGCATCCTAGAAATACGAAGTTTGTTGACCATAGAGTAAGGGTGAAAAACTTTGATGAGTCAATACTATACACAATGCAAGAAACAAAGAATTTTCAAAAATCCCCTACCTTTAGAAATTTAAAAACATGTTGAATAATAATTCAGGCCAAAGATAATACCAGAAAGGAATTATAGCATATGTAGAATAATTAAAATAATAATTTTAAGACTCTTTCTCAGCTTGTAGGATACAGAATAAGTAGTGCTTAGAGGCAAACTTACAGACCTAAACTCACTCACGAGAAAAAAATAATGGTCCCAAATCAAGAGCTAAGCATCCACAGTAGTAGCTACAAAAGGAGCAAGAGAACAAACTTAAATGAAACAGAGGATTGCACATAAAAAAGAGGACTATAACTCAATGAAATGGAAAACAAACAGATGTTAGAGAGAATTAATAAAAACAAAAATTGCTTCGTTAGAAAGAAAAAAATAAAATCATCCAACCCTGACTTAATTGATGTACAAGAACAACATAAAGACCCAGATAAATAATGTGAGAAATTAAAAAAGAGCTATCACTGAGACAAAACAGAGATAAGAGATAATAAGTTTTATGCCAAAAACTTAAAAATTTAGACAAAATAGACAAATATTAGAAAATATAACAAAATTTATTCAAGAAGAAATAGAAAACCTGAATGATTCTATAACCATAAAAGAAATTGAATCAATAATTTAAACTCTTCCTATAAGGAAATTGCAAAGTCAGGATATTTTATAAGTAAAAGTTCTGGAATATTCAAGGAACACATATCTGTAATCTATGTAAATTCTTTTGGAACATTAAAAGAAGGGAACATACTTTCAACACATTCTATAGGCTAAACTAATGATGACACCAACTCCAAAAAAAGCCAATGAGAGAAAAAAAAATAATTATAGGTCAGTTCCATGAATTAATGCAATATCGATACATTAAGTCCAATATTAACACATCAAATCCAAATTAACAGAAGTAAGGTCTTACTATTTCTGTATATTCCAGGCATACAAAAATAGCTTAATATTAGATGACATATTAACAGGTCAATGGGGAAAATGTTCTTATCAACATTTGCAGCAAAATATTTGATAACATTTATAAATAAAAATAAATAAATAATGCACAAGGGAAAACTCTTGAAAATAGGAATAGAAGGCACATTTTCTAACCTGACAAAGACACTGACCAATCATCTCTGATAAACATAGTATTTAGTGAAATATTACAGGAATTCTTTTTAAAATCAGGAATACAACAATTGACCACTATCACTAATTTATCGTTGTTCTTGACATTCTAAGTTATCTTTATCAGAGAAAGATAAAATAAAATATAAAATGATTGGGGGGCCTGGGTGGCTCAGTTGGTTAAGTGACTACCTTTGGCACAGGTCGTGATCCTGGTGTCCTGGGATCCAGTCCCACATTAGGCTCCCTGCTCAGCGGGGAGTCTGCTTCTCCCTCTGACCCTCCCCCACCTCATGCTCTCTCTATCTTGCTTTCTTTCTCTCAAATAAATAGATAAAATCTTTTAAAAATATATAAAATGATTGGAAAGAAAGAAAATAGTCATGACTTTGTCATAGTGAGTCCAAAGTGGTACAGTCAAATGATTAGCAATAATGCTAGCTTAGCAATGTTCTTGGATGTAAGATTACAATCTAAAAGTATCAGTAGAGCTTAAAATAGAAAAAACAAGATATTTAGCAATATAAAAATAACACATAGAGAAATAAATCAAACAAAAGATGTGCAAACCTTTATTTAAAATAATTAAACTACTAAAAGACATCAAAGAAGACCTGATGTGTCCACTGTGTGTGCATGACAATAACCACACAATATAACACCATTATTGTTAGGTGAGGAGGAGGTGACACTCTTGGGCAGTGTCCTGACAATTGGGGAAGTCGGAGTTCAATGACACACACTCACTTCCCCTTGTTGGAGAAATCACAAGCTAAGGGTCTCACCTGGCACCAAGCTGGGCCACCTAGGGTGAGGGGTGACACAGGCAAAATGAAACTGCCCCTCTTCTTCAACATGTTTATGCTTGGATTTTTTTGGGGGGGGGCGCCAATGATGTGTCAAAACTCTGTAGGACTCCCGACTCCCACGAAGTGCTCTCTTCTGTGGGTGTCTGCCAAAATTGAAGTTCCATGGAAAGATGATGGTAAGGAAGTCCTATTCCACCATCTTCCATGTCTCTCCAAGAAAGACTTCTTAAAGTAAGAAAAAAGTGCACAGGTGAGAGGAAACATTGAATAATTCAACAACAGTAAAAGAAATTTCTGTTTATCAAAACATTTTGTAAAGAATGAGAAAACGGCAAATCTCCAAAGTGGAAGGAGACTTGCAATACAGAGATGGATTAAGAATTAGTACTCAAAATATAGAAAGAATTCTTAGTAATTAAAAAGAAAATTAAAACAACAAGATAGAAAAATGAGTAGTAGATACGAACAGGTATTTCACAGAAATGGAGACACAGTAGACATTAATGGTATAAAACAGCAATAAACCTCACTATGGTAGTGACATTTAAAAGCACAATGAATTACCATTACATGCTTGCCATATTAAAAAATACACAAAATCTAACCATACCTAGTGTGTGTTAGTACATTTGGGCTGCCATAACAAACAGCTCAAGCAATTTATAAACAACTAAAATTTATTTCTAACAGTTCCAGAGTCTGGGAAGTCCAAGATCAAGGTACTAGCAGATTTGGTGTCTGGTAGGAATCTGCTTCCTCATAGATGGCCATCTTTTTACTGTAACCTCACATGGCAGAAAGGGTGAGGGAGCTATCTGGATACTTTTTCATAAGGACAATAATCCCATTCATGATCCAATCACCTTCCAAAACCCCTAATTCTATCATCTTGGGGACAGGATTTCATCATATGAATTGTTGGACATACAACCATTCACCCCATAGGACAGAATGATAGAGATCAAGTGAATTAAGGGGAAACTATTAAATGTTGCTGGTGAGAGTGTACACAGACATAACCAACTGAAAAACAAAAGACATTATTTTGTATAGTTGAACACGCACAGTCTCCATAACTCAACAATTCTATTCCTGTATGCATTATATATAATAAAAAACACTTGCTCGTATATCCAAAAGAGAGTATAGGAATATTTGTATCAGCATCATAATGGCACCAAATTGGCAATAACACAATGTCCTTAGGAAAGTGGATGAGCAAATTATACAATATTCACATAATGAAACATCCATTCAACAGTGAGGTTGAGCTACAACAATGTGCATCCCCATGGGTGAATATTAAAAAGTAATATTGATTAAAAAAAATGAGACCCTAAGGAAGGAGTGTAAGATTTCAATTATTATAAATTTCAAAAAATAAGCAAAACAGAAAAATACATTAAAAGAAAAGAAAGAATGTGATTAAAAATTAAAATGCCACCTAGTGAGTTCTACTGGTGTAGAATGAGAAAGAATAGAATGATGAACAACAAAGTCAATGGTGCTGATAATATTTTCTTTTTCAATTGGTGGTGGTTCACAGGTGTTTTATTTTTTATGTTCATAACTTGCATATGTCACATAGATCCACATATTCCAAAGCAAAAAAAGTCCAAGGCAAGTGCCCTTTCTCCATTATGTCATAAATATGTCAACGTGTGCTATTTTTTCCAATATTCTAAAACAATCCCTCCCTCCTTAAAGATCTATTCTCTTTACCCCTTCTCATTATTATACTTACTTTTATCAGATATTGTTTTATATTACATTATTTTGTATTGTATTTTATACTGTATTACATGAGTTTAGTTTTTAACCAGTTTACTACATTTGATGATAAAATTCATGTGCCAGTTGTTCTCTATTTGACTCTCTTCTGTCCATTTTCTGTCTTCCTGTCTCTGCACTCTCAGAGGTTGGAGACTACACCACCTTGACTCACCTGTTCTCATATTTCCAGCTGGATTGGGCTAATGCGAAGTTGTAATAGGGAACTGAATTGTGGGAGAAGAGAGACTGTGTCTCTGTGTCTATCTGTATCTCTCGTGATTATAGCTTCTTCCAGGCATCTCCTCTTCCATGTCTCAAAGTCTCATTGTTTTTTTGTAACACCTTCAATATTATTTGTGGTAGTGGCTTCTCACTGTTGCTAATCTTAGGGTGCATCAATTTCCTTTGTTTACTTCTTAAATATTTCCCAATATACCTAAGTAGTTCTTTCATTAAAACCACTCAATTTGTACAATCTGTGGTAAATTTTATTCCTGTCAGAATCTTGTTATACTCTTGGTCTATCTCAATCACTGCTGTATACCTAGAATACCAAACACAATAGTAACCAAAAAAAAAAAAAAAAAACAAAACAAAACAAAACAAAAAACAAAGAAAAAAGAAAAGAAAAAAAGAGAAAAGTAAATAAACCCAAAAGATAGTTGCTTGTGCATTAGAGTTTGAAATGACTTTAATGAGTATGTGATCCGACTTTTCTTGCTACAGATGTGATAACAGATCTTGAAGAAGTCAAACTCACTGGGGAAGAATTCTGGTGCCCCACCCACAGCACTAGAGGATAGATAGCTTCTTGAACAATAACACTCCACAGGCAATTACCACATGACTGTATCCCACCAATAGCAGCTGATTAGGTCAGGGTTGGAAAATTTACTCCAGGATTATAGATTCACCTATTAGCTGGTAGCAGTCCATGCTAGTATGTGAACCTGGCCCAAACAAACAGATAGTGAATAAATAACTCTCCTCAGATTCTTTTCCTTGGAGAATTTGAATGAAATATACAAGGAGTGTGCTCCCCTAGTAATAAGGACCAATGCTGAAAAACACACAGAAGTCAGTTATCAGAGACTATAAGCCAGCAGTGGTCATAAGAAACTGTGAGTATACAGAGGTTATGAATACTTTCAAGTTCAAAGTACAGATGTCATGACTAAGCAGAAAGTAAACAGATATACAGCAGCAGAGATAGAGGAGCTGAGTCACAGTATTGGCAAGAGATTGTCTAGAGAGTTACAAGTTAATATTGGTAGTAAAGTGATGTTGGATCCTAAATCATTTTCTAATTCCCAAACCTTATTCTTATTCTTTGAGGTCCAGAATATATCTTTTACTGGGTTAGTAGAGACTTCCTTGGCTCTTTTGTCCATCTATATGTTTACAACAAATCCTCACTATCTGAAGTTCTCTTGGATTTCAGTTCTACATTCTACCACATCATGCACATAAATTTGAATCCCATTTATGATTCCTTCCTATTCCAGCCTGGATTAGAGAAAGTTTAAAAATCCCATTCCTTGATTATATTACCAGACAATGAATGCTGTGTAATACTTCTTTTCTTTTACATTATCTGTGGGGGTTTTGGAAAACATTTGACAAAAACTTGTAGATAATCCAAGGGGTAAACTCAAATTTCCCCAAATTTACTATATGTATTTTTTGTTGTTGTTTTTACAGATGACCTAAAATATAAGTAGATAAATAGAAAAATATAAATATCTGAAGACAGGCAGTGAGAGTTACATAAAAATTAAATTCTTTCATCCTTCCAAAATGCTAATCTTTAATGTTCAAAATCCCAGAAAGGACTGTGCTGAGAATAGAACCTCGGGTAGAGAGGTTGCTCACCAGGAAAAGATGATGGAATGAAATGTAAGGTGTGGAGCAGAGAGCATCAGGGCAGCAGAGCCAGGGGTATATAAGGAGCAGCATGGCACAGACAAATGCATTCTTCTGGATGGATTCATAAAGTGGTGATTAGTATGAGAAAAATGTAGGGATTTCATTTATCTTGATTGTCCCAAAGCCCTTGACAGAATACTTTCCTGAAGACTCTCTTACAAAAAGTGAACTCAAATTGCCTTGAAAATTGGCTGATGAGTCCAAAGTAAAGAAAAATGATAAATAGCAAATGCATCCAGTTCTAGGAAAGTAGCTGAAAATGACAAAAGAATTGACATAATTTTTTCCATCTTCTCACATTTTCCAAAGTTATCTGAAGGTAGTTTTTAAAATAGCTATGCACTGGGGGGCCTGAGTGGCTCAGTGGGTTAAAGCCTCTGCATTCAGCTCAGGTCATGATCTCAGGGTCTTGGGATTGAGCCCCACATGGGGCTCTCTGCTCAGCAGGGAGCCTGCTTCCCCTCCTTCTCTGCCTGCCTCTCTGCCTACTTGTGAGCTCTCTCTCTCTGTCAAATAAATAAATAAAATCTTTAAAAAAAACAACAACTACGCATTGAGTTACACTTACTGTGTGTCAGGTACCTTGAGTGAAGTGACTATATATTCTGAGCCGAAATGGGGAAGGCTTTATTGGGCTTCTGGGTGCAAGAGGTGGTGAGATGTTGTTTGGAGGCCAACCTACTGGAATTTCTGGCATGTTCTTTGTTATAGTACATAGGAATTTCAGGACAAACTTTTAAATCAAGATAAGTCTAGAAAATTCTGCACCTATTTATCAAGAAGTGTGATTTGTGATTCCTGATAACAAAGAGCTTAGAACCCAGGATAATAGAGTTGAGGCACATTCCCCCACACATTAAAACATGGTATTAGAAACTTGGAGATAACACAGCATATGAATATCATTTCTAGTTTCTTTGATTCCCTTTTCCTCTCTGCTGCAACCCTTTCTTCTTCTAACCTGAGAGATTTAAAAATAAAACTCGTTAATGTCTTTACCTTTAAGACCCTACAAGGACCTTCCATTTCTCTTTGAAAGTAATTCAGAGATCTTGTTAATCATTGTATTTTCTTCCTACTCCACCACTTACAAGTCTGGTACACTGTAGGAACTCAATGTCCACAGAAGAAAAATGAATCAATGAATGATGAATAAACATATATTTAGTATAAAAAATTACTGAACATTTAACCTGAGTTTTCTTTTTTTCTTCTTAGAGATCTCTTTCTAACACAGCTGTAGGAATGTAGTGACAATTCCTGTCAATAAAAATGGCTAATAGGGCTGATGGATAATACTAACTTTAAAATATCAGGTTGCATTTTTAGCACCTGTATCTGATTTGTTGACCAAAACAAAGGATGCATTATGTTTGGACTGCTTTATATTCGACAGGCCATTCTAATTGTTAATGCAAATTGTCATCTACAAAACTTCAGGTCTTAAGACTGGTCTGAAGATCTGAGAATTTTCTCAAATGTGAGAAATATGTGAGTTTTCCATGCCTTGAAAGTAGTTACATAGTTTTATTCATCTTCTACACCTGACTGTGTCTGTTATTTTACAGAAGTCTGAGTTGGGAATTAATCCATATTTATTTGTTTAATGGAACTTTGAAATAATCATACATGTTCTTTGAATATATGTTCTAATTTGGAAATAGTCAATGGAGAATCATAAAGGAGATTCTGGTGTACTTTAAAAATTCTAACTTTTAATAAAAATTCTAACTTTTTTTTTTAAGATTTTTCATTTATTTGACAGAGAGAGAGCACAAGTAGGCAGAGAGGCAAGCAGAGAGAGAGAGAGAGAGGAGGAACCAGGCTCCCTGCTGAGCAGAGAGCCCGATGCGGGACTCGATCCCAGGACCCTGAGACCATGACCTGAGCTGAAGGCAGAGGCTTAACCCACTGAGCCACCCAGGTGCCCCTAAAAATTCTAACTTTTAAGACATGAAGTATACCTTTATTCAGCAACTTTTGAGATAGAGTTCAGGTCAGTTCTTTGGCCATTTATATCCTGTTTTTGGGGTCCACTGATAAAAGTCCTGATGTATCTTTATTATATTACATTAACCACAAACATAAGGCATAATCTTGAATTTCCATATTCTTGGAACTAGAGTGGTAAGTTAGATTCTTATGAAAAAATATCAGTTCAGAATCCTTTTAGGTTTTTTATTTTCATTTCTCTTAACCTTATACAGCTGCCTTGTCCACAACTCATTTGACAGTGGATTTTTAAGTGAGTGGCCTATTTTTTCATCTTTCAAACCATTCAATTTCACACTGATGAAAATAATAATTATATTTTTCCCTAGTTACACTTAATTAGTTTATTCAGTAGTAAATTAAATTACATACATATAATTACCAGTGCAATCAACATAAATAGATTGTGAATAGCCATCAACTTTTAGCAAGCACATCACTCAAAGATAGGAACAGAATGTCAACATTCTGGAAGTTGTATTAGTGTGAGCATTCACTGTAGCAGAGTAAGTAAAATCTGCTAACCTGAGGTCAGTTAGGGGAACTATTGTTTTGTAATTGTCATTATGTTGTAAGTACATGATTAATAACTATTGTCTAAATAATGAATATAATCAGAAAGAGTAAGCACAGCATCTCCTGAAGAGCCTCATTATGTAAGCTATGAAGAACTTAACATTCTGGATCACATACTGATCTTAAATAATTTAGGTTAAGATTATGGCTTTAAGATGAAGAACAGCCATTATGTTTGTGAATCAGATCCTTTGTACACTATTCATTTAAGAAAGTGTTGACTTTTAAAAGTGGTGACTGAAGGGGCGCCTGGGTGGCTCAGTGGGTTAAGCCGCTGCCTTTGGCAAAGGTCATGATCTCGGGGTCCTGGGATCGAGTCCCACATCGGGCTCTCTGCTCACCAGGGAGCCTGCTTCCCTCTCTCTGCCTGCCTTTCTATCTACTTGTGATCTCTCTCTGTCAAATAAATAAATAAAATCTTTAAAAAAAAAAAGTGGTGACTGAAGATGATTTTCTAGACCAAATGGAAGAGGTGTGAAATTCAACTATACTTGTGAAATTCACAATCATTTACACTTTGATGCTAATGGTTTTAATGAAAATAACTTTTGCATATAGCACATTTAAAAGGGTTTTCAGGAACATTATCTCATTTGGGCTTCACACCCGATGAGCTCAGTACTGTAGGTATAGTCATCACCCTAGTTTCTGAGATGAAAGAGCTCAAGAAATTGAAGTGATTTCTCTATGATTTTATGACATTAATATAAAATAGTAACTCAAACCACATCACTTTTTTGTTTTTCCTCATTACAGTTTGTTGTGCAATAAATTGTCTTGAATAGAATAAATTGTCTTTGTTCAATAGGAAAAGGAAAACAATGGATTATTATTATTCCTTTAACTCCATTACTACATGCTTTCCATCTTAAGAGTGAATTTCTTTGTATAGGTTTGTCTTCCCTGTTAGACTGAGCTACAGGAAAACAGTGATCATCTCCTCTTTTAATATCAGTCGTATTATGAATAGGACATTAATTGGGCTGAACTGAATTCTAAGACATGGAGCTTTACCCATTTTAGGAATAAGAATACATTTTAGGAGCATGTTGTATTATTTCTAAATAAAATTTGATATTTTGTAAAAAATAGAAGAAAGGAAAAACTTGGAGATTTGAAGAGAAGGATTACTTCAGTGCCTTTTTAAGAGAACCTCAGGACCCTGTGTCGGGCTCTCTGCCGACTTAATAAGTAAACATAACTAAGAATGCCAGGATAATAATATGAATCACCATATCCTGAGGTTCTCCTTTTTTTTCCTTTTTAAATTATTTATTTATTTATTTATTTATTTATTCAACAGAGAGAATCACAAGTAGGCAGAGAGGCAGGCAGAGAGAGAGGAGGGAAGCAGGCTTCCCACTGAGAAGGAAGCCTGTTGTGGGGCTCCATCCCAGGACCCTGAGACCATGACCTGAGCTGAAGGCAGAGGCTTAACCCACTGAGCCACCCAGGCGCCCCAGTGGTATGTGTTTTAAAGCAACTTTTCCACCCTCCTGAAAATAATGTACTTTCATATATATTTACCAGTTCTAATTTTTGTCTTCTATTTTCTGTTCACTTCTATTTGCTAATTTCTGGTTTCATCTTTATTCATTCCTTCATTTTGCCTTCCTTACAGGTTTGTTTCTTACTCTATTTGTTTCAAGTTCTTGAGCCAAATGCCTTATTTAATTGAATACATTATTTAGTGATGTGTTTAAGACTAAATTTTTTCCCTGTATGTATGGCTTTGCTTATATGTCTTAGTTTTATTTTATTTTTTAAAAGATTTTATTTATTTATTTGAGAGAGAGAGACAGAGAGAGAGAGAGAGAGAGTGCACGAGTAGGAGGGAGGAGCAGAGGAAGACGCAAACTCCTGGCTGAGCAGGGAGCCCAATGCAGGGCTTCATCCCAGGACCCTGGGATCATGAACTGAGACAAAGGCAGTCAGTTAACTAACTAAGCCACCCAAGCACCCCTATGTCTTAGTTTTAAAAACTTTTTTTCATTATTTTATAATTATTCTGTAATGTTAACCTTGATTTGTTCTTCCAATCATAAATTTTGTGAGAGTTTTTTTTTAATTTATTTTTTTCAGCGTAACAATATTCATTGTTTTTGCACCACACCCAGTGCTCCATGCAATACGTGCCCTCCTTATTACCCACCACCTGGTTCCCCCAACCTCCCACCCCCGCCCCTTCAAAACCCTCGGGTTGTTTTTCAGAGTCCATAGTCTCTTATGGTTTGCCTCCCCTTCCAATTTTTTTTTTTTTAATAAACATATAATGTATTTTTATCTCCAGGGGTACAGGTCTGTGAATCGCCAGGTTTACACACTTCACAGAACTCATGATAGCACATACCCTCCCCAATGTCCATAACCCCCTCCCCCTCTCCCAACCCCACCTCCCTCCAGCAACCCCCAGTTTGTTTTGTGAGATTAAGAGTCATTTATGGTTTGTCTCCCTCCCAATCCCATCTTGTTATGAGACAGCATTTTTACATTTCAAAAAGGTTGGGATGTTTTACATTTAAATTAGATTTATGTTATTATTTGCTAGGTTATTGAATTCTAGATAAAGAAAAGTGATCTGATTATTTGTACCTTTTGGTATTTATTAAGTTTTCCTTGAGGCCTAATATATGATCAACTTTGAGCCGTCTGGGTGGCTCAGTGGGTTAAAGCCTCTGCCTTCCCCTCAGGTCATGGTCCCAGGGTCCTGGGATCAAACCCCATCTCGGGTTCTCTGCTCAGCGGGGAGTCTGCTTCCCTTCCTGTCTCTCTTCCTGCCTCTCTGTCTACTTGTGATCTCTGTCAAATAAATAAAATCTTTAAAAAAAATATATGATCGACTTTAACAAATGATCTGTGGGTACTTTATGGTGAATTCTCTTTATGGTGATATACACAATAAATAGTGCCATATATATTATACATATGCACACACACTTTTAATTATCTTTCTCCCTCTCTGTATATGTTTTCCATATTTTCTCTTAAAATATATAATATATATAAATATAATAAATATAAACATTATGTTATATGTATATTCACATTATATATGCGTGTGTGTATATATATGTCATATATATATATATTTCAGAATTATTATGTGAGTCACCATAATCATTAATTTCCCATTATCTGAAGCTCCCATAATACTGTTAAAGCAGATTCTTAGTCTCTGTTCCTAAAGATTCTGGTTGGTTGAGTCTAAATCCTAGAGGCCTCCTGCAGTGAGCATGCACTATGCTGAGTGGGAGACTATAGTGACAAGACTGTAGTGACTGTAGTGACTGTAGTGACAATGCACAAGAGAAAGCTCTTGCGCATTCACATCCTCTGTTTGGCATCTGGTGTTGACTTAGCTCATTTAACTTTGTTTAGCAGCAACAAAACTGACCACATATTTCCTCCCCTTTTCTGATCTCCAGGATGTTTTTCAGGGTTATAGGTATTATGATATATAGGCACTCTGCCTTTTCTCAATTTTGTCAAAAATTTGTTTGGGTTATAGCCATTTCCTAGCTTCGTTATTTCTCTACTCAACACCATTTTCCTGTTTTCATGGTTTTAAAGAGAGCTCATTTGCTCATCTTTTGTGAGAAGTTCTTTAAATTTTTTTCTTTAATTCTTCGATTTATCCTATTCAGTCTGTGATCTACCTCATCTTTTATTTATTGTTTAACAAAGTATGTGTTTTTTTTTTTAATTTTCTTGAGACTATAAAGCATTTGCTCTCCAAAAAATCTGGAATCAATATTTAAATCTAGCTTTTGTATGCTATATTCATTTTGTAACTTTTTTTTTAAAGATTTTATTTATTTATTTGACAGACAGAGATCACAAGTAGGCAGAGAGGCAGGCAGAGAGAGAGAGGAGGAAGCAGGCTGTCTGCAGAGCAGAAAGCCCGATGCGGGGCTCGATCCCAGAACCCTGGGATCATGACCTGAGCCGAAGGCAGAGGCTTTAACCCACTGAGCCACCCAGGCACCCCCATTTTGTAACTTTTAAATACTCCTTCTTGCCTAGTTTTTCCACTCTTCCTCCATTATTTGAATAACATGGGTTTATGCAAGCTTGATCCCCTATGTCCCCAGATAGTGTGGTTTTATTCTTGGGTTTACTACCTATTTTGCAGGGATTTATTCAGATCTTTCTCCAAATATAACTTGGACAATTTAGCTTATCATACATCAGATATTCCACATTTTAGGGATTCAGAAGCCTGAGATTTGTAGAAAGAAAGTTGAATCTTTTGTCAGTCACAGCTGGGTCATTTAATAAAATTTGTGTAGCTTTTCCCAATATTTGAATAATGGTACCACAGTCCAATTTGGAAAGGTAGAGATTATCCTTTCCTGCCAAGGGATATAGACAATAGTTATGGATTCACCTTCTTCATGGTGAACTAATCACATTAGTGATAAGGTGTTTGAAAGGACTGTCCCATGGTCTGTAGACTTTCCATTTGAGATGGTATATGTGTTTTCTCCACCATAGATAGCTGCCTTTATTGTTGTTGATTAGGAGCTGTGAAAATGGCAGAAATTCAATTAGTCTTTTTCCCTTGGTCTATCCTCGTCTTCAGACATTGCCCCTTTAACACGTTTGGATAACAATACAGCCTATAACAATGTTATTCTGAGATAACAAAACTAAGGCAGAGAGAGGTCAAGTAAGTAAGTCAATCAGCTTTATGGTTAGAAATTGAGTGTGAACACAGGGAACTCAGCTCTACAGCTAGGATCTCTACCACTGTACTATCCTTTCTTTCTACTGAGATTTATTTGAGTGCTGATGATACAAAGCCTTGAGCTGGCAAGACATCATACTATGGTTTTACAGAAAACATGGAATTTTTAGATCTATAGGTAATACATGAGCCTCTATTCTCTCACTTTTATGGGTCTCTTGATTTGTGGCTTACTGATCTCTCTCTCTACCCATTCTCTTGTGGAAGTGCATGCAGACAATATCATAGCCAAAAGGCATTCAGTCAAAAAAAGCAGAAGGAGAACAGAGATATGAACCATCCACAAATGGAATAATCAACTTCTGGATATTTAAAAATTGATTAAATAGTATCATGATTTCTTTGTTCATTTTCTAGGTGATGGACCCGAGGCTTTCTAGGAATAACCTAAAGTAGGGTAGTTGTTTTGTAGCTTTTGTTATAGGCCTACACTTTTAGGTCTATCCTGCTAAAGAAAGATGTGATTAAGATGAAGTCATTAACTGATCAAACATTCTATTCAGTTTTTTTTTCTTTTTTATTTTTAATTGAAGTTGATCTTTTTCCAGGGTACAGGGAGCATCATGATTCAATTGGCTCAGGGAAACAAACAGACAATCTTCCTATAACTACTTGAAGGTCAGTTGCTAGGATTTTTTTGTTCATCCTCATGCAGTAAGGTATCTTCTTTTCTCTTTTCTTTAAGCTTGACATCAATATGAGGGAGTTCAAGTTCCCTCTGCTGTTTGTAATGATTGATTTTTAAAACAGAGGAAACATCCTTTCACTGCATGAAGATCTGAGTCTACTAAGGCTTATGGAGCACAGAGCATTTACATCAAAGTTTATTTCAGAGAGACTTGAGAAAAAATTTAAAAACCTACTCTATAGTTATACAAATGTATTTGAATACCTGCAGACACCCAGGGATTCCAGATACACAGCACCAACCTCTCCCTTCCTGCATCTAAACCTGATAAGGCTCATTGGTCAGGTTCTTTTAACCATGATATACTCACATCCAGCTTTTCAATAAAGGAGGTTAAAGCTAAATGACTCTATAATACAGGTAAACCAGTAAACGAACACCTGTTTAACACCCATGCATGGAACAACACACCACCTAGGCAGTCCTCACAGTTCTTGACTTTTCTTGTCCTATATACCAGAACACTCAACCATCTTGGATTTTGCCCTATTATTTAGATCTTGCCATTATAACCCTAATTTAAAAAAAAAAGAAACAACTTAAATAATAGTCGTAATTGTACCAGTTGCAAATACTGCATAGAGGTAGAAAGCAAAATATCTTGATCTGTCTCCAACTTGGCTTCCTGGTTTTGACTGAATTGCTGGCTGCCTCCCTTCATTCCATGTGCACTTCCTTTAGCCTCCCCATCCTTCTGCATTACCATGGAAGCACTCACTGTAAGAGCAATGCCTTTTTATTGAACATCTACTATGCTCTACTCATTTTACATCATTACCTTTAATCCTTTCAAGAATGTTTACAGGCATTTGATAATTCTGCTTCAGACATAAAGAGATAGAGGTTGAATAGAAGGTTGTGGAGTCTCTATGGGACCTGAGCCTTGACTCAGGGGCTCATGTTCCCTTCAGTGTTCTCTTAATTACAGTAAGTACAAAAGTTACAATTCATATGAAAAAGAAGAATCTTTATGCAGATAAAAGTGTGCAGGTTCTAGGGAGGATATCTATAAAACTACCAGAAACAATTTCATTTTAATATTTTTCATAGAGGTTTTTAATAAGTTTTTTTTAAGATTTTATTTTATTTATTTGACAGAAAGAGATCACAAGTAGGCAGAAAGACAGGCAGAGAGAGAGGTGGAAGCAGGCTCCCACTGAGCAGAGAGACCGATGTGGGTTGGGCTTGATCCCAGGACCCTGAGATCATGACCTGAGCCTAAGGCAGAGGCTTAACCCCCTGAGCCACCCAGTGCCCCCATATTTAAATGGGTTTGTGTAAGTTTTACTTGCTCAGATCTTACTGTGTGCATGGTCTATTTCTATGTAGCATGACATAAAGATCATGAGTTAATATTAAAAATTCGATGACTCTCACATCAATAAATGTAGATATCAAATCCAGATAATACAGGTCCCTATGTGTTTGGAAAGGAGAAACAAAGAGGCAAAGTTTATGTAGAGAGGATTCAAGAAAATTCCCCAAAAGTAGGAGGGGGATCTCTATTAGCTTTATAAACAGGAATAAATATTTGAACAGTTTATAAATTGTGAATTCAGTTTGTCCCCTTTTCAGGAAACACATGGTGTTTTCAGTGGGTGATGAGCAGTGTGTGCATTGGACAGTACCATCCCTTCTCCTGTTTCATTTCTTTCTGCTAGGAAATCTACTGTTATTTGCATTTGGAGGTCTTTCCTATAACTATATTTAAAGCTGGGAACAAGATATGACATCTGAGGTAGAAAGAGAGAGGAAGAAGATAAAATTGGGAGCAAGTGAAGAAGGAAGGTACTTGAGACTTGCAGAAAATAAAAGGAATGCAATGGCTTCTTATCCTCAGAATCAGAGAAAGAATATTTTAATGAGGAATGGTTACTAGAGTCAGATATTATGTAGAGTACAAAGATCAGACCTGGGAAAAGGGCCATTGGTTTGGACGCTTAAGAGGGCAATAATCTCTCTTAATAATGCTATTTTGGTAATCACTGATAGATACAAAAGCTGAATTCAAAGAATTGAAGAGGGAGAAATAAAAGAGATGCACCCATGGGGGCTATGGTTATATCTATTCTATTATTTAATTGTCCTGATATTGTTTCCTACTGATCCAAGTTAAGGTCTGATCTAAAATTGATTTAGGTATGTATGTGGCGATTGATACTGAAATGATTGAATTATAAAAATTCTTTTTAAGCTAAAGCTAGCTTTTCCCATCAAAACTGAAAATATTACATTATTAGGACTGTTTTGAGCAGAGAATTGGTTAAAACAAGGCACAATCTCACTAGGTATCCTGACTAACCTTGTTTAGAAGGAGATAGATGGTTAGTTTGGGTACAAGAGGTGAACTGGGAGTAAATGAAACAACAAATTACAAATAAGATGCATTGCCTACTGTGTTTTTCTTTTCTTATATGCCCCTCCCCCCCATCTATAAAGCACTATGAACTTATTAGGATTCGATGTTCATGGTTCCCCTTTATGGATTGTTAAACAGACCAGACCTGGAAGTCCTGTTGACTGATGCTCCAGAATGAGGTAGGCTGCATTTCTACAGGTGATGAAACTGATCACACCACCTGGAAATGCCAAAGGAAGAACTGCTTTAAAGAAGGAGGATCCTTAAAGAAGAGGTCTAGACCTCTAGAATTCTAGAGAATCTACTATGTTTCCTTCTAATTAGAACTAGGAACCAGTATCAGATGGAGGATGACAATGACTGAAATTGAGCCTTTCTGATGGCTAGGGGAAATTATCTGATAACTAAGGCATACTGACTCTAAATTAGGAAACCTGAGTTCAACCCATCACTTACATGATTATGAACCAGTTACTTAACCTCTTGATGTATTTCTTTCTTGCAAAGAAGTGTAAAGACATCATGACATCTGGACTAGCATCCTACAGAATTGTAGAGAAGGTCAAATATAAAACTTAAGCAACTACACATATGAAAATTATGTTTTGATCTCCTCAATGGTTGGAATTATATTTAGCATTAACAATATTTTTGAACAGATCTACCAACCTAGAAAATATAAGTGATCAAGAACTCTTTAAAGAATACTGTTTCATTTAATATATCAAAAACTAAAAAATAAAACCCAAAACACAAGCATCCCACAAGCAAACAAACTGAACTAGCAGAGAAGACATTTGTCCAAATAGTAATCTGTACAAGTAGTGAGTGGAAAACTCTAGATAAAACTGTATATTTAGACTTCCAGATTTTTACATATTCATACAACATGACCAAAGCAAGTACTTAACAATTATTTCAATCAGAAAAGAAAAACAAGGGCAATCTTTTGCAAATTCAGTCAGGACCATCTTTCTGTGAAATGAACCCACGTTCGAATACTTTGTTCAGAGTGCTAGTACCTTACCATCTCTCTTCTATGAGGACTGCTATGCATCTGTAGCAGTAATAACCATATCGCACCCTTATTCTGTGCCCTTGAATGGACCCACAGTGAAAAGGTCCATATAGGGGCAACTACCCCTTAAGAAATGCCCTAGGCATCTGTTGTCTGTATTACTAGGGTATGAGTTATGAGACTGAGCAGCTGTCAGTGGCCATGTTTCCTGCCGTAAATTTCTAGAGATCTAGAGAGTTGGTTTGGAGAAAGAAGAGGAAGGGAGGGGAAGGGAAGAGATGGGGGTGGAGCGGAATGCAATGGGGAGTATGGGAGGTGGTAGGGGGTGAGGAGGTGGCAGGGGAGAGAAAGCTACTGCACAGAGTGGAAAAGAAACCAGTATGCAGCCCAGGACCTTTTAAGCTGAGTTTCAGGCCATAATGTTTCCAGAAATTTATTCACCAGGCTAATTTTTCTCTTTTGGATTCCGTGACAGACATGCTGGTTAGCATAGGGCTTTGGGGTCAGCTGAACTGAGCTTGAATTCTATAGCCACTCTTACTGGCTCTGTGACCTCAGTAAAGTTATTTAAACCCTAGAGCCTTATTTCCTTAATCTGTATCAGGGGATAAGTGTTTCTTTCCTTGTAAGGAAAGACTTTGTAAGGTCTTTCTAAAGCTTAAATAGGGTACTGTGTATGAAATACTTACTCCAGGCTTTGTACTTCTTAGATACTTCATAAAAGGTAACTGTCTGAAACTCAAAAGATTTGTGGATTTAGACAATTGCTAGAATAGAAAGAATTCTTTCTTAGGAACCATCTGGCCCATTGATTCTAATAAGACCCTTTGGACTCTAACCTTCTTTGTAAATGCATTAGGAAGGGACAGGAAACCAAGGGGGCCTCAGCACCTTGACTTCTTAAAACAGAATGCCTCTGTTTTTGTATCTGTCATATTTTAGCTTCCTACTTAAAAAAAAGTAATATTATAGATCAGAAAAAAAAAGTATTGGAAATCTTCTAGAGTAACTTCCAAATGTTATAAATAAGAAAAACAGATGCTGTGAGAGAAGTTATTTGCTTTCATTGCCTATGTCATGAGATGATTCTTGTCAGTACATAGACTCCCCATTAATCTCAGCGAGCCTGAGGGGTATTTGTATGATTACTGGGTCACCTTCCCGGGTAGCTCCCCAGGTACAAGACTCCAGCGTGAGTGCCAGAGTCTGACTGAAGTTACAGATGGGTCCTCAGCCAGATTAATCATCTGACATTCCAAAGACAATGTGTAGACAATTTAAAAAAATGACAATGACTAAACCCACCCTGTAGAATAAAAACTATTTTGTTCTCCCAAGTTAGTTTAGGCATAATTAAATACAAGGAACACTGAAGAATTTTAAACAGGCTTTGAAATTACCAATGCTTATTGGAAATGGGTAAAATCCTTAGTCATGTACGAGGAAGAGAGTTGTCTCTGTTATGGTCCAGTCTAGCTGTCTCTTCATCATTCATGTTTTGCTGATATAGTTAGCATCCCACCCCAGACTGGATGACGTTTCCCCTTTCTTCCATCAAGCTTTTAGTCATAATTATGGTGAAATTTTGGTCTCTGCATCTGCAATTGCTCAAAGATTATACTGTAAATCAACTGATTTCTAAGAAAGCTTCACTTCTGAAAAATGCCTGTTGCCAGTGAGGAAATAATCATGATTAAGATGACAGTAATAGACAATGTTTACTGAGCACTGCAGTGTTTCAGCTCCGTTACAGACTGACAGGACGAGAGCCACTCCCAACCCATGTACATACTTCAAGGTTACATCAAGTTCCTGATTTAATTAGCCAAAGACGCAAACCTAATCAGAAGAGGGTAGCCACATAGGATAAGAGCATATGCTGTGCATCTCAACATAGCTTCCTAGCTTCCCTCCAAATGTAACAGGAGCCCACAGCTGCCTGAGGCATTGTGCCCACATAGAGGACAAATCATCATTCTTGCCATGCCATGCCACTGCCTTTTCAAATTCGGGGTTGGCGTCATTTTCTGGAAGGGTTTATATAACAACCTCTTTGCTTCTCGAGCCCAACTCAGTACCGGCAAGATGCATCCTTCCCCAGGGAGACAGCAGTGTCAGGGCCTGGATGCCCCACAGTGGAGTCTGCTTCTGAGTCTCCAGGGTTCTGGGAAAGCCTGTGTTCCGATGAGTATTCTCCAGGCTCCCCTATTTTGTGGTGCGCTCTCAGGCAGCGTGTCTTTGAATCCCCAGGAAAAGCTATTACAGATTCACCATCACTCCCCATAGCCTGAGGCTCAGCTAAGTTTTAAAATTCAGAACTTTCAGATTTTAGACAGGCTGTATGGTCCACATGACTTACACCTAATTGGTGTCGTCCCCTTCCCCCACTGTAAGGATTCACGTTTTACTGGGAATGTAGAAAGACTATGAATAGCCTTATTTCAGTTCAGTCAGAATTCGCTTGTATTGAATGTATGAATGATCATTTGGTTCTAGAACATTTTGGGTTTGGCATGCAGCCCAGAGTTTGTTGATCTATACTATCACCTTCAAACTGCAGCGAAGAAATCAAAGTTTAGAGAGTTTAAAGTACTCACCCAAGGCTACAACTAGTAAGTGGCAGGAGGAAAACCCAGACTTGGGTCTGCGTAAACTACAAGTTTGCTTTTTCAATAACAATAACATAACCGACCTTGGCTCTCTTTCACGTTGAGAGAGGTTTCCATTACCTGAGTCTTTCTGTTAGGGTCTGGACTCGGGAGAGGGCAGTGAGGCATTCACCTCAGGTACAGGATATAATGGAAGGTGGTGACCAACTCAGTTATCAAGATAAAAAATGTTTAATTCAGTATATTAAAAATTTAAGTTAATGCAAAAAATCGCTGATGACCCAAACACAAAATATTTCAATCAAGATGTGATCAGTGTTACTGGTGTTTCATTTCATCTCCTGACCAATATGGCTCCAACAGCACTGCTCTCTGATCACCTTCTGAGTGCTGCTCTGCCTCTGTTCTCAAGGCCGTAAGAGGGAGTATGATAGCCCACTCCCTTTGGCAAGAAGGGTGACTTCACAGAGAAACCCAGGAGAAGAAACACTCCAGTATACAAAATCCATGAACATCACTATGCTCTCTGATTATCAGGATGATAAATCCCTTGTGGCTACAGAGACCCAGGCATGACTGTTAAACCGTTTCAACCCCACCTCAATTACACAAAGAGAAGGGCTGTTATCTTTCATAGATATTTCAACAGAGGTGAGGGATTGGAATAGAAACATTGGTCTACTTTCACATTCACCATTGTTATCCATCAAGGCTCAGTAGAAAATAGAACCCACTCCAATGAAGAGAATTTAGTGAAAGAATGAATTGCTGGGTCAGGGAACAGATAGGTATTAGACACTGAGAGATAAGCAACAGCAGGAAGCTGATACCACCCTCTGGTCTAAAGGGAAATGGGCAAAAAAAAAAAAAAAAAAGGTGTTCCCTGAATCAGAGAGAGCTTGAGCAGGGAGAAGGGACTGCCAGGCAGGAGCTGTGGTGGGGAAGGGGCCCCTTCCAAAGCAGCGAAGAAGAGGATAATCCAACCTCTCATTCCCCTGACTAGTAGGGCAGAGCAGCAAGGAGCCTGCTGGTGCAGGGGCATCAGTCTCCTGGGACAGAGGAAGACATCAAAGGGAGAAAAGAGTATCTGGGGCAGGTATAAACTGGAAAAAAAACTACACAATGAGTTTTGTTCATTGATTTTCACAATCTCAGATTCCTATCAAGGTGCTCCTGTCTTTCAGTGACAGAACCAAGGAGCTATTTAATGAAAGCAGAAGGAATGCAGAGATGGTCACCACTTAATGTTATCTTTACCACTTAAATAAAAGAAATGCTTTTATGCAAAACTGTTATTGATTGCACGGTATTCTTCCCATTGTGCAAAAGGGCAACTGATTTCATTCTCCTGTTTTCTTAACCATAAGAACAATTAAATTGCATAGAAAAGAAAAATGCTTATGCTAATGTGAGTCCCCCCAATATGACTTAGATTTCTTTATTTTCCCATCCCCAAAATAAGAAAAAGAATGGAAAAGAAAACATGAAAATTTTAAACACCAAATAATCCTTCTGATTCAGCATTCAAAGACAACAGAAGGACTCAATGGGGATTTAAGTGAAGTAGCTATTTTTGTACATATTTCAAGAGCTTGGTTGAGAAGTGATGGTCATTTATTTGGTATGACTCATGGCCACTGACGCAGACACATTCTGTAAGGAGATGAGAAATTTAACCTGGGGTAACTATAGATTCGTCTTCCATGCACATAGCTACACTGGGATATTATTTACTCTGGTATTCTGATGAGTGAGGAGGACGAGGAGAAGGAGAACAACATAGCTACGTGCCCCTGAGGATGATCAAGGAGATATCCTACTATGACAGTGCAACTCTTGGTTCTGGTCTCTTTTCAAGCCTTCATGTTTTATACCATAGTTTATGACCGGATTACTTTGTTCTTCTCTTCTAATGCCATGTTTTTTTCAGCTGCCCCTAGGCTCAGTTCCTCATGGGTCATCTGGATCATAACAATGACCTGCTTTTTTAAATGCCCTTATCATAGATCTGGGAAAGGTGCTTGAGGTTAATGTAAGACATCACGTAGAAAATGCTATTAAAATTTTTTCCTATAATTATATCAGATAAAGAACATACACATTTCAAAAAGTAGTTTTCAGGCCACCTACCTCATTGGTAGGATTTAGTTAGCATTTAGATTTAGATAGCACTATTTCCTCCTTTGTGTGGACATTTAACCATATTTTAAAGATTCAGTTTCTTCTTCTGCCTCAGCTTTTGGCTTTCCACTTTAAGAGAATTAAACATTTCCTTTTTTTTTTTTTTTAACCTTTCCTTTTTCTTTCAGAGACTCACAAAGAAGGAGGTACCGAGGTAAATTTTCAGGATATATTGGTTTGGGGGAAGTGCTTATTCATTAAATTATGTATAGCCAGTGTTTATTGTTTTTTTTTTTTTTCCTGTATATAACATTGGGTTATGTGCTGGGTATTTAAAAATACAGAAGGCTCAGGCCCTCATTTTCAGAAATATCAAGTCTGATGAGGGAAACAAACATGTAAAGATAATTTTGCCTAATGTGTCAAGGATAATAACCAAAGTATAAATATGTGTTAAGGATAATAACCGAAGTATAAATACATTTTGCTGGATGTAGGCATTCTGAGCCAACATTCACAAGCAATTAATAAAATAAATTCAAATACTTGTATTTCAAACAACATAGTAATCATGATTAATTAATTAATATAACATGTATAAATCAGCATACTATTGTCACATAAGCAAACATCCAATAAATGATTCATATAATTTGTTGACTACAAAAATTATTTGCACCATATATTTCTGCCTTCTAAGATTTTCTGTTAGGCAATCACAAGGATTATCAGTGCTAAGCTAAACAGAGCTGATATAATCATAAACTCCATATATACGAGTATACAATTACAGATCATGAATTTTGTTTTGTAGTATAACTGACCCACACCTATTTTTAAGACAAAAAGACTGAGGTTTCGATGGTTTAAGTGACTCGCCCAAGTCACTGAACTGTTTGGAGAACCCATGTCTGCTAGTTGTGTATAGTGCCTTGTACTTCAGAATATGGCTCTCCTCCCGGCTCACCTCACCCTCTCCCTGGAGTTCCCGTCTGCATTAGAAATGTGCCTCCTCTCATGAACATTTCTGATTCATGCTCCTTTGACAGTGAAGCTGAGCTGTGTTAGGATTGATGAAGTGTGAATGAGATGCTGTTATTAATACAAACACAGGCACCCTCTGGGTATTATGCATTTATCAGATCAAGCATCAAAATATGAAACTACAAAAGCAACTAATGAAAACAAAATGAATATTGTTAGCTAAATTAATGCTGTCATCTTCCCCAAGTGTGTCTTCAAATGAAATGGTCCAACGGCAAAAATAGAACAAGCTGGGAACACTTAGTTCCACGGTGTAGAGGATTTGAAACACAGACTTATATTCCGATGTGTTAAACTGTTCAAGTGTCAGTGGTGAATGACTATTAGCACGCGAGGACCCTGGAAAAATCCAGTGTGCCCCCTCCCCAGCATCTCTCATGAAATCACAACATAAAACAACAACATCCACAGCAATAAAATAAACCTGGATCTTGAAGCCTGACCCAGAGATACCCACTCTGCCTCTGCTTTAGGAGTTTTGAAGGCACTGCTGCTGTCCCTTTCTACTGCCAAAATATTGGACTGCCTTTGCAGCTGTGTTTCAGAGGGAGCAGGAATACCAAATCAAGAAAGCATATTGCTGTGTGTATTTCTTTTTTGAAATGAAGTAATGCTCCTGAAAGTAGTGAAATTAGTATCTGTGCCTGTTAAACTCATTTTCTCTCCTTTTCAATTCAGTGCCTTCCTTTTAGTGGTTTTTCCCTTTGTAATCTATGCTTATATAGAAAAACACTCTAGTTTCTGGTTCCTGGAAGCATGGTGGTAGGTCAAGGCTTATTCAATCACTTCCAGAATTGCCTGGGTTTGGGGATAATGGGGGTTTGAGTACTGGTGGTTCAAGGTAGTTTTTTCATAAAAAAGTGGGTGGGAGGGGCTGTTGTTGGTTCCTTTAATTTCTCTATTGTCCAACACATCTCATTGTGAACGGGATTCTGTTAGAGGAAATCAGAGTGAGAATAAGTAGTATGACTCCACTTTTAGAAAGATCAACGTACTTTGTTCCTGAAATTGCTAAGGCAGCTTCTCCTATAAATGCTGTCCAAAATCCAGTGTAGGTAATTCTGGCCAGTGAGATCAGCCCGGATGCCAGGAAATGCACACTCACCAGCTAAGACCTTCTGTCTGTCACTCAAGTCAAGTGATACTTTCTTGAGATTGACAATTGCAGAGCATAAATTTTATAAAAGGGGTCTTTGAGCGACTGACCTAAAGACATTATGATGTTGGTTGCTTTAATTTCTTCAAATCCCAAATATTGTTTAACATTTTATTCAATTTGCACTGAGAATGTGGAGATAGAAATGATATTGGGTTTGGCACCCCAAGAGTCACAACCCAGTGGGAAAGGCAGAGACAGATAGTACTAAATAATATGAGAGATGCTATAAGGCTGACCAGGATGTGTTGGGGAGGGCTGGGATTCCTCAGAGAAAATAGGACAGTGATTGACACCTGAATTACTCTTTGGAGAATAAGAAAGAATTCTCTGAACAAGGCAAAAAGTATTAGAAACAGAGGGAATATTACATACAAGGGATGCTATGGACACCATGATAAAAATGGGTTGCTTTTTGAAAAGCTTAATATTCGTCGTCATCTTGGTGTTCTTTTATTTTACCTGGAAGAAAATAAATTAGTAGCACATGAAACATAAGATAAAGTAAACAAGACATACATTCTTCCACTCTTTCGGGCTTAAATATATGTCTTCATAAAATCTTTACATTCAGGTCACTCTTGAACTATGCTTGAGACATTATTAAACCATTGAAATATTGCAGGATCTCGCTGACCATCACCATTCAGTCAGGACTAGAGGTTAAAACTTATGAAGAGATTTTTACATTCTAATAAAAGGATCCATGCTGATGCCGTTTCACAACCACATCACCTTTCCAAATACGATTCTGGTACTGTAATTTCTTAGACAACTTGTTGTGGATCATGTTGGATATGAAACTTCATGCTGAAATTCTCTGATGTGCTCTTCAATTTGACATTAGAAATGCCTCCAGAGAATTTTCTATTCGGTAAGCTTGCATAATTTTGTGTTACAGAAATTAAAGGAACAACTATTCCCATAAATTACATTTTTAATATGTAGAGAAAGAAATCTATCCTGAGTCAATAGAGTGTAGGAAATATAAATTCTGGGAAATTTCTTTGGTCAGATATAGATATCTAGGCTTAGAAAGTTTGATCAGGAAATTACCTGTAAATTCAAAGACATAGAGCCTAAGTCTGCACAAACAAGAGTCATATTGAGAAAGTTCTGCATTCAGAAACCCTTAAAATGAAGTCTAGAAATGGGCCTTTCAACTACTCACTTAACCTGGCATTGGATATCCTAGTCACTAAGAGGGAAGCCTAGGAACTACGTGGCTAATGGCATAAAGATATTGCAGTGTTGGTGAACGCATCCATAAGTAGCATGAGTGTATGGATATAAGGTGTGATATATCATTAACTGATCAAGATATGTTTCATTCCATTTTTAAAAAGCTATTTGCTGAAATTATTGAAAGAACCAAGTGATCTATACAGCAATTTAGGACTAATCAAACATTTTCTGATCTTGTTTTGTTTGTTTTTACTCTATGTTAGGTGTTGTGTCCGCATTCCAAAATGCAAAAGACAAAAGAGACACAGTCTTTGTTCTGGGAGGGGGCAATGAGTGCACTGTCACCATGGCCAGAAGCTGTGTTGTTTTCTTCACAACCAAGCTTACTTCTGTCATCATAAATGAGCCATGCAAAAATTTTTTTGGGAAAAAAAAAATCCTCACAGAATGAAAACACTTTTATCTGTGGTTCCAGTCTATTCTTTCCTCTCCTTCCTCACAACCTGGTTATCTAGATCCCAGCTAGGATGAGAGTAGCAGGACATGAGTCAAAGAACTATTGGAGGCTAGAGATGGAGATAGATCATATGGAACCTCGTAGACATGTTGGGACTTGGACCATTACTTTGAATGGCATGGTAAACCATTAGAGAGTTTGAGGCAGAGAAGAGCATGGTATGATTTAACTTTTAAAAGGATCAGTCTGGCTAGTGTATGGTGAGACTATACCACTAAGCCATAAGGATTTAAAGAAAGGACCCCAGAAAGATCCCAAAAGTCCAGGTGAGAGGTAATAGAAGCTTGAACTAGATTGGAAGCAGTAGGTATGGTGAAAATTTCTCAGGTTCTGGAAATATTTTAAAGGTAAGAAGAGTAGGATTTTCTGACAGGTTGAATGTGGGAGGTAAGGAAGAAAGAATTCAAAGATGAAATCACTGACTTGGGGCAAAGAACTTGGAAGGTTAGAGTTACTATAAATTGAGAAGTAGAAGATGTGAAGTAAAGCAGGTTTGATGTAAAAGGTAAGCCATTTATTTTGGTCATGTTAGGTTTCTAATTCCTGAAATGGATGGAGGAGGAATTGAGAAGTGGACAATTTCATATATGTCTGTGTTCTAAGGGCGATGGCCTAGCTAGACATAAATTTGAAAGTCAACAAAACAGAGCAGATATTTAAAGCCACAGAACTGAAAGAGATCACCAAAGAATTAAGTATTGCGGCATTCTAGTGTTTAAGTCATGGACAGGAGATCCCAACAGACTAACTTCATACACACAATTGAAGTCAAAGTTCATCAGTATGTCAACTGGCATCAACTCAAAGGAACCAAAAGCAGTAGAAAAGAAGTACAATGAGCTGAATTGTAAGTGAAATAATTTTTGGTTACAGGGCTAGATGATCTAACCTAGAGAGTCCATTTAACGTTTGATATCTATTTAACAAATGATGACCTTGCAAAAAGCATGTTGCTTTCAATAATGAGTCATAAATAGCAAATTCTTAGGTTCGATCAATATTTATTATTCCAATAAGAAGTGATTAGACTGACATGTCTTTTAGTGCAAATTGAGATTATTGTATAAAGAAAAATGAGGAAAGTATATACTTAATTGTGTCCCTGGTTTTGTCTTTATAACTTGCATAATCCCAAAATTTTATTGAGGACTTTTACCTAATAATAAACCCTTACACATATAATTTGCAGGTATGGGTTAATCCTGGGATTTTTTTTTGTTTCCCTCATAACTTTTTTGCCATGTATCCAAGAATTTGTTATGCTCACTCCACTGGAAGTTGTCATCTTAGAAGTCGTCCTTGACCTACCTCTTCAGAGGAACCAAAGCTCTTTATTAATTCTATAAGGCCCTAAATTGACCTGTATCTCATACTGATAAAAAAGGGGTGGGTAGCTAGGAATGAGAAAGCCAGTTGAATCTAAACCATTAATAACTTAAAACATATTTTCTGCTCATAAAGAGTATATTTTGACAGGTCAATTATGTTATTAGTCCAGAAGGCAGTTGACACATCGTCTTGGAAACATGAAAGTTTTCTAGGAGTAATTGGCCTGAGAGCTTTGGTGTAAATTATATTTAGTGGCCTAAAACTAATTCTGAAAAAAATAAAAGCCAAAAAAACAAAACAAAACAAAAAAATGTGGCAGTGGATCCTCTGCCAGAAGACTTGGAATAAATCTTAGAAGGCAGCTGCTATTCTTGAGAAGTGACTAAGCAGGAACTTTGGGATTCTGGTTGTCTTTTCTGAAAGTAGCTGGGGATCTCTTGGGTCTCATCACACATTTTTCAGGCCTGCAAAAACCAAAGTTCTGTAGTTGTTTATGAAAACCAATCACCAAATACTATGCCCTTTCAATATTTATTCATTTAATTTGGTTGAGTAAAGAAATTCGTGGGCAGGAATCTCAGGTACTATGTCACCATGGCCTCTTTCCATCAGAAGATTTGTTTGAGAATGTGGTGCAGACACCACAGCTGCCCTCAAATGGAGTGGTCCAAAGATCCTTACCAGGCTTCATTCCATGCTCAGTGATAGCAAACAGTCCACCCAGCTGATTTTCTTATAGAACTGTGTCTATAAAGTGTTACAACAGTCTATCAGGGTCTATCTTGGCTTTTGTAAAGAAACAAGACCTGATTCTGGGGCTTCTTTTCTTCACTCATTCTGAGAGGCTAGGGCTCAATGTCAAAATACTGTCATTTAACACTTGTGTTGATTTGGAGGGGGGATGTAAGTCCCCAAAGTTTATAGAAATAATAATGATACACACCCCCTAAATAAAACCCAACCCAGATTTTCTCAAAGTTGATTCCTTTCCTGTTTTACTGCTATTTGACCCAAAACCTGTGATAAGACATTGGGCTTATCTAATACAAGGTTTTAATTTATACTTGATTTATCAGCCACATGACATATTTTAGATATTAAATGTATCACTATTTTTATGGCAGCATTACCATTTTTCATATTTTTTCAATAATCACAGACACTTATGGATGGAAATAGGTGAAAAATTCATTTAATTTCCTCTTATTTCAAGGAAGGTTGGGTTTAATATTTTCCAGGGAAACTTCCAGGGGAATTCTAACCTCAGTGAATAACCCAATTTCCCTTGAAAATAATGACCTTTGATAGTAAGAAAAATCTTCCTCATTGTTGACCCCTCAAAGAAGCTCCAGTTTCCTCCAGCTCAGTCCTATTCCACTTCTAAGGAGGTGACTGAGATGACACACTGAAGATCAAGGGCAAATATTACACAACATTTCCAAGAGAGTAATTTCTCCTTGGCACATCATGGGATTTGTTTATTTTCACTTACAGAAAAGTGTATATTATTTGATTGATGTACTGATTCTATTTTTTAAAATATATATGGAAATAAATACATAACTATTTTTTAAGATTTGTTTATTTATTTGAGAGAGAAGAGTGCAAGTGGGGGGAGGAGCAAAGGGAGAGGGAGAGAGAATCTTAAGCAGACTCCCCACTGAGCATGGAGCTCGATGTGGGGCTTGATCCCAGTAACCTGAGATCAAGACCTGAGCTGATATCAAGAATCAGATGCTCAATCAACTGAGCCACCCAGCCACCCCAATACAGAACTTTTAAAATATACTTCTGTCTTTGAGCCACCCAAAGTCATCTTGCATAATAGAAGATGAATCTATGAAGTCTTAGCTTGGCCATGCTTTCTGTGCACTGATATTTGAAGGATAGGAATGATTGTCAGGTTTTGCCTTTTAGTCTTGAAGGATTATATCTCTACCATAAATGTCTTGACTCTAAAGCGAGGATGTTGGGCCAGATAAATTCTGAAGTCCTTTCAATCAGTAAAATCCTCAGGTTTTTATTTAGTTCAGTGTTGACGGGAAACAAAGTTCAGCTAGCCGGGCAGGCACCTCCTACTGGTCTGAATGCAATCACACACATTTTCCATAGCCTCCTTCCCTGGGCGAGATGCCCCAGTTAGTGCCTTCTTTTTTGTCTGTTATACACAGTGTTTCAGCTTTTCCAGTGACACCTTTCTGGCTGTGCTTGGAAGGGAAAGGTGGTGCTGGAACTGACAGTGTGACTAGCATGATGTCAATCACCCAGCCAGAGAAGCACACAACACCCATGATGTGTGGTGGATGGCAGAGTTAGCAAGCAAAAATAGCTGGGAGGATGGAAAAACCCCAAAGGTGTGAAGTCTTCAGCTTTTTTTTTTTTTCTACTTTAGTTTTCCTTTTTATTATTATTTTTCTTTCCTTTCTGTTTACTTATCTTCATGTTCCAAAATGTAGTGGGATTATTTAGAAAGATAGAACATAATATTTTGAGTTCACAAGCAGGCATCTTCTGATTTAATTAAAAAATCAGAGAAGTGGATTTTATCCCTCCAGAATTTCTTATTAGCACAGTGAATTCCTCAGCAAGAACTTTGGAGCAGGCCTGATAAAAGTATGGGGGCTGTGAATTAGGGAGTCAGCTTGGACCAATGGAGTCAACTGGATTTGTACTTTTGGACTTAGGCTAGGCTAAGAAGGAGCAGGATAAATGGGAACATCAAGTACTTGTTTAATGTCATGAATTGGTTGGCGAGGACGTTGCCTTGTTAGAAAGCATCAAGTCTTTCAATCATTCTGTTTTCCTACTGATCACACACCAAAGAATGAGTTGTAGAACTCAGACGTTTTCAACATAAGAGAGAATGGGGGTATTACCATAGTAATGGCCTCGCTGAATAGCAGGCCAAGTGTTATCACTTCCTGGAGAACTGAATTTTCCCATGGACTAGGCATATTGTGTGCTTTTCTCCACAGGCTGGGTACAGTAGATCAAGCATCTCCAACCAGAGAGATGCTTATGCATTAAATCTAAGCAGGTAAGTGCATCACCCTCAACACATGGCCCACCGATAGTTTGAGTTCGGGGCGTTTACTCAAATTCATTTCTGCCTTTTCTGTCAACCCTTACCCTTATCTCCTTGGCTGCTATAATTTGCTGCCTCTAAGGTTTTTCAGCAACTGTAAATCACTGTAATTTTTCAACATTTAGTTAATAATAGATTCTCCTTTAAAAGGGAAATACTCACCTTCAAACCCTGCCCAGTTGGCCACTGTGTCTGTATCAAATGTAAGTGAATCAAATTTGTGATTTTTCAGGATGCCTGGGTGTCTCAGCCAGTTAAGCATCTGCTTTCATCTCAGCTTATGATCCCAGGGTTCTGGGATTGAGTTTTGCATCAGGCTCCCTACTTAGCCAGGAGCCTGCTTCTCCCTCTGCCTGACACTCCCCCTTGCTTGTGCTCTCTCTCTCTCAATCTGACAAATAAATAAATAAAATTTTTTTATAAGATTTCAATTTTTTATTTGAGAGACAGCATGAGCCAGAGAGAGTACAAAAACAGGAGGATGGGCAGAGGCAGAGGGAAACATAGACTTTCTACTGAGCAGGGTGCCCAACACCAACACAGGGCTGGATCCCAGGACCGTGAGATCGTGATCTGAGCTGAAGACAGATGCTTAAGGACTGAGTCACCCAGGTGTCCCTAAATAAAATCTTTAAAAAATTTTTGATTTCTCTTGAACCAAAATGGTATCCACCTCAACACTGCTTTACCACAAAGGAATTTAAAAAGGAGGAAATTATTTTCCACTTAATTTTTTAGATTATTTATTTACTTATTTTTTAAAACATGATTTTTAAGAAAGAGACCTACTATAATTCAGTCACTGACCTAGGCAAGGAGGATAGAGTTGTGAATAAGAATGAACATCTTATGGGCCTTCCAAGTCAGTGGGGGAACTTAATTCCAATAGTATTGCAATTGCATTAGTCTTAATTTGAAGGACAATAACTTATGAGAATATTGAGAATATTAAAGTCCACTGATTATTGAGAATGCAATTACTTGCCATACAGAATGCCATTATTTGCAATCTCATTGTGTAGGTGTAAGTGTGTATGTCTGAGTACTCACAAAGAGTTGAACTGTGGGGCATAAATTGTCAACTATGTTCACAATACTATTAATTTCAATAAGGAGTTTCTACTGTCATTAAAGGCTAAAAATTTCTAGCAGCAAATTCATCTCAGGAGCACAGATGATGCAATACCTATATTCATTTTATGAGAGCCTTTAAGAATTACATGAGTAATGGAATTAGGTGGGAAAAACAATAATCCATAAGTAATTAGTGAAGTAGATTTCAGCCAGCAAGGACTCCAACATAGAAATTTTGTCTGTTTAGCTTTGAATGAATTGTAGGAAATTTAGAACCCATGGTTTGCATAGTTTTCCTTGGTAACCTCATGTAATAACTGGAGAAGTCACTTGTATATTTTATTATCCCAGGGGAAAGACATTTATCAGATGGTAAAGTTATAATCAGACACCATGTGAATTTCTTCAAATTTTAGAGAAAAGCAAATAACCACCAGCCTAATAAAAAAGTTTTGATTTCTTATTTTTGAGTCTCAAGTGAACTCTGAGACTATAAACATCCACTAAAGTTGATAATTAAGTAAATCTACCTATGTAGATTTGTGTTAAAAGCATCTTCCTTGAGCTTAAACACTGACTGAAATCACATTTGTTCATGAATTTTAGTACTAAGTATTGCTTCCTGAATAAACTTGGCTTGTGTTCAGTAAAGATGTGCAAAGCACAATTTTAGTGCACAAGAAGTGGACTCCTGGCTTTTATATGCATTTGGAATAGTTATTTGCAGGTGAAACATTTAAACATCAGAGAGATCATTCAGGTAAGTGGCCAATTTTGAGTATGCTTCCTTTTCTCATCTCCTCAGTTGAGGATATGAACCCTGTTTTAACTAAGCAGAGGAAGGAGTGTGCAAGTCAAGGTGCTATAACCATTTACACATGGAATAGGACCACATGTAAATGAGTCCAAGGTGAATTACATTAACATTATTATATTAAATGAGTTATAGACAGAATATGCAATTGTGATTACTACTCTTTGAAAATTTGTGCTTTTGGACAAATGATTATCAGAGAGAGTGAGTTCAAGAGCTCTCTATCTGCGATCCTAAGTTGCAAAGAAAATCGTTTGATCAGATTCAGTGATATTACAGGAGAAAGAGCTGGTGGCTGTGCTAATCGTCCTGGCACTGCCCTTTGAAGATTTGGGTGGGAATGGCAGCAACAGTCAAATGAATAGCTAGCAAAATTAAAATTGATGACCACATTACATATTATACTGGAGCTCGTACATTACACTCAATGAAAGGAACCATGCAGTACAAATAGGAAAGTCACTGTTTCTGCTGGTTCCTAATTATACCACTTTTTTCCATCTGTTCCTATTCCAGCACTTTAACTCATAAAGAAAGAAACAGGTTTCTTTAGGACTGATGAACCAACTTTAGAACTTTTTAAAATATAAAATGTAACACAAATATGAAAGAGCAATTTTACCACTATTTATTGGAGAATTACACAGCCCCTGGAAATATGAGATGTTGTGATGGTTAGTGCAATATAAGGAGAAAATATGGTTCCGGCTCCCAGCTTGTTACTATGGGATTTTTGGCTTTGATATGTCAAACATGATGCTAGGGACTGATCACTTGGCAACACTCAGAAAATGGATGCTTTACTGAAGGGTAGAAGCAGAAGCTCAAATGATCATTGTCTGTGGAAGGAACCACATCTTTTCTGAGTCCAAGGCAAATAAACAGATGGGCAGACAAGGCACTTCCAAGTTGTGAACAACAGGGTCACACAATGGAGAGTACTTGCTGGGGGACAGAAGGGCAACTTTAGTTTGAGGGACAAAGAGATCTAACCTTTGTGAAGGCCTAGCATTAAGGAAAATGGAAAACACAGTGCAGAACCATCGATTGAAGCTACAACAAAATGTCTGCTCCCAAGACTGGCCTGTGGAAGATCATGTAATATTCAGTACAATCTTCTGTAGGACAAGGATTCATGTTCTTAATCTCTCCTGCACATTTGCATCACAAACATAAGTACTTATTTTAACACTTTTTTAATGAATTTTTTTCCTATTTTGATCCCTCATTTATCTCTTAATTTGGGGTGTATTAGCTAACCTGGTCTCTTGAGCCTTCTCAACTTCCCTTTATCCTCAAGCCCATGCAAGTTGTGCATGTTATTGTAGAATAATATTGCGTCTTCTGATGGAATGCCTCTTCTAACCCTTCTGACAGTCTCATCTTTCAAGGTGCAGCTCAAGTGGTCTCTCATCTGTACCAGTCTTTTCTGATTGGTTCAGATAGGAGATTGTCCCCTTCCCTCTAACCTACTGTGGCTCTTTGTAAACACTTCTATTGTAATACCTACCACAATGTGTTGAAATACTGTTTACTTTCCTGTTTCTCTATACAGACTATAAGCCCTTTGAGAATAGGAACCTTCTCACCAGCGCCTGATTCACTGCATAGTATGTAGTAGGTTCTTTTCTTTTTTTATTCGTTTGTTTATTTGCAGCATAACAGTGTTCATTGTTTTGGCATCACACCCAGTGCTCCATGCAGTACGTGCCCTCCCTATTACCCACCGCCTGGTTCCTCAACCTCCCATCCCCCCGCCCCTTCAAAACCCTCTGGTTGTTTTCCAGAGTCCATAGTCTCTCATGGTTCATCTCCCCTTCCAGTTTCCCTCAACTCCCTCTCCTCTCCATCTCCCCATGTCCTCCATGTTATTTGTTATGCTCCACAAATAAGTGAGACCATATGATACTTGACTCTCTCTGCTTGACTTATTTCGCTCAGCATAATTTCTTCCAGTCCCGTCCATGTTGCTACAAAAGTTGGGTATTCATCCTTTCTGATGGAGGCATAATACTCCATCGTGTATATGTACCACATCTTCCTTATCCATTCGTCCGTTGAAGGGCATCTTGGTTCTTTCCACAGTTTGGCGACCGTAGCCATTGCTGCAATAAACATTGGGGTACAGATGGCCCTTCTTTTCATGTAGTAGGTTCTTAATAAATATTAACTATTACAAAAATTTCAGCATTCACTGAATAAAAGAATTAATGACTATAAAAGGATTGATCATATGACAACTCTAGGACCACACATTAACCTAACTAACTGAACTCCCTGACAAGTAGGGATATTCATAAGAAATTGATGTCACATTTTTCAAGTATGAAATATGCTTAGAAAGTTGAGGAATCAAAGAAGGAAATCAATACTTGAAAAGAGGCAGAGACTTAAAACTTCTTGATGTTTAAATCATGTAAACCTGAGTCAGAAGAAAAATTGTAGAATTAAAGAATGGAAGTGTCCTTAGAAAACATTTAACCAAACTTCCAGAGAGAATGTAAACAGTCTTTTCCATAGCCTCCCACAGGGTTGTTGGAAAAGGACCAAAATTCAAGCCTCCCAACTCCCAATTCTGTGCCATTTTCTCTGCTATCACTGTTGTGACAACTCCCATTTCCAATGATTGTGCGTCCACCATAGAATGCAGATAATGTGCTTCTCTTGTTTTGCTCTCATGAATAATTTTCAGCAACTTTCCATTGCCCTGCTGGGTTTAACCTTGCAAAGGACATCTGGTCATGCAGCAGAGAATCACCCAGTATCTTTCCAATATCCCCTCAGTCAAGCAGTCAACAAGTTATTTACTGAGCTGTTGCTGATGTGCCCAACACAGGGCTAATATGATAGAGTTGGCTGCTTTTAAGCTCAATGCATCAATTAAATAGCACTTTGCATGATTTTGACTTGGCATACTTCGAAGGACAATATTTTTCAAGGCCACTGTGAACTCAGTAATGGGAAGCTTACCCGGTAATTAATTTTACATGGAATCATGCATTTTGGCCTGATCCCCAGTGTAGGCTTTGAGGCTGTCTACACAAAACATCCAGGACCAAATTCTGTCCTCAGATGTTCAAAGACCATGTCCATCTGGTCTTTACATTTTATGACTGAAACTGAATACACAGAAAGCAATTGAATGAGAAAGACATTCTTCTCAATGTGCAGTTTTGAATAGTTCATTGCACTGAAGATTGAGGGCCAAGAGTGTAGTGGGAGTGAAAATGACTACCAGGAGTTTGTGACAATTTTTGCTGATGTTTTGGCATCAAAGTACTTTATCCTTTGGGACTCAGTCTTCACTTGAAATATAAAGAGATGGATGAAACCTTTTGGATAAGGGACTTCCCTGTAATTCAGTCCATCAAGTCATACTGCTTAGGTAGTGAGCCTGATGAGTTGTTACCAAGTGGGACTGGCTGCCTGGCAGGAGCGGCAATACAGGGGTGTAACCATATCCTGAACTTGAACATATTTATATTTGTAAAAATTACATTTGCCTAAAATTCAAATTCACCTGGGCATCCTATATTTTTATTTGTTAAATCTGGCATTTCTAAATCAGGACCTTCCGTCTATTGGTTACTTTCAGTCCAAGAAAGAATTTTGCGTGTTTTTGCAGGACTGTAGATTCCAACCTGCATAGCTATGTGAATTAGTCAAAACTCACCTCACAGTAGAAGGTCAGGCTCTTGGATAAAGCTTGGATGGAAAACTGCCTGGGAATATGCTTTAGTGGTAGCACTGCATACTGGTTAAGAAAACGAGTTTGGAGTCAGGGGCATGAGTTTGAATCTCGGCTCTGCTGCCACTAGTTATGTGACTTGAGGCAAGTTACTTAACCCTCCTGTACCTTAGCTTTTTAATTCATGAAGTGGGCATGATAGTATCTAACCTAAAGTTGTAAAAATTAAAAATGTATGTTATACATAAAGTGCTCAGCACATCAAAATGTAACTAGTATAGAAACATTAGTTATTACTATTTATAAGACCCACATAATTTCTGGGTATTTATTTATTTAATATTATATTCATTTTTTGAGAGAGAAAGAGAGGACAAGTGGGGGGCAGAGGCAGAGAGAGAGGGAGAAGCAGAGTCCCTGGTGAGGAGGGAGTCCCATGCGGGTTTGGATCCCAGAACCCTGGGATCATGACCTGAGTTGAAGGTAGACACTTAATCAATTGAGTCACCTAGGTATCCCTATTTTTATTTATTTTAAAAATTAATCTTAGATAGCTTACATGTAATATTAAACTCAAGTCACCTATTTTTAATTAATTCAGTATGAAAAAGGGATACTTAATTATATGTTCCTGAGCATTTATCTGTTTAATTAAGCAATGCCATACATATTTTAATTACATGACACGGTACATAGACCCATTGAAGTCTATGTCACTCAATTTTGGTCAACTTCTATTGCAATATTACACCAGTGGAATGTTCCATGACAAAGATCCAGGGTAAGGTAGGAATTTTAAAAATTAATTTAGACATACATAAAACAATCATAAGAGTAAGTGACTTCACTAAGTCCAGGTAAATTTTACATTCAGCAACCTGTTATCTCCTGCTTGAAGAAATTGCCAAGAAAATGTGTGATGACTCTGATATCAATGTGGGATCAGAAAAAAATGTGAGACAATGAGTTCCCAAGCTTTTCATGAGAGTGGACTAAAAATTTGCAGAGTAAGAAAACTCTAGACATTTTAGATAATGTCACAAGTCTAATTCAATATGATCATGTCATTAAATTGAAAAGTATAAATGTAATTTAGAATTCTATCTTTAGTCTATGCAGGGAGACTCATTCTACTCAATTGTTTAGGTTTTAATAAGCCAGACATAGTGACTTTTTTCAGCTTCAGTTGAAACATAAATGGAAATGAAGATATAATTTCATTTACATATAAATGAAATTATATTACATATAAACGAAATTATATCCAGTTACACAGTGATTGCCAACTGAAATTGGTAAAAAATAAGACATTTCAAAGGAAAAGAAAATTTTGAAGAGGATCTACTTACAATGTATAGCCAGGTTGATGCCTGCATGGTTGAGGCAGCTTTTTTGGCCTGTGGCACCCATATGATTATTTGGGTAAGAACTTCAGTTCTAACACATATTTTCAGCAATGGTGTTTGCTAAGGACTCTGCAGCATTGTGGGGTGACATGTTCAAGTCCTGAGACTCCCCAGGGAAAACTTTAGTGATGATGCTTCCAAGATGGGACTAGATTTCCCTGTGCAGAAAATCCTTCAAATACCAAGTCCCATGCTAATCACCAAAGAGACACAGTTGCTGGCATTGAGAAACTAACCACTTAAAAAGTAGTAAGGTTGAGATCGATGCATATAAAAACACAAACACCACATAGAAGGGCTCACTGAGTGTTTGCCTGTTTTCATGGCTGGTCCTATAAAGGACCATAAGATAACTTACGCCTCCTAGGATTATGCAGCCTTTTGTCTTCCACTGGAATTACTTTCAGTGCTTTAACTAAGAGGTACCTGATTTGCTTCAACCCAGTTCTTGAAAAGGAAACAATGACAAAAAGCCTAACACAGATAGGTAAATTTCTTTGAGGACATTTGAGGAAGAAATTTGGCCTATTTTTAAGTGCTAAGAGAGCAAAGGATGACTACTTAGTGAATTCCATGTTTGTTTGTTTTTGTGAGTTGTGTTGTTTGGAATGGACTGCAAAGTTTTTTGTTTTTTTATTAATTATTTTTATTAATATATAATGTATTATTTGCCCCAGGGGGTACAGGTTGGACTGCAAAGTTTTAAGCAAGCTGTTATTGCTTATACTGGGATAACTATAGCAACCTAACTATTCAGTCCTATCAAGATTCATAGAAAATAAAGATGATTCCTTATCTGCTGATACTCTCTGGGAAATTTAGATGAGTTCCATCATTTAATTTCTTTTTTGAAGTCTCATGGAAACTATATAGACTTTTATTTGTGATCCAGGACTTAAGCTTGTGCTTTCATAAGCAAATACAAAGAAGATGACCAAAGCAAGAGGCAAATATTGTAGACCAGACAGCAAGGGACAAGAACAATGTTGGACATTTAGCAGATTCAGAAGAAGAAAAAGTTTCATACATGTATTGAGTGAAAAGCTCCAGGAAATGGCCATCTATAAGACTATAAGAAATATAGTTATATATTTATATATATATAACTTAGAGTTAATATAGTTAAGTATTAATAGTTATAGTTAAAATAAGTTATAGTTAAAATAACTTATAGTTATTTTTATAGTTATATATAGTTAAAATAGTAAAATAGTTAAATAGTTATAGTTAAAATAAGAATGTTAGGGAGCATCTATTTTGTTCTATTATCCAGGACAATGCTATATTGTATCAGCCTAGTCAACAAATCTTTTAATAATCATAAAGTATCTGAAATACTTTTCTTTTGGGATAAAGTATATCAAATTTTTGTACTATTTTAACCAACAAAAAGAAGATTAGGTGCATTTTATTTACCTTAATTTATAAATTTGCATTGGTAATAAAATTTGGCTTTGAAACAATCTTTTCTTTCAAGTTCTAAACAACTTTCCTTTTTTCCTACAACCCTCTTCATTTATGAGGTCAAGTCTGAAACAGAAGACCTGAACTAACAGGTCTTTTCAGTGTCGTCTTGGAAGGGGTGGCATTAGGGTTGTGTATTACAAGGGACTGTGGAATAAAAGATAATTAGGAAGAATTGCTTAACAAATGGAAATTGAGGGGAGTGGAACTAAATGTAATAGATTTAGTCTAAAGGAAAATTATGCCAATTCCAATCAAAGACTCCATAGGAGTCTTTTATTTGTATGTTTGGTGTTTATAATAAAGTTATACTGGATCAGGAAAAGGAAGAGAGTGAAGAAAATGTGAGAATTGGCACTGTCATATACTAAAACCTAAAGCTTTAATAAGGAATACTGTGATATTGGCCTAAGAATAGACAGAACAATGAAATGGAATGGAAATCTTAGATTGACTCCGATACTTACAAGATGTTAATATATGATAAATACGAGCTTCTAAACAATGAGAAAGTACAGACCATTAGTTCATGGCACTGGGATAATTAACATTTGGAAAATAAGAAAGTTCTAAAGCCTCATGTCATATATCAAAATAAAATCCAAATGGGAAATTATATGAAAGGAGCAAGCAAATGAGAAGAACAATGAGAACAAAGAACTGGATATTTTGGTGAGGAATTTCTCTGAAAAGTAACCTCTTTCTTGCCCCCCCAAAGTGAAGAAAAATACAAATGATATCCCCCAAATTTCCATAAAACAATACTTATCAAACACAAAATTAACAAATGACAAACCAGTAAATGTTAATGACACATAACAAAGAATTCGTAGCCTTAATACATAAGCCAGCCATTTTCCTCTTAACCTTTAACATTCTTCCCCCTCAATCTAGCCCACAATAAAAATTTGTTGAATGAACAAATGAATTACTGAAAACATAAATATCCAAATAGAAAAAATAGGTAAAGAATTTGGAAAGACAATTGCAAAAGAAGTATAATGATTCATAAATATATAAGAATCTCTAACCTTACTAGTAATAAAAGAAATGCAAATTAAAATGCTATAACATTGTCTGTCTCTTAAGTTAGCCAAAGTTAATATAGTTAATAGTGTCTGAAGAGAATAATGAACTAGATTGTGGAACTATAAATTGTTATAAACTAGAGATTTTGTTATATGTATCAAAAACTTTAAAACATCTTTGTCTTTTTTTTTATTATGTTATGTTAGTCACCATACAGTACTACATCATTAGTTTTTGATGTAGTGTTCCATGACTCATTGTTTGCATATAACACCCAGTGCTCCATGCAGTCCATGCCTTCTTTAATACTCAACACCAGGATCACCTATCCCCTCACCCCCCTCCCTTCTAAAACTCTCAGTTTCTTTCCTGGAGTCCATAGTCTTTCATGGTTCATCTCCCACTCTGATTTCTCCCCTTCATTTTTTCCTTCCTTCTCCTAATGTCCTCCATGCTATTCCTTATGTTCCACAAGTAAGTGAAACCATATGATAGTTGTGTTTCTCTGCTTGACTTATTTCACTTAGCACAATCCCCTCCAGTCCCATCCATGTTGATGCAAATGGAAGGTATTCATCCTTTCTAATGGCTGAGTAATAGTCCATCGTGTATATGGACCACATCTTCTTTATTTTTTGTTTTGTCTGTTGAAGGGCATCTTGTCTCTTTGTCTTTTGATTAAGAAATGTATCAGCAATATTCAAGAAGATTAAAAATAAAGGTACATATTGCTTTATTATTATTTAATTAAAATTGGATTTGGTCCAATATTCATAATGTAGGATTATTTACATTAATTGCAATGAAGGTATAAGATGAAATAAGAAGCAGCCATTAAAATTATGTTTTAAAGATTACTTAGTGACATGAGGAAATGATTAGGACAGAATGTGAAAAGAGCAAGTTAAAAATATTCTCATTCTTGGGTTTTGAAGGGTCAGGGGTGGGAGGTTGGGGGAACAGGTGGTGGGTAATGGGGAGGGCATGTTTTGCATGGAGCACTGGGTGTTGTGCAAAAAGAATGAATACTGTTACGCTGAAAAAATAAATAAAATGGGAAAAAAAAAACACTGAGCTATACACTGTAAAAAAAAAAAAAATTCTCATTCTTGTGTGTTTTTTTCCCTGGGTGTTTATCATATCATAAAAATAATTTATAAGTTAATTCCATTCTGTGCATCTGAGATCCAAAGGGGTTGGGAAGCAACATGTGCACTCTTGTCCTAACTCCTTTTAAAAAAGTATATTATATATTTTGTAGAGAAAGATTGTTGGGGATTTCATTTAAACAGTAGTAGTTGTTACCTCTATGTGGTGGGATCAATGATGATTTTTATCTTTTTGGTACTATGATGTGTTTAAAAAATAATCTTGTAATTAAGTTGCATCACGTTTACAGAAGAAAAAAAAAGTATGTTAAATAGAAAGTTGAACACTTTGAAGTTGCCTCAGTGCTGAGTGAAGGGCCTCAAAATCTGCCAGTGAGATGAAGGGAACCGCAGAGACAGAGGTCCATTTCTCCAGAGATGTGGGAGACTGGGTGGAGGCAGCCTTCCTAGGTATTCTGCAGGGAGAAAGCCTGGCTGTTGTGGAACAGGGCAAGAGAGATAGCAGGGTGGGAAGTTTTCTGTTCAGCATCAGTCCAGGCTCCAGATTCCCTATGCCTCTTGTAAGGACCTGGGGAATAGGGCAGGGGCAAAATGAGGGAAATTTGGGAGCCACGGGAATGCAATTCTTCTCAAGCAGCCTGGCTCAGGTGGAGGAACCAAATATCATGGAGTGGATTGAAGAGTGTCCACCCACCCAAAAACACATGTCCACCTGGAACATCTGAATGGAAATAGTTTTTGCAGATCTAATTAGTTAAACATCTTGATGATACAATCAAGTCTTGTGTCTTTATAAGAGAAAAGAGAGGGAGATTCAGTCACAGAGGTACACAGGGAAGATGGCCATGTGAAGCTGGAGCAGAGACTGGAGTTATCTAGCCACAAAACAAGGAGAACCTGGAACCACCAGAAGCTAGAAGAAGCAAGGAAAGACTCTCCTCTAGAGCTTTTCAAGAAAGGACTGTTCTGCTGACATCTTGAATTTGAACTTCTGGACTTCAGAACTGTGAGAGCATACATTTCATAGGTTTAAACCCACCTGGGATTGTATTCATTTGTTTTGGTGGTCTCAGGAAATAAATACCCTCTGGTGGGATGATGAAACCAGGTGAAATCCAGAAGAGGAAGGAAAACTCCTGATCTCCTTAGTGGTGAAGTCCCTCATGAATACAGTTCTGTATTCCGTGTCCAGTGTTTGTGGCACTTCATTTATATGACTGTCTCTAAGTCATGAGTCTTCCATTGAGGGGCAGTCTCATAGAGAAGGTTAAACTAGGCAGCAGGCACAGAGATTGCCCTCTATAGAGTTTTGGCAATGCGAGCAATGGTTTTCCTGTTGATTTTGGTAAAGAGTTTCTAATGTGGCCTTTAAGAAGAGGTAAAGGGGAAATCTCTGAGAGATTTTTGCCTTTACCGAACTGGGCTATGAAATGGGAATTTTGAGATCTAATATCCTCTTCCAAAGCTCTCTGACAAAGGTGGGCAGGAGAAAAAGCCCAACCCTCCAGTGAATGTTAAAAAGATACACTTCCATGCAATTTTTTAATAATTCAGAGATAAGAATGACTTATAGGAGTTCCCATTTCTCTGCGATTACTCTTCACAAAGGAAAATTCCCAAGCAAGACCTGCTATATACTTTGGCTGGATTAACAATTCAAGAAATAGGAGATTTCAGAAAATTTGATGTCCATATTTAGGATTCATCAACTAAAATCTTAGTATGAACATTGTTTATAGTATAACAGGGAACAATATGATTTTGTAACATTGCAGTGGTAGTCACTGATGCTGAATGGATCTTGCTACTACTGGTTTATTTATGGCTGTGCTATAATCTTAAGCAGAACACAGAAAAGCAGCTATTGTTATTTAGTTACTAGGCATAAGCACAAAGGTTTAGGAGATTTTCGGGCATTATTCATTGACAATAATCTGTAGCCTGTTATGAACAACGCTACATGCTGTGCAAATATAGCAAGACTGCCTTCATAAATAATGCCAGAAATACTAGCTGTGCCAAGGCAGTTAGAATATATCGAAGGCAAGTTAATGTGTGAGGCCCCAGGTTTGCTTAATTGGACCCACTTAGCCTAGGCAAGTGAAAAAGAGTGCCTTAGCTCAATGCAAATTTTGGAGTCTATCATATAGCCCTTCTCCCCCCTGTCTTCCAGGCTTAAGATAGATCCTTCTAATAATGGTGCAATTTCCTTGACTCTCACTGAATTTTATCTGCTTATAATATACAGTGTTGTCCTTATTTTCTCTTTTTGTAAGAATAGAAATTTTGTGTTTTTTCTTCTTGTAACTATCCTCAACCACTAATAGATTTTTAGCCTGTCCAGAGATGTCAACATCTGCTTATTTTTAGGCTGTTTAAATGCATAGGTGGTAGGAGTGTAAAACCTTTGCTCAATGTATGCAAAGTAGCATTACTCACCCCCTCAGGCCATAGCCCTAAAATGGGAGAATGAGATGTAAGATTCTGGGGAATCCTTTCCAGAATGTGACCATGGAGCATATTTGAAAGATAAGAGGTTTCCATAAGATCACCGAAGACAAGGGTGACTTGTTGTAGAATCATTCAAAATGACAATGTGGTAGGCAGAATAATTGGCCTGTCACAAGATGTCCATATCCTAATCCCTGGAACCTTATGAATATGTTATATTACATGGCAAAAGAATGTTGTAGATTTGACTAAATTAAGGAATTTTAGATGAGATTATTCTGAATTATCCAAATAAGCCCATAAAATCACAGGGGAGGCAGGAGATTCAGTGTCAGAATGATACAGCATGATAGAGATTCAACTGGCCATTGCTAGTGTTGAAGATGGGAGGGAGATATGAACCAGGGAATGCAGGCAGCCTCTATAAGCTGGAAAAGGCAAAGTAATAGATTCTTCCCTAGAATTCCCAGAATGAATATAGCCCTTTCAATGCCTTGATGTTCGCCCCACGAGACTCATGTTAGATTTCCAGAACTAACAGATCTCCAGAAATACAAAATAATATTTGTGTCATTTTAAGTCATCACGTTTGTGGTAATCTATTTACAGCAGTGATAGGAAACTAATACAGAACAAATAATAATTCATACTGTCACATTTATAAGAAGGTGACCAAGTTCACTCACTGAGTTACATTGAGAAAATATTTACTGAATGCCCACTAGGTACCAAGCATTGTACTTTGGCATTGGTGGCATATGACCATTCATTTATTTTCAAAATATTTAGTGCTTATTAGGCACTGTTCCAGAGGGTACACAGAGGAGTAAGATGGATAAGATCCCTGCTTTCACATAGGTTATGCATTTGTATAGGAGAAAGCAGCAAAGGACAAATAAATGAATAAAACCATTGCAAATTGTTACAGAGAAAATTAAACTTGGCTAGGTGATAGAGATTAATTTGGGAAAAGCTCCTTCAGGTCAGCTGGACAGGGAGACCTTCTCTGAGAAGGAGGAGGTGACATTTGAGTTGAGACCCAAAAGACAAGAAATTGAAGGCCTTGATAAACTTAGATGTGGACAGAGGATGTTAAAGAGAAGAAGGTAAAAGCCTCAAGACAGACTTGAGTTTTGCCAAGTGTGGGTGACTGAACTGGGCATGTGAACATAGAGTGGTGTGAATGAAGAGACGGTTGTGGGCAGACAGATCACTAGGAGCTTTCTGGGCCATGATAAAGAAGGTGGATTTTATTCTAAGAGAAATGGAAACCCAATGGAGGTATTTCAGCATTGAATGTCATGAGCTAATGAATGTTAGTTTATTAGATGACCTTGACATAATTAAAGGCTTTTTGTAGTATTATTCAAATGCTGACCTTAAAGGGAATTTAGAGATCCAATAGCTCAATTCTTTCTTCTTAAAGAAAACCGATGCCTATCTGGGGTCATCACTTGTCTGGAACACAAATCTGTCTCTTGTCATTAGTTCATATGCTTTTTACCATACCACCCACCACCAACACACAAATTTACTAGTTTTTATTCAGTACCGATCTTCCCCTTTCTTCCTCTTTTTTTTTTTTTTTAAGATTTTATTTATTTGACAAAGAGAGATCACAAGTAGACAGAGAGGCAGGCAGAGAGAGGGAAGCAGGCTCACTGCTGAGCAGAGAGCCCGATGCGGGACTCGATCCCAGGACCCTGAGATCATGACCTGAGCCGAAGGCAGCGGCTTAACCCACTGAGCCACCCAGGCGCCCCGCCTTTCTTCCTCTTTTTAAGTGAAATCACTCAGGAACCAAGATTTATTGTAAACATAATGAAGAAATTGTCACAACTCATGGAACTGGACTTAGAAATTGGTGGAAAAACTCCATGAGAAATAGACCCTGTACTGTGTTCTTCTTTGTGACCTTCTATTCATGAATGGTTTATTCTAGGTCATTCATATTGTTTTATTAAATAAGTTATTTCTAGTAGCAGCCTGCCTAACCTTTGATTTTTTCTTTTTACTTGCCAAAGAGAAAAGGATTAGCACTGAAAATTGGATGCTTGGCAGTTGCTAGGCACCAAGCAGACACTCAGGAAGTGGCCATGAAACACAAGACGATTTAAAAATAAACAACCATTTTAATCTTTAACCACAATTCCAGAGAAGCAGATTAAGTTATCTGATTACTGGTATTCTCCAGACATTTAATAAAAGAAATGGGATAATATTTTTGAACTTGCTATGTTCTGACAGTTGTGTCTACTTAATAGAGTTGTTAATGTGTTTGTCAGGTTCACTAAATTTATAATGCTCAGGTTTAGTGGTTGGAATCATGGACAGTTGTTTGCAAAGCAAAGTAAAATTGATGCCATTTAAATTTCAGTGAAGTTAGCTGGAGGGTTTCCTGAAAGAGACCCTTGTAACCTGAGTAGAAATGGAGTAAATAACTTGTTGATTCCATTATGTCTGGTGGTTTTTTTTTTTTTTTTTTCTACCTTCAGGGAGAGCTTCATGATCAGAACTTCACCCTTCTGATCCTCTGAACTAGTAAACTCAGACCCTGAGATGTCAGCAGCTATATTTGCTTTCTTTCAAATCATCCCCTTTGCATTCATGACTCCCCTAAGAGAAAGGCACAACCTCTCCTCTAAGCTTTCTGGAGCCCTAGTAATCTCTGTCATAAATAATGTCAGCTTTGTGTGCTGAATTCTGAACCTACAGTCATAAAGTGCAACAATGAATGAGATAAACCTAACTCTATCAGGAAGAGCAATGACCTGATAATGTGTTACTTTGCAGAATTAGCAACATGGATTGATGATACAAGGCAGCATTATTCAGTGATTGAAAGCACAGCCTCTAAAACCAGGCTGCATAGATTTGAATCATGCTCGCCATTTATAAGCTATAAACCTTACACAAGTGACTTCTTCCTGTTTCTTCATCTTTAAGAAGGGAAAATGATGGTGACTACATCACTGTTACTAGGATTATTAAAAGGCTGATGTTTGTAAAGCTTCTAGAAAAATTCCTAGGATAGCAGATATTATGTAAATTATTTGATAAAAAAGTAAAATGCAGAGCTTTCATCAAAATGATCTTTCATCAGATCTTAGTATTTTGGTCCACTTTCTTCTCCCATTTTCTTATACTAAATTTAGAAAAAGGAGCTATTTGTTTTCAAAAGGCAGACTTTATAAATAAAGAAGTAAATATATCATTCCTATTTATAGCAAGTCAATCTTTGCTTTGCACAGTTCCCATATGCATGAATTTCAGCTACCATGGTTTATTAATACCAGTCCTCTAGCAACATGGTTCAAATTTCTTTCACTATAGCATATGAATCGAATAAGTGCATATGGTACAAATTTCCTGCTAGCTCTTCAGTCTACTATCATTATGTCAATAACAGATGCACATTATGAACAGGGACAATCATGTCACTTTTAGAATTTGTCTGTGATTGGTCACTGCACATCTGTTATTCAGGTCACATAAAGACAGCAAAGCGTTTAGTTGTGTTGTTTCCTTGTCTCTGGGTGATAGACCTAAAGTGACATTTTATACAAATGGATAATTAACAGAGCGAATTTGCCAACGAAGATGACAGTACAGTGAAGAGATAAGTGATAGCAAATTGAATTAACATAAATGGAACTATAGAAGAAATGGCCAACTGTGGGAATGTTGACATTAGCCCATTCGATAGACTGTAGACACGCAGTTGGAGAAACTTAGTGAAAATACAGGGAAGGTGAACTTACCAAAACAAATGAGGAAAGTGATTGTGACAAAAAGATAAAGCTGTCCTAGAGAAGGTAACTTCTTCACAGTAAAAGAACTCTCAGAGTTATTTCACAATATTGAAAGTACAAAGGCTAAAATATTTGAAGCTGATCAAAATGTAGAAAACTCTATGACAATTCCCCAAAGCAGGAAAGATACTCCTTTGTATCTTAAGTTATGCAATGACAAAGAGAACCCAAGTACTGTTCAAACTGCTCTTGATGAGATTACAGAGAAATAATTTTAATTCTCAATGGCTGTAATATTTTAAATTAATATACACTAAGTAAATATTATTTTTACACTTTTTTAACATTTTCCTTTATTTATACACTAAAAGAGTTTTAAAGTTTTGACAAATATCTTTAAAGGTCATGGAACAATTGTAATTTTTCTCATCAGTTAAGATTACTCTGTATGGTCTCATCTTACATGGCCATTTCTGTGGTCCTTCACTACCGTGCAAAATGAGGACTACCTGTACTATTTTGGGGCCAATCCTAATCGAATAAAAGGGGAAAGATCATCTGAGAAAAATTATTATGCTGTTTGGGCAAGAGCCTTGAAAACAAATAAACTTTTTTTCAAACACAGTAAATTATACTATCCTTGGGATGTTTTTTGATCCAACTTTAATCACCAGTAAATAGTGTCACAAAATTTCATCTGTTTGGATTTTTCAGAACCAAGGATTCTCTAAGTAGATCAAAATACCTGCATTCTCATTTCCTGGCCCTATATTTTTCACAGGGAAGGAGTCTTTTTCCTTCAGCAGTTCAAGAGAGCGTGTCATTGGACATAAATTATATGCTCAATATAGAACTTGAATTGTGTAAGATCCCACACTAAAGGGCACTGAATGTCAATGTTCATCTGAAATAACACAGAAAGCATTATAGTCATTTTATCCAACTTGAGAAAGAACACAAAATTTAAAGTTCTCTAAGTAAGCATCAATTTTATTTTGATATTTATAGACTCCTGAGGTTCTTAAATTGAAAATAAGCCTAAATAGTTTGGTCATCTGTTTCCTATCCATTTAAATGTAATACATTGTATTCAAGGGTTTCTGCACATTTTAAGGATATGCCAGTATCCTTAAGAATGTTCCTTCTTAATTCAGGATCTTGTAATATTAACCCTGACCTTTTTTGATTGAGGCCCAATCAAAGAAAGATTTCCTCTACATTTCTTGGAATAGAGCCTCCACTTCTGTATCTTCTCCTGAGAGAAAGAGATAGTATTAGAGTCATAAGAATATTTTCATGATTATTACTCTGCAAGTGGGAAGTGATCAGTAAAACTTAGAGGAATCAGAGGATTCCGATGGAGTCTGGGCTCTGGTTATTGACACTTGTTGCCTCATATCCTCTTTTCCTGACACTTTCCCCTGGGGAGAGTCTCAAGATTAGTTCCAGTCAAACTTTGGCCTCATGTCACTTGAATTCTCAAAAGTCAGTTAAAAATGACCAGAATATTCTACACTCTAAAACATAAAAAGCAGATGAGAAATGTCTATAATTGCAAATAGCTCTCAATCATAACATGTCCATTTCCAATCAGAGGAAGGGAAATGCAATAAAATATATCCTAGCGTAAATTTAATAGGCAAAACCCAAAAATGTCTACATCATGTCTTGTTAGTAGTAGTGTGGAAAACCAGTCTTCCACAATTATTTGCTTCGGAGAGTGTAAACTAGTGTATACTTGTATATGGGAGGATAAACCTCTATAAACATCAATTTAGCAGTGTCCATCAGAAGTCAAAATGGGGGACCCTTTTTAGTCATTAGCTTCACTTCTTGGACTTACCTAACATCTTGAATATTTTTGAAATGATGTGTGTATAAGAACATTCACTAAAGAATCATTTATAATACTAAACAATTGAAGGTACCATGTAACAAGATATTAAAAATTACATTTCTATTAAGGTGCCAATAAAATGAGCTTCAAATACTAAGATAGTTCTAAAATGGGTTTCCTTTTGCAAGGCTTACAAAGATAAAATGTTATAGAAGTGGTTTGGGACCTATTAATCCAGGTGAAGGATTTACAAGAAAAGATGAGAGATTGGAGAGTAAATCTACAAAGGCATTATTTCTAAGAGGGAGAAGAGATACAATAGCATTCCAAAGTGGGTGCCAAAGAGAGGACTACTCAGAAATGTGTTCCTTGAAGTTGAATGTTACAGAGAACTTGGTGCCTAGTCATGCCTACGAAAGCTCAAGTGCCTTTTGGTCATGCATTGAAATGGCTGTGTTGGAGTCAGACAGAACTCTGTTTGTTAGATCAAGGCATAGGTACTTCTTATAGACAGATGTTGCCTGCAGGGTAGTGGATGTAGTAGGCAAAATAATGGTCTCTTAAAGATGTCTATGTCATGATCCATGGTACCTGTGAATATATTAAGTTACATAGAAGGGAATTAAAGTTGCAGGTAGAATCAATGCTGGTGATCATCTGACCTTGATGTAGGGAGATTATTTTAGATTATCCTGAACCCAATGTAGTAGAAAGTTTTGATTCAAGAGTATGCTGAAATATAATGAGCCTCTGTCAAAAGGGAGGGAGAATTTGGAGTATGCCTGGATGTGTGCTACTTACCTGACCCCATCTACCAAGATTTGTGTGAGAATCCCAGGAAGAAGAGGAAGTAATAGCACACACACCCACACAGCTCCTTGTGAGAGAAAGGCATTCCTTCACTTTAGCAAGGTGACTTGTTTGTGTCAAGAAGACAAGACAAGGAAGCAGCAGTGATTTCAGTGTAGTCAGGAGCAGGAGCAGGAGAAACCATTGGGAACTATGCAGTGCACAAACAGCCCATGGCAGGGTAACAGAAAGCATTAGGGTGGCAAGATGCAACTGTGACACCACAGACAGGAGAGACAGAGGAGAAAGAAGGACGTGATAACAGGAGTGGCTTTGACAAAGGAGTACCATTGGTCACCCCAAATCAAGGGATTCATCCACAGAGACATTAGAAGCACATGGACAAAACCCATTTGACCTTCCTTGGTGAGTCTGGGGAAACTGTCTCATGGAAGAGAGGATATGGCCTTCAGAAACTCTGCTGGAGAAGGTAGAGTTTTAAAAAAAATGTTTTTTAAACAATTTTGAGCATTCTTCAACTCTCATTTAGTGTGATTTGGGCAAATATAAGTAAAATTAAAACCAATTCAGACTTTAGAAAATGAACTCCTGTTTTACTTTTATCTTTCCTATCAAGAAAAATTTCACATTAGAAAGAGTAGAGTCACTGCAGTTATGAAAAACACCAAATAACAACAGAGGTGAAGAGATGATTATATCATATTTCTTTCATTATAAAAAGTTGCTGATATGTTTGTGGAGCCATTATAAATTATCTTTGAAAACTTATGGAAAGTAGAGGAAGTTCCTCAGAATTTTTTGTTTATCTCAGTTTTCTTTTTAAGTTTTCTAAAAGGAAGAAGGTTTATTCTGGGGTCATATCTGTGATTTCAATGTTAAATGTTCTTTCAAAAAGGATTATGATTATAAGGATGCTTTGGGATCACAAAGAGCTAACAGGGTTTCACCAAGATTGTGTAATGTGATTTGATACTCTTGAGAAGAGTATATTTGTCAAAGGTCTACAAACTTCATGAAAAAGATGGTGAAATATGACTTTAATCATGGTAATATAGCAGCTGCCCACAGACTAGGTATTTGGCCCTGTGCTTTTCAACTTTTTTATCTATAAATTGAATGAAGACAAAGACAGCCTATTTATCCAATTTAAAATGATGCAAACATAGGGTGAAATGATAAGTTAAAAATTAATGAGATGCAATGCAACAGAATTGAATATAAATTACCATATCTATATTTATAACAATAAATGCAAAGAACAGATTTGGGGAACTTTAATATAAGGAAAATCAATGTAAAGTTTTAGTTAGCTAGGGCAAATTGAATGGATGTGGATAATGAAAAGGTTTATGAAATTTTGTTTTCCATAAGTGAAAATTAAGTGTGTAGAGTGAGAAGAGCTCACTGTTCTCTGAAGAATACAAACCCTAACAAAATGTTGAATTCCATTTTAACAGATTTTACCAAGACATGGACACATTAGAGCATAATTATTGAAGAATGTCCAGAATCAGAGAAATTAACCTGGAAAATAGAAAATTCTGGTAAACTACAATAGCTGCACTTAAATACTTAAGAGATGGTCATGAGGAAGAAGTATTAGATTTATTCTCTAGATTTTCTGTTGGGAAAAATGGCAACGTGGTTGTGAGTTGATTGCTAGGACCTGAGGTGGTGAGAGATGAGGCTGGAGAGTACAAAGGGTCCAAGGCACAAAGAAGTTGCCTTATTAAGAGAGTGAATAATGAGAAAATACAGAAGGGATGTATGCAGTGGAAAAACAGGAGTAAGTTTGTATTTTTGGAGGGTCTTTGGTTGCACTGGGAAAGCAGAGGCTGACATCGAAAGATGTTGGGAGGAGGGTGCTCCCTATGAATGGGGTCCAGATAGGATAACCTCAAGACACTTAGATTTTAACTACGAATGTACAACTTTGGAGAAAATCAAAGCACTGCTTAATTGCTTTTCCGGAATTATCCTGTGGTCACAATCGCTCTTACAATTAACAGAAAGGCAAGGTTTATATTTCCTCGAGAAAATTTTAAAATTCTAGTCTAGAAATAGCTCATACAGAAATACAGTGAATGAGAAAAAGGAACACTGTAATAAATTATAAACTGGAATTTAATTAGCAGGGAAAATTAAGCATAAAGCAATTCAAAATAGGCTTGCTTGAGACAGGCTTTGGTTTCTGAAGCTTTAGAAAATAAGCTTACTCATACCCAGAAAAAAATGTGGCATTGAAATATTGTTACCATCATCATCGTTGTCATCAACTAGAACTTAAATCCATAAACCTCCGTGAGAACTACCCATATGGTCTATTTTTTTTTTTTCCTCTTGAGTAGTTTACAATAGAAACTGAAGAGATGGCAGGTTTAGAACAGCCAAGGCTGTTTCTCTTTATTGGATCTGTTTGTTACTTGCTGTAAGGAAAACTGAATTGTAGGGACTGAAATACTAAATTTTGTTAAATAGGGTCTACACTTCGTTTCTCAACTAAAATCACATTGCTGTTGGCTTGTACTAACTTCATTTTCTTTATTAGCTTTATTAGTAATATTAATTAACTAAATTAATAATAGTGAATGCCTACATGTGTGTGATTTTTCATAAGCCTTTCATTTTTACAAGCCAGCAAGGGCCTGGGTCAGCCAATATTTGTATACCCTACAGAGATAGAACGGCATAGTAGAATGAGGACTAGATTAACAGGTCCAACTAAATGGAGTCATGGTTAAGCATGCATACTCTGGAATCAAAGTGTGGTCAAATCTTGATTCCACTCTTTACAAAGGTATGTGACTTTGTATGAATTATTCAGTCTTTCTGCATGATACTATTTTTCTATCAAATGAGCTTATTGAGTATGTCACAGGATTGCTAAAAGGTTAAAACAGTTGAAATAACTAAAGACATAGATGGGCCTGGCGTATGGTAGATAGTCAAATGATGTTAGCTATTATTCTTAGTGCTGGCTGTGGCTGAAGTAGTTTTTATGAAGATCAAGATCATTAACTTCTTGGGATTCAGTTTCCTCATCTCTAAAATGAAGGCATTAGACTAGATGCTAGCAAATGATCCTTCCAGATCTCCTTAGTTAATAGAATCATAATTTCTTTTTAATATCTTCATTTATCAGTTATATGTTGAGTACCTATTATGTACAAGGAATTATGCCTTGGAATAATGCATTATATGGACATTTTATTGACCTTCAAGAATTTACAAAATATAAAGGAGATGAGACATAAAGATGTAATCCCAATTAGGCTCTATGGGGCAACTTTTGTGTGCTTCATACTATGTATAAAGTTCAAAGACAGCAAGAATGGAAAATTAGAGGAGCATTTAGGTAGAGGCTATATGGAGAGCCAACATAGGAAGGTGAGAAAACACAAAGTATTTAGGAATGGGGCATACACCAATTTAATGGTAAAGATTTCCTATAGTAAGAGTAGACAACCAGGTTGGAGAGGAAAGTTGTGCCACATTGTAGAGCATACTGAATGCCTGTTTGGAAACCATGGATCATTTTGTAAGCAAAAAAAAAAAAAAAAAAAAAAAGGCTATTAAAGACTTCAGAGCAGAATCAAGGTCCTGGTAAGAGGAGAGAGAAAAGGAAGAGAGAGAGAGTAAGAGCATCGTACGAGGTAGTAAAAACTCTCTTGACCTGGTGACTGCTAGCCTTCTCATTAACTTCCTTTACATTTAGCACTTCCTTGGATCTCTAGTCAATCCTAGTTCTTATGAACACCTTTTCTTCTCTCCTCTGATATTCCAGCAGGGTAAGTCTCCTTTCCAAAGATCTGAACTTTCCATCACTCTCTTTCCCTTTATGACACTAGGGAGAAGTGGGAAAACTGGCTGCATGCATCTTTGCTTTTGCAACTGTTCCTACCTCTGATGATGTACATTAAGGAACATTTACCTCTATGAGACTTGTGCTTTATTCAGCCACCTACAATGGTGTTTAGGTGCTAATACAAGTAAATTAAGACTTTTTCCTACCTGGGGCTTTTGCTTTGAAGCCTTCTCTGCTCTTCTGCTCTGGAGAACTCAGTTGGGCAAAGTAGAGATGGCATGATCTTTCCCCTTTCCTAAAACTCTTATACATAGCCAAATTCTACACAGTCCTCTCTCCTACGTCCTCCCTTGTCCTACTACCCCTATCAGATATCCAGAGATTAAGACACAAAGCAACAAAAGAAACATCTTGCTTCAAATCTTATCAAAACTAAGAACATGCAGGAGGAGAAGAGAGATTTGGTAATCCCTGATTCTTTCCTCCCAAAGATTCCACTTGACCAACCTTGAGCATGGGTTTACTGAGCATTGCTGCAGAGGTTCATTTAGGTCCTTGATAGACCTTCCGTATCTGTATTTCCTGAGGAGGTTAGGGTGAAAATTCAGGGTGAATGGAGCATGAACTTTGGAATTGACAAACCTGTCTGAATTCAGATTTTTAGATTATCATTTACTGGTAGCAAATACTTCTCTACACTTCTGTTTTCTCATCTGTAAATGGGCATACACCACCTGATGGGGTTGTTTTGAAAACTCAATGAAAGGATATAAACAACAACCAAAAAATACTATGTAATAGAAGCTCATTAAATTCTACCTTCCCCACTGCTTCCTTTAGTGATGGCCTCTTCCCCTAGTTCTCACACAGTTGGTGCTCTGTGGTTGGCTTATTACCAATTCAAACCTGTGGCAGAAAAGAAACTATTATCAGTTATTTTGATAATTTCCTGAAATATTCTATCTTTAATAGTAAAATAAATGTTTTATTCTTTATTTAAAACGCTTTAAGCATTTTATGCTTTTGAAATACTTTTAAATGCTTTAGAAATCCAAACATTGTCATAACCACTTACATAACCCTTTTTCTGCCTGATCTATCCATTCTTTAGAAGCTGTCTCCCCAGACACGTCTTTTTTCTTGACCTTTCTTCCTATCTCTGGGAAAATCAGCATTCCTCTGAAACCTCTTTGAACCAAGCACATACCTCTATTTCAACACATGCCTCAAGATAGTATAATTGTGTATGATATATCTGCCTTCCTTCCTGGACTGAGAACTCCTTATGGGATGTCCTTGGACATTGGTTCTTCCTCTTGGGCCCATTATGCCCTTTTCCAACACAGACTTAAGCATTCAGAGTCTCCATAGCGTCCCCCTGGCTTCTAAGTGCTCCTCTACAAAACCCCTGTATTGTCATAATCTTCTAGATGTTTCTTCATGTTTTTGATCATTCTACATTCATCCACCTTAATATGTTTCTGTCCTGTGACCCAATCCTAATAGCTAAGCTATGTAAATAGCAACCAGCTCATACAATGAAACAATCCATGCCAAAGTGTTATCAGGCAGGTATTTGAAATTCACCTTATATGTAATACATGGTATATAATAATATTTGCCTTAAAATGTAACCACTGAAGTCTCCATCAGACATTGTACTTGGCTATTAAGACTCTTTCCTTCTTAAATGTCATCATATATTATGGGGCTAGCTCTGGAACCAAATTGCCTCATATTACATTTCTATTACTTTTTGATTGTATCATCTTGGGCAAGTTAGTTAACTTCTCTGTGCTTCATATATAAAGTGAGTATATATATATATATACACATACACACACACACACACACACACACACACACACACACACACACACATACACTGGGGATAAAAGAGAAGTTACTTCATGGAGCTGTCCTGATGTTTAATTGATTTAATACATACGGTGTTGTTAAGAAATGCACCTGGCATGCAATAGGTCCTATATAACTATAAAGCCTGTGCCAATCTGAACATGAGATGCCTGACTATAGAGTTTTAATTTACTATAGTGAGAAAAAATTTAAGAAAATATTTTCTTAAACTCACCATTCCATAACCACAAATTATGTAGGACAGAGAACTTGAAAGGGAATGTATTTACAGTAATCCCATTTCCTATGACTAGATAGATAGATGGTAGATAAATAGATAGATAAATACATACATATTACTAACACACATACACATATAGGTTCAGGGTATTGTGTTTGAAAAAACACTGAATTAGGAATTGGATGATTCATGTTCATGTCTTGATTCCACCACTCACCAGAAGTACAAACACAAAGTCTTAGAGCTCCAGGTTATCTCTAGAAAAATAGAACTGACTGCCTGCCAAACTCACAAGATGTTGTGGAGACCAAATAGGCTAACAAATAAATCCCTTGGTAAATTGTAAAGGCTAACACAAGCGGGAGGCATCCTACCATGAGTCTGTGAGTTTTTCCAGGAAAGGAACAGCTCTTATCACGGTTTTTGTCAAACAATAAATGTTCACTAGCTTTGTGCAATATGAATTCTTAAGGAGAGGAGGTTTGCACCAGGCTAGGAAAATATTTAAAATCTTTGAGAACTGATGTGAATAGTAAAACAGAAACTTTAAGTTCTTATGTATTCTTTTGTTCCCATGATGTTTAAAAAGAATTCTTTTCAAGCATAGGGAAATGTTTAAGGGAAGCTTTTGCGTACAATGTTACCTACAGAAATTTTCTGTAGTCACATGAGTACATGTCCTTCTTCCCCTTGTGGTTGGCTCTGGAACTCACTCACTTCAAACTATTGCAGGGTCCCAGCGAGAACAGTATTCAGCATATGCTTGTTGAATAAATGAATGAATGGGCAAGTGAAATTTTCCATATTCAGTCAAATGAACAAGCTCAAAGTATTATAAATATCTTGCATCCTTCATTTATTCATTTCTTAAAGATTTTCTGTTTGTTTTGATTTTTCTTCAAAGAAGACTATTATAAAAACAGCAAGTCTTTCTTTAGGCTGGTTGTCGAGAAAATTCTTTTATATCAATGGTGGTGTTAACAAATACACAATGTTAATTGCTGCTTTCTTCACTGTGATTTGTTTCCTGCTGCAAAATCACAACATATCAAATTCTTTTCTGCCTTAGTCCCCTGATAACATTAACAGAGAATTCAGTGCTACCTCAGAGATACATATACATGAGCCTTGGTTAACTGAAGAGAGAAAAAAGTACCCATCAAATTTCAGGTTGAGAACAAAAAAATTAAACTATGGATGACTTCAAATTTAACTGATTTAATCAGTATTGATCATTTTCAAATTCAGTAGATAAATCTACCCTCCTAAAATCAATTGCAAATCCAAAATGTACAATGTACAATTGTTTCCCATTATGAATTTACTCGAACCTGGCTTCTTGTTAAAAAATTGTGAGAAAGAACTACATGGATCTTACCTAAATTTTCATGTGTAGACATATAGGACTAAATTAAGTATCTTTTCTAATCAAAACCACAGCATAAATTGTAATAATATTTATCTTCTCACATAGTGAGATCTTAGTAGTCCACACTAAGAACTGAGGTTCTTTCTGAGCTTGGGAATTAGAATCTAGACTAGCTCATATATATTTTTACCTTAATACTCAGAAAATGTGATTAACTTTGTAGCTGCTGTTCTTTGAATCTACGGCTAGACTTCCTCTGGGCACTGTGTCTTTCTCTCCATTCCCAAAGAAACATTCCAAGCTATTTCAGAGATTTTTCCTCTTTACTCTGTCACTAAGCTTTCTTCCCTTCAATCCAGAGCTTTTATGAAATCAAGATTGCAAAATCTCTATTGTATGTGCCACTCCCATGCTCAAAAATTTTCATTGACTTTACAACTGCTTATGGAATAAAATTCAAACTCCCTCACTTGTGTTAGGCATCTTTGGTTACTTTCTGACATAGTCTAATTGTATTTAATGGTCCATGCACATATGCTTTCTTGCTTCATGTTATTTTATGTCATTCCCCCAAATTAGAATGAATGACCCATTTCCATCCTATAGAGATCTTTTAAATGTAAGTTTAATTTTCCAGTTTTCTGTAGCTCTATTCCTGAATGTAATATCCAGAAGAAATCTTTACTTTCTAAGAACTTGTGTTAAGACCTTGTTGAAATGATTCTCACTATCTTGTAATGTAATTCCTGAGAAGTGTCCCCTGTGTTTATTTTCTTAAGGAATATGTGTATGATTGTGGTTATTTCTTCTTCAGGCATTTGATAAAATTGTGTGAAGCTATCCAGATCTGGAATTTTTTTTTGTTTTTATTTTTGTGAGATTTTAAATTAAGGATTCAATTTCTTTAATAGATTTAAGGCTATTTAGATTTTCCATTTTCTTATGTCAGCTTTATCAATTTAAATTTTTTAAGAAATTTGTCCATTTCATCTAAGGTGTTTAGTATATTGATATAAACCTGTTTTCTCAGTGTTTCTATTTGGAGACTATTGTTCTGCTTTTAAGTTCATTGATCATTTCTTCTCTACAATTGAATCTGCTTTTAAGTTCAACCAGTGAATTTTTAATTTTAGATATTGCATTTTTCAACTCTAGAAATTCCGATTTTTAATAGGTTCTTTTCTCATTTTGTTCACTATATCTTTTAAATCCTTGAATATATTTATAGTAGCTGTTCAAGACCTTGCCTACTGATTCCATCACCTCAATGATTTCTGGGCCTCTTTCTATTGATTACTTTTTTCTTACAGTTATGGGTCTTATTTCCCTGTTTCTTTGCATATCTAGTAATTGTTTTTTAACTACACGCTGGACATTTTGAATATTGTTGAAATTCTGGATTTTATTATCTTCCTTTAAAGAGTATTTAATTTGTTTTGGTCAGAAATCTATTTATGTGGGAATCAGCTTGATCTTTTCAACATTTGTTTTAAAACTTGGTAAGGCTGGTCTCAAGCATCTTTTATTATATAGCTAAGTCAGGCCTTATGCTAAATCATGGTCTTTTTCTGATCTCTACTGACTATTCAGGATGTGCATTAAGGTCTTTTACCCTAATTGGTTGGTTACAAAATGGTCCAGCTCTGTGCAGACCTCAACAGTTGCTGAACTGTTCCCTGATGGTTATCTCAACCTTATAAAGTATTCCAAACATAGACAATTTTTTATTACACCAAGTCTCAAGGATAGCCCTGTGCAGGTTTCTGGAGCTCTTGCTGAGTGTACTCCTTTCTCTCCATTGCTCTATCCTGCTATTCCAAATACCCCAATCTCTCCAAACTCTGGTTAATGAGATCTCTGTGCTTGCATGGATTCCTCTTCTTGCCTCTGCCTCTGCCAGAAAACACAAGTGATGAGAAAGAGTGTTTTCTTATTTCCATTCCCAGAGATACTGCCTTGTGCTGCCTATGGTCCAATGTCTGAAAACATTATTTTATATATTTTTATATATTTTATTTAGCATTCTAGTTATGTACAGCTAGTCTAGTATCTGTTGGCCAAAAGTATGGCTTTGCATTCCCAAAATACAATTATTTTCATCAGAATTTTTCTAACTTGAAGTAATTTTCTTTTAGAAAACGTTTTTATATATAGCGTATACAGACACTTTCATTTTTAAATGCACTTATTCTTTTGAATAAGTTATTTCTGAGTAATTTTTAGAATTGATGACTTGATCCATTGATAAAATTGGTGCATATTAAATTTTACTGGTCATAGCCTCTGCAATCTACTATACTAATCTGCTCTGGCATGGTTTACCAATGACATAATTATGGGTGAAGACAATATTATCATTCAGACTTCATCTTATTTAATTTTGAAAGTGTTTTTTTCCCTTCCCTTCTGAATCATGACTCTGTCCTGACAGTCTTCCTTCCTATTTAAAAAATCCTTCTTTTCTAATTTCTCTTCTAATGATAGCTTAAGTGTTTGTGTTCTCCAGAGCTCTGTTATTGGACTTTTCCCTCCAACTAGGCTCTCGCTGGGAAAGCTCATTACTCTCTGGGTTTCAACAGTCATCTATGCTGTTGACTCCCAATCTGACAAAAAAATCTTTTTATCCATCTCAGGCCTCTCCCCGCTGAGCTTGAGACCTATGTGCCTCAGTTTTCTACCACAAAGCTGTGTCTCATACTTCACAACATGTCCCAATCTGATCTCATGATCTTCTACCAACCTGCCTTTCCTTCCGCACTCTTCATTTTAGAAGTTCACCCAGCTGTTCCAGCAAAAAAGCCTAGACTGGTGTCTGTCTTTGATCTCTGATGTGTAATCATCACTACAACCTATAAATTGTGTCTTTGTAAATCCCTACTTCTCTAGTTTTGATTCAGGCCCTTCTCATCTCTTACCTCAACTATGGCAATGGTCTCCTATATGTATTTTTCTGGAGTTTCAGGTGCTCTCCAGGCACCCTTCACACTGCTGTCACAGTGAAAATCCATGGAAATTCAATAATATGTGAAACTCACCCTCTCAAAAGGTATTCCATTTCCCCCTTATCTGTGAAAAGGGGGCTAAATCCAGAGTATGGCATAGAACGCCATCTACATTCTCTCAACTATGTCAGCTGTGACCCTCTTCTTATGCTGAAAAAAAAGCAAAATAAAAATCATAAATGGCACCTCTCCATTCATGTGCTACACTCTGCTTGAAATTTCCTCAAAATGCCTTTAGTTTTCTTCTTTTTACCCTCCTCACTCCACTAGTATATAGTCCTATAGTACGTCTGCCAAGTGAGCAAATAATTGAATAAATAATTGAATAGAATTACCATGAACAGTCAGAATAGACACTGAAAACCAAAGCTTTTCGGTTTACTCAAGTATGAACTTACGTACGAACATAAACTTCACATTTTTACATTCTGTTAGAATTTTTATAGTAGTTCCACTTCCTTAGTTTTGATAAAAACATTTTGACAATTCAAATAAACTGATAAAGAATACTTTCACCTACTTATTATAAAAACATTATTGTTATAATAATTGATTTTTAGATCAGGAAAGGCAATGGGGTCACACACAAACACACACTCATACATGCACACACAAGCACATGCTACTATTTCTAAAAAATACTTTGCCATTGTTGATTCATTTACAGTTCTTAGGATCATTCTGGAGCCCCTATTTTCTATTATTTGAGGATTAAAGAAATACAGAATCTGCGCTGATGGTACAAGTATTTCATTATAGTAATGAAATTAGTATTTGTAACTTTATTTTAAACACTTTGGCAGGGAATTTGATGAGGGGAAATGGAAGAAGATGTAAAACATAATACCTTTCTCTTCCCCATCTTTCTTTTTTCTTCCTTTGTTTATTGCTATACTTTTCACTTTCTCAGAAATTCTTTGCAAATAAATATCTGGTACTCCTTTTCATGAAGTTTAAGATCTTCATTCAGAAGCTGTAGCATATGCTGAAGAAAAAACAGGTTTAAATAATGAAATAAATATTTTTTTAAATTAAAGGCTTCCCTCCAACTGATCCACAGAGTAAGTATTCAAAAAATCCAAAAGGGGAAAATATAGAGAGATGCCTAGGAGACCAATAATATTAAGCAATATTAGTATTCATCATCAGAAAGCAGGTAATTAGAAACTAACTGCAAATAGACAGGTCACCTGCTTAGTCAGTTCTTGCTAAGAACATATTGGCTATTTGAATATCAAATTTGGAAAGAAAGGTACTCTCATGGGTCGGTTTGAGCCATCTGGAGGATCACTGATGGGCCCTTGGCACATTGTTAAATTATAATTAAAGCCAGTTCTATAAATTCAGAGGGATATAGAGAATAAGGGTGAGAGAAGAAGAAAAACAGGAAAACACTCACTTCTTGTTTGTTAGGTAAGAAAGATATTTGACTAAGCATTTGGTTCCAGTCTGCAGTTGTGTGGAAGAAAGAAAAAGAAATCAAGAGATTCTGGCATGGAGACCATTCCATCACATTAGCTGAACTGTAAGTTTAATGTGAAATGATGATTGTTCATAAGTTATGACACTCAGTAATATGGGCTGCAGGAAGGAATTGGGAAAACTCTGAGAGGGACTTTTAGGGCAAACACAGTGAAGTTGGAAAGAGGGAGTGGAAAGAGAACAGACTACCAGCCCCCTTCCTTTTAAATAGCGTTGGTTTTTCAAAAGCACACACACGATAACAGCAGGGAAATTTCTAAAATGAACAAAAAGACAATTTCTTATGATAGACCAGCTTACTCCTTGATGAGCCGTGAAATTCTGCATTAAAAATGAATAAAAGTCATGATACTAAATCAGACTTTTTGCAACAGTGTTTTCTTTCTTAGACAAACCATCATTTACCAATTACCAGATTCTTTCAGGTGAGATAATATTTTTAAAACATTCACCTTAAGAAAAAGAAAATACAAAATTCAACAGTACCAAAGTGAGGCTATAACCTCAACAAGAATCACCTTGATAAGAACATGTCTCCAATTCCACATGACCCTCTTCTTATGTTACCTTTCAAACCAGACTCACTGGTATCTTAGTAGGATATAACCTCTAGCGTAACAAATAACTGTAGTACTAACTTGTTAATTACATATCTAATACATTTTCATAATTATGGTTGTTGTGAATCCTTTGCTTTTGGAAAGGATTATGAAAAGAAAAAGAAAAGAGCACACTAAAAATCTAGCAGAATATGATAAAATCCTTGAGCCAGATGGATATTTGTAACCATGGTTAGTGGGGAGAACAAAGACCATTATAACTTTGTAATGATAGAAATATTTCTCATTGATTGTGTCTACTTACTGAGCAACTGTACTACATGTTTACATACGTTATATCCTTTAATGCAGGTAGGTATCCTTATGTATGCTTTACAGATGAAGTAACAGGTTCAGAGAAGCAACAGGCAAAGGATCTTGGCCAATAAATTATGTAACTGGGATTCAAGTTCAGCTGATTCCAACCCTGAGTTCTTGCTTTTATACTACATTGCCCCTTCTCTGAATCTTGTGGATTATTTATAATGAACAAGTATACTATAGTAAATAAGCCTAAATATGATTATAAAATTTAAAATAAAATTTTGACATTGGTAGCAAAACTAATACTTTAATATATTATTTTACAGTTTCTGAAAACTTTTGTAGAACTAATATTTTATACTGTATCATTTTACAGTTTCTGGAACATTTCACAAACCTTAGATCATTTGATCTTTATAATATTCCAGTGATAGGAGCAAAACCACTATTTTCTTTACAGATGAAGCAACAGGAATTCAGAGAGATTAAGTGATTTATCTGTGATTTCCAAACTTGCAAACTAAGATTCAGATGCAGGCCTTAAGATTGCCAGTCCCAGATGCCTCTCATTCTTCTGGTGACTTGGGGAGTTAGTGCAGGCTACTGGTGTAGATCCACCCACAGATCAGAGTTTTACTCTGAATTCCCTAAATCAGCACTGCTACGGTACTTAGAGTCCATAGAGCCCATTTCAGTATGTTTGGTCCATGTTTTCATTATAGTTTAATGAACTCAATGTTCTTCAAAGCCCAAATTTTAGCCTACATAACAAGCTAAGTGGCAGTGATTTAAATCATTACTAATAATTATTACTAAATGCGGACATCTGGAAAGTGTCACCCGAGAAACAGGAATGCTTTATCTCCAATAAAAATAGAGTCATTCAAGAGTGAAGCAAGTTAGTCTGATGTTTCTGAATATCTTTAGTATCATTCAGTACATCCATAGTCTGAAAGAGATTTCTCCAAAATAAACAAATGAGTATCTCAACAAGGCGGGGTGTAAATTTTACTTTAGCAGGTAAAGCCCAACTACCTGGCATGCACCTGTCAATAATAAATCAATATTAAGTTAATGAATACATGATAAAGTAGAGAGATTCACTGAAATCATTTCTTATACCATTTTAGGAGATTTGTTATTTTCTAACGAAGTAAGTTACTTTATTTTTAATCTGATCAGAAGTCAGTATCTTGATGAAATTATATGTGCATGGGCAGAGTATGTCAATGAAGCAAATAAAAGATATAAATTATTCATCTTATCGTGAGACTATTGTACCCATACAATTGTATGTGACATAAATGAACTATCAAAACATATGAGAATCTAAATAACTTGAGAACAGATTATCTAGAAATTCCTTTACCTGAAGAATATAACCTAGACATAGGGAATGACATATCCCATATAAATAGGATAATGAAGAAGCATAGAAACATTTACTTGTGTGGACATTTACAAAGTGATTGTCAGGACATTGTGTTGTTGTTGTTGTTGTTGTTGTTATTGTTGTTGTTTTCTCTTAATGACTGAGCACTTGTAAGGAATAAGACACAGTCTACCAATAACATTGACCAAAGGAAGTGAAGTGGGGTGGGGAGGGAATGGGAATGGAAAATGTGCTTGAACACGTTGCACAAGTAATACTGATGTGCTCCTCTTCCCCTGACTCCTTTCATTGAGAATTACTTGTTTCGATTTCATTGTGCTCAAAATGATAGATGGAAAGTTTGCCTCATCAAGTTTTGGCCTTTGATAATCTGTTACAATTTTGTAACAAAGATATTTGTTAATCATCATGCATTTTGAAGTATTTATGTACATTTACCATATGTGCAGAAATCCCACCTGTATCTTTATTAGTTGGAAATTAAAATCCACCACGAAGTGAATACTGGTCCTTTCATTTATAGCAGTATGATCTTGATGCTAGTAAAATGGGGACAGTTCCACATCTATGGTTCTTAAGAACATTCAAAGAGCAAACAGGGAGACTTTCTGGTATGATAACTGACATATAGTACTTGTTCAATAAATGTTCAATGAAGGTACTTGCTCTTTTGCTTATTTCAGTAGTTGTCCACAGTAACATTTTAGAAATTCTTAGTTAAGAGTCTTCACTTCCAGTTGTTACATTGCAGTTTGTTTTCATTTCATAACATGGACTGGGCTGGGGTCCTGAACAGAGCTGGGCCACAGCTCCAATACTCTAATGGGAACAAGAGCCTTCCAGGTAACAGTACAAACCCTAGAGCTGGGCACAGAGGGTAACAAGATGACCGTTGTCGAGGACAAGATCAGAGAGGTTAATGGTCCCAAGTCAAGGCTCCTCTGGCCTGTCCCGTTTATTGCCATCTTTTCTGTTTTCCTAATCTTTGCCTTTATTATTCCTTCTCTCCTCACATATTCTGTCTTAAAACAAGCAGGCTCTTAATCCAACATATTTTCCTTCCATTAGATAGTTTTTGCATAGGAAAGACATGCTGTTTTGACCAATTTCCATGTTAATCATTTGTTACTGCTCAACTACTTGGGATATGGATAGAGGCTCTTGGAGGATTGAATTAACCCTTCTTTAGTTAGGGGAGGGTGCGGGGGGGGGGGGCTGGGTATGGATAGAAAATTTAATTCCTTGACTAACCCAGCCAGCTATTAGAAGGAAATATATGATGTCAGGATCAACTTTTCACAATTTTGTTCAATATCCTTGCTCTGGGTCAAATATTACTTTCCAAATGGACCTTGTTTCTTGGTCCTTCCTGGAACCTGTGTCTAGTCCGCAGTCTTCAAACAACAGATCATTGGAAAATTGCTCCTATTGTGTCATCTTGGATTTATCTTTGACCTCAGAATTCAGCTCTTATGCTTATTTATCCAGTTTTCTATTTCTTCTTTTCCTTTCACAAAAGGAGGTGGCATGGTCGGATGGATGGCCAACTTAAGGCACAAGGGCAGAAAAAAAATGGATTCTAATTCATTCCTTGGTTGCTGGAATGTAGAGGAGTTACTGACTGTTTTGTGTCTCATTTCTGCATCCAAATAATGAGGATAAAAATTTTAACATAACTTCCTTCTAAAAACTTCCTTCCTAGATACTTTCCCTAGAGTCCAAAGACAAGGGCTGTTCTGTCTGGGCCTCTGTGGCTCTGGATACTCCTCATGGTAGTGATGTTTGGAGCCCTCCAGTTTCACAGAGATCAGCCTTCAGATATTGCCCACAGTGCTACTTGGTGACAGCCCTAGGGACCTGAAGGGATTCTGGGGACTGCTGCTTCTTGGTTCATCATCTAGATGATTAAATTTACTGATTAAAGGAACAGTTAGAAGCAGGTTATATAAACCTCAACAAATTAGAACGAACCTATAATTCTCTGTATCTCAAAATGACCTTTTTCTCGGGACTTTGGTTTGAATCTTATTCCTTTGCAATGAAAAAAAAAATCCTCATCTTCATTCTGCTTTGTAAGGAATTTCTTTACCGTTTTCTATGCTTATCACCACATCACTTTTAAAATCAGTGTAGCAGAGCATGACCTTTCCAATTGAAACTAAACATCTTCCTTTTTATGAACAGGAAGTTGGAGCCTCTGGCACGAAATTACCCAAGGTGATTTGTTTATTGGTTTGTTTGTTTTAACATCTTAAAACAGACTCACCTAGACCCACCTACCTGACCCATTCCCAGATAATTAAGAAAAAACTCTTTTCACAATAGAGACAATTTTGAATCTGAGTTGAATTTGCTTGGGGAATTTTGATGGTTCATATCGGTTCCCTCACTTTACAGTAAATTCCTAGTCTGTGGTCAGAAAATATCTGATCCCAGTCAGATAGAGGAGAACCCTAATAAAACAGGAGCCAACAGCCCTGGATTCAACTTAGCAGTGCCATGAAAACACAGCCACTAATGAACTGGTCTTGGAATTGTCTTTCTGGGAATATCTGTGTGGTTCTGCAGAATCTTCTGCGCTTTCTTGTGAGGCTGCTGTCTGCTGCCAGCTGTCGAAGGAGGACTTGCTGTGCTCCTTAGCTTTCACGGGGGAATATCGTTGTATCATTCAGCCAGCTGACAAGAAGAGATTAAGCATTATTTCAACAGCAATACATTCAAACTTCAAAGTAGTCTATGGAACTAAGGTGACCTCCCATGAACCTTCCTATATGACTCAGACGCAAGATGCGGCCAGGTTGTGGCCAAGATGGATTTGGAGAAAAGGCAAAATGTGACTTTTCTGCCTCTCTGGATTTGGTAGATGCTGCTGACCCTGAGCTATTTGACACAAAGAGAGAAACTAGCAGAGAGTCTCTTACTGCCACATTACTAAAAGGGCTCGAAGGAAATTGATTTTAAATGAAAGGAATTACTGCTCAGAGTGATTTAAAATGCTAATGGTCACCATGGGTCTCCCCTGAAAGCCCCATCTCTTTGTTGAGCACTTACTGTGTACCTTCGCCACTGAAAGGAAAACCCAAGGCAAAAGGGCAGCCTTGGAGTCTTTTGTGATTTGTTCCTTCCAAGTGGCAGATCGTATTTTTGTTGTTTCAGTTCAAGTCTGCCAATTTGTATTAGCATCTCATCTCATTACCAAGAAAATGTGCCTGAAGAAAAAAAAAAAATCAGAGCACATTCATGGTCATTAGACTTGTATCATGAGCATGAATCAGCAGTTTTGAACTGCACAGCTAGGGAAGAAGCAGCCCCATGAGCCAGCAGAGCCCACAAGGAAGCTCTTCACCAGCTGGGAGAGGCTTGCTGACCAGGTGCACCACCTCCCCCGCTGACCACCTGCCCAAGGGGTTGGGGAGACCCGAGGCTCAGAAGCACCCGGTTCTTGCACACCTTCATTTCCTCCACTCCTTTATCAAATATTGACCAGCTCTAAGGGCAGAAAGTCCATCGGGCAGTAGTTAGGTGTGAATCTTTGTATTTGAAAGAAACAAAAATGAATGCAAAAGAAGGGAAAATTAGTTTAGTCTGATTTTCTTTGCGTGTCCTGTATTGTTGGTGTTTGAAAACTGTAGTAGTAGTATGGCTGACTTATGTCTTGCATAAGAAATGTACAGGAGAGGCAAAATGATTTTGAAGCTCCTGTAATACCAGCAGTAATAAAAATAATTGGCAGTCTGTTTTGTTCTGTTACAAAACACCCTTTAAATCTTCATTTATTGCATGGCGAGATGAAAGCATAGGCAGGTCATGTGGCTTAGTCAATAAACAGGACATGGGAGTCGCTTGATTGTAACAAGCGATTGAAACAAGACAGGGGAGTCGCTTGATTGTAAGCCAGACCTTGAACGCAGATCTCCTTCTTTTTTTTCTTTTCTTAATACTTTCTTACTATAGAACAATTAACAAGGCTATTGGTCAAAAACTCTACCTCCTGTCAGCACTTTGAGCCAAGGCTTGCATCTCATGGACAGTCAGTGATCGGGGCATGTGATCAGTTGTCTCCATTGTCAGTCACAAACGCCTTAGTGAGCTTCACTTCATCAGACTGTTTTCCAAGGAATCAGTAAGTTGAGAGCAGTTGCCTCTAGCAGTAGCACCTAAAATAGATGGGTAGGGCTGGAGCAGGGACTGGATGGCATTTCAGAGGCAGTCACAGGAGGCATGCTGATGCAAGACCCCAGAGTGACCCTAAGAGGAGCAGAAGGGGAGGGAGATAGGCAATGAGTAGGCCATACCTCACTTTCTTCCCAGTCCTGCCCAGGCCATCTTTCTGTCTCTGGTCTGCATGAGGTGTTCTCTTTCTGTTGCTCTCCATGTCATTTCTCTAATACTGACAATTCCATGACAATGGGATTATTTTGATGACTTTATGCAAAGTCAGAATGTTCTTATTAATGATATGTTATTAATTTTCTAAATGTATTGGGTATATTCTTCTTTCTGCATTGAGGCTCCTTAGAGAACTGAGAGTTTTATTTATTTCCATATTAGGTGGGCTATATTTTGAGTCTCCTCTCAGGATGAGTACTAACCACCAATGTGTACCACTATCAATTTTTGTATTAAAAATTGCTTTTGTTACATGTCTTTTTCATTTTAGAAAAAATATTAATATTTTTTATATACTTCAATAGAACTATTGGAATATCCCCTCATGACAGTATAACCCTCTTGGGAAAACACATCTCTTACTGGTGAAGACAGAAATAAAATGTGAAGCTAAATTACATATGCCTTTATCTTGGCTCTAGCAGCAAAGAAACTTTATAAAATGTGATTATAAATAATTGAAAATGTTCTTGGAGATGGAAAAGTTGAAATAAAAGTCATCAAGAGGGGGAAAAAACACATTGCCATGATTTGTGTGCATTTCTTAAATGATTCATAAAGTAGAAGTTTAAGCAAAAATATATTTTTTTAAAGATTTTATTTATTTATTTGACAGAGAGAGATCACAAGTAGGCAGAGGGAGTGAGAGGGAAGCCGGCACCCCGCCGAGCAGAGAGCCCGACGCGGGACTCGATTCCAGGACCCCGAGATCATGACCCGAGCCGAAGGCAGCGGCCCAAACCACTGAGCCACCTGCTTGCTTGTTTACAAAACGTTTTTGTCCAAAATAACTTAACAGGAACTATCATTGCTTTCCAACGCGAAACTAATTTAAAATTTTAAATCTGGGGTACCACCAAATAGGATTCATCATCATAAATGTAAGAGACTTGGAGACCAATCATTCATATGCCATTTCCTCAGAACTTACATGTAAGCGCATGTGTGTACCTGGCCAGGTGTGTTGCGTGGGGCAAAAATGTGAAGTCAGATCGTGCTCTCTCTGAATCTCATCCAGCAGAGCTCTTCTCTCAAGGCTCTCTAGCTAAGGGAGTATATACACACACTAATTTTGAAGGGGATCTAAATGGATCCCAAGCTTGGGCAAGTTCTTTCTCAACATGAAGTCTTGTTGTTTGAGCAACAGAGAGGATTTTACTTGAGAATGTTTGGTGTCCTCATCTAAAATGTAAAACTATTAATTTTATCAACCTCTTAGAGCTAGAGTGAGGGAAGAATGCCAGCACATGTGTGTGAAAGCCCTTCATAAATGTACAGCGCTGAGCAACTGTCAGCTGTCTTCTAGCTGAAGGATTAGGAGGTCATCTTGGCACTGGTGGGCTACTCCACTCTGAGGGAGATACCATACTGACCCACATATGAAGGAATTCTCAACATGAAGATCAATTTAAACATATTCAATGGGTGCAAGTGGTCTTCACATACATATCTGTGGAACTATCGCAAAATTTTTTTCATTTATGTTGTAGTAAATGAAAGCATCAGAAAATCTGGGATACCAGCCACTTTCTTCCACAAGGTAGTTATGTAGCCTTGAGTAAGTCACTTCACCATTCTCAGCCTTGTTTTCTCATTTATAAAACATAAGATTTGGATTGGGGCATATTTACAGGTTTTAAAGCCACGGAACTGAAAGCAATGTGATTAACTGACCTTCTCAAACTCAAAAGCTAGTTAATTTAATATAGGTTAAGTCCTGATAATAATCCAGAGAAAATTGTTCAATTCAGCTTTAATTTTTCAATAATCATGGTTTCCCAATCAGGAATATGATCCCCCCTGAGGAGAGGAAAGGGCAGAAGAGGGCCATATTGTCTTGCTATGCAATCTGCAGGGAGGACATACATTTTGCCTGAAGAAACAAATGCTTTATTCAAACAGCCCTGTGCACATCTGAGGAGTCCTTACCTTGGTGAAGACTATGAGAACAATGTGATCTAGAATTTACCTTTGAGAAACAACTTAGCACTTGAAGAGAAATGGAGCCTCTGGTCAGGAACATTAGACAAAATTTAAACATTAAAAACAGGGACTCTTGGTGATTCAGTTGGTTAAATGTCTGCTTACGGCTCAGGTCATGATCCTGGGGTCCTGGGATTGAGTCCACGTCAAGCTCCCTGCTCAGTGTGAAGCCTGCTTCTCCCTCTCCCACTCTCCCTGCTTGTGTTCCCTCTCTCACTGTGTCTCTGTTAAATATACAAATAACATCTTTTAAAAAATAAAAATAAATAAACTTTAAAACGGAAAGTGTGATTAAGTATCCATAATGACAGGGACCTTGTTTTTCACAATTCTATTGGCTGAATTCAGCATCCTCTTCCCCTTGGAAGTTCATCTTGTCTCCTATCTCCCCGCCATAGCTGAACACGTGGGAAGAGTTAAGGATGGGAAGAAGTAGGAAGGGGTGTGTCCACCCACTGTAACATGGAGATGCAGGAAGAGCAGTTATTAACAATCTAGTTACAAGACAGACTTGGAGATCCTCTTGGAGACAGAGACTTGAGGTTCAAAGGAGCCTTAGTACTATTCATCTGTATAGCTGAGATGGTCATCTACAGAGAACTCCATATCCATCTTTGTCTTCACTCCATGGATAATTTGGGAAAATGTTGCATTTTCTTCTGTGCTGGTTAAATTTTTGATTTTTGGTTTTGGTTTTTCAGTGGAAGGAGAAGTAATAAAAGGTACGAACAAAAAAGTAGTAAATCGTTTAGCAAGAAGGTAGAAGCTCTAGAAATAGTCTTTGTGGAAAGAATATCATATGATATGTTTACAAGAAGGTAAATTTTGTTGCAAGGGAAATGAGGAACAAATCAATATGAGGTAAAAGAGATGCCAAATCATAGGAAAGAGGAGAGACAGAAACATTTTTTGGACTTGTCAAAACAACTCATTATTGTATTCTCTATGCCAAGGTCTTAAGAGTCAGTACATTCATTTATGTTTGCTCTTCAGAAAGTGTTTAGTTTCAGCATTCATCTCTCCCTACAGACAACATTGCTTTATTTCTAAAATGCTCATGGTACATACTGTGCAGATTATATCATAATTGGGAGTACTTTCCTAAGTAACTGACTTGATTTCTCCAATCTTGTTTTATTACAGTTCTTTTTCTAGCATTGACATTGAGATTTTTTCCAAATACTTGGAGACACTATATGCAAAGACACAGTATGTGGTCCACTTAATGTCAAACGCACTTGCTGCCAGAATGATTAAGAGTTAAAAGAAATTGGAAAAAAAAAAGAGTAAAAAGAAATTGGACACAAAGGCCGACATAGGAACAAATCTCTAAGTTGCTTTACTTGAGAAGTGCACTGCAGATAAGTGGATGGTATGCTTTTACACAAGGGTAAATGGGAAAGGTACTTCATCATCAGACTGCCTTGTGCTTTAGCGGGTCTGCAGCCAAAGATAGCTCTAAATGCACATAAATGACTCAGGCTCTGTAAGCCAGAGAGAATGACAGGACACAAAGAGATCAGTAAATATCTCAGATAGCTGGTGTCAAAGATGGAAGTAAAAATTAAGAAGAGATTTAGAAGAATATTAGTAAGGATTAAAACACTGAAGTTTCAGAATCTATATGTCTAAGAGAAAGGCAGCTTGGCAAAAGTGGTGTCATAAAGGGTAAATAAGAAAGGTCATTTCTCTACATTTGTTATTGGTGTCACTATGTATTTTTTATTGCAGATTGTTCTGAAGGAGCTAAACTATGTAGCTTAACATCAACTAGAAACATGTTAATATGACGCATGTCCTCTTGTGCATGGACTGAAGTTACTTGTGCTTCATCAAATTGTTCTGTAGGAAACAGTGTCTTCCAAATATCCTCAGCTTCCAAAAAGAAATTGCTATAAAAAATAATGAATTTGGTGCTCAGAATCCCAACTTTGATAACAAGTTTGAAAACCTTATTTCTTTTATCCTATTCATTTGAGAAATTTTATTTTCCCTTATGTATTGGAAGTGTTTTCAGTTTCTGAGACCTAGAACCCTCCAAGAAAATGCTACATTTAAAGAGACTTTTTGTTTTCTGGTCCACAGACTGTTCTCTCTAGATCTTAGACATGTAGCTGGCTGAAGTAGTTTTCTAGTCAAGGCTATGTCTCTAAATAAGTGTGATTGGCCTTTACTCACATTTTAAAGATGGCCATTGAGTAACATTTATGAAGTGTCAGGCGCTGAATACTTTAGTGTTCTCAGCAAACTGACCCAGATATCTGATGACCACTCCCCAATGGTTGGGCTCACTATTCTTTGACTGACTAGTTACACCTAATTCAAGATACACCTCAAAGGACCCAACCAAAAGGGAACCCAGTGTCCTAATTCCAGGACAGTTTAAGACAACAGGGCACAAACTCAAAGCCTTAATACTATTGAGTTCTATAGACTTTTTTTTTTAATTGAAAGAGTTTTTTTTAATATATTTTATTTATTTGACAGAGAGAAATCACAACTAGGCAGAGGCAGGCAGAGAGAGAGGAGGAAGCAGGCTCCCTGCAGAGCAGAAAGCCCAATGTGGGGCTCGATCCCAGGACCTTGGGATCATGACCTGAGCCGAAGGCAGAGGCTTTAACCCACTGAGCCACCCAGACTGGACTCTGCTGGGGCACCTGGGTGGTTCAGTCATTAAGCATCTGCCTTTGGATCAGGTCATGATCCCAGAGTCCAGGGATCGTGGGCTCCCTGCTCAGCAGGAAGCCTGCTTCTTCCTCTCCAACTCCCCCTGCTTGTGTTCTCTCTCCCACTATCCCTCTCTCTGCCAAATAAATAAAAACTTACTTAAAAAAAAAAAAAAAGAGTAGACTCTGCTTTTTCGAGGACCCATGAATGCCCCCCAGATTTCACTCTCCCTTCTCAAATGTAAACATCAGGCTCTTCCTGGAGGAGGTGAGAAATTTTAACATTTCATTTGTCTCTTTGGCTAGGGAATCTTCTCTTTCAGGAAGCTCAGAGATGGTATTAATTCATACTTGTACTTTACCGTTTCTTTTGAGTCTGAATCTCTATGTGCAGGGCCTATCATTTCAAGAAAAAAAATAGCCCATTCTAGCTTTGTTTATTGAACTAGATCCAAATCTTAAACCAATACATGAGAATATTACTGACTTCTATTGAACAGAAATTTGATTTTCTATCTACTTTGAGGTACCAGAAACGTTCCATTTCACATTTCACAATCTCAAAGCCTTCTTGTTTATACTCTAAAGTATATGTTGATTGAATGAAAGGTAAACTTTAAAAAAAATCTTGTTTTTCGGGGCGCCTGGGTAGCTCAGTGGGTTAAGCCTCTGCCTTTGGCTCGGGTCATGGTCTCAGGGTCCTGGGATCGAGCCCCGCGTTGGGCTCTCTGCTCAGCAGGGAGACTGCTTCCTCCTCTCTCTCTCTGCCTGCCTCTCTGCCTACTTGTGATCTCTGTCTGTCAAATAAATAAATAAATAATCTAAAAAAAAAAATCTTGTTTTTCCACTACCTTTATTGCCTGATTGAGGAAAATTACCTCATATATGATCCATTCACTTCATCTTTCAGTATGGGATTCCATCCGTAAAGGTTGTAGTGATATCTCCCAAGGTTATCAACAGAATTCAGCTTTAGAAGATTCTTCCTTGATTCAGCACAAAGGAAGAAAACAACCTGTGCTTAGGTATTTAATTCTATTTAATTTAATTTAATTCTATTTAATTCAGTGTATCGCAAAGATTTTTTTTAAAGCAGGAATAAGACACTTGTAAAATAATTTTCAAAAATTGTTAAATGTTCTTCACCATCAGAGATAAAATTTCAGGAAAAGTCTGACGGAATACCCAAGGGGTAGAGTAGAGGGAGTATAATGTGAAGATCCTGTAGGATGGTATTGTAGGTCTCCATCACTGCCTGTATTCACCAAGACACCTTAAATCTTTACACAATCTAAGGAAAATGAGTGTGCTTAGTATGTGAATTCAACACAAGGCAATACCCCAGCTCCTCTTCCAAGTACACTGCTGCCCTAAAGCCCTTCCTGGATAGCAATTCTTGTAGCTTACAGCTTCCTCATCTCTTTCTGTGTAGTTATCAAGTCATGATAAATCTTAAATTTAAGCCATTTATAAGTGGATAATATTAATAATGACCATATTAACAATACCACTGGCAAAGCACTTAGGCACTTACTATATTAAATGCATTATTAAGCACTTACTATAGGCCAGACTCTGTTAAGTACGTTTTTGTGCATTATCTCCCTTGTTTCTCACAGTAGCACTGCATAAGGAGATACAATTATTTTTTCCACCTTAATAATGGAGAAAACCAAATCTCAGAGAGCATGATTAGCTTGCTGCATGTCACCTAGAGAGGGGCATTCCTGGGAGGTAGACATGGGCTGGCTGAGGGGAAAGCCCAGGTTTGGACCCACCAGGCAATATTGCAAAAACAGCGAGGAGTTGTTAGAGTTTTTAGAATCTGTGCACACATGCAGTTGGATGACTCCTGGGAAACAGAATATGAAAATAGCTTGGCTTGTGCAGGGCAGAAAAATGTTTATTCTATTTCCTGTGATGTAGGCTGGTGACAGAAAGTAGACCCTAGAGAACAGAGGCGCTTGGTTTCAAATAAAATATCTGCATTAAATATTCAGGTTTCCTGCAGCTTTATGGGAGTACACTACCAGAGAAATGGGCAAGCTGGCAAGGGCTTGAGCTTGGCTTGAACAGATCTCTACATTGTCCCCATTGAAGGCCTAATATACTAACAACTGGTGCCATCCAAAAGTGGGGCCAAGAGCCCAGGGTCTGGGGGGCCATTGCTGCTGCTTCCCTGGTCAGAGCATGATGCCAGTCAGACCAGGGCTCTGAGTTGCTGTGAACTGATGTGGGTTAGTTTCAACCTTAATTCTCTGTAGCACCAGTCATATACAAGCAAAATGTGAGCTCTCAAGGTGAGCTAGCTAAATGCTGGCACAGAGAACTCAGTACCTTCGCCGTTGTTTGGATAGGAGTTGCGTTTATTTCCCCTGTGCTATCTGGGCAAGTGCCAAGGTCCAGGCCTCGGGCTGAAGAAACAGAGGGAATCAAAGGGAAATTATAAAAGGGCTGGCTCTGGCTAATGGCTTCTGCCAGAAGATATTTGATCATTCCAAACATAAAGAGGAGGGGGAAGAGCCAAGTTCATTTTGCAACTGGAGTTCTCTGGGTGTTCAGTGTCTTTGTAATCTACTGTTAATATGATTAAAATGGAGGCATTTAGACTTAAATGGTTGTTGGAATAAATTAAAGACATCAAAATTGGCAGAATTTGGGTTTTGAAGAACTCCATTCTGTCAGCTCTCCCTGAAATTTAATCACTCCAATATCAAGCTATTTTTTTCATGATGTGAAATTTGGCAGTGAGCAAAATCAACAGGGTCACAGCTTTGAATAAGAATCTGCTGCATTTTGGCAGAGGAACCGTGGAGTTTCTAATCCCTAAGAGTCCTTCTTCCAAAGGGCCTGAGAAAAAGCAGCTATTAATTATTTAAATCACGACAGAGGGGGTAAAAGAGGTTTTCGTGTGTGTGTGTGTGTGTGTGTGTGTGCGTGCGTGTAAGTACAAGTACAGGAGTCTGAAGCCAATTTGGTGAAACAGATTTTTTTATGCAACCTGCTTTCCTTCAACTCATTTCCTTTGGTCTTTCAAAAATAAGAAGCAGCCAAAATTCAAAGAGAAAAATGACTTTAAACATACATATGGCACCCACATACGCAGAGAACATACAGAGAATGAGAACGTGAGAGAGGCAGGCATAGTCTACGCATATGTATGCATGGGAAAAACGACATGCTGGTTGCTGGTTGCCAAGCAGCAAGCAGAAAGTTACTGGGTAAAGTCACGTCAACCATGCATGGGTCTGACATGTCTCAGGCTGTCCTGGGTAGCTTGAACAAGATCTTTGAAGAAGGCAAATTTGAATGTTTCTTTGATACTTTTTATACCTCAGACTTTTGGCTTTTTTTCTTGATTTGTTTCCATTTCCTCAGACTAAATCTAGTAGGAAAGGACTGGAAAATAAAGCACTGACTTGTTGGCCTATGAATTAATGAGAGTTTATGGATCAGCTGTTTTCCAAAGAACACATCTCCTGTTTCTCCAACACACACACACGCACACACACACACACACACACGCACACACGCATGCACATGTGTTTCAATGTTCAATGTTCAAATATTGAACTGAGAATGATTCAATGTTCAAATATGAGTGTCTACCAGATAGGAAATTACATTCATTTTCAGGGTATTTTAAGATTTCCCTGCAGGTTATCCAAACACTAGCTTTAGGAAAAAAACACACACACACACACACACACACAAATGACCACATTCAAATTGTCTTTTGAATAATACCCTTGCTACATGAAAATAATCTCTTTTGCTATGCCTGGGGCAGTACTGAAAAAGAACTGGGCAGTGATCTGAATGAGAATCCGGTCTAGGGACAAGAAGAAAGCTAGTAGTACAGTGTGCATTTTTTCTGAGGTCATCCTCAAGAAGGTTATAGCAAATAATATTTAGGGATGGAAATCACCACATGTAATATATCTCTGGGAAGACAGTGTTGACTTACTTACCCGACTCCTGTTTTTGCTAGGGAAGGAAATGGAGCCTTTAGTTCCCATGATATATCAACACTGGGCTTTTCACATGATCATGCATAAGGCAGAGTGGGCTCTACTGGTCTGAGGACCAGTTTCTGTCCATTTCAGGCTTTGATTCTGTCTCCTTTGCGACCTCAGATAAGTCACCTCCCCTATTCAGGATACTTACTTGTGAAATTAGGATAAACATATCTATCAACCTCCATAATATTGTGGTTTAAAGGAATGAAGGTGATTCTTAGATGTCAAAATACTTTGAAATTAACCCAGTGCTGTATAAATATGTCATGATATTAGGGATTTACACAGAGGAAAACTAATGCAGAGGGCTCTCCGAGTGAGGAAGGGGCCACGTGAAGAAGAATTTCCTGAAAAGGCAGGTGGGACTGGCTGCCATTAGTTAAGGTGTGACATGAGAAAATGCTAGAAGTGCCTTCTCCATCTCTGTCTCCCAAGGGCCTACTTGGTTTGAATGCCTACAAGGTCAATTTGAGTGCAATATCCAGCCTGCTGATAGGGGTTGATGTTGTCGCTGAGAAGCTTGTATTTCCCCCATAGATGATCTGATGTGCTTTTTTATAGAGTCTAAATTCCTGCTCTTTCCCCCCTTTTAGTGCTAATGTAATGAAAACAAAATTATGCCATAATGATCCAGAGCTTGGTTGATTCTCCAGCTGACTACAGTTGAATCTGTGACCTCAAAATCCATGCCGAGGTCTGTCACTTATGGAGCAATCTAACCGGAGCACAGGACACAGTGGCTAGTAAGAGAACCTCAAATACAGGAGATCTTATTTTAATTCATATTTGACCTTACTTAACAAAGGAGAAGGGAGTTATTTTCAGGTCTCAGATGCTAACAGGAGCTAGTGAACCTCTGTTTTTTGGGGGTTTTTCTTCTACAGAGTCATTAGCTTTTCAAATTACTAGCCTGCTTAGTCCCCCAACAATCTAGATAGTACTCTTTCTATAAATAGCTTATCTCATTACATTCCTGTTTATTCTGTCTCTGTGGTTTTGGGCTTCATCCCTGCCTACTGTGTATAGATTCCTAGGCTCATAGGCAGCTTCGTATTTTTGTCCTCTAGCATAAAAAGAGCATAGGGTGGAAGTGAAGAGGATAAAGCTAATGATTCCCTCTCCCACCAACATAGTACCCCACACACTACCTGTCCCAGGATTCTCAAGGGTCCTAAATGAATGACAATTTGTAAAAAAATGTGATTGAATTATTAAAAGAATATGAATGATCTAGGTAAATTATAAAACCAAAGATAAACACACACACATATTTATGCGATTATATATATGCATATATGTACAGCCATACTCCATAACTATGAATATGAATATGTTAAAAACTTAAATAAAGAGTAAAGAAGATAATGAGTGCCATCTCATGGAGATACCTACCACTACATTTACCAAATTGCCTCTACTTCAAACTTTCTAAAATGCTAAACCAGTATTCCTTAGAGTAAAAATCCTCTTCCTGTCTTTCCAAGTTGTTCATCGAAATTATAATGTGTACACCATACGAAGGGTGTGATGGCCCAGTGTGCAGGATACACCATAGGGAATGATCTATGTTCATGGAAGTGGTATTGTGGGGAATCAACAGAGAACAACTTCACTATAGATCCCAGCTCAGGCAAAATCTCAAAAGCTATGACAAGTGATGATGATTATGATAATAGATTCTAGGACTCGTGTTTTTTTACTGATGATACTGCCTTGTGACCCCCTGATGTTGTCGCCACCATTCCCTATAATGTAATACTCTCACATTGTTCACACTCTGCCCATGCACAAAACCTCAATCAATCCTAAGACTTTTTTTTTTTACTTTTTTTCAATAAACTGGCATCATGGTTTCATAACCTGTCTACATGTACAGTCCTATACGTAGCAGATGCACCACTGGATCAATTGTCAGAGATACACACAGAGGCAAGAGCCTCGTCATACCCTGTTGTACCTAGAAATGTGTAAGAAGTTGAACTTACTTCTTCCTTGTGCAAACTTGACCAGAGATATGGGCCTTACTGTGAAGGCTAGAGTCTGTAGAGAAACCGAGTCTCTGCCAAATGTTACATGAAGATGACGAAACAATAGGAGCTCATGACCTAATGTAAGGGAGGAAGATACACAAAAAGGGAATGGAGAAGGGTACCACATCAGAGTTTATGACAATAAGTGAAAAAAAAGGGCATTAGTTGTAAGAGTGGCTTATGTGTGTTTTTCATTCACTCATTCAACTAATATGTATGCAGACAATAAACAAGTCAAATACACTGTCATTAGAGGATGATAAGAACTAAGGAGAAAAATAAGCAGGTAATGAGAAAGAGGGATCATTGAGGGGAAGTTGTCATTTTATGAAAGGTGGCAAGGGAAAGCCTCATTGAGAAAGTGACATTGGAGTCAAGACTTGAAGGACAAAGGAGAGTGAGCTTTGCAAGTAAGTGCGGCAGAAGAGAGTGTCAAGCAAATCACTGAGGCAGGCTTATACCTGGCTCATCAAGAAACAGATGTCTAAACACCAGGCATTGGGTTCTTTTGCATGTTTTATCTAATATGTCTTCTCCACAGACTGTGAGGTTGAATCTGATATAATCCCATTCCACAGATGAGAAAACCAACACACCAAGCAGTTATTAAATGCACCAAAACTAACAAATGGTGGACTTAAGTCAGCACCAGACTAGCCCCGGGCTTGATGTTTTTACATACTAAACCCAGTAGCTGTTCAAATGGGTTTTTCTTGGAGGGATCATAGCGGGCTAAGAAGAAAAGGTCTTGTTGAGAGCAGAATCTGGAAATACCCAAGGATTTCTTTTTTTCTTAATAATTTATTTTGTTTATTTACTTATTTTAAGATTTTTTTATTTATTTATTTGACAGACAGAGATCACAAGTAGGCAGAGAGACAGGCAGAGAGAGTGAGGAAGGGAAGCAGGCTCCCTGCTGAGCAGAAAGCCCGATGTGGGACTCGATCCCAGAACCCTGGGACCATGACCTGAGCCGAAGGCAGAGGCTTAAACCCACTGAGCCACCCAGACGCCCCCCAAAGATTTCTTTTAATTTTGTAAAAAACAATTGGTATTTTCCATACAGATTACGGTTTTTTCCTAAGTCCAAGTATAGAATTTCAGCACATATTCATACTTGATTTTCCATATTTTCATATTTAAATTACATCTTATAACTAAACTGAAATATTGTGACAATACATGGAGCCTTAGCTTAGATTACCAACCCAGTGATGCCCCACCTGGGTTCACGCGGAGTTCTTGAAGAGAGACATGAGGAAAATAACTGTGTGCCCATATTATTATAGAGAAATTGGCACTTGTCACACCATATCGGGTTGTTTGGGATTTTAGATTTATGCTCTTCATAGAGAAGAAATAAATTCCAGCCCAATGGTACACGCTCAGAGCAGAGACACTCAGAGTAGCAGGTGGTCTGCACGCTTCACTCACCTGCACCGTAAACCTAACTCTGCACACACTACCAGCCATTCAGTTTGGGGGTCTAGTAGCACAGGCACCACCAAGCACTGTCTGCAGCCCGTCCTGCCTCCTAGGAGGGATTTCTTTTGCCCAAACATGGGAACAATCTGAGGAGGCTGGTGGCTGAAGTAAACTGTTCACCTGGTATTGGTGCTGCCTCCTAAAGATTCTGCATATTATACAGCTCTTGTTGTTGGGGTGGGCGGGGGGAGACAGCGACGAGGTTGGGGGGAAGCTGAGGTCAGCTTTCCCGTGGTCCATGGGATCAGCACACATCACAACTCCTTAAACATGGAACACATCATCCTTCACACTGTATTTCCCATTATTCTTTAGAAAGCACTTTACAATCACTGATTTTATGACCGAAGAATGATATTCTCATTTCCTGAGATTGTCAACAGGCTGGTTATCAGGAGTATCTGGGCACCTGCTTGCTGACAAAAACACAATCAAAACATCACAGAGAAAAATCAGTTCTACTGTGAAGTCCTTCAGAGAAGATTTAATAACCATTTTGATGCCCCATTTCGATATTTAAAACATCAATAGAAATATTTTTTCAACCTAAGTTACATCTCTCATGCTTTGAAGTTTTTTTCCTTCCTATTTTTAAAAACAAAGAATTTTTAGAATTTTTCAAGTTAATACATTGCTTTAAAACCATTAAGTTGTCCTAAACTATCTGATTTCAGACAGTGAGGTTTAGAAATCACATTTTACACTCTGTTTTAAGAAGTAATAAGTGTTAGATATATTCTGATCTTGTCTTCTTTTGTTATTAATCACACTTCCCTTCCCTCTCCCTTATTAACCTATCCTTTTTTTTTTAAAGATTTTATTTATTTATTTGACAGAGAAAGATCACAAGCAGGCAGAGAGAGAGGAGGAAGCAGGCTCCCTGCCGAGCAGAGAGCCCAATGTGGGACTCGATCTCAGGACCCTGAGATCATGACCTGAGCCGAAGGCAGCGGCTTAACCCACTGAGCCACCCAGTCGCTTCTTTTCCAGAAAGTTCAATTCATAGAGCAATGTCCCTAAGATCTAGTTCTTCTTCTTATTTTTTAATAAAAAAAATAACTTTCACCCCCCCTTAGCAGATTCCCAAAGTATCATTACTAGGGATGCTTAAATTATTCATTTCCATAGCCCATATTGACAATATTTTTCAAATCCATATTTGGTCCATTTTTCCTTTAGAAAACAGATGGCATCTGAAAGATAGTTTTTAGTATGTCTGGTATGTAGTTTATACTACAATAAAGAGTGTTAAAAAGCCTAAAATCTATCACCAAATTAAACCAAAGAAACCTGCAAAGGGTCAGAAAAAACCCACCATATCTTTAATTTGGCAAAATGAGTCCCTTTTCAGTGGACAATGATTCAGTTACCAAAGGCAGTTTTCTTGTCTCTCAACTTTTTAATTATTTCTAATCTAAATGAGACATGCCCATTTATTCTTTTGCTCCCTGTATGATTTTTTAGAATCTTCACCTTTTCTAGGGGTTCCCCAGGATTATTTGTACACTATCCTCCTTAAAATGTGGTGTTCATAGTTAAAGATAGCATCTCAGCGAAGGGCCCACAAGACAAGAGCCTATGATTTCTTCTATCTGAAAATCACTTTTCCTGTTCGTTTAGATGGTGCCTATTTGTTGAGGAATTCTCTCGTGAAACTAATTTATATTGAGCTGACCCATTCAGATCTTTCCCTCAAAATTTCTTCTATTTATCTATCTATCTATCTATCTATCTATCTATCTATCTATCTATCAGAGAGACAGAGAGAGAGAGCGCGCACAAGCAGGCAGAGAGGCAGGCAGAGGCAGAGAGAGAAGCAGGCTCCCTGCCAATGCGGGACTCAATCCTAGGACCTGGGATCATGACCTGAGCCGAAGGTAGTGACTTAACGGACTGAGAGCCACCCAGGTGTCCTTCAAAAGTTCTTTCAAAGCCAGTTCTTTTTTATCCTTAAAGTTAAAATCAATTAAGTGGATTAAAAGACACACATTTAAAAATCCTGAAAAGGAGAATTTTCTGTGTATGCTGATGGAGTTTCACCTTGTTTGTACTGATATATCTTAGCCTTTTGAGAGTTTGTGAAACTTGGTGGGGGTGGGGAAGGTGATAGCAGTAAGATATGAAATTAGTCATGTGAGGCAGGTGACTGAAATTAAATGACAGGTACATAGGGGCTTGTTTTACCATCCTGTCCATTTTTTCTTATGCTTGAAATTTTCCAAAATAAAAAGTAAAAATTAAAAATTACCCCCACATTATCTTTTTGCTTATACTTAGCCTTAGGCATTGAATCTAACCATAGAGCAGAAAATTTGCCCACTGTTTTGCTAAAATGGAAATAAATACATTCTTTCAAAAACATTTTTGTCAGTTAATTGGCAAATTTTTAGAATTCCTTAAAATTTAGAATTCAGCATTAAAAATTTAAGTGAAAAAGAAACTTTAACAGTTATCAAAATCTTTGTGAGTTTTGTTTCCAATTTTGGCCATCGCTTTGCTCTATATAACAGCATTCCTTGTTATTTTATTGCCATCATAGCATTAAAAGTGTACATTTGTGTATCTTTTGGGACCTTAGTTATTAGCCAAGCTGAGTCAAAGGGTAGGGAGCCCAGGGCATCCATCTATAAGGAGAGCTAAATGTCACTAAGTCAAAGATATCAACAGGGATATAAAAAGCAGAAGAAATCATATTTACTAGAATTCCTCTAGAGACAAGCACTCAGAAGATTTACTTTGTTAAGACTCTGGGGATGAGGGCAGAGGCTTCCAAGACTCATGCTCAGGTTATGATAAAGAATCTCTAACCTGATTCTCAGGAGAATGGGTTGGGGAAATAAACAGCATATGCTTGCAGAGTGAGTGCTATAGGCGCGTCTGGGATCAGAACCGAGGTACTCAGAAGGGTTCAGCACAGCTAGGAACAGGCCTCCTTTTCAGCACCACCATCAAGAACATATAACCTTTCTCCTTAATACATGTTGAACAAATATTTTTAAACCATCAGTTTAAAGGGGCAACAAATTATTAGCTCAGCCCTGGGTCTCAGGAGTTAATTTGCAAAAAAATTATATCCACCTTATCTGAAAGCGAAAGAACACTTAACTGGGTGGTTTTTGCGAATTTTGCTTCTGGAATTAGAATGTTCTGTGATCAGACTCGGATTGTCTTAACTGTCTGATGTTCAAAGGTATGGGAAGGAAAAATGCATAACAAAAGAGAAGAGAAATGTTGAGGGAAAGGGACTGAGCCGCAGCTCAGGAACATCACCAGACACCTGCAAGGCACAGACAGACTATGCCTGGGGGAGATTTACCAACCCCACAGGTCAAAGTAGATACAAGGACTGTTTCCATTATTTTCTGTGAGCACTTGTAGACGGAATCTCTGTTGATACAGAGAACATCAAATTCAGCTAACCAGCTCTAGATTAAGAGAAGGGCAAATAGAATCATGACAGTAGTTAGAAATGTTTAATGAGGGGGTTTGGTGTGTGTGTGTGTGTGTGTGTGTGTGTGTGTGTGTGTGTGTCTTCCAGGAGGCAGAGCTGTGAAAGACGTGGCGTTGATAAACCTCCACATCTCATCAGGCTGTGGAAAATTAGAGTCTCCTCCTGTTAAATAGGAAAGGTTAGCACTTAATAGTTAATGAAGGCAAGGGAATCTGAACAGATAAGAGCCGAGTCTGCACAGGCTGCATTCGGACAATCCCAAATCCTCTTATCTCTTCTCAGAAAGTCTGCTGTTTGTAAGATATTGTTTTAAGCCAAAGGAAGACAGGGACCGCAGTATACACAAGGAGAACCGCGATCCTCCCAAAAGAATGCTAGAGTAGAAGGTACGAAGTACTGCTCTGCAGTGTTACGGAGTGATACAACAAAGCAGTATACTTTTTGGTCATGGATTCAACACACTAATTTCCTGGCACCTAAATGTTAAAATATTTACAATATTGTGGACATTTTATAAGATGTCTATCTTCCTTTGGTGCGTGCACTCTTCCGTTATCTACATTGTTTATACCCAAGTGGCTCAGAGTACTCACATGAGGGAATGTTATGAGCCGAACAGGAGCTCCAGGAAGGAATGGAGAGAGGGTTCAGCTTATTTTCTTAGAAGCATTCAGCTAACATGCCTTTGGGCTCCAGATTATTTGAGGACAGATAGTGAAAAAGAAGTGTCTTGCCCCAATTCAACACTCACCCTACCTTTTTTGTCTCTCTCCTATGGCTAATGTAGCCCAACCTCCCCAACCCTAAAAAGTCCCATCAACACAGGTCACAATTAATTCTTTCCATGGAAGCTTTATCCATCCTTTCCTGACAATATCTCCTCCCAGTCACTGGAGACTGATGTAACAAATGCCTCCTGCCTCTGTTGCTTTGGTGGCTGTCCAGAATGTAAGCTCTTCTCCCTCTGTCTTCTTTCTACTTTTGATTCCCAAACATGTCTGTGTTTTTCTTCCCATTACTCAACTTTTCCTTTCACCCTGCCCTCCTCAGCTTTTCTTTGGTGCCTATTCTTTTCTTGTATCCACAGCTCCTTATACCTTAGGTTCCTTCCCTCATCATTCCCTCCACATTCTTGACTTCCCTGATGCCTGATGACATTGCTTCCCTTACTAGCGGTGACCTAGTTCCCTAACTCCAGTAACTTGGGCAGGTTGCTTCTCATCCTCCAAGCTCTTTCCACATCATGAGTCCTCCCATCTCAGGTAAAAACTCTTGCACTTTTGAGACTTGGAACACCCAACTAAATCATCATCTCTCATCCCATTCTTCTACCAAATTCTTAGGTCTCTCCCACATTCTTTGGAAGACCAGGCTTACAACTTCATTCTCCTTCCCAAGCTTCCTCTCCATCATGAGTTACTCTCCTGATTATATGGATCTCCCACATAACACCCTGACCTCTTGAATTTTTATCTTCTTAGGTCTAATAACTTTCACCTTTCCCCATACTAGCTCTTCATTCTTGTGATCCTGCACTCACCATGACCCTCTTCTGATCACAGGGTCCTACACTTGCTTTCAGCTTTCTCAGCATTCCACAAATTCTGTTCTTCAGTTTAATCAAGGGCTTCAGCGCACTATTCCTCTGCCTCTCTATCCATCCTCCTCCTCCCACATTTACTGCTTTCTCATCCAACTTAGACCCTATTGTGTATCACTTTGGTCACTTTATTAATGTTCTTGCTTGCCTGTTCTATTTCACCTACACAGCTAAATCCCAACCATGGATCAATCTAGATACAGGTCTTCTCAGTTCAAACCTCTCTCAACTGATGATTCTGGTGAATATTGTATAGCCAAGAATATGTATGCACTCAAATCGTATGGTCTCCAAACCACTCTTGTTACTATTGGCTCTAAATGTTGACTCCCTTCTCTCTGATTCCATGTTAAGGCCACCTCCACTTCTAAGGAGACATTTTTTTTAGGTCTGATATGACTTTATAATCAGGTTGTTGTCTAGTCTTGAGGGCCAGAACTCACTCTAGATTTTTTTAGATAACTTTTATATATCTGCTATGATCCATTATGAATCGATTTGTGGTTTTATAAAATAAAGAGTGATCATGTATTTTTTATTTTCAGGTTCACAAAGAGTACTTCCCTGTGGTTCTCATTTATTGTTTATTCTACCATGTTCCAGGAGTTGACAGTGTTGGATCTTACTAATTAGTATTAACATTCATATTCTTACATATCAATGCATGACTCTAAAATCCCATCTTGATCACTTCAATGGGCTTTGACTTCTTATAGAATTCTCTGTTCTTGTCCCTTCTCTGATGTGAATTTCCTGGAAGCTCCTACTTTATCCTCATGGATCTTTATGGTCCAATTAGCATCAACCCCATCCTAAGGAAAAAGAGAGCCAGGTTTCATAAGAAAAAAAATTTAAAGCAGCTTTAGGTCTCCCCCATTATTAGCATCACCAGAATGGCCTATTTTTAAGCAAGAATTGAACCTACATTGACTCATCATAATCAGCCAAAGCCCACTGTTTACCTTAGGGATCACTCCTGGTATTATACATTCTATGGGCTTGGACAAACAGAATGATACATATCCATCATTATAATATCAGAGTATTTCACTGCCTTAAATGTCCTCTGTGACCTGCCTGTGACACTGAGACTGATGTAATTCTTGTAGGAGATTCTACTCTGTGATATATGAATTTAAGAAACTTCCTTCTCTTTTTGATGCTCTTCTTCAGTGTGAAATGGAATAGTTATCACTATAGCCCAAAGTGTTGGTTAAAGTACTCTGACTCTAGGGTAAAATTAGTTTGAAAAGCAATTTTAAGATTTTATTGATAGAGCCAACCAATGCCTCTCTTTCATTTTACAGGAATAAATCTTAAAATCTACTTTCTGCATAATTTGATGTATTATAGTCTTAAAAATTAAAGTGAGTGTATATTGCTATGTAAGAATTCTGTACTTCAACTCTATGACTGAAGTTAAAGTGTTTCTCCTTCTGCATTTGCTGAACAAACTATACCCTATTCTCCTTTTAAATACTTAGAATAAAATAGGCATCATTGAATTATAATAGCCAATGTGTATCTTCTCCATTATTAACAATTTAATGTCAAGATGGATAGTTTTTTTCTCAGATGAATAGGCTTCAATTTGCTTACAACAATTTAGAAATGATAGTAACAGTCCCTGTGCTAATCATCATATCTTGTTATAACTCCAAGGATTTTGTCCATTTTGAATAGGAATAAATGAAGAGAGAATGAGAAACCAAAGATCACACAGTAAGTTTTAAAAACAGGGTCATCAGCACCTAGACCCTGAACATCACTGCTCATAAGAAGTCAGGTTAAAAGAAACCAAAATGCTATTCCAAATATGTTTCAAGCTCCTGTGTTCCCTCCCCTATACCTACCAAGTCCCTACCCATTCTTCAAGTCCCACTAACTTGACCAATAATACATAGACCTTTCCCAGCTGGAAAATGACTTTTGGGGGTGGCGACGGGTCTATTTAGGAAAGAAGAGGTGAGGTTGTGGTTGACCTTCCAGTGATGTGTAGAATGAACTACCTGGAGAGGCGTGAGTGTTATAAATAGTAGGGAAATTCTGAATGGGAGCCATCTCATGAAGGGTAGAAGGAACTGATAAACATGCCAGATGGGCTGGTCAACAGGAAAGGTCAGGTCCTCTTATCAGGAAAGAAGAAGTTAGGATGACACATAAGCACAAGACTACTGACTTGAAAGCATATTTTTGCATGACAGGAAAGCTAGGGAAGAGAAATGCTATCTTATTTCATTTTATTTGTTTTGTAATGCTAAAGCATTCAAATAAGCAACTGTTAATTTAACCAAATGATGTAGCCTTATGTAACTGCATGGTATGCATCAGAATGCAATGGGACTGGTAGCATTTCTCACTTAAACAAACCATGTCATCCTTATTGCAATGCTGCAGTTTTTAAGGAACACTGGCAATCTTAAATTAGGACTCAGAGTCACCCATAGAAGAGCTCCAACACATCATTGTCTGCCTCTAAACTCGTATGCCAAATCCCTCACCTTACTTCTAGAGTTATTTTTCTAAAATAAAGATCAGCTAGAGTAACTTTCTCCCAAAAGCCTGCAGTGGCTTCCCACTGTCTTGCAAGTAAATTCTAGCACAGTGTTCCAAATTCTCCATGAGGTAATGCTTTTCTGCCTCTTCCGATTCAACACCCAGAGTTTCTCTGAATTAATCATGAACCTCCTTCCAAAACTTTGCTCAGACTCTTCCTGCAGCTTATTTTGTCCTTCCCCCTTGCTCTACATTTTAAGATCCTTTAGTCCTTACTGTATTACTATACCCTCCCTATGAATACCTCTATTAATACTCCATCTTAAAGCGCCCTGTTTCTGCATGGAACTCCCAAGCTCTGTCACACTCAGCTGTTACATAGCACCTTGTGTGCAGCTAGTTGAAGTCTGATCTCCACTGTACCAGCTTGTTTCATACTTTCCTGAATTTCCCACGGGCAGGGGTTCTCAAACTTCAGGAAGCAGCAGAATTACCTGGGGATCTGGTTAAAACACAGACTGCTGACCCCACCCCGGAGTTTTGGACTCCACAGTTAGGGAAGGGGCCCAAGATTCTACATTTCTAACAAGTTCCCAAGTGCTGCTGTTGTTGCTGCTGCTGCTGCTGCTGCTGCTCAGAGAACCCCGGCCCTCTGCGGTCTAGCATAATACCTTAAACCTAGTAGGCTCACCAAACACTTCCTAGATAAGCCCTACTTATTGATTGAAAATTTAAGAGGAGTTTTACTAAGACTTAGCAGTGTGTCTAAAAATATTAATACAATGGTTTTATTTAACTATGTAGAAAGTGGAGTTTGTATGAACAATAAAAGTTGACAAATTTCGCTTAAGTGTCATCTAAACAGTTCTGATATATGTGACCTTTGAAGGTGTGGGATAGAGCACATGGTTATGAAGATTTACCTACAGGCAATGAGCAGTGAAAGAAACTGCATAGCTTCCTCAAGAGCTTGTGACAATCCATTTAGTTCCCACTTGAGTAACAAGGAAATGGGAGTTCAGAAAGGTTACATCGTAGAACTGGAGCTCAGGCCGGGCTTTGGTCTCTCTTGCTCATCCACCACACTTCTGGTTCCTCAGACACAGCAGTATCTTCTGTGAAATTAAAAAAACAGGTACTGAGAAAATACTAGGTTCAAGCCCAGGACAACAAACCCAAAATCCCAAATTGACTTTGAGTGAGTTGTCATGAGTAGGTGACAGCAAATACGTGCCAGTAAGCCCGTGCTGTCTGTCCCCCAGGATTCCCGGGACGTTATTCATTTCATGCCTCTGGAGCCGTGACAGGAATGTTGGCCTCTGCTTCTGCCTGGCCAAGACCTGAGGCTCAGTGCTGTTCGTCTCTCTCCCGCCCTCCCACCTTCCCTCCCTCTCTCAGACCTGCGAACAGCTCTTTTCTTCTCTTTGGGGAAATGAGAGCGATTACAGCTGCTGCCACCTAGAGGTCAGAATAAGTCAATGAAACTGATAATTTAAGAGAATAAATTTATACCTGGATGTAAGAAGCAAAGTTTTCTGACAAAATTACGAATTTCTAAACATCTTTTATCTTCTCTCAGAGATTTAAGAAAAAAACAAAAACAAACACAAAAACAGATCTAAGTCTCCTTTATGACAATCAAAATGGGATATTCCTAGGTCCAGACCACCTCCTAGTGTGGAGATTAGTGTAGGGCAGAGCTGTCTATGGACCAAGGGCATCAGCATCACCTGGGAACATGTGAGAAACACAATTTCATACACACTACACCAACAATGTACTGAACCAGAAATTCTGGGTTTGGTGCCCTGAAATCTGTATCTGAACAAGCCTTCCAGGTAATTACAATGTAGGCTGAAGTTTAAGAACTACTACCAATGTTTAGTTATTCATAAATTAGGCATCCCCAAAACTATGATTCTCTTTTCAATGACTGCCACCAAACCATACGCAAGTAGTGCTTCGGGCCAAATTCTGTCGATATTACAAAGCGGTTTATGACGTCAAAATGCCATAATTTTTGAAGAGGCTTTAAGAGAATGCAAGAGCTTGGGATTTTTAACCTAATTTTTCTTTTTTATTTTAAAGTTTGCATTTAATGTATATACTTGAGCACAAACATTTAAATCATAGTACGGGAAAGGTCTGTGCTGTAGAAGTTCAGAGTTGAAAGGTCACTTGAAATATCACAAGGACTAATCCTAATTTTAGAGTTGAAAAAGAGGCTTAGAGAGTTGCCATGACTCCCTAGGATCCCAGAGCCCTGTTAATCCTATGGCCTACACTCTGCCTTCCATGAGATATCCCGCTGCCACTGGGTTTGTGCATCAAAAAGGAGCAATAGATAATGATAACAATAAGTAAATAGTGTCTTTTGTTTACATTGATCATCCTTATCATACCTCTATGAAACAATACTTAGCTGTAGTATTTCCATAGGGTAATTTGCTACATGTGTAATTTTTATTCAATTTTATACATGTTTTGAGGTCATGAATTATCCTTTGATACTCCAAGAACATTTAAGAACTCTATCCTTGAAATTTTCTCCTTACCCAGTACACACCACATGACTCTGTGTCCAATTGCAGAATTCTCCCTTGAACCCTGCTAACCCCCCGCCATGAACCATGAGGAGCTCCACAGAAGCCAAGCTAAAAATTTCAGCTTTAAGAAGTTCGTTTAACACCAAGATAAAGAAGCAGTCTTTTCACATGTTCCCTCTCAGCCAAAGACTTTCTTTAGAAAAATTTTTTGCTTCTCCATGAATCCCATATAAATAATTGCCAGCTCGTTTCCCTCACCTTTCTCTCCAATGCTCCAAACTCAGCCCTGAATTTGGAGATGGCCAGTGGCAGTGTCTAAGAAAAAGATCTTTCAGCTTGCCTTCTGTGGACATTCTATCTCCTTCTCCACGAGGACTCCTGCCTTGCCATACAGTGCCGGCATCACCAGTATTAGTGGCCAACGGCAGCAAGATCTGGAACCATTTTTAACATGCACTGTGGTCCCCGAGATAAGCAGAACATGCAACTCCCCTCTGCATGTTGGACACACAGATGCAGTAGAAACTGTATGCACATTGGAAAGCTTTCTTATCTTGGGATTTTGTTCAAACATGAATCACTCAAGCTTCTCTTTCTCACTGGCTTTCTCCTTTGTGGCTCTGTCTCTGAAAATGATAAAATCCCCAACTAGCAGCCGCAGAGAGCAGATTAGTTTAAAATTCTTTCTAGTAAAGAAACTCGTCCAGTGAAAGTGGCAAGGGACATGTCGTAACAGATTTACAGTTTGCACAAGAAATAAAGAGCCAAAGAAGCCCCAAGGGAGGGTTTGAGGTGAGCACAGAGAATGCCTGGAGTGATGAAGCTGCAGGGGTCACAGAGTCGACACCAAGAGGACAGGGACCAGGCCAACAATCTCTGTGATGCACGCGGACCTTAGAGTACAGATATCACGCGGTAAGGAGGCCCCACGTGAAAAGGTGAAGATGTTACTTACCTGTAGTTATTCTAGAATCCATTACCATAGATGATTGCTTGGTCACATAAACCACTACCAAAATCTAAAAGATTCGTCACGGATCCAGATATCAGAAGGGGTGGATCGGGCAGTTAAATACAGAGGGCAAGTGACCAGAGGGCACAGCTGGAAGAAGCATGTCAGGGGGGTCACACCAGGGGCTGGGTTAAATGACAGCAACAGGAGGACTTAGGAAGTCCGACAAGTGGGTAGGAGGTCATAATTCCGATCTACTTATTTTTTTCTTACTATGTTTTCCAATTCTCTGAAAATTTTTTCAAGAACGGCCCTTAGCAACTAGGTCGGGGGAAAAAAAAATTTGGCCCTATTTGAAATCCTTTTATGAAATGCTCAAAACGACTTGGCCAATAATGAATGACTATATAAGATGGGATCCTAAATAAACAGTTAATGGTTTGAAATAGTAAAATTATTTTAAAATCTTATTTAAAGTCAGTAGATCATTTTTCAAAAGGGTCCTTTTAAGTTGAGCCATCACCTAGTAAAATGTCACAGATTCCCTAATCGATAAGCTGTAATATGTGTGTTTGAAGTAACGACGTATAGCTAATGTGTTCATTATTCATGACAATTGCACACACACCATTTTAATCTTCATTATCCTCCACAGACACTAGCTAATTTATCTGCAATGAGACTCCTGAGCAGTGCACAGCTATTTCTGTTATTGGGCAGGCAGAGGAATTAATGCAAGGTGAAAGGCCTTGATTCTCCAAAGTCCCATTTCTGAACACTGATCCAGCTGAAATATTGAAGACAAATTGTCGACTGGAAGCAAACAGAAAGATAAAATATTTGCCAGTTTGACTGGAAAGTGTTGCTGGTGTTTACTTACCCCAGAAGGCTTAAATGAGGCAGGGATTTAGAAACAATTAAGAGCCCCATATGCATTTCCACTTTAAGGCTCTAATTACTATGTCAGACTCTGTGACTTATGAATGGCAACAAGGAGTTCCTTACATCCTTCCTTTTGGAGAAACTGAGGCAGCTTGGTTTAGTTAGAGCTCCCTGTTCTCTTTCTACCTCCAAACTGGTGCCTCATCGAAGTGAGCGTTTTCACCATCAGGCAGGTTTGCAATGCTGTTTCTTCTTGGCAAACGTCTTTTGTCATCCTTTCCCCTACTGCATGTGAATCTTTCTCTCTCTCTCTTTCTCTCTCTCTCTTTTTAAAGATTTTGTTTATTTATTTGAAAGAGAGAGAACACAAGATGGGGAGAGGAACAGAGGGAGAAGAGATTTCCGCTGAGCAGTGAGCCTGAGGCAGCCTTTGGTACCAGGCCTCAGGGATCATGACTTGAGCCAAAGGCAGATGCTTAACCAACTGAGCCACCCAGGCACCCCTTTTGTGTGAATCTCTTCTGGTCAAATGCATTCATGGCCAAGGGAGAACAGCTAGTTTTCTTTCTACCTTCCTATCTATCCTTACTACCCTTTTCTGGTGGTCTTTTTTTTTTTTTTTTCTTTTCCTACATTTTTATTTGGTTGGCCTTAAAGTGGCATCAATAAAATTAACCAGAAGTCCATTTTGGAGAAACTGGTAGAGCCATAGATAGGATATTAGGATTGCATAATCCATGATTTCCCATAGACCCCAAATATTTCTTTTGGAGTTTTCTTCTATTGGCTAATCCAGCTTTAGTGTATAGGGTCTTCAGTAGGCTGTGAAGGTTTGTGTGGTTCCACCAGTTACTAATCATGTAAAATTGGACACTTTGGAAGGTTGTTTTGTTCCTTTTTTTTTTCTAAGATTTTTATTTATTTATTTGAGAGATAGAGAGAGAGAGAGCGAGCATGAGCAGAGGAGAGTGAGAAGCAGACTCCCTGCTGAGCAGGGAGCCCAGTGTAATGTGATGCCAGGCTCGGTCCAGGACCCTGGGATCATGACCTGAGCTGAAGTTAGACACTTAACCGACTGAGCCACCCAGGCACCTCTATTTTGTTTCTTTTAACTTTCATTTTCTCATCTAGAAACTGGGAGTAATCCAAGCAGTGCCTTTATAATGCCTAACTCATACCAAGCTTAAGAAAAATTGTGAACAATATATTGTTATATCACAGCATCAATAATTCAATAATTATGTGTTAAAAAAAACCTGAATCTTTTTATAAGGCTAATGGATTCCTTTTAAAATTGGGGGAAATGTTCATAATTTGTTCTATTTTCTACTCCTAGAAAGAAAATATAACTTTCTCTTAGAACATAAATGGCTGGCCTATGGTTCCCTAGAGCTATCTGAGTTTTGTTGCCAAGGACAAACCAAACCAGCATCTCTCCAGCTTTTTCCATCCTGCCTATTCTTTCTTCCTTTTCTGAAATTCCCCTTCCAAAAAACAGACACTTCCTAACATCGTTACCCCCAGGCTTTGAAAGTCATCCTTCTGGCTGACCCTGGACTTGTCACTGTGCTCTTTCCACCATTTCTGTATTGTCTACATAATTTCTGGAAGCCAGACATAGATAAATACGGAGCAGGTCTGTCCACAGGCGATTGTAACAATGATTGGAAGAGGAGGGCACGAAGGGGGGAGCAGTTCATCTCAATCCTTTCAGCAGAGAGATCTTCAAAAGATGAGTGTCTTAAATTTACCTTAATTCTCCTTGGCTTTTCTTTTTTCCTTTTAGAAATAGCTCTTGTCTGATTATTTCTCTTGAGATGGTGTCAGCAGAGAGAGGCACAGCATGGTGAAAATTTTATTAACTCTGGCACAGGGCTGTCCACAGGGGAGAAAACTCTTTCAAATCTCAGAAGCAGTCGATGGTTAGAAAAATGTGGAGCTGGGAGACCCAGAAGGGGAGGTGAGGTGGGCAGATGGTATCAAACAGTTGCAGGGAAGCAAAGTACTGTCATCTCAGAGTGACATCTTTCAGGTTTGTACCAACAGAACCAGGGGCCTTATCCCATTTACAAATTCTGTTTGCTTTGATGGGACAAGTTGATGGAGGAACGTATTAGAAAATCTTTTGTATTTCCTCTCATCCCAAAACGGCGTCTAGAAATCAACATTGTTTCCTAGATTTCAAAGCAAGAAACGCTGTATGTTAGATAAACTGGATGCCTCACAGTCTGATACCCCAAAGTTGTACGAATAAAAGAAAAGGCTGGAGTAAGTGGCTGTTTGGGGAAAACTGGTTGTTTTGGAAATGGATTCTGTTTGGGGGAACATTTTGGCAATATCTTTTGAATAAAATATATTAATGCTTAACACCCATAAAAGTTTCCTTAGATGTGTATACAAATTTGAAAGCGTGCATGGAAGTTGCCTAAAGTTCTGACATATTTTTCCCTGTATCAGTCTTTGTGATAGAAAAAGACAGTGCTTGAAAAATGACTAACCTCATAAAACATTCCAAAAATATTTACAAAATTAAGCCAACTTTTGCAAACTCTCTTATGATCGTGACTGGCTTTCTTCTCTCTTATGGTAAATCAGGCCATGGTTGAGATTTTGGTCTGACATGGGAATATTTGGTATCTCTCTCTGCTTTCAAGATTCTGTCGTGATTCCTTCAAAGGCAGAAAATAATTCATTTAGTTTGACATCACTTCCCAAATAGCTATATTTACTCCATAATATCACCATAAAAAGTTTCCCTTCCCCTTATTCTTTTTATACACATAAATGTCACTTTCTTCTATGGGAAAACTTAACACCATGTGTAGTCCCAAACCAGCTAACCAGCTACAGTAAATCTGAAACCCAGTCCTTACATTGTTTCAACTAAAACCACCAACCTCTTACCACTCCTTCCAGTGACCCACAGTTAGTGTTTTACCTCCAAGGAAATTTAAAAGTATATAAGCTAGGGCCTGTCCTTATTTTAGGGCCTTAGATTAATAAATTGATTTTCCCAAGATATTGTATAATAAGAAGTCCACTTCTACCTTCTTCTGCCTTCCTCAGAAAGTCTAAGAAAGAAGTGGAAGCCAAACGCTTAATCAAATCTTGACCAGGTTGTAATTTAAAGCTTTGACTGAGTCTGGATACATATTAGAAGGCAGGCACCGTGGAATTAACTGTAAGGGTTGGGGAATTACGGCTGAATCATTTTCCATCAAAATATTCAAGGAAATTCATCTCTGTGTTCATAACAGGAGGAATACAGAGAAGTTTGGGAGGTGAGGCTGGGAGGATGGAGGCAAGACAAATGACTTTCAACAGAAATGTCTAATGTCCAACTCCAGATTCCTAATGGAGAGGCAGAGTCAACCTTGTCCTTCTCTTTACTATCTTTACAAACCTTCAATAAAGTCTTCTACCCACATAGAAGCTCCTTTATGTATAGAAATCAAAAGAAGAAACTGGGCTTAACATTAGGGTTAGTGTGGACTAACAAACATCGATCCATCAGGGCCAGGAAGCTGGAACCCAGAGTATCCATGAAAGTATAAGTCCCAGAGGGATTTACAGGGTCTTAAGAAGGGCAATGGCTATTTTCTGGGTTGTGGCATGGGAATTGGAATCAATCTCATCATGAACTTAATGGGGTGGCATGACACCAGGTAGCAGCTGATTATGAGTCTGAGGACTTATTTTGAAACCTGGCTTAGCCACACACGAGTTGGTTAATTTAAAGAAGGTACAGCTTGGGTTCCTCATCAGGAAAATGGGAATATTACTTTTGTAATAAACAATCCAGGGTCACCAATGGATGTTAAGATAGGTGAAACATTGTTGAAGAAAGGGATTTTCTCAGACTTGCTATTCTCCAACCCATATTCCCTTCAAATTATAAGAAAATGTGTTTTTACGATTAAGAAATTATAAGTGATCTTATAATTGAAACAATTCCAAGACATCAAACATAATAACACTAATAAAGAGAGTGATAATGGTACAGATTTTACGGTGAGCATCCTTGATTTGAGGAGATTCATGCTGAAGTATTTAGAGGTGAGGTGTTATGATGTCTCTAACTTCCTTTAAAATATATCATTATGTATGTATATTTATATAATAAATATAAACATATATTACATGCCACCTATACATCCACACATACATAATAAATGTGTCTTTTTACATATACACACATAAATATATGTCTATGTATATATTCCTTTTTCTCCATCTATATCTAATATAATACAGATATACATTTCATCTTATCTATAGATAATACAGATAAGTGTAGAGACACAGAAAAGTGTGCAAATGGGGCAAAATGTTAATAATCAGTAAATATAAGTGAAGTGTGTATCTAAGTGTTTATTGTACGATTTTTCAAATTTTTCAAAATAAAATGTTTACCATGTAGTTAGAGTAGAATACCTAGCATCCCATCAGGCACCATGTCTATGCTCATTTTTTGTTGATCACCTTTTCCTCTTTCCTCCTTTTTCCTCTACTACATGTGTTCACTTTCCTCCATTCATGAGAAGCGCTCATTATAGTTAAATTTACCTTGGGTCCAGTTACACGGCCCTAAAAAAAAAAAAAAAAGTAGTTTCTAAAAGGCATAAAGTACAAACAGGGTAGAATATTGTCAAAATGCCAAGAGTGGCAATAATCGACAGCTCTGAAAGATTGTTTTGTTCTCCAAAAGGGACATCTCATGGCATTGCATGTTAAATATTTGCCAGAATTAAGGGAGGAAGAAAATCAGTAGTTAAGGGGATAAAAAACAGTACCAAGAGTACTAACATTTCTCAACAAATACCAAAATAGAGCAAACGTTATTTCAGAGCGCTGATTTAGTAATGCCAATCCAAGATTATCTTTCCTGAGAACATTCTTCCTCAAGGTAATAGGTTTTAATGCCTGTAGAAATGATGAACATTTAGTTGGAAGTTGCCTCAGGGGCCTGAATTATGTGCACAGTTAATTGTATACCACTGGAAGATACTTCTGTCAAACCTACTGGTCAACAGAACTAGTGGCCAGTGTGTGTCTTGATTTTTAGGATAAAGTCTTTAGGGTTCTGGCATATTCTTTCTTCAGCTGGGCCTACCTCATATCCTTTATGCTGGAATGCATATAGGAAGGAAACAAGAGAACATGATCAGTCTGGGTGCCCCTTTGGGCTCCAATTCTCTTAAATTCCACCACTTCTTTTGGTGATTTTGTAAAAATGAGTCTTTTTCATAATTTTATCATTAATCTTCAAAGCTCTCCTGGTAGAGGGGAGGGGGAGGCAAATTACTTAACATCCCAACCTCTAAAGTGAGAAAACTGAAAGACTCAAGGAGAAATTACTTTGTAAAACCATACAGTAAAAACTCAGTTTTTCTATCTAGCTTTCTTTCACTCCATGTATGTGAAGCACGATGTAAAATGTAGGAGGACACGAAGAAGAAAGATGTTTAGGACCCGGTGTCTGCTAATGAAAGAAGAGCCATTATCACAAGAACACTGGGAGTGTGTGTGTGAGTGTGTGTGTGTGAGAGAGAGAGAGGAGCTGGTAGGCAGACTGCAACCTTCCACCCAAATGTGAGCTGTTGCTGTTATTTATCAAAACTCTCACCATTATCTTCTTCATCATCCTCTGTGTGTATCACGGCAGGGTTCTCAGGAATTGAGGGGAAAGAAGAAAAATGATTTCCTGTGTGGGAAAGCTAATTCTAAGCAACTTTTGAGTGAAAGCCATCATCCTGAGGGTTTTTAAAGCCATGGTTGGGGCAAGAGTGGGGCAGGTGTATTCAGAGGGAAGAGGCAGCATGAGGAGTGAGGGGGAGGACAATGCGTAACACTCTCTGATGGCAGCAGAAGGTGCCCTGATGGCAGATAGGCAGTCAGGGTCAGAATAAAATAGGGGAGGATGCGGGGTCCAACAGCTGGAAGACAATGAAGCCCGTGGTCAGATTTTAATGGGATTCGGGAAGCAATAAAGAACAACTGCAGAATTCTAAGAAAGGAAATGTTGCGATGAAGTGATGCTTGGGAAGAAGTCCTTTCGAGTGTTTGACTAGATGGAGGACAATTGAAACCAGAAGAGGAAGGAGGTTTTAAGAAAGAGCAGTTTCAGGGAGAGGAAGATCTTGCTTTGATCAGCAATGTGAAGACCGAGACAATGCATGTCTAGAGAGCACAGATGGGGTGAGGTATGCTCAAAAAGTGAGGCTCTGCTAGATGTTAGGTGTGTGGGAACCCACGAAAAGCCTCATGTGGGTCTAAAGTCGGCAAAGACTCTTGCTGAGAGCTTGGAGAGAAAGACAAACTACCCTATCCCACCCCAAGTTTCAAGTGTGTTTCGATGAGACTGGAAAGCAGATTGGCCTGAAAACCTGGCACTTCTAAGATTTTGTCAGCCCCGTTCTCATCGGAAACTGCTAGTCACTGGCTTGGGCTCTCAAGTCCTTCCCTCCTCCTGTCATTGAGGGCTCCACTGTTCTGCTAGTGGTCTGCCATTACCCTGAAACTATTTCTTTGTTGCTCCTTTTATCTTTGGTTTATGCCTTCTCTTCCATGAGTAGTATTCTCCCACTTCAATGGCCTAAGTCCATCACATCCTTAAAAACTCAATTGAGGGGCGCCTGGGTGGCTCAGTGGTTTAAGCTGCTGCCTTCAGCTCAGGTCATGATCTCGGGGTCCTGGGATCGAGTCCCGCATCGGGCTCTCTGCTTGGCGGGGAGCCTGCTTCCTCCTCTCTCTCTCTGCCTGCTTCTCTCCCTACTTGTGATCTCTATCTGTCAAATAAATAAATAAAATTAAAAAAAAAAAAAACTCAATTGAAATTGTTCAAGAAGTCTTCCATGCTTATCCAAGCTAGAAGTGATTGGGTTTTGATTATTCACTTCCAAGATGTTTTAATTTATGTACTATTTATTCAGTACTCATCATTTACCACTTTCTATAGCCTATTCGTGTGTCCATGTCTCATCTCCCCAACTATATTGAATGCTATTTGAGGCTACATAATAGGTACTTAATAAAGGCCTTGTAATTGAGATTCACTTCTACTCTAGTGTCTGAGATCTCACTGGGGTCTTGGTTATCTCCTATAAATCAATACTTAAAGAGCTCCCCCATTCCCTTGTGGTACTAGCATTATATAAGTCTATCAAGGACTAGCCTAAGAGTAGAAGCCAATACAGAAACCAATGGCAAGGAGGATAACATATACAATTAAAAGAAGATATATCAGTGGGGGTTCCAGCAAGGAGAGACCTTGGATTGATCCAGATTATAAAATTTTAGAGCAGCAAGGATTTCAGACTCCTAGAATCCAACCATTCCAAGTAAAGCCACCAGAAGATAATGGGGAGAGCTGGGTGGATTATCAGAACTCTTTTCCGCTAAGGTTATGCCATTCCACAAACAAACAGAGGAGATTTGTGAACTAGCACATCAATTTAGAATCAAGGGGGAAGCCAAGGGCTATTTTAGTTTGACCTTTAGCACACAGTCTATTTCAGACTAAATTTTATTATGGAAGCACATTCCACAATATACTTGTAGCTGAGAAGTAGAATCTAATCAGAGCTGACAGCAATGCCTAGCCTCAGCAAAACTAACAACAGTCTGAGCAAGAACCTGGCTTGGTGGAAATCTGAAAGAAAATTATTGGAACTGTATGAAAACAGTGTACCCAAGGTACTTCAGGGTGGCTGGGCAGGCACATGGTAGTTGCAAGGATGAGATTGGCAATGTTAAAAGGTTGGGTAACTCATTGCATTGGCGGCAGTAGCTAAATAAAGCCTGACATCAAAAACCCAAATAAGAACAGAAGTCGCTAAAATATGTTAACTCAAATCAGAGAAAACACAAGAAAAAGGAAAGGTTTAGAAAAATAATTCTTTGAATTAAAAAGAATAACATTAAAATAATCTACTCCTTCTCTAAGAATTCCAGGGAAACCATTTTTAGAACTATGGGAGCATGCTTGCTAAAAAAGAGAAATCATTCCACTCTGTGGTTTATTTTTCAGCATTACATTTGGTTTTGAAAAGATAGAAAGAAGTTTTATAGTCATTGTACAAAGAGTAAGACATAAAAGTATAAAAAGATAAAACGACTTCCTCACAATTAGGCAATGAGTCAGCATGGGTCCAAGTTTTTGAACATAGATCTCCTGGTACCAATTTCAGGAAAATGTTTTAAAAATCTAAAATCCTATAAAAACAGATAGAATAATTACCAATAAAGTCATATTTCCTATCATACAGTAAGTGTTTTACTTATTATGTTGAGTTGATTGCACACAAAGAATTATTTTTATGTTCTTTCTTTTTCTCTTTCTTTCTCCATTTAATTTCATTAATTTTTTTTTTTTTTTGCTCTGGGTAACATCTTTGTATGATATAAATTTAAAAGTTTTCTCATTTTTATCCCCATATGTAACCACTTTTGTTGTTTTTTAATGCATCCCTCTGGAGCTAATCTATGCATTGATAAGACTATACGTGGAAATAGAATTGTATTTTGCACATTATTCTGCATTTTGGTTTTGTCATTAAACTTGTATCCCACGAGTTTTTACCTGGTTGTCTGCCTTATCCTTCTAAGAGGTCATATATCATTGTTCACATCTAAAAGCCAAGGTTATATATTTAATAGTTCTCTACTGATGCACACTTGTTTTCAAGTTTTTTGTTTGTTTTTTGGTTTTGGTAGTGCCAGCTATTAATATCTTTATCAAAAACATTTTGCATGAGTGGGAGTATATCAGTATATATATATATATATATATATATATATATAGTATATCAGTAGAATCATTTCCTCAAATTAGCACTTACTAAAACATTAGGCTGCATCTGTGATTTTGATGGATATGCCCAAATTGCTCTCTATAGAACTTCTACCAACTTATATTCACAACAATAAAGATGAGAATGTCGGTTTCCCATATTCTGGTCAATGAGAATGTTACTTAACTTAAAAAAATGTATATTGTTGTCAATTTAATCTATGCAAAATGTTTTCTTCTTTTTTCTTTTTTTTTACTTTGAATGAGAATGAGCATTTTATCATAAATTTGTCATTTTATTTCTTGAACAGCTAGCATCAGTTTGAAAAAATATTCTTTTATCTTTTCATTTAATTAACTAAATTAAAAAATTAATGATGATTAACATGTATTCATATCTTAGTGATATAAACTGTGTACTTGACCTCATAATTCTCTCTAGAATTTTTCTCTTCTAAAAGTGGAGGGTTGTTTGTGTGTGCAAAATGGATTATCATCAAGATAGCTTTTATTCAGCATACCACAATGTGACTCCATTGGCCAGCTTATATAGCTGTCCCTTTGTTGTCTGTCTTTAAATCTTGAATTACTACAGTCTATCTGAGTACATTAACCAATAAACGACAACTTTGATCAAGGGAGTAAATGTCAGAATAAAGCTGAGCGTTATCCATTTTTTCCCCCTTTGAAAAGGATTACTAGAGTTTTTTCCTTGTGATGAGCACATTTTGCAAATTCTTTATGTGACTTCAGTTCATAGTTAAACCTAACTTCCCTATTTCATCTAAGAGATTCTTCTCTAGTCTCTGAAAGAGATAAGCTATCTGAATCTTTTAGGAGGTTCTGAGGTCAGTAAAAGAGCCCCATGCCAAGGAGATGACTTTTACCAGAAAAGCAATGTACTTGATCTTTTAACACACAAATAAAGTCTGCACTGTCAATGAAAATGTCCTATGTGAGACCTTCTGGTGAATGATTGATGCCATCCCTCATGTCTGCTGCAGACCTCCCTGGGTTTGCTCAGGCTACATTTCTCTAATCTTATTTCCGTGAAAACGCCAGTAGAGAATGGCAGCCTATATCTGGCAACCCTGGACTGGGTCACATGACTCAAGAAGACCGGTCAGAAGTGGGCTAAGGAAATGTGCTGGTCTCTGTTGTCAATTTTATTGACAGAAAAATGAGTCATTAAAAAAGGACATCTGAAATTATAGACCTAATTTAGTTCCTGTCTATTAACCTGCAATTCAATAAAGCCAGAGAGCCGTTTTCATGCACCTGAAGTAGCTGAAAGTAACTGGTTTAAAAATCTGTTTAGTCTAATAAATAAAATGGGAAAAAAAAATCTGTTTAGTCTAGTCCCAGGAAAACTCAAAGATCTGCTGATTTCTCTCCTTTTCTCTAAAACACAGCATCTGCAAGCCTGGAAGACAGTCATCCCTCTACAAGATGCCGATAGCATTTCACAACCTGCTCAACCACTTTCTTTCGGCCCAATTTTGGAAGAAGAAATAACTTAGAGCTGTTTGTTTCCTGACTTGGGAACTTGATTTGAATCTTTGAAATGGTTTAGGTGAAATCTTTGATTTTTTTTAGCTAATGATACCACTGTAGGAAAAGGAGATTTGCTTATAAAATTCACCAATTTGGTTCTGATTATCTCTGTGTCTTGCCATACAAATACCATTGGTGAGATCGCTAATGAGCATGGAAATAATTTGGGGAAATATAATAGAGAGGTTTATAAAAAAATCTAAATGCCTATAAATTCTAAAGTAACTATATGGAATATTTTAGCCTTTAAACCATTTGTTTTTTTAAGAATATATCTTATAACATTTTTAGGCATAAAAGCTAAAATCAGATTGAGAAGATGAAAAGACTATTCTGTGATTCTGTCTTTTCATGGATGCCATTTATACAAATATATTTTTAAAAAATAAGAAACCACTCCAGTAATGTGGAATTATGCTCTGAGTTTATGCTGTACACTCCCAAGACTGTTATCAGAAGACAGTGTTTTTCTCCATATTGGTGTCCTTACATATGGAATATGGCAAAACAGATGGACAATATTTAATAGTCTGGTGGCTGTACAAATTGAATTTACAGTTTTCCTTTATGCAAATAACAGTCATCTAGAAAATATAATGGGGAAAAGATATTATTAAAAATAGCAACAAAAATTAAAAGTCCATAGCAATGACCTTAAAAGAGGGTCTACCCATGTGGAAAAAACTACTAAAGTTCATTGAGAGTCACACAGATGATGTGAATAAATGTCTTCCAAATGGAAAAAACAAAATATCGTGTGATGTCAATGCTTTCCAAAGTGATGTTTATATTTAATTCAATCCCTTCCAAATGTGAATTTTTGAGAAACATTCTAAAGTTCATTTGGAAGGATAAAGAGCTGAGACTCACCATTTTCGAAAGAAAATTTTAAGATGGAACTTGCATTGCTAGAGATTTGAACATATTACAAAGCTATGAAATTTGGAATGGGTTGTGTTGGTGTCAGGACAGGCACACAGATGAACAAAATAGTAGAAACACCAGAAAAAGACCCATGTATACATGTTTTTAGCATATAATGAAAATGGCATTTAAAATGGGTGAGGAAAGAATGAATTACTCAATAACTTGGATGATTGATGAATTACTTTTTTATAAAGTCATGTCTTTACTTATAGCAGAAGTGCCAGTGGTTGTAGATGAGCTGGGATGCCATCTCCTTAGAGACAGGAGTGGCTAATAAATTCTGTGAAAAGCCTCATTTGTTTACTCCAGAGTGGCATTAAATAATCATTTTCTATGTGTACTTTCTATGATACGAATATGGGAGCAAGCACTGTGTTTTACTATATACCAAAATATTTTCAAAGTGGATTTAAGAACTAAATGCAGATAAAACTATAAAAGCACCACCAGAAAATATGAACAAATGTCTTGGGTTCAGAAAGACCTTTAAAGGAATAAAACAGAAAAGAGAATTTATAAGGGAAAACAAATGAGATTTGATGAGCTATCATGAGGATTTCTGCACTGGAACAGTATGAGATAAACAGAATTAAAGGGCAAGTGATCAACAGGGGGGAAATGTTTCAACCTGTGTTGAACAAGTGGAAAACTCCTACCAACTGAGAAGGAAAATATAGTCATCTATATATCGTAAAAAGCAAAAGGCATGAACAGGCAATTCACACAGGTTATTTTTTTAAAAACATCAATCTTATGAAAATTATGTTAAATATCATTAATATAGAAATGCAAACTGAAACAATAATAGACCTCTTCTCATGTATCAAATGGGTAGACATGAAGGATTCATAATTCCTAGGGTTGATTAGGGTGTGGGACAGCGAGCACTTTCATACTGAGGAGTAAGTAAATTGAAATAAATTTTTAAAGGGCAATTTGAAAATAGATTTCCTAAGCCTTTAAAATGTCTGTACATTTGGACCTACTAGTTTTAGGGGTCTATCAGAAGTAAATAAAGATGGAGTCAAAATTAAATATATTCAATCAACATAATTCATAAAAAGGTCAATTTATAGAAGTCTAAAGTTTCTTTGAGTAGGGAATTATATGAATTATGTTATATATATACAGTAGAGTTATATTTAGTCATTGAAAGTGTTAATAGAAAATGCTTACTGGTAAGAGAATATATTCACAATATAGAGCCAAAAAATAAAATGTAAGATGTCACAGTGTGACACTATTTTTGTAAAATAATATTTAAACAAATGAAAAAGAATAGTAAATGGCAAAAAGTGAAGAATTATATATCAGGGCTGGATTATAGACAAGAGTGCTTCTCTGTGATTTTTCTGCTTCTTAAGTTATCTGTACAAAACATTTACTCCTTTTGTAACTATTTTTGAAAGGTAGATATTATTAAAATACAAAAAATAAAAAAGTTTATTTCATTTTAGCTATGTTTATGTCAGCATGCTTTAAATGATGATTCAAACTTCGCCACATATTAAAGCTACCATCATCAGAACAATCAGTCTTCTGATGTTTGACTTGTCATCGTCAGAGGAGATTGGCCCATCTTAAAAGATGAGATGATGAGATCAGATGGAAATATGTAGTGGGGCTGGAGCACTGGCCAAGACTCTCCTAGCTTTGCTATCCATCCCACAGAGATGGCATCACCTACATAAGTACCTTGTACACAGTCAATAAATATTTGATGTTTATTTTGAAAATTCCTACTCTTATTCACTTACATTGCAGAAACTTTGCATCATTGTTTCTGACAAAAATAGTAATCAAAAATTTAAGATTATCATTTATATTTAAACTACTCAAAACTTTGTATTTATATAATGTTATATTCTGAGCTCATATACTAGTTAAGAAATAGATTTAACTTTCAAGACTGGATACAATAAAGCTCAAGGTTATGTATACAAAAAGACTCTCTAACCTGTTTTAATGACAGTCTTCGAGGTGTGGTGTTGGCTTTATGTGTTCATAAGTTGGGGAAACTCACATATTTAATAACCTACTGTGATGTGTTTATTTTTATCAGCTGTAGAACATTGAAACTTAACATTTGTGTGGATATACTACATTGACAATGTATGTGGTTATATCAAGTTTTAAAAAGCAGAGGGAAATAATTTCGTTCAAGAGAAGGTGGGGGCCTCATATGTGGAACTTAAGAAAAAAAACAGATGAACATATGGGAAAGGGGAAAAGAAAAAAAAAAGGAGAGGAAAAGAAGCCCTAAGTGACTCTTAATGATAGAGAATAAACTAAGAGTTGATGAAGGAAGGGGGGGGGTTGGGCCAGCTGGGGGATGGGCATTAAGGAGGGCGCCTATGATGAGTACTGGGTGTTGTCTGTAAGTGATCAGTCAGTGCATTCTGCTTTGGAAACCCATACTGCACTGTATGTTAACTTGCAAAATTTAAATGCAAATAAATAAATATAAATGAAAAGAAAGGGTGGGGGAGCGTTGTAAATGTCTTAAATATTTAGTTGTTTTTAAATATGCCTTATAACTTAAGGTATTAGGTTGGATAAAATTGGTCAAAGATGATGTGCAATTTGTAGTGTCTTTTCATCAGTTCTGGGAAACTTCTAATGACTTGTGGTGCCTTTTACTTCAGAGGCCCATCCACTCTCTCAGTGAGTTTGTGGCTGAACTTGAGCCCAGAATGAGCATGTGAAAGGAAGGCCCTCTTGACGAAAGTCCAGGAGGCACCTTGATGGATAATGTGTAGTGTTTCACAGCGTGAGTCACTAAGGTTTCGAAGCAACATCAATTTGGCCATAATATGTTTCTATGGTTTCCACATTTATCACTCTCTACCTTGGTAATGAGCACCAATAAAATATGGCCTGAACAGATTATAGCAAGAGAAAAATCTGGAAAAAAAAAACCCTCACTCTTTTTATAGTTTCTTCTCTTGTAAAACACTCGGTTGACTCCTTTTGCTAAGGCCACCCTGTATTTTATTGTACGGAGCAGTATGAGGTCATTGGTTCTCAGTATTGCGGGAGGCTTCTATGCTGCAATCACAGAAGTATTGTGTGCCTTGCCTGTGTCCTTAGAAGAGATATCTGCCTGGGAACTAGAGAAAAAAATAGGCTGGAGAGTGGCATAAACAGGAAAATGCCCAGTGTTGCCAATGTCTATAAAATGCATGACATGCACCTGCATCTTTTATGGGTCAGTAACAGATGGAGCTGTCAGGCAATGGTTTAAAAATTTTAAAAAAATGAAAAAAATTTTAAAAGTAATATAAGTGGTCCTCCAGAGCTGTCTGAAGAAGCGAGACATGGTGCTTTCAACTTTCAGCTCCTTAGTGTTGGGTTAGGTGATAGAACAAATGGGAGCAGTTTTTCAAGTATGATGGTTTATAGATCACTCAGCCATACAGAGGTCCTTCTGTGGAAGATTCAACATCTAGTCATGTTTTCTGTGCCATGTGTGTGGCTTCTTCAACGATCAGAATTCCCAGTCTGTATTTCCTTTTAGTAAAAACTGCACCACGTGTAGGAAGAATCAGCTTCCTACCTGTTATACCAAATCCCATATGACACTCTCTCCCTCTGCTCTCCAGCACCTGGCTTGAATAGCTGCTGCCTTTCAGCCTCCTCTGTTGGGTGAAAGGGTTTGCCAATGGGTTGTTTGGTGCCTCTCCTAGTGGGAAGAAAGTGGCACGAAGGACCTTGTACCTCTGACATTTGGTAGAGTGGTACAAGCTAGCTGGGAGTCCCTGCTTCTCCATGGGGCAGCGACACCTGACAACAGGATCTTTGTTGCTTGGCTTCTGCTGGCTGTTGATGCCTCAGTCATGCACAGAAAATCCGAGGCAAAAAGTCATAGGGTCCTGTTTATCCGCAGCATTGGTGAAACTCCTCTAGTGACTATGATTGACAACTCCTGGAAACCAAGTTCATTTTCTCTTTTTTTCCTTCTCCAAAGAAAATTAAAGAGAATGAGAGAGAGAGAGAGAGAGAGAGAGGAGATAACTAAGGTTCAAGGTTAACTTAACAGAGGTTATACAGTGATCATGATTAGTCCTATTCATTTTCATATTCAGATATCTTAGAGACCAAAGTTTGAGTCCTGGAATAGAGAAACAATCTTATTTTGAAATTCCAAAAATGTTTATGTCCAGATAGGGAGTTCTAGTCATGGCCAAGATATCTATTCTGTCACTTGGGAGCTGTGTTGCTGCCCTGAGCTATGGACTTTCTATCACAGTTTCCTTGTCTGGAAAACTGAGATAATGATGTGTATTGAGAAGCTTAGATGAAATAACGCATCCGATACTGTGGCGTATGATAAATATTCAATAAATGTCATTTATCAGTATTATGATTTCAGGAGAACAGCCTAATATTTTTTTTCTAATTGCTACACATTTCCTGGCTGTTCTATGCATAGACTGCTTTTGTTCAGAAAACAAAAATAACCTTCAAAAAGTGCTTTTATTTCTCCAGGGGCTATTAAAATGTCTAGTCTTATTATAAAGACTTCTACTTTCTGCCCAACAGACATGCTCAGAAATGGAAAGGATCTGGGGCAGTTGGGGCTATGGGTTTAATGACATCAGATATATAACAACTATCACCTTAGGCAAGTCAAGAAATACTCTCTGCCCTGCCTAACCATATGGTAAGCCAAAATCAAGCAAGTTACATAGCTAAGAAATGATTTTGGGGCTCTTGGGTCTGTTTTCATTAATTCTTTATCAATTACAGACTGAGTACTTGTTGACTTCTACAAGTGAAGTGTTGTAGGCTAGCTGCTTTGGGAATGTATAAACATGTGTAAGACATAGTCTGGTGACCCACAGGAGTATATGCATAGTAGAAAAATTTACATGCAAAAAAATAACTACAATAAAAGTAGGTGTGGAAACTCTTATCAGAGTGATTTTTTTTCCATAAAAATGTTTGGATTTTGTTGGATATTTATTCATGGAAGAAAACAGCATTCAAGAAGTGAGCAAATGGCATAAACAAAGATGTAAAGATTCTAAAAGTGATAACTGTGATAACAGAAGATGACTAATTTACATTTTATGCAGTGTGCTGAGATATCTTTCTATCTATCTATACATATGATCAAATGAATATTAGAGAATGTGTCATACTTCCCTATCAGGAATAAAAGGCTTTCTAGTCTGGGGTGCCCTATAGCTATGGTGTCTGGTGGCAGGTGACTAAGTGAATATAAGTCTGATCTGGTCAGCTTTTGGGATTTATCGCTTCACAACCATCCCATGAAATAGGTAGTGAAGATATTGTTATGTCCACTTTACAGGAACCAGAGGGACTTGTTGAGTCATTTTCAGAGGTCAGAGTGTCCAAACATTGCTTGCCTGACTTCCAGCGTGCTTCAGTCAAATCCACGTTCTCCCCACTGTGGCTGTAATACCTCAAGTTGCTAATTTTACAGTAGAAGGCAAAACCTTTCTGTCCAGAGATCTGTAAAAAGGTCCAGAGAGCTGTAAAAGGTTAAAATAAGTGACAGCAAGTCCAGTGTTCTTGGGCTACTTGAACTGCATGTAAATTGTAGAAATGCTAAAGACTATAATTGTGTGATATTTATTTTTTTTTCCATTTTATTTATTTTTTCAGCGTAACAGTATTCATTCTTTTTGCACAACACCCAGTGCTCCATGCAAAACGTGCCCTCCCCATTACCCACAACCTGTTCCCCCAACCTCCCACCCCTGACCCTTCAAAACCCTCAGGTTGTTTTTCAGAGTCCATAGTCTCTTATGGTTCGCCTCCCCTCCCCAATGTCCATAGCCCCCTCCCCCTCTCCCAATCCCACCTCCCCCCAGCAACCCCCAGTTTGTTTTGTGAGCTTAAGAGTCATTTATGGTTTGTCTCCCTCCCAATCCCATCTTGTTTCATTTATTCTGTGTGTGATATTTATTTTTGAGAGCTATACGAGTGGTTCTAGAGGACATGGGAGAGTCCAAGAGCCTGAGCATTCAGAATTCATAGGTCATAGAACTTCAGAAGTGGGAGAAGCTTTGGAATCATCTAATTTCTTTATTTTACTAATGAGGAAGCCTCAGAGAGGTCAAGTGAATTGCCAAAGTCATATGGAGAGTGGAGTAGAGGCACAGCTAGGTCTCTTTTCTCTTAATCTAACTGTATCAGCCAGGATTCTCCAGAGAAACAGAATGAGTAGGATACACACACACACACACACACACACACACACACACACACACACATTCTATATGTGTATATAGGTATATATAAATATTTATATATTTATATGTAGGATTCATATATTTACATATAAATACATATATGGAAATGTATTTATTATGAGAATTGACTCATATGATTATGCAGCCTGAGAAGTTCCACAATCTGCCATCTGCAAGCTGGAGATTCAGGAAAGCCAATGGTGTAATTTAATCCAAGCATAAGTTCAAAGTCCTGGGCACCAAGGAAGCCAATGGTACAAATCCAAGTCCAAAGACTGGAGAAGATGAGATGAGATGCCCCCACTTGAGCAGGGAGACAGACAGAAACAGAAAAGGTGGCAAATTCTTCCTTCCTCGCCTTTTGTTCTGTTCAGGCCTTTAACAGTTTGGAGGTACCCACCCACATTGGGGAGAGCATTAGATTTACCATGTCCCCCAACTTAAGCACTCAACTCACCTAGAAACACCCTTGCAGACATACACAAAGCTAATGTTAAATCTGGGAACCTTGTAGCCAGTCAACAGATAAAATTAACGAACACACCACTTCTGATAGAGAATGAAAACCTATATTCTTCATCTTTTAGAGGAAATATTAAAAGTCGCAACATATGAGATGGGAAAAGAGTGAATGGATTAGGGAACAGAGGAGGGTGAGCTGAGGATAGCTCTGTGTGAACAGAGGGGAAGTTGTTCTATAAATAAATCCTGAGATACCTGGTACACAAATGTGAAATTATAAAGTGTCCTGACTCCCCTTGGAAATACTGTCTTCAATTTTACCATGTTCAGTTTTACCGTGTCCCTCTCCAGATGAGGAAGTTTTAGAAAAAGTTTTAGTGGTCTTAAATATGTCTGAATTTTCAACTCATAGTGACTGAGAAATCATCAAATCTTATTAGCTTTAAATGGAATTGGTTGAATCAAGTTTCCTACAGAAGACAAATTAGAGGGTTCAGAGTCATACATTAAAAATTAGTTTTAGAAAATAAAGTTATGGCTCAGCAGCACCTGAGAACATTATGGTAAAAGTTCATATTTATAAACTTCCAGGTGAAAAAAAAATCTTGTGACTTAAAAAACAAAAAATAAAAAACAAAAAATCTTATAAAACTTCTGTTCTATTAGAGAAGATTGAAAATTCCTAGTCTGTCCCTACAGAGAAATGTAATGATTTGCCCAAGGTCACAAAAAATAACTAGGGCTAGTGGAAAGACATGACCTGGGAATATTTCTATCCCTCAGTTTTAGAACTTGTGCAAAGCAAAGGAATTCCAGATATTACTAGGTGTTGAGTGGGGCTGGGATTCTTTTGTAAGCACATACCATCTTCTTTGTGTGCGGTACCTTGGGGCAGATATTCTTGGTTCTGCCCAGGGTGACATGAAGCCCCTCTTGGTGATGCTTGTGTATGTTGGAGAGACATTTACTATCCTGGGGGAAGAACAGACCAAGACCTCCAACCACTGGAGAAAGGCTGCCCTCCCTAAATCCTAAAGTGAAGGTATATCCGTTTGCATAAAAATCCCTGGGGCTTTAGAAAAGCAAAGGAGGTGAGATGGGATAAACTGCCCTGGTTACTCAGGTACAACAAAAAGGCCTTGAGTGTTAGGCAAGAAGAATCAATTCAGATTATGCAGATCTGGTCTCCTGCAGTAGAGCCTGGTGTCCACTCTGTTAGTGTGTTTGCCAGATTTTGTATTTTTGCCCTCTCTTTGACCCACCACCTGTTCTTCTTTGGATTTTCTACCCAATAATTATTTCATGTATAAATAAAGGCATTTTTACTTAAAAAAAAAAACCATCATTCTGGAATGAGTAAGCACGTAGTGTTCTTGATTAAGTTGGAAAGAGGGAACCTGATTAAAATGAGCACATATTTTTCTAATAAAAATTGTTGGGCTTCAAAAATTAATTTGAGAGGGAATAGGAATTTAAAAAGGGATATAATCTTAAACAGCAAGCTGAAAAAAAGTGACTCATCCTGGCTACACATGAATATCATCATCTCAACTAATCTGTAGATAATTCTCATTCTAAAATTCTGTAATCCAGTATTTTAAAGAGTTCATGGACTTTAAATGTGTTGGTGGATGCTATGCTGAAATGGACAGGCATGGGAAGAATACATTAGAAAAAGTGAAAGAAGAAACTTAGTGAATCTTCAGAGAGCAGCCTCTATTATAATTATTTAATGAACACCTAATTTTTTATTAAATTTTTTATATTTTTAAATAAACATATAATGTATTTTTATTCCCAGGGGTACAGGTCTGTGAATCACCAGGTTTACACACTTAACAGCACTCACCATAGCACATACCCTCACCAATGTCTATAACCCCACCTCCCTCCCCTGACCCCCCCGACCAGCAACCCTCAGTTTGTTTTGTGAGATTAAGAGTCACTTATGGTTTGTCTCCCTCCCGATCCCATCTTGTTTCATTTATTCTTTTCCTACCTCCCAAACCCCCCACGTTGCATCTCCACTTCCTCATATCAGGGAGATCACATGATAGTTGTCTTTCTCCAACTGACTTATTTCACTAAGCATAATACCCTCTAGTTCCACCCACGTCGTCACAAATGGCAAGATTTCATTTCTTTTGATGACTGCATGGTATTCCATTGTGTATATGTACCACATCTTCTTTATCCATTCACCTGCTGATGGACATCTAGGTTCTTTCCATAGTTTGGCTATTGTGGACATTGCTGCTATAAACATTCAGGTGCACATGCCCCTTCGGATCACTACGTTTGTATCTTTAGGGTAAATACCCAGTAGTGCAATTGCTGGGTCATAGGGCAGCTCTATTTTCAACTTTTTGAGGAACCACCATGCTGTTTTCCAGAGTGGTTGGACCATCTTGCATTCCCACCAACAGTGTAGGAGGGTTCCCCTTTCTCCGCATCCTCACCAGCATCTGTCATTTCCTGACTTGTTCATTTTAGTCATTCTGACTGGTGTGAGGTCGTATCTCATTGTGGTTTTGATTTGTATTTCCCTGATGCCAAGTGAGGTGGAGCATTTTTTCATGTGTCTGTTGGCCATCTGGATGCCTTCTTTGCAGAAATGTCTGTCCATGTCCTCTGCACATTTCTTGATTGGGTTATATGTTCTTTGGGTGAACACCTAATTTTGAATGAAAATATAATGTACTTAAACTAATGTTTTACCTTAGTAGGTTTGGCTATTTTCTCCATTTTACTGATAAGATAATGCCATTTAATGTACAGTTAAGTAAGCAAAATAATTTCTTGCACATGTACTCTCCTTAAGTTTTGAAGGACCACTATATTTTCACCCCATGTGGCACATTAACAGCACATATTCAAGGTTTGATACAAAACAAATAGGATCTTGTAATAATTAAAGTACAGTTATAGAAACAATATATAAGAAGATTACTTGTGCTCTTGAGATAGCCTGCCAGTGACTGGCATTATATCTGTACGTATTCGGTTATTTCCATTATTAACTTTGCTGCTGGCAAGTTGGTTTTCTCCACTTCTCTATCAAGCCCCTGCTCAACACTTCTCAGAGGTGCCATATAAGTTAGATAACTGAAGAGGTTTCTGATAGCTTTGCTCTGTTCTTCCTTACACAATTACTTTTTCGGTGCCCATAATTTATAAATAAGTGTACGGAAGTGAATGAAACCCCATTTAAAACGCTGCTTATGGAAATAAACTTGAAATATGGAATTTATAATGCATGTTGCTAAACTAAAACACTCCGCAAACCAACAAAGGATTTGAGCTTCTCATTGAATAACTCCATTTCACTTCCACTGCCCTTCTTGCCGAAGGCCGAGAGCAACCTTTCTGGTGCAGGTCAACAATGCTGCATAACACATATGCCCTAGTGGTCCATCTTCTAGGGGTGCTGAAGCTGCAACACAGAACCCACCTAGTTCTGATGTCCAAACCAGATTACTCACGAAACTCCAGCTATAGTTCTTCTGTGTTCTCCATGGCCTGTCCCATGTAATTTAGTTTAACACATAAATTAATATTTGAAGATTTAGGGACATATGGTCTAACTCCTTAGAGGGCTGATGACTGGTACAATTGAAGCAATTACTGACCTTGTTGTAGAATACAGGATTTGGAGTGAGAAGCAAGCCCCAGCTTTTCCTTTTGTAACTGTTATTTCTCCCATATATTGACTGTTTCTCATGCCAATCATGGACCTCTGAAGGTCAGCTTCACCCCCGGTCAACCTCAGTACTGTATTGCTGAATAATATAACAAGGAAATATATTACTAGATCTCATAGAGTTTGTTATGTGAATTTATACTACATCATTTCAAATGAACAATGGAAACTGATCTACTCTTCCCAGGAACTGGATTTCTGCCACTATCAGAGGGGATCCCGTGCCTGTTTGCTAAGAAGAGCTCAGGGATATGGGAGTTCAGTCTCTGGAGCACAGTCAGACTCTTAGGCTCCTTCCCACAAATACATACACTCTAAGGGGGAAAGGCCAAGGATTTTGGAGAGGTGTAGAGCCAAGATAGAGTCACTTGTCCAGTCCTTGGATCTGTGCCAGCCCTCCACTCCTAAGTAAATGTGGGATAATGTATTGTACTCTTCACAGGCAAAGCAGATCATGGAAATTATTTTATGAAAATTACCTGGGAGTTTTGCCAAGCTCATTTTGGTTCATTATACCATCTATTATTAATACATTATCACATAATGATCACTTGGTCTGATTTTTTTACCCCATGCATACAGTGGTTGTTTTCCCCTTTTCTGTGCATGCAGACAATATAACTGAATCATAGTCAATGCTCAATTTTAAAATTTGATCATATGAATATTGGCAGAAAGAATCATCCTGGTGCATGCAGGTCTTCTGAGAATTCTTAACTTATTTTGTCACAAGGCTCACTTTTCAGAAGGTAGAGAAAAGAAAAATAAAATTACCATTATGGACTGAAGTCAGAGAAACTGGGAATAAAATGTGAGGTGAAGGGAAATGGTAAAGGACGTTGGGAGACAGTAACCATGTCATCCTAGTTTTCATAATAAACTTGGAGGGAAATACAGAGAAAACACAATACACAGGTTTTTAAGTGATCAGAAAGAAAAAATAGGAACAATTCCATGATTGAAGATTTTAAAAAGTAAAGACAGCTCAAAAGGAATGAGATTCTCAAAATATTATAGTCATATGATTTTGGAAGACCTTGATAATATGGCAGCTCAAGGAACTACTGCAATAGGAAAAGGCTCACTATCTACTTCCAAAAGTGGTTAGATTAGAAAAAGGAAGGGCCAATGCATAAAGAAGAATCAATTTTTACAGACCCATAAAGGGACTAAAGTATGGCCCTATTTTATTCATCTGCTCAACTCCAATAGCCACTGTAATACGAGAGTCACCACATTTCTTTCATTACTCCATTTGGAGAAATTTTATCCCAAGTTCTTATAAGTGACTGATGAGATTCCAGCATCACTGTTGATGGGATGACACATGGAGAATGAGAGAGGTGTCAAAAGGTGCAAAAATACTGCGGCAGAGACATCTGGTTACCTATCCCAATAGCTAGTCTCCTTTTCTTCTTTAGTAACAGAACTGCAGTGACCTATACAGAACTAACTAAATTGATTTCATTTGGAGGCAATCTTTTCAGTGAACCATATGCATTTCTCAGCCTCTCTTCCAGCTTCCTATGGCCATGTGACAATATTCTGGTCAATGAAATTTAAGGACAGGTGTCAATATGATTTCTGGGTTGACCAAGATCCCTGAGCTGGAAAGAGTGGCTCTTTTGTCTCTTCGCTGTTCTGACTACCATCATCCTGTAGTGAAGCCATCTTGGACCATGCCAGAGTCTGAAGGACGGAAGTTAAATGCTGAGAATAGTGAAGGTGGCTATTAAAACCTGGATTCTTCACAGGTCCATGGAATGTCTGCCTCTGAACTTTCTACTCCAGATATTTCAGGAAAAACAAAAAACAAAAACATGTCTATTTGAATGAGGTTATGTTATTAATGGAGAATCTGTCATGCAGCTGAACCTAATCCTAACTGAAAAAATTTCCAGAAACTACAAATGGGTTTCAAGGACTAAAGACAACTGCATGTAAATCCTGGGAAAAACCCTTAAGAAGAATTCTAAGTCACCTTGAAAATACTTAGGGAAGGAAATGGTGAACTACAGAAGATAAGACACATTCAAAAAGAATAGTTATTGCCAAATTACCTTCATTTATTTGGAACTTGTTATCAGATTAGTAGCTTTATTCTATAGCAAATGCTTGGGAAAGATTTAGTACTCGCCAGGTGTTGTTTTAGGGACTCTACGTGTTATCTTTTATAGTCATCACAACAGCTGAGAAACTGGAATTTAAATAACCAATCCAATGGAATACAGTTATGAAATGATGGGGACGAGATAGAGCCCAAGTAGCCTAAGTTCAGAGGTCACCCTAACGAGTACATGACACTGTCCTTTAGAGGAAAGATGTAGACGAGTGTATTATAATTTCAAGTGCCACTGGATATAATCTCATGATCGATGGAAAAATGTGAGATGTGCATTTAGATAAATCCAAGATGGTCAACCAATGTCAGCCTGGAATTCTCCTGATACTTATCAAGTTGTCTTACCCAATCCACTCCTGTTTAGAAATTTATTAATGGCTGCAGACACAGAAGATATATTTCTCAAATGTGCAAGACACAAAGTGGGTTTAGCCTGAGAAAGAGAAGATCCATGGAAACATGGGAGTTCTCATCAAATATTCCAAAATTTTAGATCTTTAGCAACCTCCAACACATCAGTTTAACAGCCTTCCCAAAGGCAAGAAGACAAAGTGGTATAAGACCTATGGAGATATTTTGCAATACTGCAAGAGTTGACAGTATTTTGAGAAATTACATGTACACTTACACTTTAATCCAGAAATTCCATCTCTAGTATATTACTACACAGATATACCCATAAAAATGAAAAACACAACAAAAGAGTACAAATTCAGAAAGCTACCAATTGTATACTAATCACATATTAAGGAAACTCTAGTTTCCTTAACAAAATTGTAAGGAAAAAATTAAAAGAGACTTAATTGAAATGATAGGCCCTTATTTGCATCCTGATTGAAGCAAAGAGAGACAGAGGACAAGGTGGGGAGCGATACATGTTGGAGAAATGTGAGCACCTTCTTGTATAGTTAAAATATATAGGATTTTTTTTTTTTTAATTTGGGAGAGGATAATAATGGTTTGGGGTTGTTACAAAGTCAGAGTCCTTAGGTCTTAGAAAACTGAATTGTTATGGATGATTTGGTATGGTATCCCGGATTTGCTTCAAGAAAAACCCAGGGAGGAAGTACTTTGGATGAGGATGAGCATCTCCTCACCACTTCCCACCTTCCCCCGGGCCTCCTCACAGTCTCCACTGCTCAGCAGCACTTGCTATCCTGAGTAGAGCCAATTAGTGGCAAAGCTGGTCACGTGTGGACAACCACATCCTCTCACTGAGAAAGGATGGATGGAGGTCTTGTGAAATAAGATTAATCACAGGTGGATATGTTTACAGTTGGGTGCTAACTACCAGGAGTTGCCATTATCCTATCACATCAATTTCTGTATATGTTTGAAATTCTGCATTATAAAAAGTAATAGTTAAACCATATCTCTGTTTAAACTAAAATACTTCAGTGTATTAACAAATTTTTTCCACTTGAAATGTAGAGACACAGATCTTTAAAAAGAAACTCACCAATGACATACTCAGGGAAATACTGAATTTAAGCTAAGGTCATTCATTTGATTTTTAGCAGAGCTAAGAAGCAAATATGGGACTCCAGAAACTTACTCCCATGCTCTGTGTATTCTGTGGCTGACTTTCAGTTAGGGGGCACTGAGGTCAAAGGCAATGCACTGTTTTCTGGGTTGTTGGTGGGGAGCCAATCAAAGTTATACAAAAATATATCTTAAAACAACACAAATGTTTCCTACAACTGAGGTTCCTGGGCAGCACAATGGGTTTTCCTCTAGGTTCTGGACAGCCCCATCCTGAGTGAATACCTGCCTGGGAAGAGACTTGAGGGCCCCCTATAAGGATGCTGTAAAGAGAATTCCTGTATCATCTCTGAGGCTGAACTTGGTGACCTTGAAGTTCCCTTTCTAGTTGATGATGCCATAATTCTGTAATGAGATGATCCTTCTTGTTTTGACACCTAACTCATAACTCTTGCTGGAGGGCAGCATTAGTACCTGACTTGAAAGAAAAACACTTGATTTTTCAGAAACAAACTGATACAGTCCTTCAACAAGCTACAAACTTGAAGACTCAAATTATTAATGCAAATAACACAGTTGTAGTCGTTTGGCTTCTAATACATATACTGAATCCCTTGAAAGTGCTTGGAAATAGAACATAGAGAGTAAAGGAAGTCATGCCCTGCTCCACGTCCTGAGATCAGTCTGAGACCTCCAGCCTCTGTTCCCCCTCTGCTGAGAGCTGCCCATGACCCACAACCCTTAAGCAGTCTTTCCTGCAAAGAAACTTGCTCCTAGATGAAGTTCTGAGACCCACCTTGTAGAGCCTGTAGAGCCGAGTGTGAGCTAAAAGCAACATGCCACCATTGAAATAAAGCTATATTTCAACCAGAATGAAAAGATTTATTCCTCTTAGGGTGCCTGGGTGGCTCAGTCAGTTAAGTGTTTGTCTTCAGTTCTAGTCATGATCTCAGGGTCCCAGGTTCCAGCACTGCATCGAGCAGCCTGCTCCCTGGACAGTCTGCTGTTCTCTTGGCCTCTGCTGTTCCCTCTGGCCATCCTCCCCTACCCCCGCTCATGTTCTCTAGCTCTCTGTCTCTCAAATATATGCATAAAGTCTTTTAAAAAAAAATGAAGAAGAAGAAGAAGAAGAGGAGGAGGAGGAGGAGGAAGAAGAATTCCTAGTGTCAACAAATAAATGGTGGGAAGAATTGAGGTAGGCCTTCTGAAATGACACAGGATAACCAAACGGTGTATTCTGGTGATTACAGAGAAAAGCTAACCACGTGGTCACACCAGAATGGGGCAGGGCCCAGCTACCTCAGGCCAAAGTTGGATGCCATCCAAGATCTCAGTGTTAACCGTGCAGGGACAGATCAGGAAGGACATGCTGCTAGCCTTCCAGAGATCTATGAGGGTGTCCTTTCGGCCTCTGTTATGCTATTACCTTCTCTCTCCCTGCTTCCCTCTCTCTCTCCCTCTCTCTCTCTCTCTCTCTCTGGTTGTCAGTGACATGACTCTCGGCTCCATCCTACATGGAATATTTCTGATCTAATTCTAATAGCCCCTACATTTCAAGAGATGGATATAAACACCAGATGGATATTACAAGAAAATTGGATTGCTCTGCCGTGAGTGAGATATAGAAAGGCCTTTTCCCAACCAAGCAGTAGACAAAATTGTAACAATAAGTTGTGTTCGAAATAAAATGGTTCATAGATCAGAGGTGACACTGCCTTTTGTAAAGCATGAAATTGTTCCTTCAATTGGGTAGAATGAGGATAAAAAAAAATATAAAAGAACACAAAGGGTCTGTTATCTATTGGGTTATGATCCGCCTTAATTCACAAAAATATACCTATATCTCTATGAATATAGCAATATGGCTACATATTTAATATGCTTCCATGCTTGATGCAGAACAAATCTGATTTGTCCCTGCAGACAAATTATCCTCAGCTCCAGGGTTCTTTAAGGTTGACTTCGGTCACCTGCTAGATTTCCAACATGATAGATGAAGTGTTCCACATCCACTCCTCAATTATGTCTCCTCTTTTACATTTCGGGCCATATGTTAATGTGCCCTTGACATTGTCTTTCAGTTCATTCTTCCCTCTTCCTTAATCATTTCAGCACCAAACTCACGATTTCGCTTCTCAGGCCACCTCTGCCAACATTCGTGGTGCCCTGAGAAGTCTATGATCCTCCTGGAACCTTACCATTTAGCGCATTAACACCTTGTATCGAAATTTTTACAAACCCATTTTTATCCATCTGGACGCTGTAACTGTATAACTAAACTTTGCGTTTCCCTTACAGAGACCATACCGGCATGTTGCCGACGAAAAGAGCTTGCCCAATGTCTGCTTTGACCCCATGTGTGGTGGGATAGCTTTGATCTTGGACTCACCTTTCCTCCATCCCCATCCCCTTAATCCTCCCTACAGGCTAGCAGCTATCAAAGCTACCACAGCAGAAGAGGGCTTTGAAAACGTAATCAGGCTGGGAAGGAGATGAACTTTTAGGAAAACTTGTGAGAAAACTGGCAGGAAGCTAATCTCAGTGCAAAATGTGTGCTCACTCCTGTCTCTCCTCCCACAGGCCAGATGACCATGAGGGACCTGCTCTCCTTGTCAGTCTCCACGCTTTCAAAGGTCTCTGTCTAGAGGTGGGTCAAACATGTAGTCACACACTCCAGGTGCAGAGGTAAGTGGTAGTAGCAGGAAATGTTATATATTATTAGTTAGTTGGGTTTTTTTGGTTTGTTTTTTGTTTTTTAAGTGGGTGGTGATCAGGCTATAAAGAGGTCACAGGAAGGGGCATGTCTGGTGAGGAACAGGGGCCTCTCTGTCCAACAGTGGGGCTCACTAAGGCCCTAGGACCACAGATGGAGCTGGAGGGCAGGCTGGAACAGGTAAGAGAGGTTATTTTCAAATCAGCACCATCTCATGGATTTTGAATGTATTATTCGACATTATTAAAAGTCCTCTAAGGTTCCATATAAGCATTGAGCCAGCTAACAGTTAAACCTTCATGTCCCAAAGTAAGTAATGAGTGTTGGGGTTATAATTACGACTAGCTCAATCTCAAGGTCTAGGTGAAGTACAGCTTTGATGACAAAGGACTGAAAAGGAAAGGAGATACTTCTAGAAGAAGGTGCCATAACAGGGCTCTCGGCCAGTTTGTTGAAAGCTGATTTTTTTTTTAAAGATTTTATTTATTTATTTGACAGAGAGAGAGGTCACAGTAGGCAGACAGAGATAGAGAGGGGAAGCAGGCTCCCTGCTGAGCAGAGAGCCTGATGAGGGCCTCAATCTGAGGACCCCGAGATTATGACCTGAGCTGAAGGCAGAGGCTTAACACACTGAGCCCTCCAGGCGCCCTGTTGAAAGCTAATTTACTAAAATTAATTTCATGAATGACCAATAGCCTGACTCTCTGAGGACTTTGTTTATAAATTTTTGTTTAGTTCCTACCCCTGCCTCTGCCTCTGAGCTTGACCCTGCCTCCCAGGCAAAACAGCCTCAGCAAACCTTTGAGAGGGGGGAGGAAAAAGCACAGGGCAAGGATAAAACAAACCTTTTAAATGTCCCCAAAGTCTTGCAAATTGAGCATTTGGCAAATTGTGTTTCAGTAATTGTTGGCTCTGTACATTGACTTGCCTTCCCCAAAGCAGAACTATCTCCTACTTGCCTCTCTCTGCGGAGAGAGGCTCCTATCCCTTTAACATTCAGTTAAAATAAGAAGGGACAAAATCTGCAAAGACATGCATACCCAACTATGCATGAATGCACACCTGTATGTCCAAACCGTTTATGGGTTTTGAGACACCAGGTGAAGAAAGACTTTCGAAAGGTCATCTCTTTCCCCATGCAACAATCCCATCTTATGTTAGGCCACCTTGGGAGCAAAAATCACTAGAATCTTGTGCTTAGTCTTTCCGGCCATGGTGGGTTGTTTATTTATTTATTTACTTACTTTAGATTTTATTTATTTACTTAATCAGAGAGAGAGAGAGAGAGAGCACAAGCAGGGGGAGTGGCAAGCAGAGGGAAAAGCAAGCTCCCCGCTGAGCAGGGAGCCCAGTGGAGTTGGGCTGGGAGTCCTGGCTCCATCCCAGGACTCTGGTATTAAGACCTGAGCCAAAGGAGAAGCTCAACCAACAGAGCCCAGCATCCCACATGGTGGTTCTTTCAATTATTAAAGCTAAGTAACCAAATTTAAGCATTATTTCAACCTGGATCCCTATGCGCAGTCTCTCTCTGATTTTCTTGGCCATGAATCCTTCCCACTAAAGGTCCTGAGTCTCTATAAATGCCTCAGTCTCTGCAAGGGGCTTTGTTTCATCGAGTCTCGGATGTCTTAAATGCCAGTGCCTCCCACTGCATGGCCTTCCTCTTTGGCTGCTGCACACTCTTATCTTTTATTGTTTACATCAGAATCTAGGCCCATTAAAAAGGTCCTTAAAGAAAATCTGAGAAAGAATTCAAAATTCAAAAGAAAACAGCAGAGGAATACAAATTAGAACAACAACAAAATACTATTTGTAACTTATAAAACTGGCAAAGCATACAAAAAGGAACGATATAAGTGTTGGCTCAGAATTGATGAAAAGACAAATTGGAACCATGTTTCTGGAAGGGCATTTGCAAACACACAGTATCTTAAAATATCTGTTGATCTTTAATTTCTCTGGTAGAAATTTTCCTAAGGAAATACAAATGTATATAAAGACTATTATCCTAGTGATGTTTACCATTGTAAAAAAAATGAAAATAGATTTAATGTCCATCCTTATGGTATGAACTGAACGTATTATGCTACATTTATATGATAAATGACAAGGCAAACTATTATTAAAGATTGCCACAATATATTAAAGAAAACAAACAGATTATAAACCAGTATATATATATATATATATTATTATTATTATAACACTTTGTGCATAGCATTTAAAATGTTAGAACAGAAAACCATCAATTCATACACTTAAATTAAATAACAATTATCTCTAGGCTAAAGGATTATGGATAAATTTTATCTTCTTTTATTTTCCAGATCTATACTTGACAAATTTTCCACAGTTAACTTCTCTTCAATGAAGGAAGCTGGGTTTTGACCTCTTTCTTCTTCTTTAAAAAATTATTTCATAATTTTCCTTATGGTATAATTAAGACAGGAAAGGGATAAAACAAACAGTCCTCTTACCCTACCATAAAGAACTCCATAGTATCTTTGTCTCCTTCTTTAGAATATGATATCAAAAAAGATCACCAACACATTTGAGGGAAATTGAAAACAAAACAAAGCAACACACACACACACACACACACACACACACCCACACACACCTTAAACTGTAAAACAGCCGCAAGATGGAACTGATTTCAAAAGAAAAGAATCAAACAATACTCAGTTCCCTGCTTGTTCTCTAAACTTATGCTTTCTGTTTGATAAGTCCAGTAAATTCGGGAAGGGGTTGGTTTCCTCCCTCCCTCTCTCTCTCATTTTTAAAAAGGAGCTGTTCGCGAAGCAGCACAGTCTGATGTAAGGCGCTGGTGGGACCCCTCACTGCAGGATGGGGGAGAGAAAAATGCAGAGCTGAAAAAGATCCGCGGTGCACGTCAAGCACCTAGCTTAGCGAAGGCATATGGGAGCTGCTCAGGAAAAGGTGCCTATAATTATTATTATTTAGTGTAAAAAATTAAAATCAGGACAACAGCTTTTGGAAAACAAGCTGGAGCCCTGAGCTAGGGTCACCCAGTTCACAGGCAGCTGACAGCTGTGCACAGCAGCAAGTCAACCAGAAGAACTACTGAGCCGTTTCCAGGGTTTCACGGGAGGATGAAGAGTCCTAAGAGCCGGTCTCCCCCCAGGGGAAATGGGCCACTTGGGCCGCAGATGTACCTCTCTGCCTCAACCTCCGCCTGCGTCAGCACCTGCCGGCCGGGCGGTCCCGGGGCCGAGCATGCGCCCTCGGCGTTACATAATCCTCCCCCGCTATGGTTGTAGGCTCCCCCTGCTGGAGAAGCGGTGAAACGGTGCTTTCGCCGCCCTCCGCTCCTTGCCCCATGCTTTCTCCGCGTGTAATGGTCTTTTCTCACCGCACCACCTCCAGAAGGGAATTTTCTGCCCAGGAAGAGAAGCCATGAACCTTAAGCCCGCACCATAGAGCATCCACTGGGGCATCAGTCAGTAGACTCGTTCTTAAGCCAGGGCACTGGGGCCTGGCCTCTGTCTGACAAGGGCAGAGCAGGGACCGGGGTCTGGGGTGGGTACCTTAAGCCTGCGCGGCAGCTTTGCAGCCTTCTCTTGCTTTTAACTGTGCGTCCTATCACAGAAGCAGAGGGACCCACAGACTGCAGGGATGTCCTTCGCTTTCTCCCCCCTTACTCCAGTCTAGACGAACTGCGTGTCGGTTCTGTAGAATCGCAGTAATCTCCCTTGAAGTGAGGATCATCTAGCAATAAGAGTATCAGAGACATTGGAGGTTTGCCTCTAACTTGTCTTTGCAAAGTTTTAAGACCGCCAAGCTTGGGTGAGCTGTGGCAGCACCCACTTTCCCGTAGGGCAGTGCGCTTGCACTCCAGAACGGAGGTATCATTATTGTTCAGCAGAGGAAGTCAATGATACTGTCACCTTTCCTTTGCTCAGGATGTGACAGATGTGACAAATCTCCCACCTGTGCCATGGCTCCCTTGTGCCCGGGGAAGAGTAGAGATTAAGGAGCTGAGAGTGTGGTGCCGGCGAAAAACGCGGGCCCCCAGAGTATTCTGTCAGAATCTTTTAGGGAATCCTTGGCATTTAATTTTGGTCCAAGTTATTTATGATCTTGTCTTCTCATGGTTCTCAAACCTGGCTGCACTTTAGAATCACCTAGGGAGCTTTTAAAAATCGCCGATGTTCAGGCTCTGCCCCAGAATAATTAAATCAGAATCTCTGGAGAGTGGAACCAGGGCATCTGTGTTTTCTTTTTAAGATTCTGGGTTGACTACACGGATGGACCAAGGTCTAAAAGCACTGCCCTAGTCTTTACTTTCCTATCTTGAAGGACATGACTTAATACAGAATAGGAACTCAGCAGTGTTTGATGAATCAACAAGTCAATGAATGAATAAAAGAATGAACAAAGACTGGGAAGGGCAAAAACAGGTATGCTAAATATTGCATATTTATTATTATGCATATATGCATATGCATACTGTGCATATGCAATATTATGCATAAATATTGCAAAAACAGAACGCTAAAATATTGCCATTAGCAAATTAACAAATAACAAAGAGTAGGCAAAAAACAAAAACAAACAAAAAACTAAGAGTAGGTCATACCGTAAAGGGGGTTCCAAAAACTAGGGGTGGAAAGCTCCAACACAGGCTTAGGGAGATGGGTCAGTGGGCTAATGTCAGTGAGAAAAGGCCTCAAAGCAACCCATATTTACTGCTGGCACTCATCTAGTGAAGTCCTCCCTTCCTTCTTGGAGGGTAAGAGACAGAGGACAGCAGAACAAGGAGGATGAGAAGGGAAGAATTCAGAATCTCATAACTGATTCGGAAGAGAGAATGGCAGGGCTGCCTTTGTTTCTGGGAGTTAATGTGCCAGAAGAATCTTGCTGAGCCCACGGAGCCTGTGGAACTTGGGGTGCCAGTCTGCTGCCCAGACTCGTGGGTGAACTCACTGAGACCAGAAATAGTATCTTTTTCAGACTCTTTCTGGAACGTTTCTCTTTCCCCATACACATGGAAGTGGACTGGCTTCTCAGGTGAGTGTAAACAATAGGGGAACTAAAAGGAAAATGAAGGGCGGAATTCAAGTTCAGTAGGATTGGAAACAGTTAAATTCATGCCATGAAGTGTGGCACCAGATGGAGCCCTTCTGGGGCAAGTGTATCGCTAGAAAGGAGCCAAGTGGTGAAGACATGCACAGAATGAAAATAGGTCTCAGCTTGGACTAGGCTGGCCCTTAGGGATTGTATCTCCAGGCTCGAAGCTGACCAATTTTTCATGAACAGCTAAGATTGTTTCCTTTCTCATTTTTTGATTCAAAATAGAATTTATAGCATAGAGTTTCTGCCAGTGCTTGAAGCAAAACAATGCTTCTTATTAGTCACTTGAGAATGACCTGCTTCATAATTTATTGAATCCATTCTCTTCCCAGCTAATATTTGAAATGTAACTGGTGCATTTAACGCAATGGAATAGTTTGGTAAATCTGGAAGCTCTTAGGTAAAAGTGGAAGGAAAAAGTTCTTTTTCTATCCTGGGTTGGGTGAAAGGGCTTTGGTGAGATCTTGAATACAAGCATATATTCCCTAATTTGACTTTAAAAGGACTTGCCCAGTCTAATAATTACATGATTCCAGGCAACTGTTAAAATGCAAACTCTGAATGCTCAGACAGGTTGAAGTTTCTCCTTTCCTCAACTTGGCCTTAACAGAGGCTTTGACCAGACCAGACAGAAAGGTGGGAGCAAGGTTTCCTTCTCCCTGAGTCCTCACTACTAGTTGCTGCGTTTTAATTCCTCTGGGAATGGGTCCAGGGGAAGAGACGAATGGGGAGTTGTAAAGGGTTAGAGGCTGGGACAGCTGTCATCTAGTGCTGGTGACCCACGGCCATGTTAGTTGTTTGAAGGTCTCTCGTGAGATGTTTGTTTGTGAGTCTTTGGCAGTCCTGGATGCCTTGACCTGAAGTTCTCTACAAATGGGAGGTACCTGTCCCCTGTCATCTGGCAGTCAGCTGTGACTCCCAGCTCAGGCCCTGCACTTTAGTGCTTAGCTCCTCTCTTTTTTTTTTTTTTTTAATTTTTATCAGCTCCTCTCTTGGAGTAATACTTGACTCCAGGCATTCCCTGTGGGTGACTCTTTCCTAGATTATCTCCAGCCAGCTCCCCCTTGGTGTTCATACTTCTTTTCTGAAAAACTTAAACCTTTGCCTGTTCATGTGGCTTATTCTCCTATAAGAGGTTGATGCTTATGGCCTCTGACCTTTAGACATTTCAAGCGTATCTCTGAATCTAGTCCTTACATTCCTGGACACACAGGTACAACTCTTTAAAGAGTCTCCTTAAAACCCCTTTCACTTGGGCTTAAGGTAAGGGGCACCCATCCCTTTTCCCATGTTGGGAGGATTTAGGGAACATAACTAAATTCAGGTAAGTTCTCTGGACCCTCCCATCTTAGTCTCTGATAAATTAGAAGTGAGATCAAACACCTCACCTTAGAACATAGAAGTAGTTGGCACTCGTTGTGGTTTTAAAATATGTTTATAATTTGTATAAAACTCCTCCCTTTGAAAAGTGGGACCTAATTTCCTTGTCCTTGAGTGCAGGCTGGACTTTGTGGCTTGTTTCTAGAAATAGAATGGAAAGACAGTGAGGATATGAGACTTCCAAGATGAGATCATAAAAAGGTTTCCTGCTCACTCCTTTTCTTTCTTGTGAAGATACTCATACAACCCCTGAAGAGGTCTATGTGGCAAGAAACTAAGACCCCTGAAGAGGTCTATGTGGCAAGAAACTAAGAGCCCTGTCGCCAGTTTTCTAAGTGAGCCATTTTCACAATGGATCTCCCATCCCCAGTTGAGCTTTCACATGCTGCAGCCCTTGCCAAAATCTGGACAGCAAACTTATGACCCTGAGCTAGAATCATCCTCCTAAATTTCTGATCCATAGAAACTGTAAATATTAGAAAAGTCATAGTGGAGTGTGTGGGTGGCTCAGTCAGTTAGGCACCTGACTCTTGGTTTCAGCATAGGTTGTGATCTCAGGATCCTGAGATTGAGGCCTGCATTGGGCTCCATGCTGAGTGAGGAGTCTGCTGGGGATTCTCTCCCTCTGCCCCTCCCCCTGCTTGCACATGTGCTCTCCCTCACTCTCTAAAATAAAACAAATAAATAAAATCTTTAAAAAAGAAAGAAAAAGTCATAGTTATGCTTTTATTATATGCTTATGTTATATGCACGATCATGGCCTATAAAATAGTAACTTCATCTTTTGAGAAGTACCAAGGAAAGTCACTTGTGCATGGATAACAGAAGCTGGCAATGCCCCGCCCATATCCCCACAACACTTACCACTCCTCTCAGGTCTACTGCTTTTTTCCTGTAAGCCAAGTGGGAGTCTCTACCTGAGGACTTTCTATGCCCACAGGAACTTGCTCTCCTGAGTTGGGGCCACCAGAACTACTGGAGACTCTTTGCCTCCAGGAGCAGCTCTCCTCTGATGATGGGAAGAGTGGGTGGATAATACCCCAGGAGCCTCTCTAACTGGGTGGGGCAGCTTTTAGATGTGCTCTCCACAGTAAGGCATGGGCTCCTCGTAGCCACGTGTTCACTGATGCCCGATATTGGTTCCCATCCTTTCTGGGTCTCACTTTCCCAATCCATTGTGGAGTAGGATCATATCCCATATAAACTGTTTGTACTCAAGTTCTTCGGCTTCTGAGGAAACCCAAACTAGATCACCTTCCCTCTGTCCCCACCGCCCTACACTCTCTTCCCTTCAGGAAGACAGACTGAGCTGATGGGTGAGTTTGAGAAAAGGATTGGAGAGTGGGTGACTCAGCCAAGGCTGGGCTCTCTCATCAGAGATAAGTCTGTCAGGGTCAGGGTATCCTCTTCTCAAGGGGTCCACAGCCTCTGTGCACCCAGTAACATAATTTCCAGGGCACACTCTGTCTTTGCAAAGGGGATCTGAAATTTGGGGTTGGTAAGCTCAGGAGGGGTGGTGGGTAGATGTTTTAGGAAATCTGATTGGGTATGGAAATTAACCCATGCTTTCCAATCCTGTTTTCTCTTTCTAGTAAACTGCTGATTCCTTCCATGATTCCTGTCTCTTTTCTCAAGTTGTTTTAGAAGCCAGTAAGGGTAAAGGAGAATGTTTTTTATTTGTACTTCCACTTCCACTACTTTAAAAAAATAGGAGGAGAAATGTGTAAAATATGAGCCTTTTCAATAGTTTTTTGTTTATACAAAGAAAATTTAAGAATCTTTAGTAAGCTATCATCCTAAGAGTCCATCTCAGATAATCAAGCCCTACAAAAGACTGAAAGGAAAAAAAAAAAAACATGGCAGGAAAGTAGGTTCATAAACCATACATGCCTACATCTAACACTGTTTAGAGAACTCCAGGATGGGTTCTGGAATGCCGTTGGGATTTTAGCTTCACAGAATGCGGTATCTTTTAGCTTGGTATGAATTTGTTTTTGGCACAGTGGGAAGTCCTTAGTCATAAGCTTCTGGGTATTTTTTAGTCAAGATGGTGTTTAGCATTTACCTTGTAGCTACTTTTTTCTAAAATTTTATTTTATTTTTTTAGTGTTCCAAGATTCATTGTTTATGCACCACACCCAGTGCTCCATGCAATACGTGCCCTCCTTAATACCCACCACCAGGCTCACCTATCCCCCACACCCCTCCCCTTCCAAAACCCTCAATTTGTTTCTCAGAGTCCACAGTCTCTCATGATTCGTCTTCCCCTCCAATTTCCCACAATTCACATTTCCTTTCCTTCTCCTAATGTCCTCCATGTTATTCCTTATGCTCCACAAGTAAGTGAAACCATATGATAATTGACTCTCTCTGCTTGACTTATTTCACTCAACATAATCTCCTCCAATTCCATCCATGTTGATAAAAAGTTGGGTATTCATCCTTTCTGATGGAGGTGTAATATTCCATTGTATGTATGGACAATATCTTCTTTATTCATTCTTCTGTTGAAGGGCATCTGGGCTCTTTCCACAGTTGGCGATTGTGGCCATTGCTGCAATGAACATTGGGGTACAGATGGCCCTTCTTTTCACTACGTCTGTATCTTTGCTTTAAGCTGAATTCCACTGCACCCCCACACATCCTCACTACTTTTCCCTCCCTGGAAACGAATAATTAGAAATGACAGATAAAGTTCTTAAAATTTTAATCAAAAGGATGTAGTTCACTCAAAATTTAATTTTTTGTAAGGCAAACAGAACAAAAGAAAGAAAGAAAAGTAGAACAGAACAACACAGTAGAAACTAGAGCTGAATCTGTGGCTATATGAGCTTCCAGGAACAGAAACAGGCATTTGATTCCATAGAGTAATGGAGCCCAGACATACCAAGCAGATGGGAAAGAACCATAGCCAAAGTCAGGGTATAAAATTGGGAGCTAGGGTGGCCTTCTCCCTCCAATAAAAGGAGACTGAGAAACAAGTCTGCTCTCTGTCAAGGGCTGTGACTTGTCCAACGTGCGTGATGGGAAGAAAGTAGTATTACAACTAGTACCTGAGCCAAGCCACCTGCCAGCTCTGTGCACAGACTTTCGATGTCTCTGATGTCATTGCTAGAGAGGAGCACTGAACGATAGTAAAGGACCTGGCTAGAAAGGAAAGGAAGATGAAGGTAGAGAGGGTTACATTTAATTTCAGCCTACAAATTGAAGTTCGAACACAGCTCAGGAAAGTAATTGCTGAGAGAGGCATCCAACAAAACCAACACAGAAACTCAAGTTATTTTCAACAAATCACAAGTAATAGAACACTCTGTATAGAATTAAAGCATAATTGTGTTTAATATCCAGACAAACATTGTCCTAAGAACTTCACGTGTATGAGATCATTTGATCAAGACAATAGCATTACGAAACAGGTACTATTGTCCTTACTTTATAATAGAGAAAAACCAAAGTACAGGGAAATTTAGGAAGTAACACTAGGACATCTTTTCACTGAGAGTGCAGAATTATAGATTCAACAAGAGTATGAAATTATAAAGAACAACAAATTATGAAATCAAGTTGAATGGAATAAGAAATTATGAAATTTAAAGAATGACATAGTAATCATAGGTGGATATTAAAAAATTGTAAATCGAGGTGGGGGGGTGGGCAGCATGCTGGGAAGGACAAAGAAACATCCCCAGTAGAAAATAAACTTCAACAAGATATAGTTGACAGGAGTGCCTGGGTGGCTCAGTCAGTTGAGTGTTGGACTCTTGATTTTGGCTCAGGTCTTGATCTCAGGGTTGTGGGATAGAGCCCCACATCAGGCTTTACTCTGGGTGTGGAGCCTGCTTGAGATCCTCTCTCCCCCTCTCCGTCTGCCCCTTCTCTGCCTCTATCTCTCTCTGTCCCCCTCTTTAAAAGAAGAAAGAAAAAGAGAACGAAAAAAAAAAAAGACATAGTTATCAGATGACTGAGTGCAGTAGCACTGAGTCATTTACCTAGAATTTGACACTGTGAGATAAAAAAATCAAATGTATGAAACAGATGTTAACAGTCCTGGTGACTAGAAAGAAGGATTCCAGCTTGGATCTCATAGAAATCCTAAAAGTAGAGGCATGAGAGAATGCCTGAGAAAAACCATTTCTGACACTATATAAACACTGTCTCTAAGGAGACATCAGCTGAGAGTTTTCCAGAACCAAACAAAGATATAATTTCTCAGATTGAAAGTATACATTGAGCGCTGATCAAGATAAACAGAAATAAGCTCACACTACACACATTAAGTGGAATTGCAGAACAAGGGTCAAGATAACATCTTAAATGCCACCAGAAAGAAAAGAAATCACATTGCCTTCAACAGAATTACAATTAGATTGAGGTCAGACTTCTTATCAGCAAAAATAGATGCCAGAGGTCAGTGAAACAGTATCTTCAAAATGCTTCAGGAAGTTGTCCCTCCAAAGTTCCCTTTGTGTCAAATTCTCTTGCAAGGGTGATAAAGGGGCTAAGAGAGTTTGCTGTGTGGTTTCTCAATGAAACAATGAGTGAAAGGTGTATTTATTATGATAAGGAAAAAGCCAATCCAGAAGGAATAAGAATTAGAGATATTGCAGTGAGCATTAAGAAAAATTATTTAAATATGTCAGAAAAATCTGAATTGTGTATATTCATGACTTTTGCAGTCTGTTGAAGTGCCTAATATGGTAGTCTTCAATTTTACAACCCCAAGTTTCTCTGAGAAAAGAAAGTCAGTTACTTTGGTTAAAAATTATAATATGGGTGGGTCAGAATACATTAGGAACAATAGTGACAGAGAAATATTAGTGTATTTGAGCTTCTGTTTTTAAGGAAACAGTGAGTAGTTTTGTCCTCAAGTCGTGTAATTTTGTTCTAAATTACAAACGAGCATAGTGAAGGAAAACATTTAGAAAATGAATTTTCCTTACCTTAGTTATAATACCCAGGTGAGAAAAAAGCCATGATGTATTTTGAAATTTTGGAGAACAAAAATTTTTGATGGCATCTATGTGTATCGGCATACATACAGCATACATCTGAGAAAAAAATCACTTTCTAGGGGCACCTGGGTGGCTCAGTGGGTTAAAGCCTCTGCTTTCGGCTCAGGTCATGATCCCAGGGTCCTGTGATCGAGCCCCACGTCGGGCTCTCTGCTCCTTGGAGAGCCTGCTTCCTCCTCTCTCTCTGCCTTCCTCTCTGCCTAGTTGTGATTTCTCTCTGTCGAATAAATAAAATATAAAAAAAAATCACTTTCTAACAAATATAATAACAACACCATGTAAATTCAGTTTTAAATCTCTGCTGAACATATGGTAACCATCACTCAAATGAAAAATAGATTAATACTGTCATCTCACAATTTCTCATCCCCTGGCAAACTCTCCCTTTCCTATAGGTAACCACTTTTCCAATTTTGACACAATAATTTAGTTTTGTTTTCAAACTTTATATTAATGAAATCACTTAAAACACATTCTGTTGTGTATTCATTCTTTTGTTTAGCTTACATATGTGATGTTTACTCATGTTGGTGGTTTGGGTTCAACTATCTATTCATTTTGGAAGAAAATTTGAACTATCATCTTTTCATGTTGTAGTCATAGTATATTACATTTTATTTGTCAAGGTATATTAAGTTTATGTAGTAACATAAGGGTAGTAAAATATCTGTAACATCTCAGTGAATTAGCACAGTGTTTATTTCTTATTCATGCAAAATCCACCACAGATGAGGTGAGCCTCCATGACTATTGTCTGCCACCTGGGACTCAGAGACCCAAGCTATTTGGGTCTCATGGCTCTGACATTAAATAGATAGACCCCACACTTGCTACCAACAGAGAAGCCACAGGTGTTAAACCACAAAGGGGCTGTGTTCTGTTCCAGCATGGAAGTGAAACACGCATCACACCGGCTACCCCATTTGCCACAAAAGCCATAGAGCCTTCTTTATCTACCTGGAGGCTGGGAGTCTAGGCAGGAGAGGAGAATCAGATATTGGGGGGCATTAACAGGGTTTATTGTACATACTTTAAGAAAAATATTTTTAGATAGATCTGATATAAATTATATATCATAATCATGACAGAAAAAATACTGCTACTGTTTTGTGATACACTAATGGTGGACAAAACTTACATAAGCAAGATAAAGAGTTCAGCTGTCCTAACAACAAAAAAAGGTAAATTTAATTACAAAATATGTCAAAATGTTTACACTTTTAAAATATTATATTAAGGAGTACCACAAACAAAGTCAAATCTAAACAAATTAGGATGTAAGCAACAGTAAGATTTAAGTAAGCAAGTTACTGGCTATTTTATAAGTTATGACCTTGTTTTTGTAAAAATGATCTGGTATGATCCAGAATGACACTATTAATAGTGATTTTGTCTGGGCTTATATAAAATACTAGTTATTTGTTCTAAGACCCTAAGACATACTGTAAAGGATCACATTCTGCCTCTATAACTTGTTAATTATAAGACTTTGGACAACATAACTCTTTACTTCTTAGAGTTTTCTCTCTAACCTGAATATCCAGAATAACAATTACTTCAAAGAGTGGTTATGAATATTAAATAAAGTAATTAACTATCATATACAGTAGTTAAACTTCATATTGTATCTATGGGTATTACATTTTTCTTTCTTTCTTTTTTTTTTTACATTTCTGTATGGTTCAAGTTTATTTAAAAATGAACATGTAATAAATTTGTAAAAAAAAAATGAAAATAAGCCTGTAATGTCTACTGAGCTTTTGGAATAGGTTTTCCTCTACCACATATGATAGGACTGTCCTGAATAACTTACATAAATATGTACATTTGAATAAATTTGAATAAATGTTTCTATGACCCAACTATCAATTCCTGGGTCTAATACTGGTTCTATTTCCACACTCTTTCTACTCCCTGGTAAAGATGCTTCTCTAGCTTTGGACTTCTAGGTAAAGCAGTTGTTCGAATTTTGAATACCATAAAATTATTTAATCCTTTGTGACCATCTTCTCTCATTTTGCCCATACTATTTTGAGTGCTGGAATTTTTTTAAAGTTTTATTTATTTATGTAGTGATATTTTAAATGATAAATGGAATATATGTATTTTTTCACATAAGGTATAAATATCTATCATTTATTAATTATTGCTTCTCTTTCATGTTCCTTTTTGTCTTCATTTTTTCAGAGAATGGACATGGTCATGAGGTTAATGTGGAAATACTGAGTTCCTGATTTCCACTCACCTGCCTTCTAGGGACACTGATAAAAAATGGGGTTAGGTAAGGAAGCTGGGTGCTCCTGGAAATATGATAGTAAACCTCTGTCTGCTGCCCCACCAGAAACTGAGGGACTTTATAGGTCAACTAATGAGGGTTAAAGGAAAGCAAAATAACACTAAACCAGACTTAGATTATCTACCCAGTGACAATATTCTGTGGTAGAGTAAGGTCTATGTAGGAAGCACTCAAAGAACATGGAGCAAAGAGACCTTCTTTTCCTTGAAACATAAACAAATGCATATCTCCCCACTTGTGAGGAGGAGGCTAGATGGAAGGTGAAAACTAAAAGGGGAAAGGTATGGGAGAGCTAAGGGAAGGACATGGACTCACTCCAGTTTTATAAAGATGTAGCTTTTATTCTTGCTTTATCCACAACAAAAATTACATAATGAACTTTTAATTTTGCTGGAAACTGAAGGAAATCAACTTGTGACATTAAACCTTCTTCCCCTTGGCCTGCCTGGTTTTTGGTCCTCACAGATCAGGAGTTATTCTGAGTGTTCCATCACTCAGGCTTGTAGCTGAGTCTTGAGAATCATTTCACACTTCAACAGCTCTTTAAATGAAGCATCAAGTTACCTCATAATTGACTTGTCTCCACTGTGTGCTTCAACACACAAAATTCTAGCCAAATTAAAATACAACAGATGGGGAAAGTCGCTTGGGAAGAAACACTAATGAAATAGTTTTACTTTCTCTTTGAAAACTGGAATAACATACTGATTTCAAATAACTCAGGTTGTGTTTCAAATCCTTGGGGTTTGGAACACAGGTATGTGGATTAAAATTGCGGGTAATGCTTCTGAGCATGTAAAGAAAGATCCCCATTTCAGAAGGGTCATCATGGTCGTCATGGATCATGGCCTCTGTCCTGGGTCCTGAGCTCTTCCCACCACTCACTGCTCCTGTGAGCAGCTGACCCTACCAGTATTAACCTACTGCTAGTCAGCCCTGTTCCTACACAGGAACAGAGCTAGAAAAACATAGTCAGGACCATCCCAAGCAACCCCCAAACCCCAAATCATCAAGCACATAGGCTTCTGCTGTAATATAATGTCAGATCAAGAACATTGACATTGATACCGTCAGCCAATCTTACTCAGGTTTCTGCAGTTTTATTTGTACTCCTTTGTGTGCATGTGTGTTTAGTACCATACAGTTTTATCACCTGTGTAGGACTGTGTATCTCCTACCACAGTCAAGACACCGAGCACTTGTAACCCCACAGGGCTACCTTGTGATGGCTCTTAATAACACAACCATGATCCCCTCTCCAAATCTTGACAACCGTGAATTTGTCCTCCATTTCTACAACTTTGTCATTTCAGCAATGTGATATAAATGGAATCATAAATGATGTAACCTTTTGGGATTGACTTTTTTCACCGAATATAATTTCCTAGGGATTTATCCATGCTGTTACGTGTATCCATCATTCATTCCTTTTGATTGGTGAGTACCATTCCATGGTACATGTCTGTCACTGTTTACTTAATCGCTCAACTGTTCAGGTACAATGGACTGATTCCAGTTTTTGGCGATTGGGTATAAAGCCCCTATGGACATTCATGTAGAAGTTTTTGAGAGAACAAAGTTTTCATTTTCTGAGGTAAATGTCCAAGAGTTCTATTGCTGAGTCATATGATGCTGCATGTTTAATTTTTTTGAGGAACTGCCAAATTTGCCATACCGATGGTACTGTCTTATATTACTACCAGCAATATATGACTAATCTAGTTTCTTCTTATCCTTCTCAGCTGTTGTCAATATTTTTTTAGCTGTCTGGTGGGTATATAATAATATTTCATTGTGGTTTTAATTTATATGTCCCTGATTGCTAATGATGTTGTACACCTTGTGCTTATTTGTCATCTCTCTTTCCTCTTTGGTGAGGGCTCTTCAATGTTATTTGCCTATTTTCTAATTGTATAATTTGCTTACTGATGGATTTTCAGTTATTTGTGTATTTTAGATACTGGTGCTTTGTCAGATACATGGTTTGTAGTTCTACTCTTCATGCGATGTTCTGCAGAGCAGATTTTTAATTCTGATGAAGCCAAGTTAGCAAATTTTCCTCTCATGGGACTGTGATTTGGATGTCAACTGTAAGTAAACCTCTTTACCAAAAGTCCCAAAGATTTTGTCCTATGTTTTTTCTAAAAGTTTTTTAGTTTTATGTTCCCAAGTTAAATTCATGGTCTATTTTGAGTTAAATCTTGTCTGAGTCAATAGGTGTAGGTTGAGGTTCTTTTATATTTTTCTTCTCTCTCTCTCTCCCTCTTTTTCTTTTGCTTATGGAATTCCATTTGCTCTGGGGCCATTTTTTACAAAGCTATCTTTCCTCCACTGACATGGTTGCATACTTTAGCATATTGGTCAAGAATCAGTAGGGTATATTTGTGTGGATCTCTACTCTGTTCCATTGATCTATTTTCTACGACGTTGACAGTATTTCATTGTTTTGATCATGATAGCTAAGCAGTTTGCCTTAATATTGGTTATAGTAATTTCTCTCCTGTCACCATTGTTTTAGCTGCCCTAGGGCTTATGATCTGGAGAATCTTGGGCACATGAAGACAGAGATGCTTCCTTGACCGAGTACCAGCTGTAGCTGGGTCCCTCCAACCCAGCTCCACTAAATGCCTCATATCTAAGTGAAAAAGGGGAGTCACGGGCCCTGCTAGGAAGGACAATGTTTCCTTCAGCTCTGTATTTGTAGTGGGGCTCTTAGCAGATTATCCTTGACAGCGGTGTCAGCTCACCTGTGGTTGTGAGAGAAATTCCTATTCTAACAGGAAGAAAAGTGTGTGGCAGGAATTCTCTGACTTTAGTGGCCCCAGTTCTTGGTCACACAACTTCAAAGGATGAAGAGGTGAACCAGAGGAAGAGTGGTGGGCAGTAGAGCAAGGTTTATTGAGCAAAAGCACAAAGCTTCCAGAGACAAAGACTCTCGAGAGGGTTGTCCCTGGAGTGTTTACATTTAGGGGTTTTTATGAACTCTTTTGTGGAACTAGCTTAAGCGATCAGGGTGTGCTGAGTCTTGCCAATCAGGGCTCTGGTCACATGTCTGTTTATCTATTAAGTTAATGTCTATGTGCTTATGGTCATTTTTTGCTGACATCTGGCAGCTTATGCTTTAACTGTCCCTTGCCCGTGATAGGGACAAATGCTCTGTGGTTAATTGTCTTATTTTAGGACTTTTGCAGAAGTGACTTCTGCAAAGGCTGCAAAGCAGAATGCTAGAATGGTCCTGTCTAAGCTGCAAAAACCAGATATCAGTGCTGTCTGATCTTAGCTGTCCTGACTCCATATTTTCTTGTTGAGAAACCCTGACTACGGAACTGTCCAACTCACTCCTAACAAATGCACCTAGGTGACTTTCCTCTTCTGGTAATTTAATGATCAGAAAACAATGGGTCTGTGTGGTCTTTCTCTGTTGTGTGGGGAGCAGAAAGATGCCTGCTTCTGCACCATTTCTCCAGTACTAACGCCCCAAACCAGCTCATTTTCTCACCCATTGCCAGGGTCCCCCTTTTGTTGTCTGGGGCATCATTTCTAGACTCTACAGTTGTGCTTAGCGGAGAGGAGCAAGGATAAGATCAGAAGTCAGAATCTATCACACAGATATTTTAAAAGGCAATAGATAAGCAACTATGTTTTTCAATAAAGAAGATACTGGTATATCAAGAACAGCCCTTGACCCTTTATACAGAATTGAAGAGAAATCTCAGAGCCTGAAAAATGTGTGCCATATCCCCAATTAACTGATGTTCTTGAGCTTTATTAAAATGCTTAAACTTTTTTCTTTTCCTTTTTTTTTTTTTCCTTTGACAAAAATAGAGTCTGGGCTAAATTCCAATTTGAATAAGTACACTGATCTTCCAAATTCCCTTGGCAGTGTAAATTACATGCAGTCTTCTTCATGTTCTGTCTTTAACTAGTGGAACAGGATGGCTGTGCACACTGAGATAGATGCCGGGTTCTACTGAGAGCTGCCTGGAGATGAAACACCTTTCCATGAACCCCCCCACACCCCAATTTACACTGTCACCCAAGCCTGCAAACTGTGTACTTGAAGAAGCACTCTGCTTCTCTCCCTGATTGAAACCTCCTTATTTTCCTTGCCATTGTTTTTGAATCTGTTTCATACTTTTGTGAAAATAAAGAGATCTGTTTGCTGGGGGGAAAAATCATGTTGACATTTCATTTGGAGGAGTGTACCAGTGACTGCCAATGAATCCGCACCTACCTCGGTCCTTTACCCTCCCACATGCTAGTTCTGATGTAGAAAATGTTGGGGTTCGGAGCCCACAGCCAAGAAAGAATTCTTGAGACATTTTCGGGCCAAAATGGTGGTTTCATTAAAGCAAAGGAATAGGACTCCAGGGCAGAAAGAGCAGCACTGGGGTTATGAGGAAGGGCTGATGGCATACTTTGCAGCTGGGGGAGGAAAGATGAAGGGAAGTTTCCAAAGGGACTTTCAGATGCTAAAGAAGACTCCCCAGGTCCTGCAGGTCTAGCTACTGTCCAGCTAAGGTTGTTCTTCCTTCTAGCAAAGCATTAACATGAAGACAGTTGGGAGTTTCCTGAAGGAAGGTTATACTCTGCCTGCCTCAAGGATTTGTCAATGGGCTGCAGGTTATAAGGACGGTTAGTTTTATCTACATTTCCTTCTGCCTTTTTTTCCCCATAAGTAGAACTGAAGAAAGTATCTCCACCTTTCTTTCTCAACTGAACACCTTCCAGTTAAATCTCTTTGCACTTATGTCCTTAAATGACTGCTGACCAGTAGCTCTGACCCCATAGGGTATTTTGTATTTAGATGCCACTCTATTTTTTTCCCCCAAAAGATAGAATCTTAAAAATATAGAATTCACAAGGTGTCCAATTCAATCTTTCTAAGGACAAATGTAAATCAATTTATATTGTATTTAAGAACTTCCACAGAAGTAAGTTTCATGATGTCTTTTTGCAGATACATTCTAATATTGAATAGGTTTATTTCCAAGTGAATTTCTACAAGTAATGATGGGGTTTGGGAATATAGGTGAGGTTCAATGGGGTTAGGTCCAGAGCTGACAAATAAGAAAAAATTCTTGCGAAGCCTTTGGTGCAAAAAGGTGGTATATTAAAGCACAGGGACAGGACCCATGGGCAGAAAGAGCTGCTGCGTGGTTTTGAGGGTTGATTGATTAGATACTTGGGAGTTGTGGGAGGTAAGGAAAAGGAAAAATTCTTTTTTTTTTTTAAGGGAGATTTCAAAAGAACTTTCATATGCTAAAGAGGACCTATAAAATACCAGAGACCTTGCCATTGCCAATTTAAGGTTGCTTTTCCTTCTAGCAAGGCATTAACATGAAGACAGTCCGGAGCTTCCTAGAGGAACATTATATTTTGGCCACTTCAAGTATCTGTCAGTGGTTGCAGGTAATAAGGACATTTAAATATATCTACATTTCCTTCTGGAAGCTAGGCCATTGATAGAAATGCTTTGTTCTCTTTTTTTTTTTTTTTTGTCACCTGATCTTTATTTTTTTTAATTTATTTTTTTTATTTATTTCTTGTCAGTGTAACAGAATTCATTGTTTATACACCACACCCAGTGCTCCATGTAATACGTGCCCTCCATAATACCCACCACCTGTTCCCCCAACTTCCCACCCCCCACCCCTTCAAAACCTTCAGATTGTTTTTCAGAGTCCATAGTTTCTCATGGTTCAGCTCCCCTTCCAATTTCCCTCAACTCCCTTCTCCTCTCCATCTCCCCATGTCCTCCATGAAATGCTTTCTTCTTGTAAATTGCTGAGACATTTGTAAACTGAGGGAGACTCGAATCCAGTCTCTGCAAGTTAACTATTTGTTTTTCCTTTCCTTAGCTTTAGGGCAGCCTAAGGAATGTCACATAGATCCCATGGGGGCAGAGGGCATTGTTGGGTGTCAGCTTCTGCTTTGTCTTCAGCTTGCCTTCTGTTTCCTCATCAGTATTATAGGCATTAAGGCATTCTTCAAAGAAAAAGAATAATTTTTAGTACTATCTCTTATGCTAATGAAAAATTGAAAGTAAATTTGTAGAGCAGTAATCGTTAGAAGTTTATGGGTTGCAGACTCCTTTAATAATCTGATTAAAGCTATTTTTTTTCCACCAAAAGAAGATATATATATAATTGCAGGAGGCTCACAGGTCACCTAAAGCCCACTCAAAGCCCCAGGTATAGAGCCCTCATTCTGAAATATAAGGAGTTTTTGATGAGGGAACAGAAGGCTGGCTGAGGACAAAGCAAAAGCTGACACCCTGCAATCTTCTCCCACCCTCACTCCTGGTGGGACATATGTGCCATTCTTTAGGAATCTTCCAACTGTCTTTTTTTTTTTTAAGATTTTATTTATTTATTTGACAGATCACAAGTATGCAGAGAGGCGGCAGAGAGGGAGACAGGGGGAAGCAGGCTCACCGCTGAGCAGAGAGCCTAATATGGGGCTCGATCCCAGGCCCCTGGGATCATGACCCCCCTGAAGGCAGAGGCTTTAACCCACTGAGCCACCCAGGCACCTGTCTCCCAACTATCTTAATGTTAATACCTTGCTAGAGGGAAAAAATGACCTTGACAATGGCAAGGCCTCAATGCCTCAGGTAGCTTGTAGGTCCTCTTTAGCATATGAAAGTTCCTTACCTCTGCAACCCCACCCTATATAACCTGCCACCCTCACATTTCCTGGGCAGCAGCTCTTTCTGCCCACGGGTCCTGTCCCCATGCTTTAATAAACCACCATTTTGCACCAAAGATGCCTCAAGAATTCTTTCTGGGTCATCGACTCTGGACTCCACCCCACTGAACCTCACCTGTATTCTAAAACTTCATCATTTGGCACCCAAATGTGGGGCTTTGAGTCTTTACATTTGAACTCTGAGCTTCGGTGCAAAATTGGTGAGGACTTTCTCACTTCTTCCTTTACTCTCATTTCAGGGGCTTTTCAAAGAGTATGGTGTTATTGGAACACTTTCATGTTGATTGCTCAGGCTGTAATCCTCTAACCCATGGCTACTCAATGGGGAGGAGAATGTCTGCCTTTTGGCTGGAAGTCAGTACCCTGGCCAGAATGGTAATAAGACCCAGAAACCTGATGCCCTCTCTTTGTTCCTGCTCTTATGTAAAGTTGTCTGTCTTGGGCATGGGACACCCACTTAAGTAAACAGGATGGCTGCCCATCTAAGACTCCCATGTGAGGTTTCCTCCTGATTGATCTAATGTGATCCCCTCTACATCCCTTGTCGAGCCACTTCTGGTCGTGGGACCTCCACAGGGAGTCGGACGAAACCAGTACCCAATTGAATTAAAACCCAGCCAGGGACCATTTCCTAGAGAAGTTGGGGACCATTTCCTAGGGAAGTTGGCTGTAAGGACCACATGTGTTGGAATGTCGTTTAGACCATGATGGAGTTCAATCTTTACTGTTTCCAGTAAACAGTTAGTAGAGGACACTGTCCTCTACTAACTACTTAGAGCTACAAAATTCAGTAATATCCCCTTGTAAAATTTTCTAGTATTTTCCATGGGTTAAAATGGCAGAACAGCATGCAACCTTCAATACAGGTGATGGCATGGCACGGGACGGTATTTTAGTCCATTCACCAGGCACCCATCAGCAGCCTAGGATGCGATGGGGTAGGGAAGGGGTGCTGGCACCCCTCCAGGGCCTTTTATGGCAGGAATGCCTTCACGGTAAGGCAGGACCGTGATCAATAGCGATGTCTTGTCTGAGGGACACCTCTAGTCGCTTTTGACACACAGGAACCTCTGACATATCCTGAGTGGGACTCCACCCAGGAGTCAGGGGACATTTGGTAATGGACCTTCTTTAATTTTCTGGGAGCATGGCCTCAGTAGGCTTCTTTAGTTCCCAAGGGCTCTACCTTGGGGTGCCTTTTAACCCACTGGAAACAAATTGCATTGTAAAACCTAGGAAAGGACTGAGCTCCTGGAACACTGCATGGCCTCAGTGGGATCTATCAGTTAGATCTCCTCTGCAGGAAACAGGGCAAATGGACCTAGGATGCCTTCATTGCTCTACACCAAGACCCCAACCTAAGGGCCTTTTGCAGAATGTGTTTGCCTGAATGGGTCAGCTAGTAAACTCCCTCCTGACATATTGGGTGATAATTATCTAAGTAAGCCACTGCCTGGTAAACCCAGGTTGCTGGAGGATACACAGGCCATTCCTAACAAAGGGGACTCTGACTTTATCTCTCTATATTCCTCCTAATAGATGTGGGGGCTTCTCCCTCACTCATTTCCCACATTAATGGCTATAACTGGAACCAACTAGGGTTAGTCTAAATTGGGATGGAGACTTTAAGGAATATTCCCAAGCAGCTTCTGAAAGTTCCTTTGTTTTGGGGAAATTCCCTGTCTTCTCTGGCTCAACACAGACTGCCTAACTTCTTCCCGCCTTGTTGGTGGAAAAACATGGCGTCTGCTCCTTTGTTGGCTGATGAGCTCTAAAACTGGGAACCCTTTCTCTGCCTTCTCGCAGCACTTTGTTTCTTCTGTCTCCCCCTTCTCCTGTTTCTGCACCAACTTGGATGTGGCTTGGATAACTGGCCTCTAGACCATCCTCGGTGCCTCCTGCACCATGGCTCCTTCTCTCTTCACTGTCAAGGAGCAAGAAAAGCACCACCGGACATAACACTTCCCACTCCAGATTTCTACACCTGTGTCTCAGGTAAACACTGAAAATGGGGTGGGCCCAGGTGGAACATAAATCAGTATTTAAACTAAGTTAAGTTTGTTGGTTTAATTAAGATAGACATGAATTGGAATTTATAGCAGTAAATGTGAAACTTTTATTCTTTTTTTTTAAGATTTTATTTACTTATTTGACAGACAGAGATCGAAAGTAGGCAGAGAGGCAGGCAGAGAGAGAGAGGAGGAAGCGGGCTCCCCGCGGAGCAGAGAGCCTGATGCGGGGCTCCATCCCAGGATCCTGGGATCATGACCTGAGCCAAAGGCAGAGGCTTTAATTCACTGAGCCACCCAGGTGCCCTGAAACTTTTATTCTATCAAGGTTTACTAAAGGTCAAATAACCTTGTGTTAACTATGTTGGGTTGTTAGCAAAAAGATGACTAAACTGATGGTTCATTGTCTGTCTCAAAGTTTTCATGGATAATTGTTGAGATAGCTTTCAGAGTCTTTGGTAACCTGAAAGTTTATAGTTTTGCATGAATGACAAATGGAATTAAATTTGTTAGACATCTAGGTCTTTTCAAATAGGATAAAATGCTAAGTCATTAACTACTGGATGTAGGTTTGTGCTTTTGACTTCTTACTGCATAGAAAATAAGAATATTAAATCTGTTGGTAAACATATTTCATGCTTAACTGATTCATAAATTGACCATCTAAAGAATTCTGTTGTCGGGGCACCTGGGTGGCTCAGTGGGTTAAAGCCTCTGCCTTCGGCTCAGGTCATGATCCCAGGGTCCTGGGATCGAGCCCCACATCTGGATCTCTGCTCCTCAGAGAGCCTGCTTCCTCCTCTCTCTGTCTGCCTCCCTGCCTGCCTACCTGTGATCTCTCTCTCTCTCTCTGTCAAATAAATAAATAAATAAAATCTTTAAAAAAAAAAAAGAATTCTGTTGTAACCGTTCACAATTGGTTAATACTTAGTCTTCACTAGAGATTAAGGTGTTTCTAAGAGTACAAAATTCTGCTAACTGCAACCAAGACTGATGGAAATAAGGGAAACAGCTCTGTATGTGGAAAAGTAGGAGATATGTGAAAAAGATAAGGAATGGGAATGCATTTTGTTGAAGGTAAAATAAGGTAATTTTGTCCTAAATGAGATGGTTGTTTGGAAGGAAATGGCTTGGGACAAAACCTGAATGCAAAGGAAAGTTAGTAGAAGGTTTGTGAAGGGAAATCTTCAGAAAAAGAGTTTTAGGTGTGGTCAGGACAGACTAAGATCGAAATGAATGGGTTTTATTTATTTTTAAAGATTTTATTTATTTATTTGATAGAGATCTCAGGTAGGCAGAAAGGCAGGCGGGAGGTGGGGGGCAGGCTCCCTGCTGAGCAGAGAGCCCGATGCAGGGCTTGATCCCAGACCCTGAGATCATGACCTGAGCCAAAGGCTGAGGCTTAATCCACTATGCCACCCAGGAGCCTCAAACTCTGATTAACTTAAGAAGAAATGAAACCTCTGGAGATACTTTTGAGTAACATAGATTTGAAGAAAAACTCCAGACGAGAAATGACTTCAAGTCTTCAGCAGATACTAATACGGCAGTCTCATGATGACTCAGCTTCAGCTCTTTTGCTACTACTGCTAAAACAACAGCAGAAAAGGATGCAGGGTAGGCAGAAACAGGAAATACCCATTATGGAAGCCACAGACTTCTGAGAAGAATGGAAACGACTGTTTTATCTTCAATGCCATTTAATATTTTGATTATAACCACAATTATACTCTTACTTCTTACTAACTTATGCCTGCTTGTAACATATGTATATGAATTTTAAGGAACTGGGATACAAAGGCTGGTCAACCTCCAAGAAGAACATTCCAACAACCACTTCACGTGTGCCCTAAGAGTGTAACAGACAAGAAGATATTCTCAGAAGATGAAACTAGGGTCCATGGATATCAACCAAACAGACCAGTCTTTTTAGAGTACAAAGTCAGACCTGATCATGGATGGTGGGTGGGAAGGAGGCCTTCACCTTGTCTATACTGAGGAATTTCAGAGTTGCTGTGAAGCGTGTGCGTGCGTGCGTGTGTGTGTGTGTGTGTGTGTTCCATTCTTCTCATTTCCAAATGAGAGTGCTGAGAGTCTGATCCACAGTTACATATTGGGTTTGTGTGAGAGCAATGGGAAAAAAAAACAACAAAAAAGGGTGCTTCTCTGGCCAAAGACAAGAGTAAATACCAGGGACTATGGTTGCAGGATTGCAGGGTTCTTGTCTCACAGAGTTGAAGAATGAATCTCATGGACACAAAAGGGTGAAGTGAAGTGAAAGCTTATTAAGTGAAGCTGAGAGTAAGTAAAGAAAGCTCTCTAGGGTGAGAGGGGTCTGAATAGGTTGCCACTGAGGGCTTTTAGTGCCAGTCGTTTATTGAGAACTGACTGGGAAGCTTGAGGCCTTTGAGATTCTTGTGCCCTCTTGCTTTGTTCCATTATCTCTTGTGCAGCTCTATCTCAGAGTCTCCACCTGCCAGGAGTAGCTTCAGAGCCAAGTCAGGGAGTCGCCAGAAGCCTCCTATGTCTTCTGCCTATACCTTCTCCCCTTCCCTCCTCATGGGATAGGACCTGTGGACAGAAAGAGCGATAGTGGGATTGTGAGCAGTGACAGATTGTGTACTTTTTAATTAGTGGGGTTAGGGATCTCACAAGTCTCCAAAGAATGTGGAAGCAAGGCTTTTAGGTCATTGAGGGGCCAGTTGCTGCCAAGATAAGGTTCCCTTTAAACATTAAGGCACAAAAGCAGCCCCAAGTTCCTTGAGGAAGGTCACACTCTGCATGTTTCCGGGATCTATCCCTGGGCAAAGCCAGCTGTAAGATTTTAATTTAAGTTCCATTTCTTTTGCCTCTGTTTCCCAAATCACTAGTAACAGTTTGGAATATTTTTACTTTAATTGCATGAACATGATCAGCTCCCTGGTTGCATTAGTGGTATATAAATTAAGGTCCTTTTTGGAAAATGGAGCTGTGTTGACTAGACTATGATACATATCTTCTGTGAACACTGCAGAATACCATTGTTGACAACCTGCCATCTGCTATTATCACAGTCTCTTAGGGGTGTGAATCTTTTTTCAGGTCCTATAAACTGTATTTTTCAATATTTTCACTTGAAGGCTAATCTGATACATTTTTGAAAATGATCATAAACATTGCCTTAGACCCATTTTAACATCAGCTTAATAGCCCACATAATGGGAAACAGTGTAGTTTATCTACTGAAAGCCCACTTTGTAGGGTTTTGTGCTATGATTTGTGGGTGATTAAAATGCATAATATATGACAATTACAATATAGTCCTTGCACTCAAGTAACATAAAAGCCATTGTACAACAGAGAGATGAAATCTTTACACAAAATATTAGAAATGGCCCTAATGTGACAAGCTAGTTAAACAGTAGTGATGCAAAAGAAGAAATAAAGCTCATCAGACAAATCTGAAGCATCCAAGTTCCTGAAGGCCAAGAGTTGTTGAAATCTGCAAATTATATATGAGTATCTCATGAGGAATTTTAACCTCCCTTTAGGACATATTTTTTTGGTCATATCTGCAAACCACAAATGAAACTCTGGATTTCCCCCTGCTTTCTTCCTCTTTGTCTTTATAGAGACTGAGATGATTTAAATGTTGATCAATGAAAAGCAAGAGTAAATACAAGCAGTCTGTATGAATCATAAATTGGAAAACAGCTTTTGAATTCAAGTTAACCCTTATATTTATTTATTTATTTATTTATTTATTTATTTATTTATTTTAAGATTTTATTTGTGAGGGGTGGGGAGCATAAGAAAGAGAAAAGGGGCAGAGGGAAAGGGAGAAGTGGACTCCACACTGAACAGAGAGCCCAACACAGGACTCTGTCCCAGGACCCTGGGATCATGACTTGAGTCGAAGGCAGATGCCCGGCATCCTCAAGTTGACCATTTTAAAAACTATTTCCACGGAGTCTTATTTTAATAGCTAATGATTCAGATGATTTGCTCCAGAAATGATGGTCTTAGGCAGAAGTTTAAAATCTGCTAAAAGTTTAATGTTTTTCACACATTATGGTGTAAAATATGCGGACTTTGGGCACCTGCTACTCCAGAAGCAACTAAAGTTAAAAATCGGCTAAGTTCATGAAAAAAATACAGGACAACTTCAAAGTTCTCAGAAAAAATATGCAGCAAAAATTTTGTTATCCTATTAATTGTATAACAATTTAATCAGTAATTCTATCACTAATCAAATAGTCATTGGTAAGTTTGTATCTAATATGATTTTAACTATTTACACAATTTTAATCTTCCTGTTGAAAACAGCATGAAAATTTTCTATTCATACCTGTAAAATACTATAAATATGTTAACTGAGCCCAGTTTCACCAATGAGCTATATTGATTTATATTATTCAGCAGTTTAATAGCTAATAAGTCATTACTGTATAACATATTAGTTTGGAATCTTTTTCACAAAGGCAAACATAATTTTTAATGAATTTTCTTTGTATCTGTATAAATACATCAACCACCCACAGTTGAATGTGGAATGAAAAAGATATTTTTCATTCATCAGAATTGCTGATTCTGAAATCAATGGTCTGATGAACATTGAAAATAAAAAGTGTCATTATATTTTATGCCAGATGGGAAAAGGATTTACAGATTAGGTAAGAGAATTTTTATAATTAATAAAGTATTAAAAATGGTAGGTTTATTTGGATAAACAGATTTTTTATTTATGGGTTGAAATTATCATACAATGGTAATTTATTATATAGGTTCACTTAAAAAATAAATCATACTGTGTGTTGATGCTGACATCTATGCCCATACCAAAAACATGGATATTTAGCCTAAGCATATGCGAAGTCTTCAATTTGTAGTGAAACTGTTCCATAAAAACACACCTGGGGTTGGAAACTATTTTATTTAAATTAAGATGAATAGAATTTGTTTTATAATTGATTAGACAAAAAATACTGTGCCAGCTTAAAACAAAGTTCCTTCATAATGTTAATTTCAGAAATGGGAAGGTCATTGAAACTTTTATTAATCTGTTATTAATGATCCCACTTGGGATATAGCTCAGGGTATGCAGTTTCTTCTCTGAGGCAAATTCCATTACTATATGGCTCTTCTTGCCACTTCCCCCTCTACTTCCCTATTTTCCAAGAGGCAGTGGATACAAGGGTTTCATTGAAATGAGTCAGAGACACAAGATAAAAATCAGAATACCATGCAACATGTTTTTAATGTTTGAAAATAGTCTATACAAAACAGAGGGCTCAGAGACTAGAAATCCTTTTGTTTTTGAAAGCTTGGTTTTTGAAAGCTTTTTGTTTTTGAAAACTTGGTTTCTATATTTTAAAAGATGCTATTTATTTTAGAGATAGAGTGCAAGTGGGAGAAGGGGCAAAAGAAGCGGGGGAGAGAGATTCTCAATCAGATTCCACACTGAGCCTAGAGCCCAGCAGGGGGCTCTATATCACAACCCTGAGATCATGCTCTGAGCCAAAACCAAAAGTCATACTCTTAAATGATTGAGCCACCCAGCCGCCCTGAAAACTTGATTTCCAAAAGCCAGTTAAAAGTTTAGTGAGGTTGTCAGCAATTTTCTGATTCATTTAAATGAAGACTGTCCTTTCTTACATTTCAGAAAATACTTCAGTGGACACTTTGATTTTGCAAAAGGGAAAGCCACAATCCTATTCTTCAGTGGAGGTGTTAGAGACACTGAGGTGTTAAATTGCTCTTATAATGATGTTTCATTATCACCAGAGTTGCACCCTGGGGATTATTACTCAGAAGCAAGCCTTTGACTGCAGAAGAGAAAGATTTTTCTCTGCTCCTACAAGAGCCCCTGAGAAAGGGGATGGAGAGTTGACCTTGAAGTACTTGGGAAGATGTAAAGAGGTAGATAATGAGACGAAGGAGAAAGAAACTGAAACTGAATGAGAAACCATTTGTCAAAGACAATGATCTAGGGATTGTAGGAAGTTGGTATACTTTATACACACACCTTGGTTAACTCAACACAACTGAGGGTCTTTATACTGCTATATAATCTAAGGAGTTATTAACAATTATCCACAGACATTACTATCTTCAGTAATCTTTACTGTTCTTCTACATGGAGGTGATCTCAGTGGGGTCAGTGAAAGCCCTCTAGAGAATATTTAGGAAAAATGTAGGGGCAGTTTGGATTGGCCCAAGAATGGCATAGAACTATTGCTATTTACCGATTGAATGTCAAGGATGTTAGATATCCCCAATCTTCGAAAGAGTCACATGCAACAAAGAATTATCTTACCCCTCTATGATTTGAATGGGCCATTATTCATGTAGTCTGAAAGCAAATTAATGATTCAAGAACCTAACTCTGTAACATATTTAAAACAAAAGTTTTTTTTGCAAAATTTTAAAGTTCAGTGTATGTTTCAAGGAATGCATCAGTTGTCTATATTGAAGGCAGATGAAACATTGTTATCTTTGAAAATTTACCAAGGTTGTTCACCATTTTGAAAAATGTATCACCAATGGCAACCCCATTCCAAACATTTGAGTGACAATTACAAACCACGTGTAAGTCAGCCTGCATTTATTTGAACATACTGCATTGTCAGTGATTCTAAGTATAGGTATGAACATTGCACCTGGTGTTCTGTGTCCCATGTAGTTCCAGTATAGTCACCCCAAGCATTTATTTATATAATAATATTTATTGTATCTTCTTACAAAATATTTTGATTTTATTTTTCCTGTATTTTTAAAGGTCAGACACTATATCTCTTTTTATTAGAAAATACTTGGTTAAGTCTACCATCTTGCTACCTTTTTTATATTCTTACCAGTTTTTCTTGTACAGAAAAGTTTAGAAACAAAGCAAATATTCATCACAAGAGAATTAGCTGAATCAGTGACAATGTATTTGTGCCATGAAATATTTCACAGTAATTAAAAAGAATAAATTACTTTTGTCTCAAAGAGATTTTGTATTGTTTGGTATGAAAAAGCAAGATACAGTCAAGAATGTATAATAAAATGCCATTTTGTAAAATAAGTCATAATATAAAATATTGATGTACGATTATATCAGATGAGTGAAAAACAGAAATATTTATATTATGTTGTTATCATGTATTATTTTGTGCGGTTGGAAGATCACAGGGTGATGAAAGAAAGGTTAGGCAAAGAATAATAGAGGAAAAGTGCATGTGTTTGCATATTTAAGTAAAACTACATATATATGTATATATATAACTAAACATTTTAAGAAGATTTAAGTACATGAAAAAAGGAAAATCACCTATCAAAGTGGAACAGCTTTTTAAAAAAGATTTTATTTATTTATTTGAGAGAGAGAGAGTGAGAGTGAGAGAAAAAGCATGAGAGTGGAGAAGATCAGAGGGAGAAGCAGATTCCCCACAGAGCTGGGAGCCTGATGTAGGACTGGATCCCAGGATACCAGGATCACGACCTGAGCCAAAGGTGGTGGCTTAACCAACTGACCCAACTTTGACTGATTACAGTATATCACTGGAGTTTTTATCTCAGGAAGGCATGAACTAGAAGTGTGCTTTTGGGAGAAGCCCATTTCCAGTTACATGCCTCAGTTAATCTACTGCAGTTTTCGAAAACTGGTGTCAGAGAACATGCTCTGTGACTTACAAAAAACAAAGTGCTGGGACTGATGACAAGGGATGTATCTGTGGTCACAATCTTTGTGTCTAGGTGACCTGACTGTCAGGATTCTGAGTTCAAACACTTTGATTGAGCTTAACCCACAACAGCTCTCGCCCAGTGAAGGACATTTCTAGAAGTTCAGCTTTTGGGGGGGGAGCACAAATCTGAAGCATATTTTAAAAATATTATGAAGTTACAATATTTTTTTACAGTTAGAAACAAAAGTTCCTCTAAGAACCATAGTTATTTTTCTCATCGTTCAAAGTCTTCAAATGCAATCCTGTTAGCCCATTCATGATCTTGTTTTACTGCTTACCCAAAATGCAGCAATTCAGAAGGAAACACATCAAAGTTTTGTATTTTAAATATTTTGAGGCACTTTTATTGAAATTAGAGAAATTGAAACTGTAATGGCTACTCAAATTATAGTTTTCTGGGAGAAACCAACAATTGAACATTAAAACACAGGAAGGCATTCTAAGAAGGAAAATCTAATACCTTATCAGCAGGGAAGTTTATAGATCACAAAAAAAGGAAAGAGAGAGACAGAGAGAGGAAGGAAAGAAGGGAGCAAAGAAAGAAGGAAGGAAAAAGGGGGTTTTCCTCTCCAGAAAAAGGCAAGTATTGGGCACCTGCTGGTTACTTCTTCTTTCCTTTCTTTTTTTTCTGTGTGTCTGGAGACAGCGTCTTCTTCTCTGGCTCCACTGGACTTGTGGCCTCCTCCGTAGCAAGAGCTTCTAATCTTAGGCGCTCAGCTTCCAGCAACTTGTTTCTGTACTCTTCCCGGATATCGAAGATCTTCTGTCGGGCTTCATCTAAAGAGTCCTATTCCAAAACAAAATCCTAAGCAATTAAGATTTACTAATAAAAGCTCATGGTCCCAGAAAAAAATTAAAAAACAATAAACAAAACAAAACAATCCCCTTATTCCTTCCTCATGCCAATAGATTTCTGTGGCAAATTACTGAAGAGAGACCAAAAAAATTAGGTTGCAGTCACAAATGTTTATCAACACATGAAACATGAGAGAGCAACAAAGGGCACATGAGATTTTAACAAAATGGTAAACAAAAGCATCAATAGGAGAAAGAGACAGAAAGGTGAAGAGATAGGCAAGGGTTCAAATATAATCTCTAGAAAAATGCAGCTCAGAGCGACTCTCACTCAAATTGTGCTCACTAAGTTACTGTACTACACCTGATATACTGTACTAGTAAGTTACTTGTACTAGACCTGATGTACTATGCTAGCGACTTACTGTACTAGACCTGATATACTGTACTAGTGAGTTACTGTACTAGACCTGATGTACTGTACTAATGAGTTACCTGTACTAGACCTGATGTATTATACTAGTGAGTTACCAGTGCTAGACCTGATGTACTATGCTAGTGACTTACTGTACTAGACCTGATGTACTGTACTCATGAGTTACTTGTACTAGAACTGATGTACAGTATTAGTAAGTTACTTGTACTAGACCTGATGAAATGTGTTTGACATGTATTTGAAGAACTTTCAAATACCATCACCCAGTTCACTGCTTGTCTTTGTTATCATCAGTTTGGCTCTCATTCAAGTTTAATTTTAAATGAGAGACCACATCTTGGTCCAATTCTTACTTACCCCTATCCTCTCCCTCCTGGATCAATTGATTCACTTGGTTTTCTGGACCTCAGGCCCCACTGACTTTTCTTCTACTTCACTAACTGCTCCTTGTCAGTTGCCTCTGCTGACTTCTCCTCTTCTTCTTTATTTCTTAATGAGGAAGTGGCCATGTCTTAAATCTCAGACTTCTTTCCTTGGTGGTTTTATCTAGCCCCATGGCTTTAAATTCCATTCCTACACTGATGGGTCCCCTACTTTTTTAATCTCCAGCCCAGATCTCGCTCCTAAATTCCAGAACCATATATCTAACTTCTATTCGGTATCTCCACATGACTGTAATAGATATTTAAGAATGCCATTTTTTATACAATAGGTATATCCAAAAATGTCCCAAATTGAAATCTTTGTCTTTTCTTTCAAGCCGTCAGATCCAATGGCAACTCAACCTGATCAGCTGTTTAGTTAAAAACCTTAAAGCATTTCTTGACTCTTTACTTTCTCTTATAGTATACCAACAATCCATCAGGAAATCCGGATTCTACTTTCAAAATATATATAACTAGATTTGTATTATAGTTTATATTTTCAAAAGGAAGGGTAATTTTCAAAGCTTAATGTCAGCTCCAGGTACCATCCTAAAAATGTTCACAAATAAAGCAGTGATACAACCAAGTCCCAATGTAGCTTTCCTAAGAAGCTGTGGCTTTCTTATTTCATTTGCATTTCTGATAGTATGAGCACAATCATGGTCCATCCTATTGATTGCTTCCTGTTTCAAAAATGATATAATTAAAAAAAAATTAATGAACAGATGCTAGCCAGAAGAGAAGCATCTAGAAATGACTGCTTTATCTGCATTGCTAAATTCTTTGACAAATTTTGTGGTTTTGCAACATGCATGATTGGGGTAGAGGTTATGGAAGAGCTGAATGCCAAATGAGACTTTTTTCAAAGCTTTTGGTGAAAGAAAATTACTGTATCCACAATAAAATTGGCTTTGCTAAATCAATTGTACAAGATGGTAGTAGTACCATATTAAAAAGAGAGAGAAAGTCATGTAAAGGATTTAGGATAAAGTAAGTTTAATATAGGCCAGTAATCTCTTGAGAATTGGTATCTTTTTCTCCCATCTGATAAGAAATGTGATACTGACAATGTTTCTATTAAGTTTGATTCAACCAAAACTAGGGGTTTTGTACCTCACACATCCTATTCACATTCAAACTAAATTCTATAGAAGATAGATTTAAAGTGTGCACATATTTTATATATATTCTTATATATTATTTATATTTTATATGATAAATAATTATTTATAATATTTATAAATAATATGTATAAAATAAACATACCTTTCCATGTTAAATCAATAAACAAATATACATATAGGGTGATTGTTTTAAAGAAAATAATAAGACCAGGCATGGGCATTCAGATATTGAGGGTTGCTAACTGTAAAAGGGTAGCCAGAGAAGATCTCTAATAAAGTGGCAGTAGATATAAGATCTCAGAAAGTGAAGCTGTAAACCATTTGGCTCTCTAGGGGGAAGAATATTCCAGGACGAGGTTAAGAGCAAGTTAAAGGCCCCAGAGGTGGGAACATGTCTGGCTATTAGTGGAAAGGTGAAGTCAGTTTGGAAAAAAACAAAAGAAGCAAAGCAGATAGAATTATGGAGGAAAAAGATCAGAGAGGAAAGCAGGCACTAGATTATATAGATTATATAGAACTCTAGACACCATAATAAAGACTTCTTTTTCTTAGGGAAATGTGAAGTCATTACAGGAGTGAAATTTTCGTGATGTACTATGTACTATGTACTATGATCACCTCTAGTGCAACTCATAAAATATTCACAGTTCTCCTCCAGGCATAAAGTAGCACAGCACTCTTAGTCTTAGTCTTAGTTTTAGTCTGCTAGGGCTTTTGTTACAAAGTGCCACAAACTGGGTATCTTAAGGAACCAGAATTTATTGTTTCAGCATTAGTGATGCTAGAAATTTGAAATCAAGGTGTCCGCAAGGCTAATTCCTTCACTGCCATTGTATCTGACCATGTGACTAGCTTTGACCAGTGAAATGTGACTATGAAACATAAATGTGACAGAAGGACCCTCTGCTGACCTTCCCTGTACATGCAGCTAGAAGAAGAAATACTCTTCTGTTGTTTTAATCCAGGAGTTGGTAAATGAAGGCCTGTGGAAAAATCTGGCTCATTGCCTATTTTTCTAAATAAAGATTTACTGGAACACACGTAGACATTATCTTTGACTGAATTTGTCTGAACAACAGCAGAGCTGAGTAGATACCACACATGACCTGCAAAGGCAAAAATATTTACTATCTGGCCCTTTACAGAAAACAATTTGCTAACCCCTGTCTTAAGTCACTGAGACACTGATACCGTTTGTTACCACAGGATAAAATCATTTTTCTGATGGTTACAATCATTTTGGTTTGAAGCAGAGATTCCATTGTAGAACAAGATGGCAGCAGTGAGATCAGTCAGGAGGCTGTGGCGATAACTGAATAGAAAACACTAGTGGTTTGGACTAGGGTGGTAGGCATAGAGAGAACAAAAAGTGATTGAATTATAGGTATATTTTCAAGGTGATGCTGACAAGTATTGATAATGGATTAGGTGAAAGAGGTGAGAGAAGTCAAGGATGTCTCTGAAATCTCTGCTCTGAGCAACTAAGAGAGTACAACTGCCCTTCCTGGGTGGGGAATATTGGTGCAGGTGATACATTTGGGTTGATGTGAGAGAGAGGGCAAGAATGATAGAATCTGGACTGGCAGAGGTTTGCTGAAGGTGCCTATTGGACAAGCAAGAGGATGTGCCAACCAGACATATTTCTGAGCCTTTCAGGGATTCCATGGAGCAAATTGGGTTGATTATTTTAAGAGCTTTTCTGCTACCAGCTTAGAATTTGGCTGCCTCAAGTCTCTTAACACCATCTTCACCCAGCTCTCTTTACCTTCACACATATTTTGTTGTTGTCTTCTCTCTCCTTCCTCCCATTTTTGTGGATAGATCTTCAATACTGCATTTTAGAGGGGTTTAAGGAAATAAGTGAATTTCGGTGTGTTTCACCGATACTCCATCTTTTCTGAGGAGTTGGGAACAAAACGCTTTCAAGACTGCTTCCCACCCAAGTCCTATATGATTCTATGATATCTTTTTAACATTATAAGAGAATGTGCGAAGGTACTCTGTATGTTGAATCTCACCCGCATCTCCCCATACATCTCCAGGATTTTATCTTTTACTTTAAGCTGTTCCTCTTGGTCAGTGTCTCGAACGCTGAGGACTCTGGTCCTATACTGGCGGAACTGATGAACCTCCTCTGCCTTTTGCATTGCTTGATGCTGGTTCAATTCCTCTGTTTGTAGCATAGGGTCACAGTCCATTGTTTTTCTATAAAAACATCAAAAGAGATGCATAAATCATTTTGGAATGCTGGAATTCAAATAATTCAAAATCCTATGAACAGTGAGGTGGCCTGAATCCAATCAAATGTTAGGAATAGAAAGGATAAACTATTTTTTGATGGGCTATTCTCCGTTTACTGAGTCACTAATATTTTAGGAAACAATTCTAGGAAAGTACAAAGAAAATCAGATGCTTCATCTGATGAGGTGTTCATGGAATTGGTGTTGAAAAGTATGAGACTATTTGGAAGTTTTTCCTTTTTTAATTTATGCAGCTAAATAATGTTGAATATATTTTCAAACTTTTAAGTATGCTTGAGTAACTATCTCTCTCTGTTAATCCTACTGTCTGGTTCTTGATAAAATTACATGTACTTAAATCATGCCAGCAGGCATAGTGGGAATTTTCTGCAGCTCAACTCACCTTAATCAACTTACAAATTAAATCTTTACAGAAAATATTCAAATGCTTTTATGATTGACTTAATAAAACATTTGCTAAATTTGAGGGGTAAAATCACATACTCCTAAAAATTTGAATACACTGAAGTATATTAAGCATTTAAGTTCAAATTTTCAGTTGTTTAGCAACTGCTTATTAATGTATCCAAAATTCTGTGAACACAGATGTCTGCATTAATCATGTTTATTAAAACTTACCGTACATACTGAGTTAAGTTTACACATTCTAGTGCTTTTCGAGTAAGTCGTGGAGACATTTCCAAAATTGTTGGGGATCGTGAACGAGATCCTGTTAAAAAAATAAGTCCCAGGATTTCAAAAAAAAGAATCAACACTGCCTACATGACTGTTATATCTTATTTTAATTAAAAATAATATCTTCTGTTTAAAAAAAATTGATTGGGCTTGTCTAATATGATTTTAATGTGATTCAATGCAACTTTATTAAAATATATTTCATATTTATCTTCTAGTTGGTGTTACTATACTTACAGTTACTTGAGGGAGATGGCAAAGTGAATATACTCTATAAGAAGAGTACCAGAATGTTACCACGCTGGTAGTTAAATGGAGATGGAGACAAGAAGTAAAAGTCATGCTGTATTTCATCATAAACAAATTAAATGACCCAATATTTAAAGTGCTTCATCTAAAGGTAAAAACCATCATAAACACCATCCGGGGTGGGATATAAAAATAATTACGACACAGTAGTCTACTTTAAGAAACTTGCAGATCCAGTGGAGTAGGCAATATACAGCAGGTAAACACTGCCAATCAAGTTAGCAGGAAATTTCTACTCCCGAAACGCATATGAACCCACAAGAACAAACTTAATAAAGAGATTTTAGAGACTAATATTAACCACTCAGACTTTACTGGACATTTAATCTCCTTTTTAAAAAATTATTGGAGATTAAGAGTCATTTATGGTTTGTCTCCCTCCCAATCCCATCTTGTTTCATTTATTCTTCAAAACAAACTGGGGGTTGCTGGGGGGAGGTGGGATTGGGAGAGGGGGAGCGGGCTATGGACATTGGGGAGGGGAGGCGAACCATAAGAGACTATGGACTCTGAAAAACAACCTGAGGGTTTTGAAGGGTCAGGGGTGGGAGGTTGGGGCAACCTGAGGGTTTTGAAGGGTCAAGGGTGGGAGGTGGGGGGAACAGGTGGTGGGTAATGGGGAGGGCACGTTTTGCATGGAGCACTGGGTGTTATGCAAAAACAATGAATACTGTTACGCTGAAAAAATAAATAAAATGGAAAAAAATAAAAAAAAATAAAAAATTATTGGAGTATAATTTACATGCCATAAATTCACCCATTTTAAAAGTGTGAGGCGAACGTGATAACCACTACACTACGGAAACCATTTTAAAAGTGTAAGTTAATGCTTTTTCATATGTTTACATAGTTTTGTGACCAGCACCCAAATTCAGTCTCAAAACATTTCTATTCTCCATGTAAAATCTCCTGTGCCTTTTACAGCCCTTTCTTCATTCCCATCACAAGCCTACGGCAGCCATTGCTGTACTTTGTCTCTATAGATCTGTCTTTCCTGGATATTCCATGTAACTAAGAATGGTAAAATGACATCTAACTCTTTAAGAAACTGTCAAATCATAGTGTTTTGATTACTGTTAACTTCATAATAAATTCTGAAAACATGAAGTGAAGATCTTTCCCCTTGTTTCTTTATCAAAATTACTTTGGTCATTCCAGGTCTTTTGCATTTCCAAGTAAGTTTTGGGATCAGGTTGCTAAATTCTATAAAATGTCTACTAGAATTTTGATGGAGATTATACTGAATGTATAGATCAATTTGGGGAGAAATGCCATCTGACCAAATTGAGTCTTCTAGTCCAAAGCATGGACTGCCTCCTTCTTTCCTTAGATTTTTAAAAATTACCTTTAGTGACATTTTGTAGTTTTTGGTATACAGGTCTTGCACTTTTATAAATTTATTTCCATACATTTATTATTGACATTACTGTGAATAAAATGGTCTTAATTTCCTTTTTTGATCACTCATTGATATTATGTAGAGATGAAAGTAATTTTTGTATATTAATCTTATATCCTATAATTTTTATTTAGTTATATGCCTTCAGAGTTTTAACATGTCTTTAAATTAATTTTCAGTTTATTAGTGCTTTGAGGGAGAGGTTATGTTAAGTTCTCACTTTGCCATCAGGACATCTCGTGCCCACAGCTATTTAGTCTTACTTTTTACACGGGGTTGTGATCGCCTCCCACAATATTGGAAAGTGCTTAATTTGTAACAACTTGTTAAAAGTGATCACTCACTCAGAAATTCAATCTAATATAAAACTTTAAAAAACATTTTAAACATGATGTACAAATTATTCATTTTTTTGAAAATACATGAAGACATAGTACATGTAAAATAAAAGAATATCCCAACTCAACTCTATGATGAAAACATCAATTAATCATGACTTTCATTTTATAACATAAAACATTCCTGAAGAATTAACATTTTATAATATGTTTTTTAGGAACCAGTAGTCAATAACTTTTCTTTTTTCATTGTGATGACTATGGGATCTTATGGGATCTTAGATTTCTAAAGTTCATTTGCTTTTCTTATGAACATATCTACTTATGTTTGCTATATTTTTGGCATTTCAAACATGAGTTGTTTTGATAAGACACTAACTCTGCTGACTTTGACTGGAAAGTAAATACTCACTGATTAATTAGATAGTTGTGTTTTCTTCCCTTCTGCCAGATAACATATATTTAAACAGAAGAGGGTGTGGGAAAGGGGCAGAGAAGTTTAACCTTCATGTTCTGGCTACTAAACTCTTTTGTGTCAGAATAGGGTGTGAGTGTATTATGACAGCCTTGTATGTTTCCAATGGATTAAGGAAGAAAACTTACTTCATCAGAGATTGTCTAAAAATCGCTGTTCAAGGCATAGTGATTGTGAAGTCTGGGGAAAAGATGTGAGAATAAAGACAAAGATCACCTGCAACATTTCTAAAAAGCATTTTCTAGAGGCTCCCAGAGGTAAAGGGAAAGTGGAAAGCAATGTTTAGATTGTTGAACTTGACAATGGCTTTGGTATTAGAAAGAATGTCTAGGTGTAAAATCCATAGTAATATCATTTCCATATGCCCTCTGGTACTATGAAGGAAATTGTTCTAAGTTACCTATTGTATGAGAATAGGAAGTAGCAAGAATAAGGTAGGTTTTTGTTTTGTTTTGTTTTTAAAGATTTTATTTATTTATTAGAGAGAGAGAGAGAGAGTATGAGTGAGGTGAAGGGCAGAGGGAGAAGCAGACTCCACGCTGAGCAGGGAGCCGGATGTGGGACTCGATCCTAGGACTTTGGGGTCATGACCTGGCCAAAGGCAGATCTTAACCAAATGAGCCATCCAGTCACCCAAGAATAACACAGTTCTGTGGGAATTACAAATTTCAATTGAAATAAAGAGACCAGATCATGAAAAGTTCTCCCAGGGTATGTAATCTCTTACAGGTAATGCTTCTCCAGGAGTGAGGGCTAATATGGGGCACCAACAGCAGAGGTAAGAGCATCACATGGAGTTCCAGAGAACAGCTGGACAACCAGACCCATTGTTCTCAAGCAAGATTCCTTCTACAACACCCGTACCCAAAGTCCATGGCCATGTTTCAGTGCTGCAAGAGGTACTGGGAACCAAATAGCACACCTTTTCTTGGAGGGAGAAGGGGTTGACTTTTCTTGATGTTGTGTGAGTAAATTTATATTTTATTTTACATGTAATATAATATACATATTATATGATACATATATTATTTATATTCAATAAAAGTGATAATAAAACACATTTCAGAATGTGTTGAAGACATTTTTGGTTGAGGACAGGCCACTTTGGCCTCAGTTCTCCATTTCCACTCACATTTACCTTTCCTTCCTATTTCCTACCCCCTCCTTTCCATCCCAAAGTAGACTCTTTCACAGTGCTGTGAACTTTAATAGAAAGGTCTAAAGACCGAAGGCCAAAAGTGTGAAGAAATGAAGAGCAGGAAAGCTGACACAAAAATAGTCCCTGGTCTGGGGCTGGTCTGGGGCTCTGCACAGAAAATGAATCCACACCATGACTGAGGGGACACACTCCATGACTGGAGTGAAGAATCATGATTATATTCCATTTTTACAACTTAAAAAAATTACTTTGTTAGCATATAAACAGGTAAACCTCCAAATGTAATTAGATTTTCATTTCACAAGTCTTTAACCAAGTGTGAGGAAAAGTTTGTGCTCTGTTAGAGATCACAATATGTGGAATGAAAAGAACTAGGATTTGAGTCCTGATTCACGCCACATTGTTTCAGCTTCCTGCCCTCACGTGAGACATTTATCAATCACTTAAATTTTGAGGCAGAGATAGCAATATATGCTTTGTCTAGTTCATAGAGGCTCCCGTGAGATAATAGATGTAAAACCACTCTACAAATTACATATTAATATAGAATGATAGCTGTTATTCTAAATAAGTTTTACATCATGTATGTCATTATTTATTTAACGAGTGCTTACTTTCAAAATATTGGCTAAAAAAATGGAATATCCATTACTGCAGTAAAAAAGCCCTTTGAATTTTGGAATTTTCTTCTTCCTTGTGGAACTCCTTCAACGACATGGTTAGCCATAAGCAGTTTTTAATTTAAAAATTCTCAGACTGGTTTAGCAATTTTGAGAAAAGAACCATTGTTTGTGTTCCCGAGGATGCATCCTTTCAAAATATCTTTCTTACCTGACTGGGTTCTGAACAAGTAAAGAAATAAAGATTAAGATTTTTGCTACTGATACAGGTATAATTGGAGAATGTAGCTCCATGTGAGAGACAAATGGGCCACAGTCACAGAACGCGACAGCCAGCTGATCCCTGCCATTCACCGCACTACCATAGGTAGTGGTTCCAACTCAGGGACAAGCAAGGGACTCAGGATCCCCTACGGCCAGCCGGATTTATTGTTTCAACCACAGAGGACACTTAGTCCCTTAGCAATTTAGTCCCTTAGTCCAGGAGTTGCTCAGAGGAAATCCTTCCTCAGGGAGACCGGCATGGGAAGACATTTCTCTGTTAAAAACTTCCGTAGAGGATTTATATTCATTTTAGTGAACAAATACGAATCCCCGCTATACAAGAATGAACCAAATCAGTGTGGCTTGTGGCTTGTGTGCCATTGAAAATTCCTCTCCTCCAAAATTTTAGAATCCAAATATTTAAAATTTGTTATAAAAGGTAAAAAGAAAATATACCATGAAGCCTATGATAGATTAAAAAAAAAAAAAAGGAAAAGAAAGAAAAGGATCTGTGTTTGGTGACAATGGCATGTGTAGTCACTGCAATTTTATTTTTAGTGTTTGTAGACACATGGAAGTGTACAAAAATACACCTGCTATGTGTTTTTGTTTTTTGTTTTGGTCCACTTCGATCTTTAACTACTGAGCAATGAGGTCATTGAGCCTTTTATCAACTCTGATAAGCAAAATGAAGACCTATGAATCCAAAATATGTATGTTTCTATCTATAACCCTAAACATCACATGTGTTTTGTCAGTGTCTTTCCAGAATTTTTACATCCAAGTACATATTTTTCTTACAAATGAGAACACCACTTACTGATCTCCTTCCGCATGCTCTGCTCATCCTTCCCTGCTGGGGACATTCCTCCACTTTCGCTGCTCCCCGATTTGGAAAGATCCTTCAAGCCCTTCCCCATTTGCCACTTCTTCCACAGCATATTCCCTGACGATACGACATCTTTGTTATCGGAACTCACAGAACTCTTTGTGTCTGACTCTCTTGTGGTACTTGACAAAGTTTCAACTACAACACGACATGGGCGTTAGCCAAGACGAGCTTGTATTCTATAAAATCACATGCAGAAAGTAACGAGGGCTTGTGGGAACCAGGTTTGGAGCTGACTGGAAAGCTTTGCCGCCTCCAACCAGAGCACTGGCAAAAATAATCATTGGTAGCCTCAGAAATTATTGTGGATGGCCCAGACCACCAATGTGTCTGATACCTCAGGATACAAACACATCACATAAAAATAGAGGCTTTGGGGAGGTGAGACACTGCAAGTGGAAATGGGATCTCTGAACACTGGGACCACGGCTAGGGTGGGCCCTGGAGGAGGCAGCAACCTGCCTTGTGTGGGAAATGTAGGTGAATGGGGTTCTCTCTGGAGAGGGAACCCTGTGTCTAGGCACTTGTCTAAAATTATCTAAAAATAGAGGTGAGAAGAGCTCTTGCTTGTGAAGTTGCAAAGCTGGGAAGTTTTTCCTTAATGCTACAATTCTATTCCCACTCTTCTAGATCTTTATGCCTGGGGGAGAAAAAACTGTGTAAAACCTCTCACAATTTCCACATTATACAGACTCCCCCCCCATTTATCAATTGCAGATAATTTAATTAATGTTATATTCTGCTTTGAATAAAAGGTGATAATAGGTTAGTAATTGAAAGCATGGAGAAATATTAAAATAAATACACATTTTAACATATTATTAAAATTGATGTACCCTTTGGACAAAATGGATCAAAAAAATTAAAAATAAATTTATTTTAGGAAGTTTAACTTAAAATAAAATAGACAAATTTCTTCTAAAACACACCTTACTAATCTGACAAAAGATGAGTTAGAAGAGCTTCGTGGTGAGGGATGGAAAGTATATACTGTATTCGTCCAAATATATGAAGTTCAACAACAGGCAAAATGGAAACAGGGTAATTAATAGAGGTCAGACTAGTTGTCACTTTGAGGGAGAAAATGGCTGAGGGAAGGGGAATGAGGAAGACTTTGGGGATGTTTAAGTGTTTTATATCTTGATAATGGTGGTTCCTGAGTGTGTACGGATATAAAAATTTGTCAAGTTGTGTGCAGTGAATATTTGTGTCTTTACTGCATGAATGTTGTAGGATAAGGTCAGCCTCCTCTGAGCCTTGCTCTCGACCAGGCCTGGTCCTGGGTTTGTGAATTCCAGTTTAGGCAAAGGATACATACAGCTGGAATAATTTATCAAGAAATGCCCCCCACCCCCACTCTGATATTCCAATCCAGCTCCTCTCTTCCCCCTACCCTCGATATCTAAGTTTTCTTAGATATCAAGTTTTCTGGGTAACTTTCCACCCATTCCCTACCTAGTCACTATAAAACCCCACTTGTCCCTGCTGTATTCAAAGTTGAATTCAATCTCTCTCTCTCCTACGGCAACAGTCTTGACTCCTATTACAATAGTCTTGAATAGTGTTCTTTGTCATTTTTAACAAGTGTCCTGTGCAACATTTTTCTTTTGCATATAACTTAATACATTTTTAAAAACAATAATAAACTCTAATAAAATAATAAAATTTAAAATAATGAGATGATAGAATCATAATAAAATCTACTCACTTTTGTATTCTCAATATGACATTAGACTTAAACACTTAGCAAAGTGAGTACTTTGGGAGTTAGAAATATTTCAAATCCTACTCTATCACTTTTTAGATCTGTGACTTAGGAAGAGTTTGGTGACTCTCTGAGCATTGGTCTCTTTATCTGTACAAAGGAATAGCAGTGTCTACCTCATAGTTGCTGTACGTTAAAAGGAGATATAAAGTTCTGTGAAGAGTACTCATCCCAGGAAACAAAATCGGGGTGATATTTGCTGTTTATATAAAACACTTTTTTATATAAAAAAATATATAAACTTTTATATAAAAGTTTTATAAAAAACTTCTTTATGTAAAAAGTTAAGGGGGGCAAGATGGCGGAGAAGTAGCAGGCTGAGACTACATCAGGTAGCAGGAGATCAGCTTGATAGCTTATCTAAACATTGCAAACACCTACAAATCCAACGGGAGAGCGAAGAGAAGAAGAACAGCAACTCTAGAAACAGAAAATCAACCACTTTCTGAGAGGTAGGACTGGCCTACCTCTTTAGAAGTGAATCTAAAACGATGGGAAGATAGACCGCGGGGGGAGGAGCCGGCTCCCGGCAAGCAGCGGAGGAACGGAGCACAAAATCAGGACTTTTAAAAGTCTGTTCCACTGAGGGACATTGCTCCAGAGGCTAAACCAGGGTGAAGCCCACGCGGGGTCAGCGTGGCCCCAGGTCCCGCAGGGTCACAGAAGGATCGGGGGTGTCGGAGTGTCGCAGAGCTCGCAGGTATTAGAACGGAGAAGCCAGCTGCAGAGACAGAGCCGAGGACTGAACTCTCAGCTCGGGGTTACCTTGAACTGGTCGCGGGCTGGGTGAGCTCGGAGCGCGGCTAGAGGCTGGGGATACGGGAGTGATTGGGTGCTGTCCTCTGGGGGCACACTGAGGAGTGGGGCCTCAGGCTCTCGGCTCCTCCGGGCTGGAGACTAGGAGGCCGCCATTTTCATTCCTGTCCTCCGGAACTCTACGGAAAGCGTTCAGGGAACAGAAGCTCCCAAAAGCGAACCCGAGCCAATTACTTAGTCCGGCCACCGGTAAGGGCGGTGCAATCCCGCCTCGGGCAAAGACACTTGAGAGTCACTACAACAGGCCCCTCCCCCAGAAGATCAACAAAATATCCAGCCAGGACGAAGTTCATCTATCAAGGAAAAGTAGGTTCAATTCCTAAGACAGCAGCGCAGTTCCAGAGGAGGAGAAAGCAAACCACGGAACTCATGGCTTTCTCCCCATGATTCTTTAGTCTTGCGGCTACTTCAATTCTTTTTTCTTTTTTCAATTTTTTTTCTTTTTTCTTCTTCTGCTAAATTTTTTAAAACTTTTACCCTTTTCTTTTTTAACGTTTTTTGACTAGTTTATCTAAATATATATATTTTTTCTTTCTTTTTTATATTTTTTCTTTATTTGTTTTATTTTTTAAATTTTTTTTCTTTTTTTTTTCTGAACCTCTTTTTATCCCCTTACTCCCCCCCACAATTTGGGGTCTCTTCTCATTTAGGTACAGCGCATTTTTCTGGGGTCTTTGCCACCCTTTTAGTATTTTATTTGATCCTTCATATCCTCTTATCTGGACAAAATGACAAGGCAGAAAAAATCACCACAAACAAAAGAACAAGAGACAGTACTGAAGGCTAGGGACCTAATCAACACAGACATTGGTAATATGTCAGATCAAGAGTTCAGAATGACAATTCTGAACATTCTAGCCGGGCTCGAAAAAGGCATGGAAGATATTAGAGAAACCCTCTCTGGAGATATTAAAGCCCTTTCTGGAGAAATTAAAGAACTAAAATCTAACCAAGTAGAAATCAAAAAGCTATTAATGAGGTGCAATCAAAAATGGAGGCTCTCACTGCTAGGATCAATGAGGCAGAAGAAAGAATTAGTGATGTAGAAGACCAAATGACAGAGAATAAAGAAGCCGAACAGAAGAGGGACAAACAGCTACTGGACCATGAGGGGAGAATTCGAGAGATAAGTGACACCATAAGACGAAACAACATTAGAATAATTGGGATTCCAGAAGAAGAAGAAATAGAGAGGGGAGCAGAAGGTCTATTGGAGAGAATTATTGGAGAGAATTTCCCTAATATGGCAAAGCGAACAAGCATCAAAATCCAGGAGATGCAGAGAACCCCCCTCAAAGTCAACAAGAATAGGTCCACACCCCGTCACCTAATAGTAAAATTGACAAGTCTTAGTGACAAAGAGAAAATCCTGAAAGCAGCCCGAGAAAAGAAGTCTGTAACATACAATGGTAAAAATATTAGATTGGCAGCAGACTTATCCACAGAGACCTGGCAGGCCAGGAAGAGCTGGCATGATATATTCAGAGCACTAAACGAGAAAAACACGCAGCAGAGTAGAGAATACTCTATCCAGCTAGGCTATCATTGAAAATAGAAGGAGAGATCAAAAGCTTCCAGGACAAACAAAAACTGAAAGAATTTGCAAACACCAAACCATCTCTACAGGAAATATTGAAAGGGGTCCTCTAAGCAAAGAGAGAGCCTAAAAGTAGTAGATCAGAAAGGTACAGAGACAATATACAGTAACAGTCAACTTACAGACTAATAATGGCACTAAATTCATATCTCTCAATAGTTACCCTGAATGTTAATGGGCTAAATGCCCCAATCAAAAGACACAGGGTATCAGAATGGATAAAAAAATAAAACCCATCAGTATGTTGCCTACAAGAAACTCATTTTAGATGTGAAGACACCTCCAGATTTAAAGTGAGGGGGTGGAAAACAATTTACCATGCTAATGGGCATCAGAAGAAAGCTGGGGTGGCAATCCTTATATCAGATCAATTAGATTTTAAGTCAAAGACTATAATAAGAGATGAGGAAGCACACTGTATCCTACTCAAAGGGTCTGTCCAACAAGAAGATCTAACAATTTTAAATATCTATGCCCCTAACGTGGGAGCAGCCAACTATATCAATCAATTAATAACAAAGAAACACATCAATAATATCAAAGAAACACATCAATAATAATACAATAATAGTAGGGGACTTTAACACTCCCCTCACTGAAATGGACAGATCATCCAAGCAAAAGATCAACAAGGAAATAAAGGCCTTAAATGACACACTGGACCAGATGGACATCACAGATATATTCAGAACATTTCATCCCAAAGCAACAGAATACACATTCTTCTCTAGTGCACATGGAACCTTCTCCAGAATAGATCACATCCTGGGCCACAAATCAGGTCTCAACCGGTATCAAAAGATTGGGATCATTCCCTGCATATTTTCAGACCACAATGCTCTGAAGCTAGAACTCAATCACAAGAGGAAAGCTGGAAAGAACCCAAATACATGGAGACTAAACAGCATCCTTCTAAAGAATGAATGGGTCAACCAGGAAATTAAAGAAGAACTGAAAAAATTCATGGAAACAAATGATAATGAAAACACAACAGTTCAAAATCTGTGGGACACAGCAAAGGCAGTCCTGAGAGGAAAATATATAGCGGTACAAGCCTTTCTCAAGAAACAAGAAAGGTCTCAAGTACACAACCTAACCCTACACGTAAAGGAGCTGGAGAAAGAACAAGAAAGAAACCCTAAACCCAGCAGGAGAAGAGAAATCATAAAGATCAGAGCAGAAATCAATGAAATAGAAACCAAAAAAACAATAGAACAAATCAATGAAACTAGGAGCTGGTTCTTTGAAAGAATCAATAAGATTGATAAACCCCTGGCCAGACTCATCAAAAAGAAAAGAGAAAGGACCCAAATCAATAAAATCATGAATGAAAGAGGAGAGATCACAACTAACAACAAAGAAATACAGACAATTATAAGAACATACTATGAGCAACTCTACGCCAACAAATTTGACAATCTGGAAGAAATGGATGCATTCCTAGAGACATATAAACTACCACAACTGAACCAGGAAGAAATAGAAAACCTGAACAGGCCCATCACCAGTAAGGAGATTGAAACAGTCATCAAAAATCTCCAAACAAACAAAAGCCCAGGGCCAGACGGCTTCCCAGGGGAATTCTACCAAACATTTAAAGAAGAACTCATTCCTATTCTCCTGAAACTGTTCCAAAAAATAGAAACGGAAGGAAAACTTCCAAACTCATTTTATGAGGCCAGCATCACCTTGATCCCAAAACCAGACAAGGATCCCACCAAAAAAGAGAACTACAGACCAATATCCTTGATGAACACAGACGCAAAAATTCTCGCCAAAATACTAGCCAATAGGATTCAACAGTACATTAAAAGGATTATTCACCACGATCAAGTGGGATTTATTCCAGGGCTGCAGGGTTGGTTCAACATCCACAAATCAATCAATGTGATAGAACACATTAATAAAAGAAAGAACAAGAACCATATGATACTCTCAATAGATGCTGAAAAAGCATTTGACAAAGTACAGCATCCCTTCCTGATCAAAACTCTTCAAAGTGTAGGGATAGAGGGCACATACCTCAATATTATCAAAGTCATCTATGAAAAACCCACCGCAAATATCATTCTCAATGGAGAAAAACTGAAAGCTTTTCCGCTAAGGTCAGGAACACGGCAGGGATGTCCATTATCACCACTGCTATTCAACATAGTACTAGAAGTCCTAGCCTCAGCAATCAGACAACAAAAGGAAATTAAAGGCATCCGAATCAGCAAAGAAGAAGTCAAACTATCACTCTTCACAGATGATATGATACTATATGTGGAAAACCCAAAAGACTCCACTCCAAAACTGCTAGAACTTGTACAGGAATTCAGTAAAGTGTCAGGATATAAAATCAATGCACAGAAATCAGTTGCATTTCTGTACACCAACAACAAGACAGAAGAAAGAGAAATTAAGGAGTCCATCCCATTTACAATTGTACCCAAAACTATAAGATACCTAGGAATAAACCTAACCAAAGAGGCTAAGAATCTATATACAGAAAATTATAAAGTACTCATGAAAGAAATTGAGGAAGACACAAAGAAATGGAAAAATGTTCCATGCTCCTGGATTGGAAGAATAAATATTGTGAAAATGTCCATGCTACCTAAAGCAATCTACACATTTAATGCAATCCCTATCAAAATACCATCCATTTTTTTCAAAGAAATGGAACAAATAATCCTAAAATTTATATGGAACCAGAAAAGACCTCGAATAGCCAAAGGAATATTGAAAAAGAAAGCCAAAGTTGGTGGCATCACAATTCCGGACTTCAAGCTCTATTACAAAGCTGTCATCATCAAGACAACATGGTACTGGCACAAAAACAGACGCATGGATCAGTGGAACAGAATAGAGAGCCCAGAAATCTACCCTCAACTCTATGGTCAACTAATCTTCGACAAAGCAGGAAAGAATGTCCAATGGAAAAAAGACAGCCTCTTCAATAAATGGTGCTGGGAAAATTGGACAGCCACATGCAGAAAAATGAAATTGGACCACTTCCTTACACCACACACAAAAATAGACTCCAAATGGATGAAGGACCTCAATGTGAGAAAGGAATCCATCAAAATCCTTGAGGAGAATGCAGGCAGCAACCTCTTCGACCTCAGCCGTAGCAACATCTTCCTAGGAACAATGGCAAAGGCAAGGGAAGCAAAGGCAAAAATGAACTATTGGGACTTCATCAAGATCAAAAGCTTTTGCACAGCAAAGGAAACAGTTAACAAAACCAAAAGACAACTGACAGAATGGGAGAAGATATTTGCAAATGACATATCAGATAAAGGGCTAGTATCCAAAATCTATAAGGAACTTAGCAAACTCAACACCCAAAGAACAAACAATCCAATCAAGAAATGGGCAGAGGACATGAACAGACATTTCTGCAAAGAAGACATCCAGATGGCCAACAGACACATGAAAAAGTGCTCCACGTCACTCGGCATCAGGGAAATACAAATCAAAACCACAATGAGATATCACCTCACACCAGTCAGAATGGCTAAAATTAACAAGTCAGGAAATGACAGATGCTGGCGAGGATGGGGAGAAAGGGGAACCCTCCTACACTGTTGGTGGGAATGCAAGCTGGTGCAACCACTCTGGAAAACAGCATGGAGGTTCCTCAAAATGTTGAAAATAGAACTACCCTATGACCCAGCAATTGCACTACTGGGTATTTACCCTAAAGATACAAACATAGTGATCCAAAGGGGCACGTGTACCTGAATGTTTATAGCAGCAATGTCTACAATAGCCAAACTATGGAAAGAACCTAGATGTCCATCAACAGATGAATGGATAAAGAAGATGTGGTATATATATACAACGGAATACTATGCAGCCATCAAAAGAAATGAAATCTTGCCATTTGCGACGACGTGGATGGAACTAGAGCGTATCATGCTTAGTGAAATAAGTCAATCGGAGAAAGACAACTATCATATGATCTCCCTGATATGAGGACATGGAGAAGCAACATGGGGGTTAGGGGGATAGGAGAAGAATAAATGAAACAAGATGGGATTGGGAGGGAGACAAACCATAAATGACTCTTAATCTCACAAAACAAACTGGGGGTTGCTGGGGGGAGGTGGGATTGGGAGGGGGAGGTGGCTATGGACATTGGGGAGGGGAGGCGAACCATAAGAGACTATGGACTCTGAAAAACAACCTGAGGGTTTTGAAGGGTCAGGGGTGGGAGGTTGGGGGAACAGGTGGTGGGTTAATAGGGAAGGCACGTTTTGCATGGAGCACTGGGTGTTGTGCAAAAACAATGAATACTGTTACGCTGAAAAAAATAAATAAAATTTAAAAAAAAGTTAAGGGGCATTATCTTTATAAAAATCATTGAATTGCATTCCTAAGGACATAAACATGGAAAAGCATGGTTGGGGATGTTAATGTCTTTGGCCTACCTGGGCATCCCAAGGAGGTTATAGATACTGGCAGTAAAGGGTTAGTGATAAGGTGATCTGGGGCCATGGAGAGCTATCTGCAAGCTGGTCTGTCTCTGGGTATCTTGTGAATTTAGCAAATTGCAGAGTAAATCACTCTGGGCCTGTGTCCTTATTGGTAAGCCAGAAATCATATTATAGATTACATATTATAGTGGATTCATGTGAGTGTTCAATGAAATAATTAGTATTTTCAGTTCTGGGCCCACAACAATTACTCAATAAAAGCAGTTAGCTTTATCTTATTGTTATTATTCACAGTTATTGTTACTAGAAAGTTGCCAGATTAACAGTTGTGGGCCTGCCTTCAAGTTCACACTGCTATCTTTGACCTAGGCTTCACTCTTATTTCTGGTTTCATCTTTTCTTAAATGGAGAAAACCATATCTACTTGGGGAGAAAGCAAACATCTTCTTGATTTAAAAAAAAAAAAAAATCAGAATCTATTTCCTATCCTATAGAATCCTCTGTCTTTTAAGAGGTGCAAAGCACAGCTCTGTGCTCTGAGGTGGCTGGGGCAGGGCTCACTGACCTTCCTCCAGAGCTTTGGTTTGGCTCTCAGACACAGGCATGCTGTCCGCATCCGGTAGTTTCTTAATGAACCGGCTGAGGTAATGCAGGCGAGCCTGAGAAGCCTAAAGAACAAACACTATCAATGAATGGCCCAGGCAACAACATTCCAAGAGTGCATGAAAGAAAGAGGAAAGTGAGAATAAATATGGCAGTTTGAACTAGGCCAGCTCTTATTACCCAATAAACTCAAATTCTAAGCCATCCATAATTCTGACAGTTCTTTCTGAGAGCTAACGAAGAAGCAGTCTCAAAACGGATACACAAGGCATGCAGCCTTAGGTCCAGTTACTCCTGAACATTTTTCATCTGGCTTAATAACCCTGAGTAAGGACATGTAACACATATGAGTAATAATGGTTCACTATAGCGATGATTCTTACATAGAGTAGGGAGGGAGATGTGAAGTATATATATTCCACAAGAGGGAGCACAGGCTTTTATCCACTCAAGGCTGTTCAAAGTACATGAAAACTCATATTAAACATGTTTATGCTTTCTTACTTAGGAGTGTGAGAACAGACATGGATACTGATGAGGGAACAGAAGGCAAGCTGAGGACAAAGCAGAACCTGACACCCCACAACCCTCCCCCCCTCAATGGGATCTATGTGACATTCCTCAGGCACTTTCTGGCTGCCCTAAAACTAAGGAAAGGAAAAACAAATAGTTAATCTATAGAGATCACAATCCTGCAAGACCCAAGTCTCCCTCAGTTTACAAATGTCTCAGCAATTTATAAGAACAAAGCACTTCTATCAATCGCCTAGCTTCCAGAAGGAAATGTAGATACAATTATATGTGCTTATAACCTGCAGCCTATTCACAGATACTTGAAGCAGGCAGAGTGTAATGTTCCTCCAGGAAGTTTCCAACTATCTTCATGTTAATGCCTTGCTAGAGGGTAAAACAACCTAACCTGACAGTCCCAAGGCCGCTACTATCCTGTGAGTCTTCTTTAACAATGAAAGTTCTTTCAGAAACCTCTCTTCTTCCTTACCTCTCCCAACCCCACAGTATATAGTCAGCCACCCCTCACAGCCTTGGGCAGTAGCTCTTTCCGCCTATAGGTCCTCTCCCTGCACTTTAATAAACCAACATTTTGCACCAAAGATGTCACAAGAATTCTTTCTTGGTCATTGACTCCAGACCTCACCCCACTGAAACTCATGTATATTCCAAAGCCACATGAATATAGCCCATACTACGTAAAAGAACGAGGGAACCCACAGTTTGGGCCAATAAAGTGGCACCATCATGTGCTTCGCTTTTGTGAGTCATCTGGTATCAGCCATTCTGCACATTTCACAATGTGTTTAAACATGGTCTTAACATGTAGTTAGTGAGTGTCTAACAAAATTCCAGATACTGTTCCAAAATTCCTATATGCTTTCGCCATCATGGCTCTCACTTCAGACCGGTGCCTAGGAATGGAAAGTTAAAGAACAACTTTTCCAACTCAAGTGACCTTGATAGCTCTTCCTGGCTCAGTCATCTCCCAGGCTTGCTTCATGGCTCGGATTTCATCTGCTCGTTCTGTATCCTTTTTCACTTCAAAAAATTCTGCTTCATTGTGTTCTGTGACCAACCTCAAAATCCAGTAGGGTTTATTTGGGTCTTCTTGTTGAGGGTGAACAGTAGATATCTGATAAATAAAAACCTTTGGGTTAGGTATTGTCAAAAGGGTCTGGATTTTAGCTCACGACCCATAATTTCACTATTAAGTATGTACCCAGGATAAATGAAAACACATGTTCACAAAAATACTTGGACAAAAAAAATTCATTACAGCTCTATGCTCATAATAGCCAAAAAAGGAGGAGACAATATAAATGTTTATCAATTGATGAATAAACAAATTATCATATATCCATATCACTGAACACTACCTTAGCAATAAAAAGTAATAAACTATTGAAGTATACCACAATGCAGATAGATCTTACAGATAGACATCATACTGAGATAAAGAAGCCAAGCACAAAAGAATACAACGTGGGTGATTCATTTGTTTGAAATTCCAGAACAGGCAAAAACACCTGCCGGGGGTAGGTGTGAAGATGACAGAGTCCATTGCAATGAGGTTTGAGGGAATCTCCAACCTTATGGAAATGATCTCTACTTTATACCTTGATAGAGATGTAGATTACAGCATTGAATGCACTAGTCAAAATTCATTGAATTGTACAGTTAATTTTACTCCATTTCACTAAATGCAAATTTTATCTAAAATTGTAAAGAAAAAAATTCTAAATTACATTTAGGGTTATGTGGCACCTCTTTACAAAAATTAGGGTAGGGTAGTTATGTCCAGGTGTGGATACACTAGATATATACTCACTATGAAAGAAACATTTTGATATCTCCTAGGATTATTTTCATTTTTGTAAGCCATAAGCTGGGAGCAGATTGATTTAGGACTTGAAATATCTAGATGAGTAATGCTCATTGGTGACAATCTGGTAGGGAGAGAGGCTTGAATCTAACGTGGTTACTAGCACTTTACATATGATTGAGACAATTGTCAATTATTCATGTTGAATAATGCAGATGGGGAAGCAGGGATCTGTGGGGCCACTGAATAAAGTTGTTGTGGGCAATTTGGTTTCAATGTTACCAAAAAGATCTCCTTGCTTTCTACAATATTCTTCCAATATTCCAATGAGAACTTAAATCTCACAATTGGAAATTCTTTTCTCTCTTCCTTTTACAGAACAGTACAAAAAATTTTATCATCTTTTGTATTGTTTGATAAATGAGTTAATCAGAAACTCTGGGATCAGGAAAGGAAGTATGATGAAGGACTAAGGGGGCACTCTAAGAGTTTATGGATTGAGTTAAGCTTATTTGTTTTAAATTTAAATTTGTTTTAAATTTCAATAATTTATTTTGTTGATGATAAGAATATTTTTTCAGTGCGTTCAAATAATTGATTTCTTAACACTAAATGATACACTGGAGCTACAGCTAGGAAAGTTAACACACAACATTATCTTGTTCAAGAGGAACAAAATACTTTCTTGAAACCACTTCACCTATATTTTCTAACAAAACAATGTTAAAATAACCTAATTTTAAAAAGAAAACTGTATCTGGTCCTTTCAAAAGTAATAATCCCTTGGTAGAGAAACTTCTCTTTTTCTGTATCCATTTAGATATTACAATAAAAGTAGCATTTGGAGGGTGCCTGTGTGGCTCAGTGGGTTAAAGCCTCTGCCTTCAGCTCAGGTCATGATCCCAGGGTCCTGGGATCAAGCCCCACATCAGGCTTTCTGCTCAGCAGGAGGCCTGCTTCCTCCTCTCTCTCTCTGCCTGCTTCCTCCTCTTTCTGCCTGCTTCTCTGCCTACTTGTGATCTCTGTCAAATGAATAAATAAAATCTAAAAAAAAAAAAAAGTAGCATTTCAATTGTAAAATGTAGCTAGTAAAAACATAAGTGATGTAAATTTAAGAAGAAATTAGCTTTTCCACATGAAATAAAATAAATTCAACATGATTATAGTAATTAAAGTAAAAATACAAAGTATAATATAATAGTTTTCAGTTTCTTGTTTGGCACATGTATTAATACATTTTAAAACATGAAAAGATAAAATACCAAGTTCTTCCAAACAACTGGCACAATGTTAAGATTCCTAAAGCTTAGTTATTAATATCTTAAAAACCCAATTCTGATATGAATTCTGTAACCAAGCATGCATTTGGTGCTATGTAAACTGATCCAAATACCATCTTTTTCATTATTCCCCAGAATTCAGGAGCATTTCAAAGTTAATTCAGGATGAATCCCACAAAATTCCATATTAAATGGTGGATTTTCTGAACAAGCTTCTCATTTTTTATTATATATGTGCACGTTTGTCACAATTTCAAAAAGAATGGAAGCCCACCAAACATGTCAGTTTTTAGTTTTATCCAGTCATTAATTTTCTGCAGAATTGCTTTTTCTTGACTTAATATTTTTGCAAGATTTTTCATTTTTTCATTTCCTTATTTATTTTGTTATGTTAGTTACCATACAGTACATCATTAATTTTTGATGCAGTGTCTTGTGATTCATTATTTGCATATAATACCCACTGTTCCATGCAATCTGTGCCCTCCTTAATACCCACCACCAGGCTAACCCATCTCCCTACCCCCTCCTCTCTAAAACCCTCACTTTGTTTCTTGGAGTCCATAGTCTCTCATGGTTCACCTCCCCCTCCGATTTCCCCCCCTTCATTTTTCCCTTCCTTCTTCTAATGAATGTCCTCCTAATGTCCTCCATGCTATTCTTTATGTTCCACAAATAAATGAAACCATATGATAATTGACTTTCTCTGCTTGATTTATTTCACTTATCATAATCTCCAATCCCATCCATGTTGATGCAAAATTTGGTATTCATCCTTTCTGATGCTGAGTAATATTCCATTGTATATATGGACCACATCTTCTTTATCTATTCATCTGTTGAAGGGCATCTCAGCTCTTTCCACAGTTTGGCTGTTGTGGACATTGCTACTATGAACATTGGGGTGCATATGGCCCTTCTTTTCACTACATCTGTATCTTTGGGGTAAATCTCCAGTAGTGCAATTGCAGGTCATAGGGTAGCTTTATTTTTAATTTTTTGAGGAAATTCCACACTGTTTTCCAAAGTGGCTGTGCCAACTTGCATTTCCACCAACAGTGTAAAAGGGTTCACCTTTCTCCACAACCTTTCCAACATTTGTTGTTTCTTGCCTTGTCAGTTTTTACCATTCTAATTGGTGTAAGGTGGTATCTCAATGTGGTTTTGATTTGAATTTCCCTGATGGCTAATGATGATGAATATTTTTTCATCTGTATGTTAGCCATAAGTATGTACTCTTTTGAGAAGTGTCTGTTCATGTCTTCTGCCTATTTTTTGACTTGATTGCTTTTTGGATGCTGAGTTTGAGTTCTTTATAGTTCTGATATATATATCAGATATATATATATATATCTGATATATATATCTGATATATATATATATATATCAGACCTTCGTAGTGTCATTTGCAAATATCTTCTTCCATTCCATGGGTTGCCTCTGTTGTGTTGACTGTTTCCTTTGATGTGCCGAAGGTTTTTATCTTGATGAAGCCCAAAGGTTCATTTTCGTTTTTGTTTCCCTTGTCTTTGGAGACTGTTGAAAGAAGTTGCTGTGGCTAATGTCGAAGAAGGTATTGCTTATGTTCTCCTCTAGGATTCTGATGGATTCCTCTCTCATATTGAGGTTTTTCATCCATTTTGAGTTTATCTTTGTGTATGGTGTAAGAGAATGGTCAAGTTTAATTTTTCTGTATATAGCTGTCCAATTTTCCCAGCACCGTTTATTGAAGAAACTTTTTTTTTCCCCACTGTATAATTTTTTCCTGCTTTGTTGAAGATTATTTAACCATAGAGTTGAGGGTCCATATCTGGGCTCTCTCTTCTGTTCCATTGGTCTATGTTTTTGTGCCAGTACGGTGCTGTCTTGGTGATCACAGATTGTAATATAGCTTAAAATCAGGCAACATGATGCCCCCAACTTTGTTTTTCTTTTTCAACATTTCCTTAGCGATTTGGGTCTTTTCTATTCTATACAAATTTTAGGATTGTTTATTCTAGCAATTTGAAAAATGTCATTGGCATTTTGATCAGGATGGCATTGAAAGTATAGATGGCTCTAGGCAGTATAGACATTTTAACAATGTTTATTCTTCTGATTCATGAGCATGGAATGTTTTTGTGTCTTCAGTTTCTTTCATGAGTGTTCTGTAGTACCTAGAGTATAGATCTTTTACCTCTTTGGTTATGTTTATTCCAAGGTATCTTATGGTTTTGGGTGTTATTGTAAATGGAATCAATTCTCTAATTTCTCTTTCTACAGTTACATTGTTAGTGCATATGAAAGCAACTGATTTATGTTCATTGATTTTGTATCCTGCCACATTTCTGAATTTCTGAATTGCTAGTAATTTGGGGTGGAGTCTTTTGGGTTTTCCACATGAAGTATCATGTGATCTGTGAAGAGAGAGAGTTTGACTTCTTTGCCATTTTGAATACCTTTTATTTTGTTGTTGTTGTTGTCGACTGATTGCTGTTGCTAGGACTTCTAGTACTATGTTGAACAACAGTGGTGAGAGTGGGCATCCTTTCATGTTCCTGATCTGAAGGGAAAGGCTCTCAGCTTTTTCCTATTGAGAATGATATTTGCTGTGGGTTTTTCATAGATGGATTTTACGAAATTGAGGAATGTTTCCTCTATCCCTATATTCTGAAGAGTTTTAATCAAAAAATGATGCTGTATTTTGTCAAATGCTTTTTCTGCATCAATTGAGAGGACCATGTGTTTCTTCTCTCTTCTCTTATCAATTTGTTCTATCACATTGATTGATTTGCGAATGTTGAACCACCCTTGTATCCATGGATAAATCCCACCTGGTCATGGTGGATAATCTTTTTAATGCACTGTTGGATCCTATTAGCTAGGATCTTGTTGAGAATCTTGGCATCCATATTCATCAGGAATATTGGTCTGAAATTCTCCTTTCTGGTGGGATCTTTGCCTGGTTTGGGGATCAGGGTAATGCTGGCTTATAAAAAGAATCTGGAAGTCTTCCTTCAGCTTCTATTTTTTGCAACAGCTTCAGGAGAATAGGTATTAGTTTTTCTTTGAATGTTTGATAGAATTCTCCAGGGAACTGTCAGGTCCTGGGGTCTTGTTTTTTGGGAGGTTTTTGATCACTGCTTTAATCTTGTTACTGATGTTGGTCTATTCAGGTTGTCAATTTTTTCCTGTTTCAGTCTTGGTAGTTTATAGGTTTCCAGGAATGAATCAATTCCTTTCACGTTGCTTAATTTATTGGCATATAGCTGTTGATTTTAATTTCTGATGATTGTTTCTATTTCCTTGGTGTTAGTCATGATCTCTCCCTTTTCATTCATAATTTTATTAATTTGGGTCCTTTCTCTTTTCTTTTGGATAAGTCTGGCCAGTGGTTTATCAATCTTATTAATTTTTTCGAAGAACCTGCTTCTAATTTTGTTGATGTGTTCTACTGTATTTCTGATTTCTAATTCATTGACCTCTGCTTTAATCATAATTATTTCCCTTCTTGTGTGTGGGTTAGGCTTAATTTGTTATTGATTCACCAGTTCTTTAAGGTGTAAAGACAGTTTGTGTGTTAGGGATTTTTCTATTTTTTTGAGTGATGCTTGGATGACTATGTTTTCCCCCTTAAGACTGCCTTTGCTATAACCCATAGTTTTTGGACCCATATGTTTTTGATCTCATTGGTTTCCATAAATTGTTGAATTTCTTCTTTGACTTACTAGTTGACCCAAACATTCTTGAGCAGAATGGTCTTTACCTTCCAAGTGTTTGAATTTCTTCCAAACTTTTTCTTGTGATTGAGTTATAGTTTGAAAGCATTGTGGTCTGAGAATATGCAGGGAATAATCTCAGTCTTTTGGTATCAGTTGAGACCTAATTTGTGACCTAGTACATAGTCTGTTAAGGAGAGAGTTCCATGTGTGCTCAAGAATAATGAATATTCTGTTGTTTTAGGGTGGAATGTTCTGTATATATCTATGAGGTCCATCTAGTCCAGTGTGCCATTCAAAGTTCTTGTTTCTTTGTTGATTTTCTGCTTAGATGATTTGTTTATTACTGAGAGTGGAGTGTTAAGGTCCCCTACAATTAATGTATTATTATCAATATGTCTATTTTGGTTAACAGTTTGCTTATGTAGTTGGCTGCTCCTATGTTGGGGGCATAGATATTTACAATTGTTAGGTCTTCTTGTTAGATGGACCTTTAAGAATGAAATAGGTCCATCTGTATCTCTAACTCAGTCTTTAGCTTAAAATCTAATTTGTCTGACATGAGAATTGCTACCCCAGCTTTTTTTGAGGTCTGTTGGCATGACAGATCGTTCTCCATCCCTTCACTTTCAGTCTGGATGTATCTTTAGGTTCAAAATGAGTCTCTTGTAGAAAGCATATGGATGGGTCCTGTCTTTTTATCCAATTTGCAACCCTGTGCCATTTTATGGGAGCATTTAGGCCATTCATGTTGGAGTGATTATTGAAAGATATGATTTATTGTCAATCATGTTGCCTGTGAAGTCTTTGTTTCTATAAATTGTCTCCATATATTTCTGTTCAATATCACTCTTGGGATCTTTTTCCTTTTATAGAACCCCCCTTAATATTTCTTGCAGGGCCAGCTTAGTGGTAACATATTGTTTCAGTTTCTGCTGCTCCTGGAAACTCCTTATCTCTCCATCCATTCTGAATGACAGTCTTGCTAGATAAAAAATTCTTGGCTGTATGTTCTTCTCATTTAGTTCCCTGAATATATCTTGCCAGTCTGGCTTGCCAGGTCTCTGTGGATAGGTCTGACATTATTCTGATGTTCATCCCTCTGTATGTAAGGAATCTCTTCCCCCTAATTGCCCTTACAATGGTTTCCTTGATTCTAAGATTTGCAAGATTTACTATTATATGCCAGGGCATTGGTCTGTTCCCCTTGATCTTGGGAGGGGTCCTCTCTGCCTCTAGGACATGAATGCTGTTTCATTCCCCACATTAGGACATTCTCAGCTACAATTTACTCAAATATATTTTCTAGTCCTCTCTTTCTCCACCCCCTCAAGGATCCTAACAATTCTGACAATGGAATGTTTCATGGCATCATTTATTTCTCGAATTCTGTTTTCATGGATTTTAAGCTGTTTGTTCCGGGCCTCCTCCTGTTTCTTCTTTTCCATCAGTTTGTCTTCTGGATTATTAATTCATCCTTCTTCATTTACCCTAGCTATTAGAGTATCTAGACTAGAATGGATCTAATTGATAGCATTTTTTAAGTTCTGCCAGATCAGTTCTCATTTCTGTGCTTAGAAAATCTATGTTGCCATTAATAGTTTTTCTCCATCCTAGCTATTGTCTGTGTAACTGTTCTCCTGAATTATGTTTTTGACCTCTTGCTTATATATCCATTATTTCTGTGACAGAGGTCATAGTCTCTGGTCTTTTCTATGTTGGGGGTTCCTCCTCTTAGTCATTCTGTTGAGGGGTGGTTGAAGGACTGTACAGAGTCCAAATTATTGACCACAAGCCAAGGAAGATGCACTTGTTTTATAGAGACCTTAGGGTTGTCAGCCTCTTGTTCTTCCAGCCTGTCTTCTGGGGGAGGGGACTGCCACACTGTTACTCAGGTAACCCTCTTTGGGTAGAATTGTTCTGCCCCCTGTGGAGGGGTAATGGGTTCAGTGAAAACCAGGTTTGGGGAACTTTTGTTCTCTGGTGGCTTTCTCTGGCAGCTTTCTGCATCCCCCACCCTAAGAGTTAGAGCAGAAGTGACAGTATCCAAACCTCTGTCTCAGAACAGAGAGATTGCAGTCTTTCCCTCAGTGAGCTCTCCAGGCCACATTGTCTGTGCTGCCAAAAACCAGCAGCTCTCTGAGCTCTTGCTTCCAGGTCCAGGCATGTCTCTGTCCTTTGTGCTTCTAAAACCTCCAGCCGCCCCCAGTGCACAGGTGTGTCCCTGCAGCTCCAGGTTTCAGTCTAGGGTGCTGCCCTAAAGTCCTTTCCTCACTGCTACCAGTCTGTGAGTCTGTGCCCAGTCCCCAGTATGGGAGGCTTTTGTGCTTCAGTGGCACAGGATCCCAGAGGCTCCCTCCCCCTTCCATTTATCTTCTGATGTATGCCCACAGAATCATGGATCCCTACCTACTTCAAGACCAACCACCTAAAATATTCTGTTTGTGGAGATCCAGATATATCTTCTTATATCACAAGCTGATTTCATGGGTTATCAGAATGGTCTGGTAGATATCCAGCACAATTCAGGGGACTGGTTAAAATAAGGTCCTCTTCTCCTCTACCATGTTTTTCTTTTCTTTTTTTTTTTTTTAATTTCTTTTTAGGTAGCTCAACACTTCCAACTTCAGCTTTCCATTTTGACTTTCATCTAGAGGTATGTTTTCACACATTATAGGACTAAATCTACAGTAGGTATCAGGAAGTAATGAATCATAGTTCCATATGGACTTCCATATCTATAGCAGTTTGTAACATTAGACAGTTTGTTTTTCAAACTTATGTATATCATGGTATCTCTCATATGTCTCTTATAATGTCCAGTGCCTGGGGATACTATGTACTTATGGGATATCTGGCCAAAGATGTTTATGCTCATGCAGTGCTAACACTTAGGAGTTATTCAGAAGCTAAGCTCCTTGATGAAGATCATTTCCCAAATGTACACTCTGCAAAGTAGCCTGGAGTAGCAGATGAGGCTCAAATGTCCTGCCACATTTCATACTGACAGTTTCCTAAATAGTGAGACTTGACTCTGGGGAAATGGCCATAGTTTCTGAACACAAAAGCTTTTGGCATTCTTCCCCTGTTTATCATGGTACTTACTGCAGCTACCACAACACAGCTGGGACTTCTTACTCATTCAATCATTAGTCCATATCCCATTCTAAACTTAAGAGTACTTCCCCACATTTGACTCATAAAATGCCTGGCTCCAACTCATTTTGACTGCTTTAACAATGACATTTTATAAAAACATATGTGATGCTAATTTTTTATGAAGTTCCTCACATTCATCCAGGGACCTAGGAAACAACCCAAATACGCAAGCCCATATGGCCCTGTGCTTATACTTCCAATGCAGTCAAGATGCTGAGGAACTGGGTTCTAAGTAAGTTCAACTAATTTTCAAAGTATCTGAAGAACAACCACATCCCCTTCTCCTCTGCCATCAGCTGAGAGAATTTGGACACCTCTTCTTTTCATTGGCTTCATGTAGTCAATTAAAGCCTGAAGAGCGCCATTCTTATATCAGTTGCAATAAATATAAATTAATTCTTTCCACAAAATCCTCTTCTTTTCCCTCAAGACATTCCAGTAGATAAAGAGTCAGTTCTTCAATCCTATTAATGCAAAGCTTTGGATCTGCTGTTCTTAATGTTTGAACTAAAGCTCAGGTTCTGTCATTAATATTCACCCTTGTACTCTTTTCTTGCTGAAGAGATAAATTCTTTCTCTCCTTTGCTTGTTTGTCTTTGCCATAGTCTGCTCAGCTTTGATCACTTGTTTTTATTCTTCTGACTCAATCATACTTTGATCTGGGGATAAGCCCACCAGTATAACTGGCTATTAGGCTTGTACACCTTCAATGGGATAAGAAAGTAAGTTTAGCAGTACTTTGTTTAGTTGAAACTGGAAGAATCTCAGCTGTCCCAGTGGGGCTTGCAGGCTTGTCCATAGGGTATAAAGAAAATATGAGCATATCTTCTGTCAGTCAGGATGCTAGGACCTGGAGAACTGGATTTTTTTTCTTCAATGTGTTTATCTTTAATTTCTGATTTATCCTGGAAATGTTTATTTTCCTTTTATGAGGCATTTTTTCCCTCACACCTGAAGTTTGAATTAATATGATTTGATAGAAATTTGAATGACTCTTCAAATTTTGTGGTAATACTAGTTGTATAATAAAAGACTTTACTTCTGCCTATCTTTGTCTTCATTCACACCATGACATCCCCCCACCAGAAGAGTATTTTTTGTTGATTGAACACTATATTTTTTCAGAGATTTGATGGTTTAATGTTTTTCTGTTTTAACCAGCTACTAACTGATTTTTTAATACTCTTAAACTTGTTTTACCTTGAGCTAAATGTGAAATCATTATATTCTGACTGATAAAAACAGGCTTCAAAACAAATTTCAAAGTATTTTTAAAAATAGGACATATGTGTGGCACGTGGGTGGCTCAGTTGGTTAAATGTCCAACTTTTGATGTCAGCTCCGGTCATGACCTCAGGGTCCTGAGACTGAGTCACATGGGGCTCTGTGTGCATCTGCTGGAGATTCTCTCCCTCTTCTTCTCCCTCTGTCCCTCCCCTGACTTGTGCACGTGCGTTCTCTCTCTCTCTCTCAAATAAGTAAATACATACTTACCAAAAAAAAAAAAAAGTAAATAAAAATAGGACATAGGGATGATCACTTTTATAAGTCCTTTGGGAGCTGAAGTCCTGAGTTTTAAAATTCCAATATGTAAACTATGGGTGTTTGAAGGATAACAGAATTTACCATAGAATCTGCTTCTCTTTTGGTTCATTTACATCTTATTTTGCTTGTATGACAACCTCTTTGTAGACTGATGTGACTTATCCTCCAATAATCTTTGGGTGAGCACAAAAAAATGCAGCTGTTTTTCTCCTTCCAAGACTTCTTATTTCATGGGATGCAGGTTGCAAGGTCTGCAGCCTTAGCAACTTGCCTGTTCCCAGCACTGACATTGACTAGGTGAGCCTACACCAACTGAATTCCACAAGGGAAGAGCCCCACCCAAGGGGCTATCCCCCCCCCCCCCAATCAGTTCCATTCTACTCTCAGCCGTGGTCAGGTTAAACTTCTTTATTTCACCAAGTTTCCAAAGGCAGACTCCAACTAGGAAATTAAACTTTGGTGGGGCGTCTGAGTGGCTTGGTCTATTAAGCATCCAACTCTTGGTTTCAGCTCAGGCCCTATCTCAGGGTCATGAAAGGAGGCCAGCATAGAGTCTGCTCAGGACTCTTTCTCCTTCTGTCCCTCCTCCCCACATATATACTCACATGCACTCTATCATATAAATAAATAAAATCTAGAAAGAAAAGGAAAGGAAGGAAGGAAGGGAGGGAGGGAGGGAGGGACAAACTTGGCAATGCAAGTGGTCAGCTTTTCTACTACAGAAGTGTAGGACATGATCACTGCCTCTTCCCCTAATTTGTTAATTTCCCTTTAAAGTCCTATACTGGTGGTACCAACATCCTATTCAGTTGATTCAGCTATAAACCTGAGAGATATCTTTTATTTTTTCTTGTTCCTTATCACCCATTTGGGATTAATAACTACATAAACTATTTGTTTCCTTGATAGTTCTTTTTTGTCTTCTTCTCCCTTTCTTACCTGTACCTGATACAACTTGCCCTCTTTTGCCTGGACTACTGCAGTACTTTCTTGAGTTATTTCTCCCCATCCCTAGTCTTTCCCTCCTTAAATGTATACTTTAAAACCCACCAGCATATCTGAAATATAAATCTGATTGTGTCAATACGTTTTTTTAACCTCCCGTCTCTCATCCCACCCCCAGCTTTGCTTAGCCTAAACAGTGATGACAAATGTTAGGAAGACTTTATCCTCATAGGTATTTTGAGTTCAGTGTTTTTAAGTAACCTAAATTTGAGTATCTTTAGGCCTATACTCTCACTCTTCAACTCTGCCCCCACATCCTCTTCTTTACTCCAATCATTGCAATTACCTAACTGGCCCTGAAGGAATTTGGAATCACCTCTGCGCTTTAGACAGAATCCCAGCCTCTTAATGAGGCTTAAAGGCCTTTCTCTTTCTGATTCTTATTTACCTCTCCAGCCCCATCTCTCATACTTCAGTGCTGCAAAAAGAAAAAACAAAACAAAACCAGAAAAACAAAACCAGAAAAACAAAACACAGAGATTGTGTTCATTTTTACCTTAGAATATCTTTGCTCATTGACTCAGGTCTGGATTTGGCTCCTCTAGGAGAAAGAGGCTAGAATAAATACCTCTTCCTCCTACCACTTCACATGCAATATTTAACATTAAAACTCTGTTTACCTTCAATCGCCTCCATTAGACTGAAAGTTCTTTGAAGATTGTATAATATTGATATTAGAAACCCAAGGCCCCAAAACAGTGTCTTATAGACATACAAGTCTTAAAAGTTTGATTAATGATTTTCGATACTGAACTGGGAAAAGCAGCTTGCAGAAGGTGTCCAAGTATGTCCTTAAGGTTATCTAGATGGTTGCTAGAATCAAGGAGGTGGAATTTTTCAGTTTTGTCCTTGGGAGAGATAGACAAGTGGGGAATCAATGGACATGCATGTATTAAATGACTCCAATAAGAAAAAGTAGCACACCCACCTGAGGCTCAAAGCGAGGGGCTTGTTTTTCTTTGGCTGTCTTGTCTTTCTCTGAAGACTTTTCCTTGCCTTTCCTTGTTTTAGAAGTTCCTGAAGATTTCTGCCCCTCACTAATAGTATGGGAATCTGGGCTTCCCACGGTAACTAATTCCTCATGTTTCTCTCCATGAGCTAGAGAGACATAAAAATGGAAACCAGTGAATCACAACAATAAAATCATGTCATGCAGGAAAAGGGGAGCAAGTCAGTAAAGTGTTGTTAGTTGAAGAGGTTTGGATTTCTTTTCTTTTTTAAAGAATATTTTATAAAGATCTGTGTGACTCTCTTACAAAATTGAGAGATAATTCACATACCATACACCACTGAAGTGGAGAAATCAGTAGGTTTTGACATATTTGTAAGATTAGGCAAAAATTATCACTATCTAATGTGTTTCCAACCTGAATGCTTTCAGTACATTTTCTTACCTAATTTCCTTGGCCAGGATCTCCACTACAGTACTGAATGTGTTCATCTCTGCTATCATATGTATTATTCTCTTCCCTCTGCTTCCTCAAAGGAGAATGTGAAGGGTTTTTTGCCTTATGTTCTGGTCATTCTTTCTACATATCCAGTGGCAGAGGAACAGATAACATTTGTTGAATCCTTACTATGTTTCTTTTCTTTTCTTTTTTTTTTTTTAATTCTCAAAGCACCCCAACAGAGCAGAAGCAAAAATTTGCTTACATTTCCCCAGCTGTTGGGGTTGAGTTAGCATTCAAGGATGAGTTCAAAGGACATGTTAGCCCCTTTCAAAACTGGAGTCTGTAAGTCATCCCATTAGCAAAGTTAAATAGTAATTGACAAGAATGGCTTCGTGCCAGTTATTAGCTACTTCCAAATTAGGGCAGATTATCCTGCATAACTGCAAAGGGACTATAAGTAACACAGTTTTACGAGGGGGCAACTTGTCTTTCTGTCAACAATCCCAGTTGCTATGAAGTGTTGTACTAGGGAAAATCTTTGGTCATGTAATCAAATGACTTGGAGGTGAATCTTGGATCAGCCACTAAATAGGTTCACTTTGGCAGATTTATTACATTCTTTTGATTTTTTTTTTCCTCTGTATAATGGAGATGTTAATACCATGCCCATGGGGTTTACAAGTAAACTATATAGGTCATTTAAAATAGGATTGTACCTGGTATCATACACACTGGGTTTTAAGATATTAACAGATGTGAGCTGAAATTGAATCTCAAACAGCCCCAATAAGTATTTCTGGGCTCTCTTTTTCTCACTATCCATAGGTCTTAGAGTTTGAATCATATATGTAGGTGTATTTGATTCCCTTCAAATTAACATATTCTAATATTCAAGTTTACATATGTGAGCACATAGTGTGGTGCCGGGCATATAGCAGGGGCACATCATCTTCTTTCATCACATTATGAATATATAAAATAAAATAATTTCCTTATTCTTTAATGGCAATCAGTATAGTAACTTTCTCTCCCATGCACTGAAAGTTCTCTAGAGGCCAGAATGTCATTATACACCTCATTTTGATCCCTAATCTCACCTAGTATAATTCTGAATTCATAGTATGTATTCATGATCAGATTGTTTAACTTCAGTATGTGAAGCTTTTTAGGGAAACTGTATGTGTTGAGAGCAGTAAGGTATCAGCAGGGTGTAAGAATAAATATCCTACTAATTCAAAACCTGTGAAAAACATGACCTCACATTGCATATTCATGTAATTAGAGGGGTTCTAGAGTAAATGACCACTGATATAAACTAATATACCCCTTGCAGAGAAGAAATGCTCAGGCAGTATCTGTTGAGGAAATGAACTTGAAAAGACCTTTAGCTTTATGACTTTAGTCGTAATAGTTTTCCTCTTATGTTACCTTACATTTATCCAGAATATAGGAGACTGAAATCTTCGGTGAATAATAAGACATAAAAGTTACAGAAACATATTTTTATGATTAAAATTCAGATTTATGTATCCAGGAACTAAAAACTGAATGGGATTAGAACATTAACATAATTTCTAAACTAGAATGGTTTCTCAGGATAAGGTATACATTTACCAAGTGTGATTGTACTTGGTAAATATAAACAGGAAAATCTTTAGACGATGGATAGATAGATAGATAGACAGATAATAGATAGATAGATGATAATCTCATCATGTTTGGTTTCTTCAAAGACCATGAATTGGAAAAACCATGCATACTTTGTGCCTAACAAAGAACAATATATCATTAATTAGAGTTAAGGAAATAGTGTTATAGTCATGCTAATAAAATTGGGTGGGATTTGAAAACAAAGATTTTGAGAATAATAAACAAAGTACATATGTTACTTTACAAATAGACTAGAACCTGAAAGGCCCAGACCAGTAACATAAAAATGTAACATATTGGCCAAAAAATGTTAAAATAACAACACAATTAATTATGTATGAGGTAGTTGGTATTACAAAGTGTTACCTGCACCAGATCCTCCAATTTCTATTTCCTTAAGAAAAAGTCACCTGTCTCAGCAAGCAATTTTTACTAAAACTTAGGTATTAAAATACACTAAAGGTGGCACTGTTGTCTCATGTTAACCAGAGGACAAGCTTCCTAAACATTTATAACAGATATATTCTGAGTTGAATGCAGGTATATTTTAGGCCTTACTTTTTTTTTAGAATTTTATTTATTTATTTGACAGAGAGAGATCACAAGTAGGCAGAGAGGCAAGTAGAGAGAGAGGAGGAAGCAGGCTCCCTGCTGAGCAGAGAGCCCGATACGGGGCTCGATCCCAGAACCCTGAGACCATGACCTGAGCCGAAGGCAGAGGCTTAATTAACCCACTGAGCCACCCAGGTGCCCCAGGCCTTACTTTTTTTTTTCTTTTTTTTTTTTTTAATTAATTTATTTATTTTCAGCGTAACAGTACTCATTGATTTTGCACCACACCCAGTGCTCCATGCAATACGTGTCCTCTCTATTACCACCCAGGCCTTACTTTTTTATTGTGAATTATAAAGATGTGAATTTTTAGAAAAAATTATATATTTTCTTCCTCATAGAAATTAAATGTTAAATTTAAATGAGTAAATGTGGTGATATTTCCACTGAATTCAGGATATACATAAAATTTTAAATTAGGGTACCAATATACTAATGAAAAAAATTTGATTAATTTCTTTTTGATCTGAAGTATTTATAATTGAAAAAGTAAGCTAAGTTAGTAAGTGAAGATATTATGGGGTTCCTAGGTGGCTCAATCAGTTAAGCATCTGCCTTCAGCTTGGGTCATGATCCCTGGATCCTGGGATTGAGCCCTCTGCCTCTGCCTCCCCACCCCTTCCTAGCTTATGCTCTCTTTCTTGCCCACTCTCCCTCTCTAAAATAAATAAATAAATAAATAAATAACCTTTTTTAAAAGATTGAAGGTATTAGTCATGATCTTTCTAAAATACATCATACCCAGATGTCTGCGTGGCTTAGCTGTTAAGCTGCTGCCTTCAGCTCAGGTCATGATCCTAGAATTCTGGGATCCAGCCCCACATCAGGCTCCCTGCTCAGTGGGGAGTCTGCTTCTTTCTTTGCCTCTCCACCCCACTCCCTAGCTTGTGCTCTCAAAAAAAAAAAAAAAAAAAAAAAATCTTTTAAAAAATACATCATACCCTTAAAATTGAAGTTTGTAGGTCTTAAATTGTAAATATAATTGACACATGTAAGTTGACATTGATATATTTTCATTTAAACAAGCTGGCTGCCTAAAAATTCACATTTATAAATGTGATACTGATTATTCTGAATTCAAAAGCTGCCTGATTTTCACACTAAATTCATATCTCTCAATAGTTACCCTGAATGTTAATGGGCTAAATGCCCCAATCAAAAGACACAGGGTATCAGAATGGATAAAAAAACAAAACCCATCAGTATGTTGCCTACAAGAAACTCATTTTAGATGTGAAGACACCTCCAGATTGAAAGTGAGGGGGTGGAAAACAATTTACCATGCTAATGGGCATCAGAAGAAAGCTGGGGTGGCAATTCTTATATCAGATCAATTAGATTTTAAGCCAAAGACTATAATAAGGGATGAGGAAGGACACTATATCCTACTCAAAGGGTCTGTCCAACAAGAAGATCTAACAATTTTAAATATCTATGCCCCTAACGTGGGAGCAGCCAACTATATCAACCAATTAATAACAAAATCAAAGAAACACATCAATAATAATACAATAATAGTAGGGGACTTTAACACTCCCCTCACTGAAATGGACAGATCATCCAAGCAAAAGATCAACAAGGAAATAAAGGCCTTAAATGACACACTGGACCAGATGGACATCACAGATATATTCAGAACATTTCATCCCAAAGCAACAGAATACACATTCTTCTCTAGTGCACATGGAACCTTCTCCAGAATAGATCACATCCTGGGTCACAAATCAGGTCTCAACCGGTATCAAAAGATTAAGATTATTCCCTGCATATTTTCAGACCACAATGCTCTGATGCTAGAACTCAATCACAAGAGGAAAGCTGGAAAGAACCCAAATACATGGAGACTAAACAGCATCCTTCTAAAGAATGAATGGGCTAACCAGGAAATTAAAGAAGAATTGAAAAAATTCATGGAAACAAATGATAATGAAAACACAACAGTTCAAAATCTGTGGGACACAGCAAAGGCAGTCCTGAGAGGAAAATATATAGCGGTACAAGCCTTTCTCAAGAAACAAGAAAGGTCTCAAGTACACAACCTAACCCTACACGTAAAGGAGCTGGAGAAAGAACAAGAAAGAAACCCTAAACCCAGCAGGAGAAGAGAAATCATAAAGATCAGAGCAGAAATCAATGAAATAGAAACCAAAAAAACAATAGAACAAATCAATGAAACTAGGAGCTGGTTCTTTGAAAGAATCAATAAGATTGATAAACCCCTGGCCAGACTCATCAAAAAGAAAAGAGAAAGGACCCAAATCAATAAAATCATGAATGAAAGAGGAGAGATCACAACTAACAACAAAGAAATACAGACAATTATAAGAACATACTATGAGCAACTCTACGCCAACAAATTTGACAATCTGGAAGAAATGGATGCATTCCTAGAGACATATAAACTACCACAACTGAACCAGGAAGAAATAGAAAACCTGAACAGGCCCATCACCAGTAAGGAGATTGAAACAGTCATCAAAAGTCTCCAAACAAACAAAAGCCCAGGGCCAGATGGCTTCCCAGGGGAATTCTACCAAACATTTAAAGAAGAACTCATTCCTATTCTCCTGAAACTGTTCCAAAAAATAGAAATGGAAGGAAAACTTCCAAACTCATTCTATGAGGCCAGCATCACCTTGATCCCAAAACCAGACAAGGATCCCACCAGAAAAGAGAACTACAGACCAATATCCTTGATGAACACAGACGCAAAAATTCTCGCCAAAATACTAGCCAATAGGATTCAACAGTACATTAAAAGGATTATTCACCACGATCAAGTGGGATTTATTCCAGGGCTGCAGGGTTGGTTCAACATCCGCAAAGCAATCAATGTGATAGAACACATTAATAAAAGAAAGAACAAGAACCATATGATACTCTCAATAGATGCTGAAAAAGCATTTGACAAAGTACAGCATCCCTTCCTGATCAAAACTCTTCAAAGTGTAGGGATAGAGGGCACATACCTCAATATTATCAAAGCCATCTAAGAAAAACCCACCGCAAATATCATTCTCAATGGAGAAAAACTGAAAGCTTTTCCATTAAGGTCAGGAACACGGCAGGGATGTCCATTATCACCACTGCTATTCAACATAGTATTAGAAGTCCTAGCCTCAGCAATCAGACAACAAAAAGAAATTAAAGGCATCCAAATTGGTAAAGAAGAAGTCAAACTATCACTCTTCGCAGATGATATGATACTATATGTGGAAAACCCAAAAGACTCCACCCCAAAACTGCTAGAACTTGTCCAGGAATTCAGTAAAGTGTCAGGATATAAAATCAATGCACAGAAATCAGTTGCATTTCTGTACACCAACAACAAGACTGAAGAAAGAGAAATTAAGGAGTCAATCCCATTCACAATTGTACCCAAAACTATAAGATACCTAGGAATAAACCTAACCAAAGAGACTAAGAATCTATACACAGAAAATTATAAAGTACTCATGAAAGAAATTGAGGAAGACACAAAAAAATGGAAAAATGTTCCATGCTCCTGGATTGGAAGAATAAATATTGTGAAAATGTCTATGCTACCTAAAGCAATCTACACATTTAATGCAATCCCTATCAAAATACCATCCATTTTTTTCAAAGAAATGGAACAAATAATCCTAAAATTTATATGGAACCAGAAAAGACCTCGAATAGCCAAAGGAATATTGAAGAACAAAGCCAAAGTTGGTGGCATCACAATTCCGGACTTCAAGCTCTATTACAAAGCTGTCATCATCAAGACAGCATGGTACTGGCACAAAAACAGACACATAGATCAGTGGAACAGAATAGAGAGCCCAGAAATCGACCCTCAACTCTATGGCCAACTCATCTTCGACAAAGCAGGAAAGAATGTCCAATGGAAAAAAGACAGCCTCTTCAATAAATGGTGCTGGGAAAATTGGACAGCCACATGCAGAAAAATGAAATTGGACCACTTCCTTACACCACACACGAAAATAGACTCCAAATGGATGAAGGACCTCAATGTGAGAAAGGAATCCATCAAAATCCTTGAGGAGAATGCAGGCAGCAACCTCTTCGACCTCAGCCGCAGCAACATCTTCCTAGGAACAACGGCAAAGGCAAGGGAAGCAAGGGCAAAAATGAACTATTGGGATTTCATCAAGATCAAAAGCTTTTGCACAGCAAAGGAAACAGTTAACAAAACCAAAAGACAACTGACAGAATGGGAGAAGATATTTGCAAACGACATATCAGATAAAGGGCTAGTATCCAAAATCTATAAGGAACTTAGCAAACTCAACACCCAAAGAACAAACAATCCAATCAAGAAATGGGCAGAGGACATGAACAGACATTTCTGCAAAGAAGACATCCAGATGGCCAACAGACACATGAAAAAGTGCTCCACGTCACTCGGCATCAGGGAAATACAAATCAAAACCACAATGAGATATCACCTCACACCAGTCAGAATGGCTAAAATTAACAAGTCAGGAAATGACAGATGCTGGAGAGGATGTGGAGAAAGGGGAACCCTCCTCCACTGTTGGTGGGAATGCAAGCTGGTGCAACCACTCTGGAAAACAGCATGGAGGTTCCTCAAAATGTTGAAAATAGAACTACCCTATGACCCAGCAATTGCACTACTGGGTATTTACCCTAAAGATACAAACATAGTGATCCAAAGGGGCACGTGTACCCGAATGTTTATAGCAGCAATGTCTACAATAGCCAGACTATGGAAAGAACCTAGATGTCCATCAACAGATGAATGGATCAAGAAGATGTGGTATATATACACAATGGAATACTATGCAGCCATCAAAAGAAATGAAATCTTGCCATTTGCGACGACGTGGATGGAACTAGAGCGTATCATGCTTAGTGAAATAAGTCAATCGGAGAAAGACAACTATCATATGATCTCCCTGATATGAGGACATGGAGAAGCAACATGGGGGGGTAGGGGGATAGGAGAAGAATAAATGAAACAAGATGGGATTGGGAGGGAGACAAACCATAAATGACTCAATCTCACAAAACAAACTGGGGGTTGCTGGGGGGAGGTGGGATTGGGAGAGGGGGAGGGGGCTATGGACATTGGGGAGGGGAGGCGAACCATAAGAGACTATGGACTCTGAAAAACAACCTGAGGGTTTTGAAGGGTCAGGGGTGGGAGGTTGGGGGAACAGGTGGTGGGTAATGGGGAGGGCACGTTTTGCATGGAGCACTGGGTGTTGTGCAAAAAGAATGAATACTGTTACGCTGAAAAAATAAATAAAATGGAAAAAAAAAAAAGCTGCCTGATTTTCATAAGATTGACCAACATATGCTTTTATAAGAGAAAAAAATGTCCTAGTTCATACTACAATTCAATTCTGAATTTATTTGCTGCCTGCTTTCAACAGCAAATGTATGATACAATGCAACATGTAATTAAATTTTGGTAGCTGCTCATTCACACATAAAATTGTCAAATGTTATGTCAAAAAAAGAAGATGTAATTATTCCCAGAGACTTCTTTTCTAGTTAGGTACCTAATAATGAGAATATCATTTTTGTGAGGGCTACTTGGTTCTAGAAACTTTACATACATTATCTTGAAACTTCATGACAACTTTGAAAGATAGGAGTTATTATTCTAATTTCTCAGGTGATAAATAACGGAGGTTTAGGTAGTCTAAGGAATTTTTGCTGCTATGCTGTATTTCTCCATTTAACAGTAACTTCCTTTTCTTATCCTTCTTTTTTTATTTTTATTTTTTATTGAGGTATGATTGACGTAAAACACTATTAGTTTTCAGGTAGACAACTTAATAATTTGATATTTGTACATGTTGCCAAATGATCACCACCATAAGTCTAATAAATGTTAACTTACAAAAAACTTATATTTTATAATTTATATATTTATAATTTTGTAACATTACCCAACTCTATACTTTACATTATACTATTTCACGAATTATACCACTGTGTTTATTTCAGATATTAATTTTTTAGTTTCCTCTGGAATTTTAATATCTATCCATTATTATACCTAAGTGTATTAAATATGATAATTTATCATATTGGTTTGTTTACGGAACTCCATTTGTGTTGGACAACTTAAGGTGAGAAACTTACTAGATCTTCAGAGAAAACATGGTAAGACCCTTTATGCACGCTTGTATGTTCAATAAAGAAATATGGACAGTTCCCTAAATAAAGACACTTATTGAGGACACAATAAAGGCTTGAAATTGGTACTACCATGTATTATTATTTTTTCTACCCAGACACCCTTAGTAGATAATTAACTCCCATTCAAAATCACAGCTGTGCCGGTAACTAGCTGTGTGACCATGGGCAAGTTTCGTGAACAGTGTGTGCTTCAGTGTTGTATGTAAAATGATAGTAGTTACAGCATCCACCTCACAGGTTTATCAATTGACAATTCCTATATCAATTCCACATGAAACCTTCACAAGGCTTCTGACATAAATGTTACCCTCTGTAACCTCTATGAGCATTAGTACTGTGTCGATGCTACTAGTTAGGAAGTCTTTAAAGGACAAAATGGTAGAGTGGAAAGGTTCTGGGCTTTCGAATAAGTTAGATGTAGGTGAAACTCCTTACTCTGCTTCTTCCAGCTGTGATTTACAACATTTAGGAGGCAAATTATTTACAGCATCTAAGCTTCATTTTCTCATGTGTAAAATCGAGATGGTAATAATTATCTCTCAGACTTTTTCATGAGAATTGAGGATAATATATGAAAAAGACACAGTACAATAAGAAGCCCATAATGGCACTAAAAAAAAATCATAATCATAATAATCAAAATTCTAGAGCTCTCCTGTATTTTCTTTTTGCTTACAAAATACAATTATATTCTTCTTGGTTTGTTTTGTTTCATTTTGACTAAAACAGTAGGTGCTCATTTAAAACTTTTGATTTATAATTTTTTTATTTTAAATTAAGTTTTGTCTTTAGATACTATTAATAAAAATGAGACATAACTGTTTCAACATATTGGTATATACTCTACTTTTTTTTTTCCGTGTGTACCCCTTTTGCTCTGGGACCCACTCATATATTTTTAAAGAGTAGTGGCAATGTAGGGTCACCGATGTCTAACAGTAGATGACCTGTTCATATTAACAATAAAGAATTTCTGTGAGAATGGCCTTGAAGAGTGGGACACACGCATAGGGTTTTCCTGGTCACTCTGTTCTGGATATTCCTCTGACAGAAATTAGTCTCTCCAGCCACACCTTACACCTGGTAGAAGGTCCTGTCAGCCAGGTGTGTCCAAAATAGGCTCCCGCATATCTTTTAAGACACAGTCTTCTCGTCACTTTCATTTCCAGACAAAGTTCACTTCCTCTGCTTGGTATTCTTCAGGACTTCATCATAAAAACTATTCAAACCCCTCCCCTCCCCATACACTCGTCTCCACTTCAAAGTGTCATTTCTTCTTTTTCTAAAGATTTACATAAGTCTACATAATTCACACAACTTCCATATACTGAGAACAAATTTCTAATTATTGAAGAAAATACACACAGAAATTTTTAAAACCTGCACTTGACTAGACTTGAGTGTATTTGAAGGTATTTAAAAAGGTTTTTAGACATTAGAAGTTCACCTTGGAGAGTTGGCAAGAAAACACCTCATTCACTATTCTAACAGCATTATTCAATGCGGTGCTACATTTCCTGAATGGCTTAAATGTTTTCACAAATATCTCCTTTATCAGTGTGCATTCTTGTATCTTTCTGGAACATTATTCAGAAACAGGTGTTCCCCATGAACAAGATCCCCACCTGGATTTAGAAATATTGGTTCTGTGGTTTCCTTTTCATGATTTAAACTGGGATTATTTATTCCCTGTCATGTGGGTGTGAGTTCACACCGATCATTGCTATAAACAATAGTTAACATGACTATTTTAAGCTTGTCAAAACAGGCATAACAGAATATTCAAATATAGAAATCAGAAGTATAAAGAGCTACAGACAACTCACGAAAGAGCCCACACAGGCAAAAACAAAAACAAAAACATAGGATTTGATTCTCACTCTCTGATCTATTAAAATCCCTGATACCCTGAACAGTAATGTAAAATCTAGTACTATGCATTTTCCTTGAAGAACAAGAAAAGAAATAATATCTTTGCAGAACACACATCATACACACATGCCCACACAAAGCAGTGCTGCTTCTCTAATATTTTGATTGATTTTTATAATTATGAGTATTCTATTTGCACATAAATCTTTAGCATAAAAAATTTAATCCAATTCATATTAAGCAGATACTATCTACTTCTTTCTAGGAGGGGGGGACACAAAATCACCCAGTAATTTGCACTATCTATTATTTCAAGCAGATTTCTGTTGATTATATTGGAAAAATATCTAGATTTTTTTTTTTTAGCACAGTACAAACTAGGAGATTTTGATTTGGACTATAGAGAAAATGGAGATAATAATTAATTTAAGGGGTTTTCAGCTTCTATATACCATTTATTCATATCATAATTGCAGTCTTTTCTGGTAGACAAGAATTCTAAATTGAAGTCTTATCTTCTCTCTATTCCAGATATTCTCAGTGGTGCTGGGTGGTGGGGGTATTGCTTCTTGGAGGAGAGGTTGAAGCAGAAGGAAGAAATGTTTCAGCAAAACTCACATTCTATGAATTTACCTAGGGGATGTGGGAAAGGATACTTGCCTTAGGGGATTTTATGTACATCACTAGTAAGCAGAAACAGCCCCTGATTCAAGAAACAAATTCTGAGCTCCAGGGTACTTGGCCTGGGTGAAACACACAACACATATGAATAGCAAAGAGGTGGCAACAATGTGGTTCTGGTCTCACCACTTTCTCTACATGTGTCCATGCTAGACACCGACGAAAGGTCACAACTCTTTCTCGCTGATCCCCAAACAGCCCAGAATCCTTTCAAGAACCCAGGCCGGGATGCCATTAGAAGTGAAATACTCCTGCTGTTCCTAGCATTGCACACTCATGCATTATTCAATAAGCATTTACTAACAGCTTCTACCTGGTTCTAGAGATGCACGAGTCCTTTTCCCAGCACTAGGGGAGCACTAGGGAAGCAGACAAATTCAAGATTCCCGTAGAATGTATGTTCTATGGATGCACACAATACAGTGGAAAGGAAATGGGGACTCTCAGTGTCATTAGTTTTATAAATTTTCTTTGGCTTTGACGTCTTGCCCTAGAATTGGTCCCTTCTTACAAAGATTTAGTTCAGTAATAATAGCTTTCTCTTAACTTTGGTGATAAACCTCAATCAAGCCTTTAAATGAACAGGTTCATGCAGTTAGTATAAGCAAGCAAATGTGTGAACAGGGTTTTTGACAATTAGTAAATGTCAATAACAATAATAAGAGTAGCTTAGATGTATCCTTTCTTTCACTTACTTGACAAATATCATGGAGTGATTACCGTGTGCATTGTCTGCACTATGGATAATGCAGGATTGAACAGGTAATAATCCATGGAACTCCCTGACCTCAGAGGTATCGTGTTCTCGTAGGAAATACTGTTGACCCTTGAACAATATGGATTTTGTTTTTGTTTTTTTTAAGATTGTATTTATTTATTTGTCAGAGAAAGAGATCACACAAGCAGGGGGAGCACAGCCAGAGGGAGAAGCAGGCTCCCTGATGAGAAGGAGCCAGATGACCTGAACTGAAGGCAGACTCTTAACCAACTGAGACACCAAGGCTATCTGAACAATATGGGTTTGAACTACGTGGGTCCATTTGTGAATATCTTTTTCTAATGCATCAAACTCTCTGCTCAGGAATTTTGAGAGTAGCTTATATTTGAAAAAATAAACCTGAATCCTTTTTCACTTGGAAATTCTCCTTCTCTTAAATATTTTAAGAATTAACCTTTAGGGTTATACTATCTCAACAACTTAGACAAATATAATTTTATAACAGAAAAGTCTTCTGTACACTTCTTAGATAATCATCAAGTAATTTTTACTAACTAGACTAAACACATTTAAACTAGGCCTAAAGATCATATATTTTTAGTTCTTACTTACCAGGCAGTAAAGATTTTGAGACATAATCAATTAATAAAGCAGAAAATGCCACTGGATATGAAATGCAAATTGTAAACAATAATGTTTTAATAATTACATGATTAATTTACTATTAAATATTTATATAAAATATAAGATATATGACTAACATTTAGGAGGCATACCTTTGCTATCACTTTTTTCCAATTCTTTCAATGCTTGAACAAATGTCTGCTGACTTTCAGTGAGAGGCCAACTGTTGTACAATACCAAACACTGTATAATGTACTTGTTGACCTGTGAAATAAAATGCGGTGTTTAAATACAAACAATAAGAATAAATATAGCATATGCCTAATAAGCACATAATAAGTGCATAATTTTCTATATCACATAATCATAATTTGGTCAAATACTATCAGATATTCTCCAAAATTTTGTAGTATCACAATCTATAAAATTTATCCTCACATCCCCACCCACACCTGCAATTGTATAGTCTAGTGTTTATAATTTTTGCATCCATGTTTAAAAATGAAACTTACTCATTTTATTTTTGTTCCTTGTCAGTTTGGGAGTCAGGATTACAGTAATCTCTTTAAAAGGATTGAAAAGTTTGTGTTGTTTTTCTGTTTTCTAGAACAACTTACTCCTTGAAAGTCTTCTAGATCTATTCTGTGAAGCAAGCTGGGCCTATGACTTTGGGAAAGGTAAAACTCTGATTATCATTTCAATGTTATTATTCTTTATTACTATTATTATTATTTCATATTTTCTATCTTCTCCTAAAGTAGTTTACCAGTCCTCTCCCACCCCATGCATTTGGTATGTCTTTTTTCCCTTAAGTCTTAAATTCACTATCATAGAGTTGTGCTTAGTAGTTTAATTAAAAAAAAAAAACACCTGTTGATTGCATTTATACCTCTGCTCTATTTTTGTTGTTCTGTATTTGATTTATTTACATTTTTTTTTCTTGCTTAGCTGGTCTTACAAGAAGCCTGCCCACTTAATCATCTTAAAAAAGCTTAGACTTAGGGCACCTGGGTGGCTCAATGGGTTAAGCCTCTGCCTTCAGCTCAGGTCATGATCTCAGGGTCCTGGGATTGAGCCCTGCATTGGGCTCTCTGCTCAGCAGGGAGCCTGCTTCCCCCTCTCTCTCTGCCTGCCTCTCTGCCTACTTGTGATCTCTCTCTGTGTGTCAAATAAATAAAATCTTTAAAAAAAAAAAAGCTTAGAACTAATGCATCTTGCTAAATTTTGATCTTTGTTTTACTAATTTCTACCTCACATTTATTAAAACGTTTTCTTCTTTTTTATCTTTGAGTTACTCTTTTGCTCTTTTTCTAAATTTTTGTTTTGATAGCTTAGCTCATTTGTTTTTAACCATTCATACTTTCTGATGGATTAATTTGAAAGTCAACATTCCACTGAATGCTATTTTAGATGTCGTCATAAATTTTGATTTGTATTTTTTAGTTGTTACTGAGTTCTTAGTATTCATGATTTCTTTTTTTGCTGTTCTTTGTAACTGAAGAACTATTTAGCATATTCTCTTTTGCTTCTACATTTATGGGATTTTTAGGTTGTTATTTACTAATTTCTCTATTATTGCACTACATTCAGATAACATCTATAAAATATAGTTTGGTTTTTATTGAGGCGTCACATGTGTACTATGAAAAAGTATATTCTCAATTTAGTAGGTAAGTGTTCTGTATAAATATCTAAACAATAAATACTTAAATTTTTCAAATCCTAGTAATCATATGTATTTTTTTCAGCTCAATCTATTGGTTTCTGAGAGTTGTTTATTAAAGTCTTCAACTATTAACTAACTTTATTTTTCTCTGTAATTCTAAACAACTTTTACTTTTTATTCATTGAGTCTGGACAATTAGGTTATGCTGTATTAGTTATGATCATATTTGCTTGTTATATTCTTTTTTTTTTAAGATTTTACTTATTTATTTGACAGACAGAGAATCACAAATAGGCAGAGAGGCAGGCAGAGAGAGAGGAAGGGAAGCAGACTCACTGCTGAGCAGAGAGCGCGATGCGGGGCTCGATTCCAGGATCCCGGAATCATGACCTGAGCAGAAGGCAGAGGCTATATCCCATTGAGCCACCCAGGCGCCCCTGCTTGTTATATTCTTCCTTTTATTTTTACACAATATCCTTCATGAATTCTATGCCCTAAGATGTTAATATATCATCACAGTTCCCTCAGTCCAACTTTAAATTTTCAGTGCCATTTTGTTGAAAAAAGTGTCACTTTTGGGCTACTTATAGTTGAATCTTACTTTTTAATCTAACTTTAATTTTTTATGCTTTTAATTGATTAATATTTCATTTGTGTTTATTGTCATTAGTCTTATTAGGATTTACTTCTAGCCTCTTATTTTTCTTTCTTTTTATTTATTTGTTTTGTTTCTGATGGATACATCATTTTTTTCTGAAATTACATGAATTGCCCTTTATTTTACATATACATATATATGTTTTTAACTTAAGATATATACAAATTAGTTTTTATTAATACGTGACCTTTTTCATTATTAGGGAGCCTCATAACTCATGTAACATTAGATATTTACATCTACATTAAAGAGTTAGTATACACACTAAACTTGCTATTTATTTTAATATCTTGGCACAGAGAAACTATTAAATAATGTTCAATCTCTTGATTCTGTTATACACTGGAAGCAATGAAGATAGAAAATATCATATATGTACTGATAATGCTTAGGAAAGGAATCATCATTATATTTGTTAGATTTTTAGGAGTAATACCATATTACTCCTAAATGGTAAGAGAATCACCAAAGGATTCTCTTAAACATAACTATACCTGCTGTGCAGTGCTAGCATTTTCTTCTATGGTGGGCATACTGACAACTTCCTCCTCCAGAATGGGCTGCCCAGGGTCTACGATTGCACTTGCAGGTCTACCCTTATAGGATTTCTGACTTCCCTGGGTAGATTTCTTCTTGCTGTACAATTCTTGCTCCTTCTTGGACGGAGAGTGCGTTAAAAGAACTTGTTTGCTAGCTGAAAAGGAGAGATTTATTACACTTAAGTTAAACTGTGTGAAATGCATAGTTATGACTGACTGTGTTCTTTAAGTATATCCTTTTATAAGACACTCGAAGGAACAGATCAATTTGTTTTGTTTAATGAGATTAAAAAGCAATATCACTGGCTCTTGGGAGATATTCCAGTCTTAAAGAAACTTATATAATAGCCTGTGACTTGCATAGAACAATGCATATTCTAAGCAACCACTGATTGTTAAAAGAATGTACAACAATTCCACAATTTTTCATTCATTTTGTGTCACTTGAATGACACTAAACTAATAACATACATTCTGACTTCTTCAGTGTGTGTGTGTTATTACACTTACGTAGGACTCCCATTTTATTTTTTCTCTATTAATTTTTTTGTAATTAAAAGATAATAAAACTATCATTTGGAGGGATAAAAATAGAAATGTGCCCAGTGTAATTAACTGATCAAACATACACTGAGAGAACATAAGTAAATCACAGAGAAAGTCCAGTTCTAGCCATGACAAAATAATGGGCATTGGATTCACTCAAAGCCATGAAAAATACAATTAGGTAAAATGTATAAAGCAACTGTTTCCAGCCATTAAACAATGTGCAGCCCAGGACTGTAATCCTTGAAAGAAATGAAACATACAAGATCTGCCCGCTTCTGCAGATTTCTGTCTGTGAGCACCTTCTTGACTGTGGCACAGAGAAGCAGAGTCCAAGCAGTGGACAGCAGTATTGTCAGGTTCAGGAAGCAAGATTATAGTTTGAGGCTCCTGAGACAACTAAAATTTGTGAGGCAGGGTACCAGCGGGGGGGGGGTATGGCACCCAGAAATACACATAAGGTGTCCACTTGGGTCTTTAACTGAATTCTAAACTTGATTTGTACAAATACCTAATGGTGCCTGGCAGACAACTCCCTGGAGATTGTGAGCTTAATGGAGATTCTGAAGTTTATACAGTGTTGAAAGACATTGAAGTTCTGCCAGAGTATGAAAATTTAATGAAAACACAGGGCATCAGGTGAGACTCAACAAAAGCTATTCTTTAAGCTAGTATAATGCTAACCCTAGAGTAATGGAAGCTCTAGACCCAATTTAAGAAAGCTTAGAACAAAGTCTTGAGAGGATTAAACTAAGCTGTCAATAAACCACTTACTAGAGCAAAATTAAAAACTCTTTCAATGAAGAGAGCATAATCTTGACTCTTAGCAATGTAGCTTGTACTATGTGTAGCACACAATCAGTCTGATATGTGAAGAAACCAACAATAAGAACATAATTTGAGAAAAAGGTCAATAGAAATAATGACACAGATGTTGGAGTTAGCAATAAAACAAAATGAAAAACTTTAACAAATGAAAACTTTAAAATAGCTATGAGAAATGTGTTTAAGGGTTTAAACATGCCCATAAAATGACACAGGGTAGCAGATTAGATAAAACGACAGGACCCATCCATAGGCTGTCTACAAGAGACCCATATGGGACCTAAAGATACAACCAGACTGAAAGTGAAGGGATGAAGAAGCATCTTTCATGCCAATGGGCCTCAAAAGAAAGCTAGAGTAGCAATTCTCATATCAGATAAATAAGATTTTGAACTAAAGACTGTAGTCAAAGATATAGAAGGACATTACATCATTCTTAAAGGGTCTATCTACCAAGAAGATCTAACAATTGTAAATATTTACGCCCCCAATAGGGGAGAAGCCAACTACATAAGCCAGCTGTTAATCAAGATAAAGAGTCATATTGGGGCACCTGGGTGGCTCAGTGGGTTAAAGCCTCTGCCTTCAGATCAGATCATAATCCCAGAGTCCTTGGATCGAGCCCCGCATCAGGCTCTCTGCTCAGCAAGGAGTCTGATTCCCCCCTCACCCCTCTGCTTCCCTCTCTGCCTGCTTGTGATCTCTGTCCGTCAAAAAAAAATAAAAAATAAAAAATAAAAAAAAAGTAAAAAGAGTCATATTGATATGAATATATTAATAGTAGGGAATCTTAACATGCCACTCTCAGTAATAGATCATCCAAGCAGAAAATCAATAAAGAAACAAGAGAATTTGATGGTGCATTGGACCAAGATGGACCTCATAGATATATACAGAACATTCCACCCTAAAACAACAGAAAACTCATTCTTTTCGAGTGCACATGGAACTTTCTCCAGAAGAGACTACATACTTGGTCACAAATCAGGGCTCAACTGATACCAAAAGATTAAGATTATCCCCTGCATATTCTCAGATCACAATGCTTTGAAACTGGAACTCAACCACAAGAAAAAGTTTGGAAGGAATTCAAACACTCAGAAGCTAAAGACCACCCTGCTTAAGAATGTTTGGATTAACCAGGAAATCAAAGAACTTAAACAATTCATGGAAACCAATGAGAATGAAGACACTTCGGTCCAAAACCTATGGGATACAGCAAAGGTGGTCCTAAGGGGGAAATACATAGCCACCCAAGCCTCCCTCAAAAAAATTGAAAAATCCAGAATATACCAGCTCTCTTTACACCTTAAAGAACCAGAGAATCAACAACAAATTAAGCCAACCCCACACACAAGAAGGAAAATAAGATTAGACTCGAGATCAATGAGATAGAAACTAGGGATACAATTGAACACATCAATAAAACTAGAAGCTGGTTTTTTGAAAGAATCAATAAGATTGATAAACCATTGGCCAAACTAATCCAAAAGAAAGGAGAAATGACCCAAATTAATAAAATTATGAATGAAAAGGGAGAGATTACAACTAACGCCAAGGAAACAGAAACAATCACCAGAAATTATTATCAACAGTTATATGTCAATAAGTTAAGCAACCTAGATGAAATGGATGCATTCATGGAAACCTATAAACTTCCAAAACTGAATCAGGAAGAAATTGACAACCTGAATAGACCACTATCTAGTAATGAGATTGAAGCAGTGATCAAAAACCTCCCAAAGAACCAGAGCCCAGAACATGATGGTTCCCTGGAGAATTCTACCAAACATTCAAAGAAGAACTAATACTTATTCTCCTGAAGCTATTGCAAAAAATAGAAACTGAAGGAAGACTTCCAGATTCTTTTTATGAAGCCAGCATTACCCTGATCCCCAAACCAGGTAAAGACCCCACCAGAAAGGAGAATTTCAGACCAATATTCCTGATGAATATGGATGCCAAGATTCTCAACAAGACCCTAGCTAATAGGACCCAACAGTGCATTAAAAAGATTATCCACCATGACCAGGTGGGATTTATCCATGGGATACAAGGGTGGTTCAACATTCACAAATCAATCAATGTGATAGAACAATTCAATAAGAGAAGAGAGAAGAAACACATGGTCCTCTCAATTGATACAGAAAAATCATTTGATAAGATACAGCATCCACTCCTGATTAAAACCCTTCAAGGTATAGGGATAGAGAGAACATTCCTCAGCTTCATAAAATCTACCTATGAAAAACCCACAGTAAATATCATCCTCAATGGGGAAAAGCTGACAGCCTTCCCTTTGAGATCAGAAACAAGACAGGAATGTCCACTCTCACCAGTTGTTCAACATAGTACTAGAAGTCCTAGCAACAGCAATCAGACAACAAAAAGAAATAAAAGGTATTCAAATTGGCAAAGAAGAAGTCAAATTCTCCCTCTTTGCAGATGACATGGTACTTTATATGGAAAACCCAGAAGACTCTACCCCAAAACTACTAGAACTCATACAGCAATTTAGTAATGTGACAGGATACAAAATCAATACACAGAAATAAGTTGCTTTCTTATACACTAACAATGTATAATGAAAATATAGAAATATAGAAAGGGAAATTAGAGAATTGATTCCATTTACTATAGCACCAAGAATCATGAGATACCTGGGAATAAACCTAACCGAAGAGGTAAAGGATCTGTATTCAAGGAACTACAGAACACTCATGAAAGAAATTGAAAAAGACACAAAAAGATAGAAGAGCATTCCATGCTCATGGATCAGAAAAATAAACATTGCTAAAATGTCTATACTGCCTAGAGCAATCTATACTTTCAATGTCACCCTGATCAAAATTCCACCAGTCCTTTTCAAAGAGCTAGGACAAACAATTCTAAAATTTATATGAAACCAGAATAGACCCCGAATTGCTAAGGAAATGCTGAAAAAGAAAACCAAAACTGGGGGCATCATATTGCCTGATTTCAAGCTTTACTACAAAGCTGTGATCACTGAGACAGCATGATACTGGTACAAAAACAGACACATAGACCACTGGAACAGAGTAGAGAGCCCAGATATGGACCCACAATGTTATGGTCAAATAATCTTCGACAAAGCAGGGAAAAATATACAGTGGAAAAAAGATAGTCTCTTCAAAAAATGGTGTTGGGAAAATTGGACAGCTATGTATAAAAGAATGAAACACAGCTATTCTCCTACACCATACACAAAGATAAACTTGAAATGGATAAAAGACCTCAACGTGAGTCAGGAATCTGTCAAAATCCTAGAGGAGAACATAGGAAGTAATCTCTTCAACATCGGCCACAGCAACTTCTTTCAAGACATGTCCTCAAAGGCAAAGGAAACAAAAGCAAAAATGAACTTTTGGAACTTCATCAAGATCAAAAGCTCCTGCACAGCAAAGGAAATAGTCAACAAAACAAAGAGGCAACCCACCCACGGAATGGGAGAAGATACTCGCAAATGACACTACAGACAAAGGCCTGATATCCAAGATCTATAAAGAACTCCTCAAACTCAACACACACAAAACAGATAATCATGTCAAAAAATGGGCAGAAGACATGAACAGACACTTCTCCAAAGAAGACATACAAATGGCTAACAGACACATGAAAAAAATGTTCATCATCATTAGCCATCAGGGAAATTCAAATCAAAACTACATTGAGATACCACCTTATACCAGTTAGAATGGCCAAAATTAACAAAACAGTAAATAAGTGTTGGAGAGGATGTGGAATGGGGAACCCTCTTCCCCACTGTTGGTGGGAATGCAAGTTGGTGCAGCCACTTTGGGAAACAAAGTGGATACTCCTTAAGAAATTAAAAATAGAGCTACCCTATGACCCTGCATTTGCACTACTGGGTATTTACCCCAAAGATACAGATGTAGTTAACAGAAGGGCCATCTGTACCCCAATGTTCATAGCAGTAATGGCCACCGTCACCAAACTGTGGAAAGAGCCAAGATGCCCTTCAACAGAAGAATGGATAAAGAGGATGTGATACATATATACAATGGAGTATTATGCCTCCATCAGAAAGGATGAACACCCAACTTTTGTATCAACATGGATGGGACTGGAGGAGATTATGTTGAGTGAAATAAGTCAAGCAGAGAGAGACATTTAAATGGTTTCACTTACTTGTGGAGCATAAGGAATAACATGGAGAACATTGTGAGAAGAGAGAAGAAGGGAGTTGGGGGAAATTGAAGGGGGAGACAAACCATGAGAGACTGTGGCTCTGAGAAACAAACTGAGGGAGAGAGGGGTTGGGGGATTGGGTGACCTGGTGGTGGGTATTATGGAGGGCATATATTACATGGAGCACTGGGTGAGGTACATAAACAATGAATTTTGGAAAACACACACACACACATATTAAATTAAATTTTAAAAAATCATCATTACTATTATGGCCAAAAAAAAAAAAAAAGAAAGAAAGAAAGAAATGTGTTTAAGGGTTTAAGAGAAAACATCAACATATTGAAAGAATTAATGGTGAATATCAACAGAAAAATGGAATAGAGAATCAAAAAATTCAAGGTTGGACTATATCTGGTATCTGGAATGACACATTCCTGAATGCACTTTATTTTTTTTAAGAATTAATTAATTAATTAATTTACTTAACAGAGAGTGCAAGAGCACGAGCAGGTAGAGCAGCAGGGAGAGAAAGAGGGAGAAGCAGGCTCTCTGCTGAACAGGGAACCAGATGTAGGCTTTGATCCCAGCATCCTAGGATCATGACCTGAGCCAAAGGCAGACACTTAACCAACTGAGCTACCGGAGAGCCCCATTCCTGGATTGACTTTAAAAGCGCATAGTTAAATCAGAAGAAAAGATTAGTAAACTTGAAGATAAGCAATCAAAACGATCTAAATAGAAGCATAGAGTGAAAAAAAATGAACAGAGGCTAACTCCCTCTAGTATTATATTGTAGTGGGTGGAATGTGATTCACCCAGAAAGATAGGTCTATCCAGAATGTGACCTTATTTGACAGAAGGGTATATGCAGCTATAATTAAGGTAAAGTTCCCAAGGTGAGAGCAACTTGGATTAGTATGGGCCCTAAGTATAATGATGGGTGTCCTTAAAAGAGAATGAAAATGAGATCACAAAAAGCCACACAGGAAGAAGGCTATGTGAAGAGAGAAGCAGAGATTGCCAAAGGTGTGCCATCACAAGCCAAGAAATGTGAAGAGCCACCCTAAAATGGAAGAGGTAAAGGAGGATTCTCTTGTAGAAACTTTGATGGGACAAGAGAATCCTCCTGGCCTTGACAACACCTTAATTTTGAGCCTGTGACTTCCAGAACTATAAGAGAATTAATTTTTGTTGGTTTAAGCCACCCAGTTTGGGGAAATTTGTTACCGGAGCCTTAGGAAATTAATATGGATATCAAGTGATCTAAAGTACACATATTCCTAGTCCTACATGGCACTAATATAAAAACAAAATATTTGGTACGAACTTAAGAAAATATGTGTAAAGTCAATACATTGAAAGTATAGAACACTGTTGAGACAAATTAAAGGCCAATAATTTGAGAGATATCCTGTGTTTATGGGACCAGCAAACTCAGTTTGTTCAGATGCCAATTCTCTCCAAGTTCAACACAATCCCAATCAAAATCTAAAGCTACAATTTTCACGAAAAGTGGTGTTGGACTAAGAGGAATATCGATTGATTGAATATCAGCTGATCAAAATAGAGTTCCAAAGCAGACCCATGCACACATAGTCAAAGTGACACCAAAGTGTCAATGGAATTATATGTGCAAAATAATGGCTTTCCAACATATAGTGTCAGAACAACTGGATATCCATATGGGAATAAATAGAACCAGTTCCTCTACCTTACATTATATACAAACATTCAAGATGGGTCATAAAATTAAGTGTAGATGTTGAGATTATTAAATGTATAGTAATAAAATATGGCATGTAATATTTATGACCTTGGATTAAAGAAAGATTTCTGAGATAATACACAAGCTGCACTAGTAATTTTTTTCTAAATGATGACTGACTTCATCAAAATTAAAAGCTCTTAAAAAGTTATTGCTGGAGAACCTGGGTGGCCCAGTCAGTTAAAGGTCCGCCTTCTGCTCAGGTCATGAGTCCCAAGTCCTGCATCAGGCTCCCTGCTTGGTGGAGAGCCTGCTTCTCCCTCTCACTTTGCCCCACTCCCTCTCAATCTCTCTCTCTCATTTGCTCTCACTCTATCTCAATTAAAAAAATAAAATCTTTTTTTTTTAAGCTGTTGCTAAGGAAATGAAAAGACAAGGGATCATCTTTGCAAAGCAAATATTTGATGAAGATGTGTATCCAGAATATATTCTTCTCCTATCCCCCTAGAAGAATATATTCTGGATACACATCTTCATCAAATATTTGCAGAATATATTAAAAAAAAACAACTCAGTAAAAATATGGCCATAATGCATGAATAGATACTTCAGTCAATGAGTTATACATATGGCCAATAAGCACACATATGCCCAATAAGCTCAACATCATTAGTCAGAAAATTTAAACCACAAAGAAATAGCACTACATACCCACCAGAATGACTAAAATAAAAAACACTGGCAATAAATGTTAGCAAAAATATGGAGAAACCGGAACTCATACACTTTGCTGATGGGAGTATAAAATGATGGAGTCCCTTTGACAAATTTTTTGGCTAAGTCAAAAAAGATAAAATATACATATCTCAAACCATGGCATGTTAATTCAACTCCTGAATATTGATTCAAGAAAAATTAAAATATTGTTAAAAAAACATATACAAGTATGTCTCTAACAGCTTTAATTATCATACCCTAAAACTGGAATAAACTCATACGCCCAATAAAAGAATAAATAAGTAAAGTGTAGTATTTCCTTACATTGGGATAATACTCTGCAATATAAAAAGAAATACAGTAGCAACAATAGGAACGTATCTTAAAAACATTATCCTGAGCTTAAGATACCAGTGCCAAAAGAGTGTTTGTAGGGTTTCATGGAGTTCTAGAACAGATAAAATTAGTATATAGTGATGAAAATGTGAACAGTGGTTACATCTTTGGGGAGATGGGAATTGAATAGAAATGGCCTTGAGAGATCTTGTGGGTAAATAGAAATGTCTATATCTTGTTAGAAGTGTGGGTCACATTAGTGTATGCCCTTACCAAATTCATCAAATTAGATTTGTGCCTTTTCCTCTATATAAATTATACTTTGATTAGCAGTTAAGAATGAATGACACAAAGTCTCTACCCTTGTGAAGTAATTCCTTCATTACTTCCTTCAGACATTAAGTCAATCATTCAATCTATCTTTTAACCATATATAAAAAAGAAGAAAATTTTCCTTAATACATGAGAATCTACAAATCAATTAAAAAATCAATCAAAAAAAGCAAGCATAACTCACAGAAAAATTTTGAAGAAGAAAATATAAAAGGAATATAAATAAGATATATAAAATCATACATGCTTGAACATTACTAACTCTAAGTATAATATAAATTAACATTTTTAGCAGTCACATTGATAAAATTCAAGAATATGATAACTTAGAATAAAGGATAAAATAATGTAAGTTTAGGCAAACTCCAGGGAGGACAATTTGGCAATATATACCAAAATTAAATTGTACATACCCTTGACCCTAGAGTTCTACATCTAAGCATTTATCCAATATATATGCATATACAAGTTCAGATAAGAATATACATGAGTTAAAAAAAAACAGACAGCATTCTTTATGTAAATATAAAATTAAAGTTATCACAAATCACTATCACTAGGTGACTGACTACATTAATTATAGTATATCATCAACAAAATTGAGCCTTATACAGTCATATGAAATAAAATATTTTACTATCCCTAATCCATAGTACTTTCTCAAGGACCCAATTTCTTAGATTGTAAAATCTGTGGAAAATTCCAAATTTAATATTAATCCTATAGCATGGGTACTGGTATAAGATTTTATTCTTAAAAATTATATGAAATCGGGGTGCCTGGGTGGCTCAGTCATTAAACATCTTCTTTAGTACAATAGAATGTTTGCTTACAGAATAAATATTATAGTCTGCCATATCCTATTCTCCTACAAATATTATGTGCACATACACACACACATTTTTTTACATGTATGTTGGTGGAGGTACTCCAGAAATACAGGTCATAAAGAATTCATAAATGAATATATTTCTAAGAGAAGCAACTAAAAAAATATTTTAAAAGAAAAAGGAGGGCACCTGGGTGGCTCAGTGGGTTAAGCCGCTGCCTTCGGCTCAGGTCGTGATCTCAGGGTCCTGGGATCTAGTCCCGCATGGGGCTCTCTGCTCAGCAGGGAGCCTGCTTCCCTCTCTCTCTCTGCTTGCCTCTCTACCTATTTGTGATCTCTCTCTGTCAAATAAATAAATAAAATCTTTAAAAAAAAAAAGGAATTTCAGTGTCTGCTTATGTGGTTCATAGATGCAAATTAATAGCATCCCTTTAAAAATGATAACCTGTTTGAAATCTAAATCAAGAAATAATCTAACTCACAGTAACAATCCTATAAGTATCTCTGGAGATATTTTAAAATCTAATCTGTGAAACATAAAGAGTCATGACTGAATGGAAAGAAATAGTTTTTACTTGCCTATGAATTCAGTACTACAAAGGTGTCCATTCTCAAATTAATTAATCTACATAGTCAAGGCAATCAGAAGGAAAATGATAGATTTTTACATGTTTGAAGGGAATCCAAAAAAATTATACTGAAGATCACAAATGTGAAAATAGTAATATCTTGTAAAAGAAGAACAATCTTGGATAATGACTGTAATTTTGGATTAATTTCTGAATTCTGTTCCAATTACCTTTCTACTCCATTTCTGTCCCTTTCTTTGCCATAAGTAAACTCATAAAATTATTTAAATGGTTATGTGTAATTTTCTTGGAAATAGTAACCTATGAAGTGAAATAATGATGACCTATGTGACAGACTATAAGCAGTGTTAGACTCTACTAATTTGAAGATTTTATTTGAGAAAGTGGGGAGAGAAAGAGAAAGAGAGCACAAAAGTATGAACAATGGGGAGTGGCAGAGGCAAAGGGAGAAGCAGAATCCCCACTGAGCAGGGAACCCTGACACAGGACTTGACCAAGGTCCCTGGGATCATGAGTTGAGCCAAAGGCAGATGCTTAACTGACTGAGCCACTCAGGTGCCCCTGACTCTACTATTTGAAACAAAGGATTTGCTGTTAACGAGTTATATAAAGAAAAAAAAAAAAATGAGGCCACAAATACCACAGGAGTGTTGGTATGCTATGCCTGCTAAAGTTTTGGAATTAAGGTATCCCTGCATGAAGCAAACTATGAAATCTGTGTAGAATAGATTAGAACAAAGGAAACAGAGCCAATTTAAAGAGTAAGAGCAGCATTCAGACTAGCAAAACTTAACAAGAGTTCGACAGTCTTAACATATCGAAGGAAAAGATATAAATGGAGTACAGGCAGATTTGAATGAAAAACCACGTGTAGTAATGTGAATTGAGTACTGAAAACAATCCTGGGTATCTTCAGGGACGAAGGGCAAATGATGAGAGAAAAAGGAGACAGGATCAAAAGAATTGTTTAATTTGCAATTGTACTCAAGTTCAGTCTTACTAATCTAAGATAGTGCATTTCCCACTTCCCTGTGCCGTTATAGTGTGAGGTCTTTAACTCTCTGGCCCTCCAAATTCTTATTCGTAGAAGGGAATATTCCTGGACTACAATGACAACTCACATATTGTTTACGGGCTTAATAAGGAAAAATAAAGAGAGCCCTGCTTTGGGGGCATCTATTCTAAAAAAGACAGAAAAGAAGAAGAAGAAGAAAAAAGAAACATTCAAATATTAGAAGATAGGTAGAAAATCATTTTTAGTAATTTGCTTATACACTTAAGATAATCAGCAGAAGCACTATTGGGAATGAGAGTTCAGGAAGGATATTGGCGACAAATTGTTATGCAAAAGTCAACTATAAGATGTAATCAATTATTTATGGATGCTGGGTTGGCTCAGTCAGGTAAGTGTCTGACTCTTGATTTCAGCTCAGGTCATGATCTCAGGGTTTTGAGATTGAGACCCATGTAGGGTTCTGCACCGAGCTGGGAATGTGCTTGAGATTCTCTCTCTCTCTTTCCCTCTATCTGTCCCCCATATATACAATCTCTCTCTCTCAAATAAATAGTTATTTTTGAAAGATTTTGTGTATTTATTTGAAAGAGAGAGAGAGCACGAGCAGGGTGAGGGATAGAGGGAGGAGCAGACTCCCCGCTGAGCAGGGACCCTGACACAGGGCTCCATCCTGGGATCTGGGATCATGACCTGAGCCAAAAGTAGACATCCAATGGACTGAGCCGCCCAGGTGCCCCATATAAATAAATAAATCCTTTAAAAAAAAGATATAATCAATTATTTAAAAAAACATAATGGCAGAATTCAGGGAAAGCACAAGGGACTTAATGTTCTCTTATTCATAATTTTCTGTTTCAAAATTTTCTACATTGGGCAATGTATTATTTTTATGGTCAGAAGCATTACAAAAATAATTGAATATGTATCTCAGTATCTCTGTCTTCCATTATTTCAGAAACAATTTTATTTTATTAATTAATAGTTCTTATGACATATTGAAAGTAATGATTTTAAAGGTTCTGTTAATTTTTATAGAGTATTTCTTAAAATAATGAATTGGGGATAAAAGGACAGTGAAAACTTCTCTCAAAATAATAAAAATGCTATTTCTTAATCAGAATTCTAAGAAGGTACATATAAGAAAGTCTTTAAAGTAGAATTATAACTATCTATTGATCTTCAGAGACTAATCTGACACACAAATGAAAGTTTTAAAAAATATTTTACTATTTAAAAAATAGTATCAAGTTTTACAGATATATTTACAGATATAAATAATAGCTTATTTGCTATTTTACTTTAAATAAAATAATTTAAAATCAGTTGCATACACATAAATATCTATTTACAGATCTAAATAACACATTTAAAAAGGCAAGAGACACACTTACACTGAGAGCTCACAACTTTTTCATTCCCCAAGAAGTTGATTGCTGGGATTATAGCGTGGCCTTTCCCAGTGGAGCTGACAATAATTTCCTCATTTTCTAAGATCTGTAGCTTGATGAATACATCTGGTTTAGACGTGCGTACCTGTACTGTAACAGGATGCGGTAAAGCAACTTTAATGGAATACCTATAAAGAAAAACATTTGAATTATAAGCAGTTTGTTGATTTTTCCCTCATGTCAGTAGAGGAAACTGTATAATTTGCTAATACAGTAATCTAAAATTAATCCATTGTTTAAAATTGACCCAAATCCTGGAAACATTATTGCTATTATAGACTGTAACAAAAGATCTCAATAGGCTATGGTAAAATGAAACAGCATAGGACATTTATTATCATCAGATCCCAAGCAGGAAATGTAAATTTTTTTAGATACGATAATCACTTATAAAACATGAAAGATCTGTGAACTACGGACACACCAAAACTTCCCATTATACCCTCCTCTCCAGTTAGATAACTGACAGCATCCTTCAAAGCTTCACTGTATAAATGAAACAAGATGGGATTGGGAGGGAGACAAACCATAAATGACTCTTAATCTCACAAAACAAACTGGGGGTTGCTGGGGGGAGGTGGGATTGGGAGAGGGGGAGCGGGCTATGGACATTGGGGAGGGGAGGCGAACCATAAGAGACTATGGACTCTGAAAAACAACCTGAGGGTTTTGAAGGGTCAGGGGTGGGAGGTTGGGGGAACAGGTGGTGGGTAATGGGGAGGGCACGTTTTGCATGGAGCACTGGGTGTTGTGCAAAAAGAATGAATATTGTTACGCTGAAAAAAAAATAAAATGGAAAAAAAAAAAAGCTTCACTGTTTACCACGTTTTCTTTGATTCATAAAAATACAGAGAAATCAAAATTGGTGTCCACCAATTGTACTCTCAACCTTTACCATTACAAATTGGAAACCTTTTACAAAAAGACAAAATATACAGTATAGCACCATCCCAACCCTTCTCGACGCAACTGAATACATTTTGTTTTGTTTCATTTTTTATTTTTTATTTTTTTTAAAGATTTTATTTATTTATTTGACAGGCAAAGATCACAAGTAGGCAGAGAGGCAGGCAGAGAGAGAGGGGTGGAAGCAGGCTCCCTGCTGAGCAGAGAGACCGATGTGGGGCTCGATCCCAGGACCCTGAGATCATGACCTGAGCCAAAGGCAGCGGCTTAAACCACTGAGCCACCCAGGCGCCCCTTGTTTCATTTTTCATCTTGTTGGGGTTCTTTTTCCTAGTTTAGGTGAATCTTCACTAATGCTCAGGACCTTATAAACTCTCAACTGCTCTAGAAATTTGCTTTTCTGAATCTCGTCTTAAATCTCCCCTTCTTTTTTTCTCCTTGTCATCAGTTTTTGTACATGTAAAGGTCTCATCTTTTTTTTTTTTTTTTTTAAGATTTTATTTATTTATTTGACAGAGAGAGAGGTCACAAGTAGGCAGAGAGGCAGGCAGAGAGAGAGGAGGAAGCAGGCTCCCTGCGGAGCAGAGAGCCCGATGTGGGGCTCGATCCCAGGACCCCGAGATCATGACCTGAGCCGAAGGCAGCGGCTCAATCCACTGAGCCACCCAGGCGCCCCTCTCACCCATCTTTTAACAAAAAACCAAAGCAAAACAAACCAAAAACACAAACAAACAAACCTTCAACCCACCCTGAGATACAGCCTCTGCTGATTTTTTCACTCCTCCCCAGCTTGACATCAAAGGAGAGTTTTTTGTTTTTTTTTTTTTAAAGATTTATTTATTTGACAGACAGAGATCACAAATAGGCAGAGAGGCAGGCAGACAGAGAGAGGAGGAAGCAGGCTCCCTGCCGAGCAGAGAGCCCGATGTGGGGCTCGATCCCAGGACCCTGGGATCATGACCTGAGCCGAAGGCAGAGGCTTTAACCCACTGAGCCACCCTCAAAGGAGAGTTGTTGATTGCCACTGTCCACAACCCCATCTCTTCCTATTGGCTCACGATATTCTACTCAGTCCCCAATAGAAGTGCTAACCTTGCTCTTGCAAATTGCAGCAGCTTGTCGCCACCCTGTAGAAATTTCAGTTCTCATCTTTCTCGACTTCTCAGGAGAATTTGACAAGGTTGAGTCAACCCTCATTTACTCTTCTTCAAAAATTCTTCTCTTAGAAGTGTAGCAACTTCTGTACCTCCTATTTTGGTGTTGCTGTTTTTTAGACTTCTCCCCCCATTGACATTCCTATAAGTATCAGAGAATCTTAATGTTCTGTCCAAGGCTGACTGTTACGGGGCAAACTTCCCTGGGCATTTCCATGGACAGAAACAGAATAATGGTTCCCAGATTTGTGCCTCCAGCCCCACTCCTTATGCAATATCACTTGGACATTTCACTGACCTACCCATAATTAACATTTAAAAATGAACTAATTATCTTCCTATTGCCCAACCTGCAAATGGGGTTTTCTCCCTGTAACCACTATCTAAGTAAAGGACACTTACTGTCCCCTGATCCCAAGTCAGATCCCAGGAGTCCCAACCAATCAGGGCTGTCAATTTGACTTCCTCATGTCTTAAAACCCTTTCTCTTCTCTCCCGATCCACTCTCACTGCCTAGTATGGTTTCATTTGCGCCCCGCCATAAATGCTATGTTGGGAGTCCAGGACCTGGAGTATCTGCAGTACCACACAATGTCACCTTTTTTGGACATTTCTTTCTGAGGGAATCAAGTTCACATGAGGTCGTTAGGGTGGGCCTTAATCCAATATAACTGATAGACGTCCTTACGAGACAGGAAATTTGGAAACAGAGACATAGGGCGAATGCCAAGTAAAGATGAATACAAAGACCATGGTGATAAGTATATGTCAAAGAACACCAAGGATTATCAGAAACCTCCAGAGGCCAGGAGAAAGCATGGAATAGCTTGGCCCTCACAGCACTCGGTAGGCACCACCCTGCTGATACTTTGATTTCGGTCTTCTGGCATCCAAAACCGTGAGACTGTGAGACAATTGATTTCGGTTACTGAAGCCACCTACTTTGTGGAAATTTGTTACAGCAGCACTAGCAAACGACTCCGCTGACAGGCTCCAGGTTGTCATCAGAACACACCTGGGTTATCCCAAAGCTTCTTCCTGTCTGGTTCCTCTGTCTCCAGTTACGCTGCCCTTTGTCCATTCAACACACTGCAGTCTTTTGAATTTTTCATTATTTCATACTCTGTACTTTTTATTATTATATATAAATTTCATAATAATATGGTTTCTAACAACATTGCTGCTCTTAGAAATTATATTTAAAATATGTATTTTTTCAATCCATGCTTTGCAGGCATAATGTCTCAACACAAGTCTATTGTGGCCATTTATCTTAAAACTCCTCAAAGCATGTTTTGCCTCTCAGATAAAGTCTTAATCTCTTGCTTTATGAGGCTCTTCAGGAAAGGGTTATGCTAGCCTCTCTGCCCTTACCCTTGCCAGAGTCCCCTAGAGCCCCACTTTGCAAAAAACATCTTCAGTTCCCTGAAAAGGTCATACACTTCTTAATTTCTGAACTACCACATTTGCTCATGAAGCCGTTCCCTCCTCACCTTGCCCCCCACTAAGCTTCACAGCTTTAGGACTAGCTTCTAGGACTTACAATAAAGTTCACCTATCACATCTCTATTAATACTACAGAAAAAGTAGAAATGGAAAGTTTGTAACAAAAAATAATCAGTAAATTGTATTTTCCTACAAATGATTACCACATAATCATGAAAAAGAGTTCACAAAATGCCTTAATGGCACTGGGAAATGTGCACACCATAATGTTAAGTAAAAAGGTCAGATTATAAAACTTTAATTATGTTATGATTTTAATAATGTTAATCTGTGACTAGAAAAAAATACCATAAGAAAATATAACAAGATACTGGGGCACCTGGGTGGCTCAGTGGTTTAAGCCTCTGCCTTCAGCTCAGGTCATGATCTCAGGGTCCTGGGATCGAGCCCCGCATCAGGCTCTCTGCTCAGTGAGGAGCCTGTTTCTCCCTCTCTCTCTGCCTGCCTCTCTGCCTACTTGTGACCTCTCTCTCTGATAAATAAATAAAAAATATTAAAAAAAAAAAAGAAAATATAACAAGATACTAACAGTGATTGTTTCTAGGTTGTTTGATTACAGATGACCTTTACTTCCTCAAAAATATAGTCATATATTAATAGTTAAGTGTGGTCAAGCCCTGAGCCATGTGCATATCTAGAGGCCCAACATCTGTAGACACAATTGGTGAAGGACAACGTGTTAGCATCCAACTGGTGACAAAAAATGCCAGTTTGGGGCATTTCCCTTCTGTCATATACTTATACCTGAATAAAATGTTCTTATCATTGGGTATGTAGTAATCTCTGATTTCCTTTATGGTAAAAGTGTTGCATGGAGACTCTCGAGATAGGCATGGGAGTGGATTACAGGACCCAATGATGCGCAGTTTCCATCGTGAGGACGGTACGTATGTGTCACCAGTAAATGCTTCGGCCACAAATGTGTAGCCTTTCTAGAGGAAAGAGAATTAGACAGAAGTAAGGCTTACTGTTACTGATCTCTCAAAGGTACAACACATGGCTTCAGAGTAGTAAAATGCTTTATTATCTTGATATACATGAAGATCCCAAGATCTCTTGATGAAAGAAAATCACTAGCATTACATTTTGGAAATTCCTCATAGATATTACATGTTTTCATAGAAAATTAGTAACTCTAACACTTTTGTTTGTGTGGTTCTTAAGCTATAATACAAAATGTGTAACTCTGACATATGATTGTTAAATTTTCTTCCAATTCTGCTAATGTTGGCTAAGGTAGATTTTTATCATTTCATCACCCTGCAGTAGCCCAATAACTTCCTAAGATATGTCCCTGTTTTTTAAATACAAGATGAGAAGAACAGAAGCATTTATGGAAATGTGATTCCCTTAGGATGACAATTGACAGATAAAGCTATCATGTTAACAACAGATCTGGTTCCAGGGAACCCAGATAGGAGTATGGAGATGAGCTCTTTAGGTTGGGGAAAAGAGGCAGCTAAGTAACCTGGGATAATATCATAGTGGGTAATAACTTGGTTCTATATAATTGGATATCCATCTGGCAAAAATGTCAGTGAAGCAAGAGCATGATATCATAATGAGATACGAAAGTTCAAAGTAATTCTGAGTTTGTAATTCCAGACACTTCTAATAAGGAAGAAAAATATAGATTTGTATTCCAGTCATTTCTGATGCAAAGGAAACTCTCTGATGTGTTTAGATTTCAAGAAATAAAAAGTAAAAATATATAAGACAGAATGAATTCAACACATTGCAATAAATATCCAGGAATATTATCCAGAATTTCAATACCCATAATGAGATGAGAATTACAACACCAATAAAGACCTTTTAACATTATTTTTGGGGAAGGAAATAAAGGAAGATAAATTCATATATGCTAAAGTACTTTTACTTGTATAATGCACAGATTTATTGCAGTTCTCATTATTTTTTGAGCTTGTAGTACTAATGCATTCAGAAGCAAAATAAAATGACATGACTCTGATTTTGTGTTTGTCTAGGCTCAGAGAATAAGTTTGAGAGGGAAAAAAAGTGTGATAAAATGGTGGGATAGATATCGATAAGTAAAAGTCTAAAGCTAAACCAGGGATAGGGTTTTAAGAACATGACTATTCTAAACAACTGCAAGGCTCTTGAGTAACTTATTCCTGAATACTTACGTATTTGCAAAAGACACATATAATAAAGGACTGTTAACCAAAATATGCAAAAACTCCTAAAACTCAACAATAAGAAAACAAAAAATCTAGTTAAAACTTTTAACAGACTTCTCACTAGAGAAGATACACAGACAGCAAACAGGCAGACAAAAAGATGCTTCATATTGTATATTATCAGAGAAACTCAAACAACCATGAGATACTACTACATTCCTATTAGAATAGCCTCAATCCATAACACTGGAAATACCAAATGCCAACGAGGATACAGAGCATCAGGAACTCTCATTCACTGCTGGTTGGAATGAAAAATGGTACAGACACTTTGAAGGACAGTTTGGTGGTTTCTTACAAAACTACACATATTCTTATTACACAGCTCAGCAATAGTGTTCCTTGGTATTTATGTCAAAAATTTATGTCCACACAAAAACTTGCACACAGATATTTGTTCATAATTACCATGACTTGGAAGCAACCAAGATGTCCTTCAGTAGGTGAGTAGGCAGATGAACTTTGATACAAGCAGCAGTACAATATTATTATTAAAAAGAAATGAGGTTGGGGAACAGGTGGTGGGTAATAGGGAGGGCACGTATTGCACGGAGCACTGGGTGTTGTGCAAAAACAATGAGTACTGTTATGCTGAAAAGAAATTTTTAAAAAAAGTGAAAAAAAAAAAAGAAATGAGCTATTAAGCCGCAAATAGACATGGAAAAATCTTAAATGTATGTTTTTTAGTGAAAAAAACCAATCTGAAAAGATTACACACTATATGATTCCAACTTTGCCACATTCTGGAAAAGGCAAAACTATGGAGACACACGAAAGGTCAGGGGTTGGGGGAGGAGGAATACATAGGCAGATCACAAAGGATTTTTTGTTTTTTACTTTTTTTAAGCACATTTCTTTTTTTTTTAATTTTTTTATTAACATATAATCTATTATTAACCCCAGGAGTACAGGTCTGTGAATCACCAGGTTTACACACTTCGCAGCACTCACCATAGCACATACCTTCCCCAATGTCCATAAGCCCACCACCCTCTCCCCCGCCACCCCCCGCAATCCTCAGTTTGCTTTGTGACATTAAGAGTCCACAGAAGATTTTTTAGGACTATGAAAACACTCTTTATGATACCATGATAACAGACACATGTCATTTTACATCCATCCAAACCCATAGCATGTACACCACCAACAGTGAACCATAATATAAACTATGGACTTTGGGGGATTATAACGTTTCAAGGTAGGATGATTAACATAATAAGTATGCCACTCTGGTGGGGCTTGTCGATAATGGGAGAGGCTGTGCATATGTGGGAGCAGGGTGTATATGGGAAATCTCTGTATTTTCCTCTCAGTTTTGCTGTGAGGCTAAAACTGCTCTCATTTATTGTTACTAAGAGTTGCAGTGAAATCTTAAAACCCTTCCAAGGCTTTTTTTTTTTAAGAAGATTTTCTTTATTTGAGAGAGAGATAGAGAGCACAAACAGGGGAAGCAGCAGGCAGAGGGAGAGGGAGAAGCAGGCTCTCCAAAGAGCAGGGAGACCAACATGGGGCTGGCTCTCATGACCCTGGGATCCTAATCTGAGCAAAAAGCAGAGTCTTCTCAATGTAGTTTTAATTTGAATCTCCCTGATGGCTAGTGATGATGAACATTTTTTTCATGTGTCTGATAGCCATTTGTATGTCTCCATTGGAGAAGTGTCTGCAAAAACAATGAACACTGTTACGCTGAAAATAAAAAAAAAAAAAAAAAAAAAAAAGCAGAGGCTTAAATGACTGAGCTATCCAGGTGTCCCAAAACCCTGCTAAGCCTTAAAAAAAAAATGTAAATTTCAATCTTAAAAAACCTCTTAAACAACTCAAAAGAGTAATTGGGTTTTTTGTGGAGTTAATGTTTTTAAAAATTTATCATTAATTCCTATAAACCAATATTTATTAGATAAGTATGTCTTAATGTATGCAAAGTAATACACAGAATCATGCACTGAAATGAACTTTGAAAATCAATTACAACCATAGCTCAAAGAGAAAAATGAAAAGATTCAAAGCCATATAGATAAAAAATGAAAGAATGAAATCAGAGCCAAAACAAATCTCCCAGTTTCCATTGAGGGTGTATATGCCCTTTTGTTATGCTTCCCTCTTAGAGGAAATAATCAAAAACACGAATTTGAGATACAAATAGAAAGGCAACATGATTTGAGAGGGATCATCAGAAATCAAGGTCTATCATGCTTCAGGAATAATGCACCAAGTGTTTTTTAAGGAATCTGTATAGCCCTAGAAAAGACTGGGGGTGGTGGGTGACCAGTGTCCATGTAAGCACAGTCTTCTGAAATATTTAGGGATGGAATAAAAACCCAGTGGGAAATTGAGATAACCAGCTAATTTGATTCAAGAATTGGACTAAATGAGTCCACCTTCACCTCCATTTCCATTTTAAGGATTTGTATGATTTTATGATTTTAATAGGAATTTCCAGTGCTTCCCTTTTGTCATATTTTCTTCACAGAGAAAGAAAAAAAAAGGGCCGAGAGATGAATCTTCTAGCACTCAAATTAAGTTCCTTGGGCTGTCAAATAAATGGGACTTCTACAGAAGACGACCAGGACCCTATTCCTCTGTTAAGTAGGTTGAAAAGCACATCTGCTCTACCTGCTCCTGGAATCTTACTAAGGTGCTGGCTTCTCACTGCCAACCTAACATATGGGGAGAATAAATTTGACACATACCTTATTCTTGGTATAATGATAAGGCACCACTCTTTGGAACACCTTTGGCACTTGTTCCATTGTGTCATTATTAACAATGTGGAGCATGCAGACTGGAAGTGTAGTATATACTTTGGGAACCAAAATCATATCTTGAGGAACCAAAAATGTTTCTCTGTAATTAAAAAGAATGAACTTCATCTTGATGTGAATCATAAAGAAAGTTTGCAATTTGGTTTCAAGCCAAGAAAGAAAAAAGTCTAAAATTTCAAATAACTGCATGGTATACATATTGTTTTTTTTATTATTAATATACTATTTTGTAATGTAAATGCAAGCCCTTTAAGAAATCCCATTTTATAAGTAATTCATGACTTTTACTTAATATGATATTGCTTGGAAATTAAATAATTTCTTTCTATACTGGTAACACATCAATTTATTATGTTTATCATACTCGTAAAAATACTAGTAAGTTTCACATTCTTCATATTTTATTTAAAGAAATATGGATAAAATTCCTGTAATATCTCATTTATGCACAACATATGGGGAAGAAGTGTTGTGAAAACAACCTGTAAATTCATACTTTCACTACTACCATTAATAAAACTCTACACATATGACTATTGCATGCTATTTAAAGATGACATCATATACGGATTTATGATAGCCTCACCTGAATACTATAAACCAACTATTTGGTAGCTGGTCTGCATAAGTCACAGTATAGTCAGCAAAAACAACCTTAGTTTCCTCATCTTGATAGCATGGATAAGATTCAATAGACTTGCACTTGCTTTTAAACATTAATCTAGAAATGTAAAAATAAATTAAGTTCCAATGACAAAAGCAACTTTTAAAATAAGTTTTTATTTACAAAAAAAGAAGTAGACAAAATAACACAAGTATCACAGTCTGTTGTTGGCTGGATTGAGTCCTTGATCAAAGGCTGTGGAGTTCATAGTGCATGGCACTCAGTTAAGGGAACCCATTCCAGGTCAACCATGAAAGATGTCTCTCAAAGGTCTTTAAAGTTATCTGAAGTTCTTAATCAAAGGGGAACTTAATTCATGATCAAGAAAGTAATTAGTTTAGAGGTGGGAAATCAGCACCAAAGCTCAAACTACAAGGATAGGAAAACAGGAAGAGGCAAAATAGCAATGAATCTGGGTGAGGTCCACTCAAGATCTGGAATTGTCATGGGAATCGATAGTAGAATGGAGTTTAAAGTAAGGAATGGATTTGTAAAAACGGATTAAAACAAAAAACTAAGGCCATGATCTAGGGGAGAATGTCAGTTTTCCTTCTGTGTGAGTTCTGGCCCATAAGAGAGTGTTATGTACAACTGGTTAAAAGAATTATGGAGTGAGATTCCTCCGTGTTTGCCCCTGGAAGGCTTTGGCATATTTCAGAGCATGATGGAAGTCATGTGAGAGATGCTCTAGGTTCTTTTCCTTCCATGGCCAGGAACTGGATCTAGCTTCAGGAGCACCAGCAATCTAGGGTCTTTTGTATAATGTCTATGGGAATTAGCTGGGATGGAAGCCATAATGGCCATAGAAAATTGCTCTGTGCTAGAGTTTACTGATAGAACTTTCTTTCTTTACTAGGATGTAAAGTTAAAAGAATATCTTTCAAGTCGGTCAGGAATATTTCTCTGGGTCTTTCAATATAGTGCATCAGAGTTTTGATGGCCCAATATGCATTGGAATTTCCCAAAGCTTATGAAAAAATATGGAATGTATGATGGGAACAATGACTGGAATACCTCTAAATCCCTCCCTTGTCTTAGAATGGGAACTGGTCCCATTGCACTATATTGAAAGACCCAGAGAAATATTCCTGACCGACTTGAAAGATATTCTTTTAACTTTACATCCTAGTACAGAAAGAAAGTTATATCAGTAAACTGAGCCTTGCCCAACGTTCACTTGGGAAAGTTATATGCCTTAAGATCTGAGAGTGTTAAGGCTGGATTCCAGGACCTCAAATTTCCCCATTTAGTAGTAATAATAAAGTAATATTTATAATTAATATTCATAACTTATAATAATTATATTTATAATTAATTTATAAATAATTATAAAATTTATAATAAAGTAATTATTTATAATATTTCTAATTCATTAATAATTATAATTAATAATTATAATTAATAATTATAATTAATATAATTAATTAATATATAAATAAAGTAAAATTTGTGATTAATTATAATAATATACATAATAAAGTAATATTTATAATTAATGCGCATTCTGTAGTTTGTGCTAAGTACTTTTCCTATGTTACCTTAATTTATCTTTATAGCCTTACAAAAGAATGGTACTATGAGATAGATATTGTTTCTCCTATATTAAAATTATTTTCGCTATATTAAATATTATTAATAAAAATATTTCATATTATTAAAATTTTAATTTTAACCTTAGAGAGGATAAGAAACTTACCCCAGGTCATACACCTGATAATGAGTAGATCAGGAGTCTTATACTGAAAGATGTATGCAAATCAGCCAGACTGGATGATCAGTGTCCATGGGCCAAGATTAGGGTGAGGTGAATAACACACTTACCCTAAGGGTAAGGCAAGTACTGTATAGATTTTGATTTTTCCCATGTTTAAAATTTTGGTATTTGATTCATCATGATTTTTTTCATTATTTTTAAGGTTATTTTACATTTTGACATATTTTCATATATAATTTTCTATTTGTCTGTTGCTTATAAGTAGAAATCCAATTATTATTTTATCTTGACCTTGTCTCCAGCAACTTTTCTAATAGCAACTAATAGCAACTCTAATAATAGCAACTCTAATAATTTTTCTGCAGATTTTAAAATATTTTCTACTTATATACTCATATTGTCTGTAAACAGTGGTGGTTTTATTTTTTCCGAAAACTTCAAATCCTAATGACTTTCGTTTTATTGACATTTTGTCCTCAGAATTATTCCAGGTTTATTGTGAATGGAAGTTATCAGGCAGACATTTTTGCCTTATTTCTAAACCCAAGAAAATGCTTTCAAAATTTTACCACTAATCAGGGGGAGGAGTCAAGATGGCGGAGAAGTAGCAGGCTGAAACTACATCAGGTAGCAGGAGATCAGCTCGATAGCTTATCTAAACATTGCAAACACCTGCAAATCCAATGGGAGATCGAACAGAAGAAGAAGAGCAACTCGAGAACCAGAAAATCGACCACTTTCTGAAAGGTAGGACTGGCGGAGAAGTGAATCTAAAACGACGGGAAGATAGACCGCGGGGGGAGGGGCCGGCTCCCGGCAAGCGGTGGAGGAAAGGAGCACAAAATCAGGACTTTTAAAAGTCTGTTCCACTGAGGGACATTGCTCCAGAGGCTAACCCAGGGTGAAGCCCACGCGGGGTCAGCGTGGCCCCAGGTCCCGCAGGGTCACAGAAGGATCGGGGGTGTCGGAGTGTCGCAGAGCTCGCAGGTATTAGAACGGAGAAGCCAGCTGCAGAGACAGAGCCGAGGACTGAACTCTCAGCTCAGGGTTACCTTGAACTGGTCGCGGGCTGGGTGAGCTCGGAGCGCGGCTAGAGGCTGGGGATACGGGAGTGATTGGGTGCTGTCCTCTGGGGGCGCACTGAGGAGTGGGGCCCCAGGCTCACGGCTCCTCCAGGCCGGAGACTGGGAGGCCGCCATTTTCATTCCCGTCCTCCAGAACTCTACGGAAAGCGTTCAGGGAACAGAAGCTCCCAAAAGCGAACCCAAGCCGATTACTTAGTCCGGCCGCCGGTAAGGGCGGTGCAATCCCGCCTCGGGCAAAACACTTGAGAGTCACTACAACAGGCCCCTCCCCCAGAAGATCAACAAAATATCCAGCCAGGACGAAGTTCATCTATCAAGGAAAGTAGGTTCAATTCCTAAGAAAGCAGCGCAATTCCAGAGGAGGAGAAAGCAAAGCACGGAACTCATGGCTTTCTCCCCATGATCCTTTAGTCTTGTGGCTACTTCAATTTTTTTTTTCTTTTTTCTTTTTTCAATTTTTTTTCTTTTTTTCTTCTTCTGCTAATTTTTTTAAAACTTTTACCCTTTTCTTTTTTAACGTTTTTTGACTAGTTTATCTAAATATATATATTTTTTCTTTCTTTTTTATATTTTTTCTTTATTTGTTTTATTTTTTAAATTTTTTTCTTTTTTTTTTTCTGAACCTCTTTTTATCCCCTTTCTCCCCCCCACAATTTGGGGTCTCTTCTCATTTGGTTACAGTGCATTTTTCTGGGGTCTTTGCCACCCTTTTAGTATTTTATTTGCTCCTTCATATCCTCTTATCTGGACAAAATGACAAGGCGGAAAAAATCACCACAAACAAAAGAACAAGAGACAGTACCGAAGGCTAGGAACCTAATCAACACAGACACTGGTAATATGTCAGATCAAGAGTTCAGAATGACGACTCTGAACATTCTAGCCGGGCTCGAAAAAGGCATGGAAGATATTAGAGAAACCCTCTTTGGAGATATAAAAGCCCTTTCTGGAGAAATTAAAGAACTAAAATCTAACCAAGTTGAAATCAAAAAAGCTATTAATGAGGTGCAATCAAAAATGGAGGCTCTCGGGGCACCTGGGTGGCTCAGTGGGTTAAGCCACTGCCTTCGGCTCAGGTCATGATCTCAGGGTCCTGGGATCGAGTCCCGCATCGGGCTCTCTGCTCAGCAGCGAGCCTGCTTCCCTCTCTCTCTCTCTGCCTACCTCTGTGTCTGCTTGTGATCTCTCTCTGTCAAGTAAATAAATAAAATCTTAAAAAAAAAAAATGGAGGCTCTCACTGCTAGGATCAATGAGGCAGAAGAAAGAATTAGTGATATAGAAGACCAAATGACAGAGAATAAAGAAGCCGAACAAAAGAGGGACAAACAGCTACTGGACATTGAGGGGAGAATTCGAGAGATAAGTGACACCATAAGACAAAACAACATTAGAATAATTGGGATTCCAGAAGAAGAAGAAATAGAGAGGGGAGCAGAAGGTCTATTGGAGAGAATTATTGGAGAGAATTTACCTAATATGGCAAAGGGAACAAGCATCAAAATCCAGGAGATGCAGAGAACCCCCCTCAAAGTCAACAAGAATAGGTCCACACCCCGTCACCTAATAGTAAAATTGACAAGTCTTAGTGACAAAGAGAAAATCCTGAAAGCAGCCCGAGAAAAGAAGTCTGTAACATACAATGGTAAAAATATTAGATTGGCAGCAGACTTATCCACAGAGACCTGGCAGGCCAGGAAGAGCTGGCATGATATATTCAGAGCACTAAACGAGAAAAACATGCAGCCAAGAATACTCTATCCAGCTAGGATCATTGAAAATAGAAGGAGAAATCAAAAGCTTCCAGGACAAACAAAAACTGAAAGAATTTGCAAACACCAAACCATCTCTACAGGAAATATTGAAAGGGGTCCTCTAAGCAAAGAGAGAGCCTAAAAGTAGTAGATCAGAAAGGTACAGAGACAATATACAGTAATAGTCAACTTAAAGACTAATAATGGCACTAAATTCATATCTCTCAATAGTTACCCTGAATGTTAATGGGCTAAATGCCCCAATCAAAAGACACAGGGTATCAGAATGGATAAAAAAACAAAACCCATCAGTATGTTGCCTACAAGAAACTCATTTTAGACGCGAAGACACCTCCAGATTTAAAGTGAGGGGGTGGAAAACAATTTACCATGCTAATGGGCATCAGAAGAAAGCTGGGGTGGCAATCCTTATATCAGATCAATTAGATTTTAAGCCAAAGACTATAATAAGAGATGAGGAAGCACACTGTATCCTACTCAAAGGGTCTGTCCAACAAGAAGATCTAACAATTTTAAATATCTATGCCCCTAACGTGGGAGCAGCCAACTATATCAATCAATTAATAACAAAATCAAAGAAACACATCAATAATAATACAATAATAGTAGGGGACTTTAACACTCCCCTCACTGAAATGGACAGATCATCCAAGCAAAAGATCAACAAGGAAATAAAGGCCTTAAATGACACACTCGACCAGATGGACATCACAGATATATTCAGAACATTTCATCCCAAAGCAACAGAATACACATTCTTCTCTAGTGCACATGGAACCTTCTCTAGAATAGATCACATCCTGGGTCACAAATCAGGTCTCAACCGGTATCAAAAGATTAGGATCATTCCCTGCATATTTTCAGACCACAATGCTCTGAAGCTAGAACTCAATCACAAGAGGAAAGCTGGAAAGAACCCAAATACATGGAGACTAAACAGCATCCTTCTAAAGAATGAATGGGTCAACCAGGAAATTAAAGAAGAACTGAAAAAATTCATGGAAACAAATGATAATGAAAACACAACAGTTCAAAATCTGTGGGACACAGCAAAGGCAGTCCTGAGAGGAAAATATATAGCGGTACAAGCCTTTCTCAAGAAACAAGAAAGGTCTCAAGTACACAACCTAACCCTACATGTAAAGGAGCTGGAGAAAGAACAAGAAAGAAACCCTAAACCCAGCAGGAGAAGAGAAATCATAAAGATCAGAGCAGAAATTAATGAAATAGAAACCAAAAAAACAATAGAACAAATCAATGAAACTAGGAGCTGGTTCTTTGAAAGAATCAATAAGATTGATAAACCCCTGGCCAGACTCATCAAAAAGAAAAGAGAAAGGACCCAAATCAATAAAATCATGAATGAAAGAGGAGAGATCACAACTAACACCAAAGAAATACAGACAATTATAAGAACATACTATGAGCAACTCTACACCAACAAATTTGACAATCTGGAAGAAATGGATGCATTCCTAGAGACATATAAACTACCACAACTGAACCAGGAAGAAATAGAAAACCTGAACAGGCCCATCACCAGTAAGGAGATTGAAACAGGCATCAAAAATCTCCAAACAAACAAAAACCCAGGGCCAGACGGCTTCCCAGGGGAATTCTACCAAACATTTAAAGAAGAACTCATTCCTATTCTCCTGAAACTGTTCCAAAAAATAGAAATGGAAGGAAAACTTCCAAACTCATTCTATGAGGCCAGCATCACCTTGATCCCAAAACCAGACAAGGATCCCACCAAAAAAGAGAACTACAGACCAACATCCTTGATGAACACAGATGCAAAAATTCTCGCCAAAATACTAGCCAATAGGATTCAACAGTACATTAAAAGGATTATTCACCACGATCAAGTGGGATTTATTCCAGGGCTGCAGGGTTGGTTCAACATCCGCAAATCAATCAATGTGATAGAACACATTAATAAAAGAAAGAACAAGAACCATATGATACTCTCAATAGATGCTGAAAAAGCATTTGACAAAGTACAGCATCCCTTCCTGATCAAAACTCTTCAAAGTGTAGGGATAGAAGGCACATACCTCAATATTATCAAAGCCATCTATGGAAAACCCACTGCAAATATCATTCTCAATGGAGAAAAACTGAAAGCTTTTCCGCTAAGGTCAGGAACACGGCAGGGATGTCCATTATCACCACTGCTATTCAACATAGTACTAGAAGTCCTAGCCTCAGCAATCAGACAACAATAAGAAATTAAAGGCATCCAAATCGGCAAAGAAGAAGTCAAACTATCACTCTTCACAGATGATATGATACTATATGTGGAAAACCCAAAAGACTCCACTCCAAAACTGCTAGAACTTGTACAGGAATTCAGTAAAGTGTCAGGATATAAAATCAATGCACAGAAATCAGTTGCATTTCTGTACACCAACAACAAGACAGAAGAAAGAGAAATTAAGGAGTCCATCCCATTTACAATTGCACCCAAAACTATAAGATACCTAGGAATAAACCTAACCAAAGAGGCTAAGAATCTATATACAGAAAATTATAAAGTACTCATGAAAGAAATTGAGGAAGACACAAAGAAATGGAAAAATGTTCCATGCTCCTGGATTGGAAGAATAAATATTGTGAAAATGTCCATGCTACCTAAAGCAATCTACACATTTAATGCAATCCCTATCAAAATACCATCCATTTTTTTCAAAGAAATGGAACAAATAATCCTAAAATTTATATGGAACCAGAAAAGACCTCGAATAGCCAAAGGAATATTGAAGAACAAAGCCAAAGTTGGTGGCATCACAATTCCGGACTTCAAGCTCTATTACAAAGCTGTCATCATCAAGACAACATGGTACTGGCACAAAAACAGACGCATGGATCAGTGGAACAGAATAGAGAGCCCAGAAATCTACCCTCAACTCTATGGTCAACTAATCTTCGACAAAGCAGGAAAGAATGTCCAATGGAAAAAAGACAGCCTCTTCAATAAATGGTGCTAGGAAAATTGGACAGCCACATGCAGAAAAATGAAATTGGACCACTTCCTTACACCACACACGAAAATAGACTCCAAATGGATGAAGGACCTCAATGTGAGAAAGGAATCCATCAAAATCCTTGAGGAGAATGCAGGCAGCAACCTCTTTGACCTCAGCCGTAGCAACATCTTCCTAGGAACAACGGCAAAGGCAAGGGAAGCAAGGGCAAAAATGAACTATTGGGATTTCATCAAGATCAAAAGCTTTTGCACAACAAAGGAAACAGTTAACAAAACCAAAAGACAACTGACAGAATGGGAGAAGATATTTGCAAAGGACATATCAGATAAAGGGCTAGTATCCAAAATCTATAAGGAACTTAGCAAACTCAACACCCAAAGAACAAACAATCCAATCAAGAAATGGGCAGAGGACATGAACAGACATTTCTGCAAAGAAGACATCCAGATGGCCAACAGACACATGAAAAAGTGCTCCACGTCACTTGGCATCAGGGAAATACAAATCAAAACCACAATGAGATATCACCTCACACCAGTCAGAATGGCTAAAATTAACAAGTCAGGAAATGACAGATGCTGGGGAGGATGGGGAGAAAGGGGAACCCTCCTCCACTGTTGGTGGGAATGCAAGCTGGTGCAACCACTCTGGAAAACAGCATGGAGGTTCCTCAAAATGTTGAAAATAGAACTACCCTATGACCCAGCAATTGCACTACTGGGTATTTACCCTAAAGATACAGACGTAGTGATCCGAAGGGGCACGTGTACCCGAATGTTTATAGCAGCAATGTCTACAATAGCCAAACTATGGAAAGAACCTAGATGTCCATCAACAGATGAATGGATCAAGAAGATGTGGTATATATACACAATGGAATACTATGCAGCCATTAAAGAAATGAAATCTTGCCATTTGCGACGACGTGGATGGAACTAGAGCGTATCATGCTTAGTGAAATAAGTCAATCGGAGAAAGACAACTATCATATGATCTCCCTGATATGAGGACATGGAGAAGCAACATGGGGGGTTAGGGGGATAGGAGAAGAATAAATGAAACAAGATGGGATTGGGAGGGAGACAAACCATAAATGACTCTTAATCTCACAAAACAAACTGGGGGTTGCTGGGGGGAGGTGGGATTGGGAGAGGGGGAGGGGGCTATGGACATTGGGGAGGGGAGGTGAACCATAAGAGACTATGGACTCTGAGAAACAACCTGAGGGTTTTGAAGGGTCAGGGGTGGGAGGTTGGGGGAACAAGTGGTGGGTAATGGGGAGGGCACGTTTTGCATGGAGCACTGGGTGTTGTGCAAAAACAATGAATACTGTTATGCTGAAAAAAAATAAATAAAATGGCAAAATTTTACCACTAATCATGTTTGTAGTTAAGTCTTGAAAATACCAGATACCAATAACATATTAATGAAAGACTTCTCTAAATTTTTCTTCTCTAAAAGTCCAAGTTTTCTAAAAACAAAAAGATAAATAATTTTGAATTAATATTAAATCCTATCAAATGTGTTTTTCCTAATCTATCTGGAGGATCAAATGATTTGTTGCTTTTCTGTTATTGTACTGACTTAAAATGATAAATCTTCTAACCTTAAACCAACATTATATCTCTGGGAAAGAGAGGCCCATTGAATTATAAGGCATTTTCCTTTTTATTTAATTCTAATGTTGATTTTTGAATACTTTATTACATATTTTTGCATCTATTCAAAGGGTGATTGGTTTGCAATTTAAAGAATGTGATTGGTTTGCAATTCCATTTTTTTACTGACCTTGCTGAGTTTTTTAAATCGAGATTATGAATTAGTGTTTCTTCTTTTTCTGTTCTCTATAAGATTTGTGAGATTAATCTTATTTCTTCCTAAATTCATTAGCTATTCATTAATATATTGCTAGAAAGGGTATCATGGGTTCCTCCTCTGTTAGCATTTCATCTAAATTACTACTTTTACCATTTCTGCATAATGCTATAACCTTAGAACTCTTTAAAAACTTATACCTAACATCTACTTTTTTCATTGCTTTAGGTCATGAATTTACTCTTATATGTAGCTATTTGTTGATTGCCCTTTGAAGGTAATATGCATTATTTTTCTGGCTGATTTGATGGTTTTTCTTTAGGTCTTTTTTTTTTTTTTTCTTCAGTAGTTTGACTGCAGTGAGTCTAGGAATACTTTCTTTGTAACCTTTCTGCATGGAGTCTGCTTGCAGTCTCCTGAGAACATGAGTTGATACATTTTACCAGTTTTGGAAAGTTTTTAGTTATTATCTTTTTACAGTCCAGGACTATAGAGACGATATTTGGACTTTTTGAGCATATTCCATATGTTCCTTATGCTCCATTCTTACTTCCCATTCATTTTCTCCCAGGCTTCAGTTTGGATACTTTTCTACTGACCTATCTCTAGGTTCACCAATCTCTTCTGTTCTGACTAATCTGCTGTTAAACCTACAAATAAATCTTTAATATAGTTGTTAAAATCATCATTTATGTAATTTCCATTCAGCTCTGCTTTATTAACTTAAACTTTTGATCCAATTTTTCTTATTCTTTATTTTCTTTGGCATTACCAATGCAATCAGGTTTTGAGATTTTGCTTGCTAACTCCAACATCACCAGAGGCTTTTGTTCTTTTATATATGTCTGTATGTGCATATATATTTATAGATAGATATACACAGATATACATAAGTAACTTATAATTTATAATTTCTTAGTTTTGTTCAGGTTATCCTGTTGCTCAGATATGGTTTGTGGCTACAGTACAGTTTTGCTGAGGCTCAGTCTACTTCCAGTTTACCCGTTTCTAGAGTGTTACTGTTCAGAGATTTCAACTGACAATTTTAATTATTTGCTGGAGTCCCCACCCCTAGTAGGTCCTAAACTCTGACTGTGGTCACATCAGCACCATAAGACTTCAGGAAACTTTTCTCTGCTTCTCAGAGGTTTTCTGTTTAGAATCTTAGTTAAGTATAATTACGATAAATCAAAAGCAACAAGTATCATAGAAATGCTTCAGATAAAATATTGTGGAAGTTCAGAAGAAGTGGTTTCTCACTGTGGTGATCAGGAACACTCAATGAACATGGTAGCACTTGAACAGAAACTTGAAGGATACCAAGATACTATAATTAGAAATTTCATTATACTGCTTTACCTTAAGAGAGAAACTGCATACTGTTCTATATTCGGTTCCAATAAACTCCAAACTTTTTGAAGAGTATCTGCAACACTGGCATTTTCTTTTGTATCTAAAAATCGTAATTAAAAATAGCAATATAAAAACTGCAAGATGCCTGAAAGATCATCTTGTTCAATGTTCTCTTTTTACAGATAAAGAAGCTGAAATTCGCAAGGTGGTATCCAAAGCCACAGGCTTTATTAGCAGCAAAATTTTGCTAAAATGTAAAGCTATAAACTTCTAGTCAACAGCTCTGCTCATCAATTTGTGCTGCTTCCCTTCATCTTCAGTTTAAAAGTCACAACGCGTTCCTTGATCTAATTGAAGAGTCTCATCAAAGAGTTTATATCAGGAGATCTTTTGTCAGCAAAAGCTCCTTATGAAAGTTTTTATGACAGAAAAAAATAATTCATCCAATTTTTCTAAAAAACAATGGCTAATGGGTCCCACTAAAGCTCAATCCCATAATCCACATTTGTTTAGGAGTAAATGAAAATGGTAAGAAAAATGCAAATACATACTAGCTGGCTCAAATTTAACATATCAGAAACTGAATTTTCCCCCAAATTATCCTATTGTAATTTCTTCTTAACACTCACTAGCATCTGAAATTGATATCTTAATATATTTACTTGTCTATTGTATGTCTATCACCACTAGAACACAAGATTCATCAAAGCAGAAACTGTCAGTTTACCTGACTTCAGTAGAGTCAGAATTTAGAACAGTGCTGTGCACACAATAAATAAGCATTAAGTGAAAGAAATGCATGTATTATTAATTATTAAAACATTAAGTTGTTCAAGTTTTTATGTCTCAAAAGAGAAAGAAAATCATTGTTTAAATATAACTTTTACAGCATATGTGGACAAAAATATATTCTACTATATATTTAATGTGATAAATCTATCTTTACTTTTTCTAATAGAAGAATAGCAAAATCAAGCAACAGTAATATTTTTCTCACACACAATTATACAATACGGTTAATTTACTTTACATTTGTGCTTCTGTAGTTTTCCCTGCTGAGATGGACATTTTGATTATTCCCATTACATACTTCAAATAGAGACACTTTACAACAAAATATTTCAGTACATTCAAAAAATTCTATTGGATGGTGCATCTGGGTGTCTCAGTCAGTTAATGGTCTGCCTTCAGCTCAGGTCATGATCTCAGAGTCCCGAGATGGAGCCCAGAGTTGGGCTCTCTGCTCAGGGGGTTGTCTGCTCCTCCCTCTCCCTATCCCCTGACTTGTGCATTTGCAAGTGTTTTCTCTCTCTCTCTCTCCTCTCAAATAAATAAAACCCTCAAAAAGAATTCTATTGGAGGTAAGACTTATGAAACAAAAACTGCAGAATGAAAATGATTAAATATAATTTTGCCTCTGCAGTGTTTTATTTTAAGCTGATAAAAAGCTAAAATAACCTTTTTCACAAAAAGTTTATTATACATACCTAAATAATTTAATAGAATACACTGATAATTTGTTTTAACAGCTAGAATACACTGCAAATGCATTCTGTGTACGCTAAACATATGCCACGCAGACATATGAAAGCTTCCTTCCTTCAGCTCATTCATTCATTTACCCATTCATTCATTTATCTCTTTGAAAAATGGTCTAGAAATATAAAAATATCCATGACATAGCTGAAGCTGACTGCTGTAGCATTCTGCTAGGCATTGGAGATGCACAGAGGAAAAGACGGGCTCTCTGTGTTGTAAGACTCACAATAGACTGGGAAGACACAGCGGATCTTTCACTGACTCATTCATTCTTCCTTCCAGCACATGTTTGTTTTGTGCTTGCTCTGTGCCAGGTACTGTGGTCAATTCTGAGAGCTAGAGAGTAAGAGTGGTGACGTGCGTTCTGACCTCAAGGGATTTCAATATTTATAGAATTACAAAGAATTAGCCCAATAGTAAAATAAGACAACTCCAAAATGTTTTTCCTTAGCACACAAATATTCATTCTTACATACACAAGTTTATTTTATAAACGACGGGAACATGATACCTGGTGTTCTGGCTCTCATAAGCAATCTGACATAAGTCCCTCTCCACATGGCTTGAATTTTAATCGCTGCTGCTACTTCCTCGGGAGAATATTCTTTATCACTCACTGGTAGAGAGTATTTAACATCAACCCATTCCGCTGGAAAGAGAAAAAAAAATTTTGGACTGAAGGTTAAGTTAAAGTATTTTATCCTTTCCCCAGTTTTCAATGCCTTTAACTGCTACAGTTCCCTGACATATAAAGCGCCACAATGATAGATTTATCTTTATAATTAATATTGTGCCCTGCAGGTGGTCCTTTTTTAGAATGTAAGCACACTGGAGAAGGGAAACACTATGTATTGACCCATGAGTGAGCTACTATTAATTCTTCTGTGAAAATAGTGAGGGGTTTCTCTCAAAATTGAAAGAAAATGTTAAAATTGCATGACTAGAGCATAGGGAGAGCGGGAAGGGAGAGTTACTTGGATCTGAAGATCTTCCCAGAATTTCTCAAATCATACCATAAATGTTAGCAACATTCATAGTCTTTCAGGGCAGAAACAAATAGAACAGGGAAATTCTGGACTTCCCTGGAAATATGGAAGTTGGGGACACATGACAGATCCTTGGAGACTGTGGGCTTCCCAGAGCACAGCTTAAATTCTCCACGTCTCTAGTCTACCTACTCCACAAAAACTTTGTGCTTTTCTCAAATTATTTCTCTTCTATAAGCCTAGAAAGCTCTTTGTCAAACAAGTATCTAAACTATTCAGTACCTAAAGAAACCTCTTCTAAGGAGAAATTGAGTAACTCCAAATCCAAAACCATAGCACGAAATGCAAATTTAAAGTTGGGAGGAGGTTTTGTTTGCTGAGTTTTTTTCATTAAGCGCCATAAAGAAATATGAAAAACCTGAAAAAGATAAAGTATGTTAGTATTTTTTTTAAACCAAGAAAATAACATTACCTGGCTAGAGAGACTCTAAAGAACTTTAAATACTCTAAAAATAAAAATGTGTATTTCTCAGATACACAATATAACAGAAGATTTTGAAGTCTCACTCATCCAGGAAGAGCAAAATTTACTTATCACCTTACCATTTCTAATTTAATAAAATTTAATCACTGTAACGTTTATAATATACCCTCAATCAGAATATAACTGTTTAAAGAGATATAGTGTAAGATGAAAAATATGGCCTATGTCCTTAATTAAGCAAATTAAATATATTTCCTTTGTTCTAAAATGTCATCCACTGTAAGACACACTATTGTTTCCTGTGTTACCAAAAAAGAAAATATGCTGTTTGGATTTTTTATTATTTTCTTATTTTCATCTATGAATACTTACTTCCTACAGAAAAAGCTCTTTTAGATTTGTTTAGACAGAGCTTTTCCATCATTCATCACACTGAAACACACATGAAAAAATAAAATAAGCTGCCTAAGTTTTGGTTAAATATTCTGAAAACATTCATATTCAAACTCTTACCCTTGCAAGTCACTTTTTGAAGATATTTAATATATGTGTTTTCCTATATAATTTTGTCCTTTTTGTTAAGCTTTGAAGCACCATTGTCTAAAGTGCATTCTACTGTTGTCCCTGGGGTTTCACTCAAACCACCGACCCCTGTCAGTAAGTGCTGATGCTGACTCACTCCTGATCCTACCAAAGAAGACCCACAGAAGGTTTTTAGACCACAACCCAGAACACATATTCCTTCTTCCAATTTTATTTTCATAGTTTTTAATCTTGAAATTCTGAGATTCCATTTACCCAGTCTTTCCACTGAGAATGCCAACCAAGGCCCAGCACCTTGCTGCTGGACTACTTTTAGCTACTTATTTGTCCACAGGGAGTAATGTGCTTGGTGGATTATGTAAGGTGCCTGGGACACCATCGGAGATGATTTTTAGCCACGTTCTCTTCTCGTTCTCTCTCTCTTCCCTGGGCCCCGGAGGTGGGGAGGGGTGTCAGTCTGGTGTGGGGAAAATCCCTCTGCTATCTTGTTTCTTTCAGAGGCTCTCTAATGTCATTTAATTCTCTTCCCAGAAGGATTAGGCCTTTGTCAAACAATACACATACTTCTTTTGAAGCAGTAACAGTACAAACCCTTATGAACATGTCCATGTGTGTGCAGAGAATTCTGAAGGCTACCTGGCCAGCAATGACTATAAGGAACCACCAATTATAAGACACACTCTGATTTCCTTCTCATGTTAAAGTGTGAAAAGAAATGTGCATCTTAGAATTGGTGAAATACAGTGCTCTTCAAAGACATATGATTATTGTACTTCCTGCTTAGTCCAAATTTTCTGACTACTTCTCACCCCTCTCTATATGTTTAGAGACAGGAACTTAATCTCATAATCTATATTTGTAACTGCCCCATCAACTCACAATGGCAGATAAGCCTGCAAGAAACCACCTAACCCACGCTGAGCAAATCATTGTTACTTTGGTTGAATAGTCTGAAATCAGGATCAAGACATTCTAAACTGCCTCATAGGGGAAAGCGAAGCAAGTCAGGAGTCAGTTTTTCCATGATATGAATTTAGGAGTAGAGACAACATGTCTACAAGGAGAAAAACAAAATGAAGAAGATATGTTCCAAAGGCTGTCTATCCCCTCTTTGAAGTTCTCCACTGAGTCCTTCCTATCCTTGGGTGTCAAGACCTCCCTATATCCTTATAATAAATTAGCACATCTAACTCCTTGTTATGACTTAAATTAGTTAGATTTGTTTTTTGTGCCGTGCTAACAAAATGCTCTAAGTTTTTCAGCCTCTAAGATAAAAATAAGAAAAATAACTGATTATATTAATCCTCCTACTCTCTTACACTTAAGTGTTCAGTGTCCTTGATCATGTTGGTGTTCTAAGGATATCACTCTGGGTTCTGTGTGAATGTTAATGACAGCAGTGAACTCAGACCTGAGGGCAGGAAGAGGCCATTACTCTGACATCCTGATTAAGACACATGCATGTTAGAGAGTAGGGAATAATCTTCTCACAGATTCATGGATTCATCATATCAGTGATTTCAGGGGTCTAGAGGATTAGGCATGCTGGGACATCCCTTCTAAGGTAAAGGATAAGATACTACAATTAAGAAAGAGGCCAGTCCTTCATAGTCCTCTCTGGAATTGCTGATGAAATATTCTGCCTTGGGGAATATTATTCCAATCATTTACTGAGTGACTTAGAAGGCCATCAGGTTTGAGCAGAATCCAAAGCAAAAGAAAGATCTCTAGGAGATTTGAGCACCATGGGAAACAAAGAAAGATCACCTTGTCCAATTGTGTTGTAAACATGCTAATGAAAAACCTCTCAGAAAACACACTAGTGTTATTCACTAGTGAGAGACTCCTTATCTGTGGGATACTTACCTGACCCATCTGGAATTGTTTATGGTAGACAAATTTGAAATTTATTGATTTATGGGAGGTGGCTCTAAAAAAATGTCACATAACTATGTAATATAAAAGTGTAAAAGTATTCAAAAATTTAAAGTATTTCATTACCAAAAAAGCTCCCTTTTGTGTAAGTGAAGCATATACAAAGGTCCTTACATATTAGATCTGGCCTAGTGAAAGCAGATTCATGCACAAGTAATCTGGGTGGCAGGGAGAGGAACTACGAATGGTTCCAATAGTTTGGGCTCTCTTTTACCCAGGCTTAGCAATCTGTCAGTAGCAGAAACGTTAATACAATATCATCCTCTGGGGATTCCAGTCAGCCATGTGGTGTCAAGTTTATTTCAGTGGGCTTCTATCAAAGAAGTACAGAAGCACCAAGAAATGTCCCAGCAAATACAGACATAATTCTTCCTGTCTCCATTTGTCCTTCTTAGCATTGACACTTACCTCAAATATGAGTTTGCTTTCTCTTTCTTTGGTGCCTCTGCCAGTATCATTGTCCAAGGGGTTATGGAAAGTCTGATTTACAAACATTAGATCCAACCTAACATCCCCTTGGACCAAGGTCATATTATACAGAGAAGATTTAACCACTGGAGAATGTCTCAGACTCAATGGGCCTAATATATACTGTAGAAGGAACTGACAAAATTCCTGGTAAATTGAAATGGCATGTAAAACTCTCAGCAAAGACGCCATCCTAGGGATGACATCTTGTAGAACTGACATGATATCTTCCAGGGCACGGTATACATGAACAGAACCAAAAACCAACATGCAGTGCTATATCTGTAAAAGCTAAGACATACAGGGATTCAAAAATTAGAAGTAAGATTGGCCTCTCTCACCATTATTTCCGGTGGTCCATTTGCAATAATTAGTGTTCTCTTTCTCAACAGGCAGTTTGCTAAATTGGAGGACCTAATTCCTGGGGATGGAAGGCAACGGATGTTTCCATCAGGGTACGCATTATGATTTACAATAAACCCAAGTTATGAAGTTATGTTATAGGCCTGGTTGCTTTGAGCTTCTCATTCTGGTATGCAAGTAGGAGAAAAGGAAAAAATATAATGGTGTGTGAGGAGAATTTACCCCTCCTGACATGAGGTACTAGGGTTTCTACTCCATAATGGGGACAAGAAGAATTATGTTTGAAGTCACTGGAACACTTCTTGGTGCTTCCACAGTAAATGATTAATCACAGCCTGAATAGAGTAAGGCAGTCAAGGTCTTGGGCTCATCAGGATTAGAAGTCTAGATCACCCACCAGGCAACAAGAACAGCTGAAGCTTTGGATGGAAGAAAGGAGAACTCTAGAATGGTTGGTAGAGGAGAGAGATGTTGAATACCAACTACAGTTTCAGGGCCAGATGTAGCAATGGAGACCACAGCTTTCTAGACCTATGATGATTTAATTATCTGTTTATTTTTAAGGTTTGGGAATACCGCCTTAAGCTATCTAGAACCATCACCTTGAAGAGTGGATTGATAAGAGTTCACTTAAGGGGGAAAGTCAGATTGGTTGAAGAGTAAATCATGGCAGGTATTTCTTGCAGATTATTCATGCTATAGGTGAGCAGTTCTCAATTAGGGGTGAAGTATGTCCCAGGTAGAGTTGCCAGATAGAATACAAGATACTCTAAGGGCAAACACAAATTACAAAAGAAAGGCTTAATTCTCTCTATGGAAAATAAAAGAAGAAACGCGTCCCCTCCCTTTTTCTTAGACACCTCTTTCAAAAACTTACAATTGCAAATTCTTTCTCTTTCTCTGTGAAATGTATGTAAGTCTTTTTTAAAGGCTAAATTTTGAAGATCACCTATAATAAGATATAAATTTTTTTTGTCAAATGGAAATTATCCTTCTAGAAACACCATAACTTGGATGTGCTTACCCTGCAGTGCTGTGTAGTTAGTTCTTTATTGTGGAGGGGTACAGGGTAGTGAGCCGCTTGTAAATCCTTCATAGCCACAGAGAGTTTACCCTTATCTTTGAAACTAGCAATCACATTTCCAACAGCTTTCAAAATCGTTAGAGACTGCTCTATGAATCGGTAGCTCTCCTGTGAAGACAAAGCATAGCAGCCAGCCTTACTTTCTTTTTCGTTTTTATTTAAGTGTAATTAAGCTTACACAAATTTAATTTCTGTTAGTATATTAAACCTCTTCTATATAGTTGATTCAATAGTTATTTATGAAGTCTTTGCTTGATCAAGGCGTTTTCCTAGGGTCTATGATCTCAAGGATATAAAACAAGGGTTATAATTCCTGCTGTAGTGGGGACCCGTGGGAAGGACACCTACCTCATACTGGGAGCCAAAGGAAATTTCTCCAGAGTACTGATACCTAGACTTGGTCCCAAGGACATCTTTGTCACAATTGTGTGGGATTGGAGAACTGATGGGCAGAGAAGAGTTCAGGGAGAGAGTGATAAAGATTAAAAAGATAAGAGGGTGAAAAAGGTAAAAAGATAATAGGATGAACTGGCTCCCTCTTGCTTCTGGCTTCCTCCTGCTATTGACTCTGAGGAGAAAATGAATGCAAAAAGGGGATAGGGATATGGAAAACAGTATGGAATTTCCTCAAAAAATTTAAAATAGAGCTATCATCTATTCTAGCAATCTTACTTTGGGTATATAGCCAAAGAAAATGAAAACAGAACATTGAAAACATATCTGCATCCCCATATTCATTGTAGCATTATACACATTAGCCAGGACATGGAAACAACCTAAGTGTCCATCAGTGGATAAATGGATATAGAAGATGTAGTGTGTGTGTGTGTGTGTGTGTGTGTGTGTGTGTGTGTGTGTATAGATAGATGTGTGTGTATATATAAATACAGATGTAGTATGTATATATATTATATATCTATTACACATAACTATATGTATGTATAGCTGTAGTACATATGTGTAATATGTACACATATATATTTTATATATATACTTTACACACACACACACACAAACACACAGAGACAACGGAATATTATTTAGCCATGAGAAAGAAGGAAATCCTGCCATTTGTGAAAACATGGAGAGATAGACTTTGAAGGCATTATGCTAAGTGAAATAAACCAGGCAGAGAAAAACAAATACTGTACAGTATCATTTATGTGTGGAATATTTAAAAACAAACTCAAAAACAGAGGGTAGAAAAGTGGTTGTCATGGGCTAGGAAGTGGGTAAAATGAGAGGTTCATGAAAGGATACACACCTTCAACTACAAGATGAACAAGGTCTGAAGATCTACATGTAAACCATAGCGACTACAGTTGATAACACTGTATTGCATAATTGGTATTTGTTAAGAGACCAGAACTTAAATGTCACCCAAAAAAAAAAAGAAAATGTTAACAACAAAAAGATAAGTATGAGAGGTGATGGTTGTGTTAATTAACTAGATGGTGGGCATCCTTTCACAATGTTTATGTGTATCACATGACCACAATGTACAGTTTGTATAACTTATGATTTTATTTGCCTATTTTACCTCAATAAAGCTGATGGAAAAAAGAAATTGGATGTCAAATTGCAAATCTGTTGGTCAAAATCAAAGAGAGTCAGTGTGGGGTGGGGGGGGCAGAGAAAGAGAGAGGAGGAGAGAGAGAGAGAAAGGAAGAGAAACCTGTGAGGAAAAGGAGTTTACAGATTATTTTGATTGGTGTGTAGTAGGGAGTTGGTGGCTAGAGGAGGAGCTACCCAAAGCAGAGGGTGCTTTGAGACAGCATGAAGAGGGTAAAATTGTGAAGTGTTTTTGTTCCTTCCTAGGGTGCACCATGGTGCCATCATTGCTCCTTGGTTCCCTGCAGAATTGTGAGGAATGGCCTAGCAGCTATGCCTGGATGGTACAGATACCCTGTTGGGGTGACCGGATGAAGACAGATGCAACTGAATTGCCCCCTTAATGCATTTGCCATTCTATTACCTTCTACCCCAACCTCTGAAAGCCTAGGGAAAGCATCTTCTCAATGGTGTTTCTCCCTGAGGTGAAGCCATGACCAGAAAAATTGGTTAAATGACAGCACTGGGAGTGATCATGTATGGCTCTGAGGAGTTTCTGTCTCTCTGCTCTTGGACTAGTCTATCTCTTGTTTCTTCATTAGACCTGAAGAATAATAGGGCCTGGTTTTCAGGCCCAGTAATTTTTACAAGATGGAGGAACTGATAACCCCAGGGAAAGATGAGTTTGCAGACTAAAATAACTAAACATTTATAAAGTTAAGTCACCTAAAGAAAGAGACTAACTGGATAATCCATACTACCTGAAGCAGAATCTTTTTTTAAAAGAAAACAAAGAAAAAATGAAATAAGAATTTAAAATAAGCAAGACAGGGGCACCTGGGTGGCTCAGTGGGTTGGGCCTATGCCTTCAGCTTGGGTCATGATTTCAGGGTCTCGGGATCGAGCCCCGCATCAGGCTCTCTGCTCAGCGGGGAGCCTGCTTCCGCCCCTCTCTCTCTGACTGCCTCTCTGCCTATTTGTGATCTCTGTCTATCAAATAAATAAATAAATAAATAATATCTTTTTAAAAAAAAAAGAATTTAAAATAAACAAGATAAACATAATTAAGGGAATACGAGACATGTACTTATAAGGTAGGCTTGTTGATCTTCCTTCTATTGAGCAGGAGGGAGAGGACAGGTGAGAAACAGCACAGCAGACAGGGGGCAGCCATGGGCAATCCTATACAACAACTGCCCAGAGAGGCAAGAATTCATGACTAAGCATATCTGGGCCACAGCAACATTAACATAAAAGAGCTGCTCCTGAGGCATCCTGTTGCTACCTGGGCCCAGAAGTTTACCGACTGGCTGAGAAGACCCTACTTCATTAATATGAGGAGGTGCTACATGGAGATGGGTTCGGTAGAGGGTATAAAACTGAACTGTGCAGCGGGAATGCCCCACACATATTGGGCCCCCCAAAAGCATCAGGCAACATTTCTAAAGAAGATGTCTTATGGAGATCATCTACAACTAAGACAGGATCTCAGGGGAAATGCTGGGTTCAGTTACATTGTTTCTTCTTTCAGATGTTTCAGGACAGAGGAGTAAGAGAAACTAAGAAGAGGCCAAGAGAAGAAGAGATGAACAAGAATGACAGAATTATCCATGCATCCTCTCTCCCTGAATTCCAGAGTCAAACACTCCAAATTCCTTAGGTCAATGAAGGGGTACAAGGACCATATGATACCACAATTTTAAACTTTAATGAAAAGGTCTGTACTGACCCTCTATACATCCCAAACGACCAATATGCTATGGGATCTACCAAAAATGTGGATGTGACAGGGAATTCCACAGAGCAGAGGTGAAGGCAGTTGTTGGAGAAAAACTAAAATTATTTTATTTGTATCTCTACAGAGTTTAGACTATTTATTATACATAAATACATTTGGGAGGAGTTTCTTAAAATTCTTAGTTCTTAATTCTTAATTAACAGTTCTAAAAGGTAAAAAAAATGGGTAAGGAATATGATTTAGTTTCAAGTCTTTGGAAACACACACACACACACACACACACTCACAAAATCATGGTTGCTTAAATACTTACGAGCTCAAAGTGGGGTAGCACAACATCTTCATCTCCAACAACAAAAGTCACCATGCTGCAGATGTGTATGGAATGTCCTACTGGGGAGTATGCCGTGAAGAGCAGCATATGTCTCCTAAAGACAATGGAAAACATATAAGGGCCAATGGGCTCCTTTGTTGTAGTTCTAGCCTCTGTTAGGTGCTTGTGACACTCTGTGCTCAAATATTAGTGAGAGTTGAATTTTTTAACACAGATAGGATAAAGAGCTTTGAATTTTCATTCTGAAAGAATCATCAGAGGTCATTGGATATAACTGCATTAATTATATAGGACAGAAAATAGTTACACTACATGATGAACTTGACCATGAGGGAGATTTCTGCCATACACCACAGTCACATCACAGGAGATAAGTCTCAATTTTCCCCTAACAATAATTCATGGTGCTTAAGGCTTTGTAGATTTCAGATTCATTTCATAGTCATTTCCTCACAAATGAGTCATTTCACCTATGTTGTTTGTGCCTCTCCTACCAGGTTACGGTATCACTGAGAGCAGCAATGCTCATTTCTCCTCAGTTACTGAGCACTTGGAACATGCTTAAAACACTCACGCTGATAGATTAGGTCCTGGGGGAAACACTTGGATATATATAAGAAGGTTCTTTTTTAATTCCCTGTTTTTGGTTGTCGTGATGGATGAGCACTCAGACAGAATAATGACTTCTGGGAAAGTCTCTCTATGACAAAGTTTTTAGGGTAGAAGTTAGAAATTCTGAAGTTCTAAAATTTATTATTTTCTAGGAATACTGGGTGCTTGCCACACATTATTTTAGCATTTGATTTTGCTGTGTAGGCTTTGCTTTTTCTATCAGAGCTGTAGCTTTTCACTGATCACATAGAATTGACATGATTGTTCTTAGGAAATCCAATAAAAATATTTATTTCATCTGAAATAGGAAGTAATGTTTTGAAATTTAGTTATCAAAATCAAGAAATCTTCAACTATGCATATTTTCTTTAAAATGGAAAATGTTATCTCAGTCAAGTTTATCTTAATTAAAAATAAAACTATAGGTAAGATTAAAAGCAAACAACAGGTTAAAAATATAGAAACCATAGGGGAAAAAATGCTATGTTTGTCAATCTGGTTTTTTTTTTTAAGATTTTATTTATTTGACAGAGAGAGATCACAAGTAGGCAGAGAGGCAAGCAGAGAGAGAGAGAGGAGGAAGCAGGCTCCCTGCCAAGCAGAGAGACCGGCGTGGGACTTGATCCCAGGACCCTGAGATCATGACCTGAGCTGAAGGCAGAGGCTTAATCCACTGAGCCACCCAAGTGCCCTATCAATCTGTTTTTAAATAAAATCATAGTTCTTACCAAGGGATATAAGATTTACCAGAAAATAAAAAGGATTGTTTAATAAAAGAATTTTAAGAAATGCTATTTTAAACCATATTCTTTCTTTCTTTTTTTTTTTTAAAGATGTTATTTATTTATTTGACAGAGAGAGAGAGTGAGAGAGGGAACACAAACAGGGAAAGTGGGGAGAAGCAGGCTTCCCGTGGAGTAGGAAGCCCAATGCCAGGCTTGATCCCAGGACCCTGAGATCATGACCTGAGCTGAAGGCAGATGCTTAACGACTGAGCCACCCTCAGTGCCCCCAAACTATATTCTTCCTTAAGAAATTACCAGACTTTTGGCGCCTGGGTGGCTCAGTGGGTTAAGCCGCTGCCTTCGGCTCAGGTCATGATCTCAGGGTCCTGGGATCGAGTCCCGCATCGGGCTCTCTGCTCAGCAGGGAGCCTGCTTCCCTCTCTCTCTCTCTCTGCCTGCCTCTCTATCTACTTATGATCTCTCCCTGTCAAATAAATAAATAAAATATTTAAAAAAAAAAAAAAAAAGAAATTACCAGACTTTGACAATCATGAGTATTCCAAAAGGAGATTCACTGAACAGCATTTCTTTAATTTCTTTGTTCATGGAATTATTTTTCTCAAGAATCTTAGTGATAGCTCTGTTTCTTACAAAATCACTTCAGGAAACAATATTCTAGGTCCCATATTGTTTACTTATTTGGTAGCCAGTGGTTTACAAGGCTTCAAAAAATTCTTCATATGGGAAAATGAAGTCACTCCATACCCAACAGGCAGGCGAACCACTGTAGCCTTAGTAGCATATGTATGAATCTTTGTAACAAGTTCCCGGGACTTCAGAGATTTCCAAGAAACTGATTCAACTGTTAGCAGTCCAGGTTCTATTTGGGGGCTGTCTTTTGCTAAAGCTAGGAGGAGAGGGGAAAATATTAAAATTTGACTGTGACAGTTTAGCTGGCCTTTACAACATTAGTAACAATAATAATATCAGGAATTAGAGATTTTCTGAAAGTATTCATATGACCCAGAGAAAATACTCTGGGTAAATAACTACTGGAAATAACACTGGTGAGACTCAGGTCTTCCTCTCTGTCTGTTTTTCCTCCTTAGAATCATTTCTCACTAAAGAAACCAGGAGTGGGAGAGTTAACAAAAGTACAGACAAGACTATCCCATTTAATCATCTGTGGCAGAAATCACATATCTCTCTAGATGCAGTTTTAAGGGGGAAAGACACCACATCTGGGAAAATAAAAGATTTTCCTAAGATAGTGGCAAAGCGAGATCAGAATACCCCATTGTTTATTTGAAGTTTTTAATTCTGATTCTTAGCTTTGACTATGTGTAGAAATAGCAGATAATGGACAAAAATTTAATTTTCATATTAAGTGTTCCTCTTAAAATGAATAAAGAATATTAACTAATTTTCATCAGTAGCTAAGGCCAAAAGACTTTTTAAATTAAAAAAAATGTAATTAAAACAACATTGACACAAGACATTTTATTAGTTTTAGGTGTATCATATAATGATTGCTATTTGAATATATTGTGAAATAATTACCATGAAAATTTAGTTAACATCCATTACTACACACAATTACAATTGTTTTCCTCGTAATGAGAATCTTTGATTTACTCTCTTAGCAATTTTCAAATATACAATATAGTGTCGTTAACTGTAGTCACTTTGGTGTACATTACATCTTCAGGAATTAGCTTATATTTTTACCCTATTTATATGCTGAGCATATAAGGGCAAAACATGACCTGAAACACCTCCACACACATCGAATTTCAATGTTTGAAGACATGGTGTGGCTTAGGAATTATTAGTTAGTAGATATACTAAGCTTATACCATTGAAGTTTGGCAAATTTTTTCAATGAATACTTATTGTCTATGGCTACACTAGACACCATTCACAACACTGGGTATAACTGAGTGGAAAATCATAGTTCCTGCTGTCAAAATTGGCAGGATATTTAATAGTCACCATTCAGCAAATTTTTATTGTACCTCCACAGTGCCAGGTATTATAAATTTGAACTATAGATAATTTGATTTTGCTGTTTAGGCTTTGCTTTTTCTATAAGAGCCAAAGCTTTTCATTGATCACATAGAATTAACATGAAAGATCTTGGGAAATCCAGTAAAAATAGTTATTTCATCTGAAATAGGAGGTACTACTTTGAATTTTATTTATCAAAATCAAGAAAACTTTCAATTATCCATATTTTCTTTAAAAGGGAAAATGTGATCTGCTTAGCCAAGTTTATCTTAGTTAAAAATAAATCTACAGGTAAGATTAAAAACAAACCATAGGTTAAACTTTGATTGGTAAGGGGGGAAAAATGTTGTTTCCTAGCCCGTTTTTAAATAAACAGATTGAACTTTAACCCAACAGGACAGAGAATTGAAGAATGATGTTTTGTGCATACGTGCAAATGTGCAAGGGGCTTGTCTCGGAGAGAAGCAAGAATAGTCCCTCCATGACAGCAGGAGGGAAGGTGACCAGTATTGTGAAGAGCTCATTATGGGAAGATGAGGTGGGTCATTCTTGATTTTTATCTATCCTGCCAATGGAAATAGCAGTAAAAATGCACAAGGATGAGAGAAAGTCATCCTTGAGATAGTCTTCCAGGAGGACAAGAGTGGAGAATGCATGAACCAGGGAAACATCAGCAGTGCTTAAGGGCCATTTTGAAATCTGCAGCCCTCAGTTGAAAGTGAGGCTAGCTGATCTCTGGTCATATTTAGCTGCTCTGATGCACACAGGTAAGATGCAGAGTTCATCTGTTGAATCAACCAATACCAGGGTTTTGCCAGGAAAGGAAGCTGAGAGGGAAAGAAGAGCAATCACACTGAGGTGTGTCCAGGATACCATTACAATGGCGGGTCATGGACACTGGGGATGAGAGAAATAGGGACATGAGGGGAAGGACGACAGAGAAAAGTAGGAGGGTCAGTAGATGGTGGTTCCGGAGGAGTCAAAGGATTATAAGAGTAAGGGTTTTAGGAAGAGTGAACTGGAGAGTCAGGTCCTGTAGGCAGAGCCTGAAATGGAGATGTTTGAGATGACGCAGTTATTGGCAGGTACCTTCTAGAATATAATTATGAAAACAAAGGCCAAGTTGGGATGGCATTAAAGATCTTCAGAATTATCAAATCAAAGAAAGACTGCATGTCTTTTAATAGATTTTAAAAGACTCAAGAATGATGACATGTGGAAGGGAGAAAAAAAAAAGTAGGTATCATGCTGAAGAGGGGAACCCAGGACTAAGACAAGGAGAGGTGTAGGTGGCAAGAGTGAGCATAACCCACAATGTCTGAGCAGGAAGAGCTTCCTGAAAGGTGATGTAAGGAAGACTTTCTTAGAGACTCTGGAGAGGAAATAAGTTCCTGCATCTACAGCTTAAACATCTTATATTTCCCCTGGACTGAATGAAAGCAAGCTGGGATTTAAGACTATAATTTACACTGAAAAAAAATTTTTTTTAATTTAAAAAATTTTAAAAGACTGTAATTTTCTCAAAGCTCTCTTACCTCCAGATTCTCCCCATCGTACCAATGCAGAAAAGCAAACCAGCAGTTCGATAGGTTTTAGACTATCCACAAATAGATAGTAGGGCACACGTTCATCTGAGAACTGCAAGAAATCAGATGAATCACTGAATTTAGTATTAGTCTATTAATGCTGTATTTGCCACTTGTAATAATCATACAATACCTAACATTTAGAGAGAACCTACTATGCCCTAGACACCATGATAAATATTTCACAGCTTTCATGATACGAAGAAAATCACACTAGGTAAATGTTGGCAATAGTCTATGGAAGATGGGTCTGTAGGACCTGTGTGTAAGATTGGTTGTCCCATCACAGAGAGTCAAAACTCTTCTCCAAGAGCAAAGAAAAGGGATATGCTTGTTCCAGAAATAACAAATGGAGGAGACTGGGCTGGAAGCTGAGCAGTGCTCAAAGAATATATATTGGTCCTTAATAATAGGCCACAGAGTAACCTAAGCAGAGAATGGAAATGTCTAATGGGTTCTATTAAGGTATTTTTCAGGGTGGTAAAACACTTTCGTCCTTTTTTTTACAGTATCTTCAGAAATACAGCCATTGAACACAAATGCACCAGGCTGGATTTTTGTCTTGAAGATGCAAGAGAGTACTGAGTAAAACCAGAACTTCCCTTAAAGGACAGCCACATAAGGGTTACAGGAAAATGAACTCAGTCCATCCTAAATGGGTACTATTATATGCATAATTGTGGATGGAGCAACTGAAACACAAAGAGAATAAGTAATTTGCCAAAGGTGGCAAAATTTGCAAATAGCTAAGCTGAGAGTCGAAAGTAGGTCTTTCTACTGACCAGCTCTAGGGCTGGTCTTTGAGACTATTGTACTTTTTGTTGCCTCTCAACTGACTGGTACTTCAACATAACTCTGACTGATGGCATTTAGTTAAGTGTGTTAAATTAATTTCATTGCTATTATAGATTTAAGCTTTCATTTTATTACACAGTGATATTTAAATAAACAATAAAATGTGAAAGAAAAATATCTAGTGATACTGTGAAAAACACAACCTTGTTATTTAATCAAGTGTGACAAGATTGCTGGAAATGCTCAGTACAACATGACCATGTTTTAAATGATTGCTTCCCCCGATATTTTTCAATAGTAAGCATTTGCCATTTATCTTCTTTGTTTCCTTCTGGCTGCCACACGTTGGTTATAAAGGCAGTTGTTGCAAGTATTCACTCTCTAAAATTATGAAGGAAGCTTGGGTTTGCCAGCCTATCTGTGCAGAGCTCATTTGCTGCCATTTTTGAGAGTCTGAGAATTTAGGGACAGTGTGGCCCTAGAGGTCCCACGGAGGTGCTCTGGTGCCTGCACAGGGCACCTTTGGGAACCCCCTGCCCCACCTTCACATGGAGCACCAATGGAACATCTATAGAATGTGCTGGAAGGAGCCTCGGGCTCAGCTGGCAGTGACTGTGGCCACTAAAATCAGGAATGCCTGGCCTTAGACCACAAACAACCCTTCCTTTCAGGCCATTCCAAAGGCTTTAAGTTTGGATTCCAAAGCCCTCTAAGAAAAAATTATTGTTTTCTCATACCATTGATGTAAAAAAAACAAAAAAATTCAGGGGAATGAAAAAGGGACTGAGAAATCTTTATTTACATCACTTTGTAAAAATAGGATCAGAATAAAGAACAGTTGGCCATTGTGTTACACACACACACACACACACACACACACACACACACGTGTGTTGGGATAGTGGTGTAATAGCAAATGCATAACCAAACTGCCTTTAGTAACAATGACCGGCAACACTGATTATCCCTTGTTAATCATAGGCATTCTTCTAAGTGTTTTACATACATTCTCTCCATTATTTCCCAACCCTATCTATAGGGCTCTTACTGCAATAATTTCATAGATGAGAAAATGGAGGCAAAAAGGAATGAACTTAGTCAGATCCCACCCCAAATGAAACACGAATTCAAAACCAGGCAGCCTGGTTCCAGGCCACCAACCCGGCAAACCTAGTGAGGGAAGAACCAGTGACAAAGGCACAGGCTTCACATCAGGCACAATTCTCGGGACGCTCGTGCCACTTACCAGGTGGGTGGTCTTGGGCAGTTTACTCAGCCTTGACCTGCCTCAGTTTCCTTCCCTGAAAAATGTTGATCATAATAGTCCTTTTCTAGGGTTTGCTATGCGGAGTTAATACAATAAAGAACTTAGTGCAGGGCCAACAACAGAGTAAGCACCTCTAAATGACTTCATCTTATTATTGCCCACAGTATTGCCCACATATGTTGCCCATATGGAAATATGCTGCAGTGACCTGTAAACTGTATGTTATTCTCACCTCATACTCTGGGTTCGGTTATTCCCAATTAGCAGCGTTGTTATCTTTATAAAGTCAAAGCATTCCTCTGGGTGTCTTTATAAATAAACTCCAGAGCTAGGTTGACCATTTCTCCCTGCTACCTTCCCCCCAGGCACTACTAGGGACCTGATCCTTACTTTCAGAGCAGACATCCAGCTAAAGAGCACCTCATGAAAAATGCTCAAAATGTTTTCTCTGCCTGCATTTTCATCTGAGTGCCATGAGAAAAGTCATCTCCAACACTTCTTTCTTCCCCCACCTCTGCACAGGCCTTATAGAGATGTGCCATTATCGCTGGGAGCTTGAACGCCCCCCTACAAGCAACAAAAGAGTTTCAGTACAAGCCAGTTTCCTAGAATATGTTTCATAGTTTTCTCCAAAATGCCACACAATGTGAGATTTGTTAATTAATTCAGTCTTTAATTTTTTTATTGAGTTTCTTCCTTATCCCAGGACCAGCATTGTAATAATACACAAAAGGACAGAGTCCTTCTTAATATGTTAACATCAAGCAGGTGGGTGGGAGGAGGAGCACAGAGAATTAATCAGGCCATTGGGACAGAGAAGGGTAAGTACAGGTCACACAGAGTACAGGGTACTTGACCTAGACTCTGTGGCCAAGGAAGAAAGTCTCACAGGGTCAAGGACATTGATGCTGTTCTGAAAGACTTCTAACATTAGCCAGATGAAGGCAATAAAGATGAAGGGGAATGGGCTCCATGTAGACAGAAGAACATGGACAAAAAAAGCAAAAATGGTAGTAGAAATGTGCTTTTGTTTTAGGAATTGCATGCAATTCAATAGACACTAATTGAAATCAAATATAGTGAATTTATTTGTGTTTCAGTTATTCATAAATCAAACATTTTAATGTGAATTTACATAATAATACAGCTCAGGATTGAACATAATCAGAGGAATCATACTTGGAGATCAAGGTAGCAGAATTTTGCTTATTGTCTGGATAAGAGATCAGTAGAAGACTCTAAGAATTGATTTTGTTAATATAATTACAAATTTGGAAATCCTTGATAGATTTGAAGTTGTTTTGTACTAGCATGATCTAATCAAAAGTTACATAAGAGGAAAAGAGAAGAGATCATAATATACTTACCTTGAATTCTGTTTTTTGAAAGCTAAGGCAATATGAATTGGGCTTGTGGAAAATATATATGTTCCTGAAAAACATTATTTATAACAGGTTACTGTCACCATATGCAATGAACTAGTACTACATGCTAAGTTTCATAGAATCAAATGATTACAGGCAGAACAAGGTGAAGACAGATGAAAATTTTAAAAAACTTGTATAACAACAACCCAGGAAAATAGTGGTTGCCAGGGGCTGGGCTCAGGTGGGGGAGATAAGAAGAGGTTGGTAAGTGGATACAAACGTTCAGTTATAAGACGAATAACATCTGAGGATCTACTGTATAACATGGTGACTGTTCTTGATAATACTGTATTGTATCACCAAAATTTGCTAGGAGAGTATAACTTAAATATTCCTGCCCCCCCAATTGGCAAATGTGTGAGGTGTTGTACGTGTTAACTCAATGGGGAGAATCTTTCATAAAGTATACTGATTCATCACCATGTACATTAAGATATATAATATATATATTTATTATATTTATATTCAGATATATTTAAGATATATATTTATATAAATATATATATTTAAGATATATAAATATCTTATTATGATTTTATTTATCAACTCTAGGTCAATAAAGCGAGGGGAAAAGAATAACAACTGCATTGAATTAGTTTCCAAAAGAGACAAAAATGATCCCTCTCAGTAAATAAACTATCTTTAACTTCATCAACAAATAAGTCTCTGAGGATGAGCAGACACTGGCCTGAGATCTGTTTGGCTATTATTAATATTCTATGTGGACTATTAACTCACTTATTTTTCTCTCTAACATTTTTACTGGGTATCATATCAATATCAGACTAATATTGGTTTAACTCTTTTGAATGATAGGTAAAAATTAATGGCTTATATATCCACTATATTTAATACACATTAAAAAACTTATACTTACTGAAAACAAACACAGAAGTCTTCAAAATCCAACCATATTTCTTTAGAAACATTATTATTTATGGTTGCAAACTCCTCCTGTGATTTATCCTGTGTTGCTGTTGTCAGGCTGACCAAATCTCTTTCCAAACTTAATCCTTCCCCTTGATGGGTTGCATCATTCAATCCAAGGTCTATCAGTTCATCTGTGCATAGCAGAAGACATGTCAATTTCACCTACATCATTAAATATTAAGTTATTGAGATATGGAAAATTATAGAGGGCAATTTGCATATTGAAGTCTACTTCTGAAAAAAATGTTTCCTGAGGCAATCATTTACAGGCAAGCCTCAAATTTGGGGAGACCAATGCAGAGACACATTTTCATACACCCAGGAGAATGTAATCCTAACTTAAACAAATAGCAGTGTTCAAAACTTTTGAAATCACTTTCATAAATTTGTGTGACCTTTCTTCACAGATTATAAAGATACAGCAGAAATTATCTAGTTTAAGTATTTGACATCTGCTATAGCTAGACACGTTCATGTAAGAGAGAAAGAGGGAGGGGTAGCTCATGCATCTGAAGAAAGGAAAACAGAGAACTATTGCAACAAATATATTCCAGACGCCATTTAAATGCTCCCACATCGTTAGCAATTCTACATCTTATTTTTGTTGATCAAGTGATGTCATAAAGTTCTTACTGACTTCTTGAGTCATAATGTTACATATGTACATGCCACATAACACTTCTTTAGATTTGAGGATTGGCCAAGTCTACGTTTAGGAACTGAGGAATTGGTGATGGTTTCCTTGCTTTGATCGTCAAGTGCGTGTATGAAAACACATGAACTGTACTCATGGGCCCTTTATCAGATATCTTTGATTTTGACTTTAAGAATGAATTTAACAAGTGAGATTATCTGAGTTTTCTAGCCCAGGGCAGATTAAAGTTAACACATCAGAGGAGACACTTGGAGACAGACCGCCAAGAGCCAGGAGAAGGGACCTCTAAGAGCTGTCAAGGAGAGATCCTTTTGTGTTTTGATGTTTGTGAAAGTCACGAGAAGATTATTAATTTACCTTTTCCGAGTATAGCTTGTGAAATAATATTACCCTGTGAAATGAAAAGAACACGTTAAGAAACCATTTATAAATTCAGCAAAACATGTTAGCTCTTTAAAGCACCAATGCTTTTCAAAGAGTTAATACTATCTTTTAATCATTGAAGAAATAAATTTCTGCAAATAGTTACTAAAACATGGTAAAGCAGAAACTTTGTTTTTAACCTTAAAGTTCAAAGATGTGAATTTAATTCAATAATTGCCTGAGGGTTTAAGATTGTGAAATTAAAACCCAGAATATGAGAGTTTATTAAATAATTGAGTCTTAAGATACAAGTTAAATTAAAACAATAATATCCTCAAGTAGTTATTCTGCTTGGTATGAAGCACCTGACATGATTACAGATCAAATACAATGAGATGAGATTATAATTGGCAGTTAATGTACAGAAACTAGAAAGGTGTGTTTCAAATCATAAAAATGCTTCCTCCAAATTTAAACAGGGAAATGAAATTGAATTCATTTGCGCAACTCCATTTCCTCTGTGACAAATTGAAATATGTATAAAAGGTTAAACAGTACAAAGTCATTCAGACATAATGGATGATGGCAACAATATTTTGGATGATGTAAAGAGATGCAGGTGATAACAGAACAGAGCTACCTGAGAAGCAAGGGAGAAGCAAGCCCATCCATGCATTAGGGCCCCAGAAATGATTAGTGTGCATCTGAGAAGGAGAGAATGCTATACGGCCTCATATCAAAATACAGGAATGGGTTAAATGAGTTAAGGAAGAGACAAATCCCCATTTTGCTATAATCCTTTGTGATTTAACATCTAGCCTTCTTCTGCCTACACGGGACACTGGAAATTGCTTCACATGGAGAAATTAAATGAGCAATCTCCAGACCTGGGTTCACAGGTACCGTGGGAAACAGAGCTACTCTAAAGAGAGGAGAGGAATTAAGTGAAAGTCCATGTGCTGACCTTTGAGACTCTTGGCTCCCCTATGCTGCTTTGCTGTAAGAACACTGATGGATAAGTGTATGCCAATCCCTATGACACATTCCACCCCAGGAGGGTGATTAGAAGACTCTTAACTGGAGAAACTGACCATGACCAAGGGAAAACCCCCAAGGAATCTACATTTGGAGCTAATATCACCCCCAAATGAAGCTCATTTATCCCCCAATTATCCTAAATTAATTATCCTACCAGCTGACAAGCTCTAGCCATCCTATAAAGCCAGCTCCAATCAGCAGCTAATTAATGTCATGAATTCCTTGGATATATATGTGCAACAAAGTATCACCAGACAATTGAGGAAGGAAACTTAGATCAAAGAAAGAAACTAAAGTGTGTGGGTGGAGAGATTAATAGAAAACAAAAACAATATATAGGGATACATTTTTTAAATTGGTAATATCAGAAAGATCAGAGAACATCCATCTACAAAATAAGAAACTTCTACAAAAAATACAATGAAGAATGAGAGCCCTTAGAAACTAAAAATAGGAAAGTGAAATAAACCCAACAGAAAGTTTGGATGACAAGGTTGACACAAAGACAAAGAAATTAGAGCTATAAATCTTTTAGAAGAAAAGAGGGAGAAAGCTTCATGACACTGGATTTGGTGATGATTTCTTAGATATGATACTAAACAACAGCAATAACAAATGTAAAAATAGATAAGCTGGACTACGTCAAAATAAAAAATTCTGTGCATCAATACCATGAAGATGCAACCTGTGGAATGGGAGAGAATATTGGCAAATCATGTATCTGATAAAAGGGTAGCATCAATAATATATAAAGAACTTATACAAAGAACAACAAAAATCAAATAAACTAATTTAAAAATGGGCAAAGGACTTAGATATTTATACAAAGAAGATAAACAAGTGTCCAAAAAACATATGAAAAGATGTTCAACATCACTAATCATTAGGGAAATGCAGATCAGAAGTATAATGAGTTATACCTCACACCTGTTATGATAGCTACTATTATAAAAAAAATTAAACAGGAGTGCATATTGGTAAGGATGTGGAGCAATTGGAAGTCTTGTGCACTCCTAGTGAGACTATAAAGTGAAAAACTGTATGGTAGCTCCTGAAAAGTTAAAGTAGACTTACCATGTGATCCAACAATTCCACATCTGGATAAAAACCCAACAGAATTGAAGGCAGTATCTCAAGTAATATTTTTACACCTATGGTCAGACCAGAATTATTCACCAAGTGTCCATTGATGGATGAATGAATAAACAAAGTGTTATATGTCGATAGGTGACAGATAGATGATAGAAAGATAGATAGACAGACAGACAGACATGGGAATTTCTTTTCTTTGTTGTCTCCACAGTAATAATTCTTATATAGCTAGAATATAGATTTAACAAAGACTTCTGAAGTAAACTAGTCTGGAAGACAGAGGAAAGTGAAGGTTTGCCATTGTGAGAGAGGACAGCAGTGCTAAATACTTATCTTCCATGACAAGGGGTAATAATCTAAACTGATAGATCAAGATATAATAGAACCCATCATTGAATAAATATATAACTGTGTCTGCCATATGCCAAGCATTTTCACCAGTGCAGATAAACAACAACAGTGTGCATGCCTGCTATTTAGAAATGCAGAGCTACGCACCAGAAGAAACACTAATAAAAGGGATTGACTCCGGGGAGGAAGACTAAGGCAATAAGGAGGAATAAGACAGATTGACTATTTTTATGGTGTTCTTGACTCTCTAAAACTACAGCATAGAATAACTTAAAACTAAAGAAAAACTTTTAAAAATGTTCAAATCTATTCATTCTCAATTGTTTGTCTGCTTTTCAACTAATACTAAAAAAAAACTGCTCACTTGAATGCAGTAGTGTGCCCCGCAAGGTATCTTATGCCATCTAGAGAGGTGAGTAGAAATGAACTGGGGTTCAGTCACCTAATGAAATATTATGCAACTTTAAGAATAGAGACACTCTTTATGTAGAGATATGAAATTATCTTCAGTACTTATTAAGTAAAAATTCTTTTGTTAAATTTTGAATAGAAGAAGGGAGGTTGTGGAATATTATCTGTGTGCTTCTCTGAATTTGCATAACAAAAATGCAAAAAATGTCCTATGGAGTGCAGAGCAGTGAAAATGGAGAAGTATATTAATAGAAACAAGAGTTCTTCATCTATGCCTTACATTTTTATTTATATTTTATTTATTTTTAAAAATATTTTATTTATTTAACAGAGAGAAGTCACAACTAGGCAGAGAGGCAGGCAGAGAGAGCAGAGGAAGCAGGCTCCCTGCGGAGCAGAGAGCCTGATGCGGGGCTCGATCCCAGGACCCTGGGATCATGACCTGAGCCGAAGGCAGAGGCTTTAACCCACTGAGCCACCCAGGCGCCCCTATTTTTTATTTTTTTTTAAGATTTATTTATTGGAGAGAGAGAGAGCATGAGTGGGAGGAGCAGAGGGAGAAAGAATTCCAAGCAGACTCTGTGCTGAGCGTGGAACCTGACATGGGGCTCAATCTCACAGCCCTGAGATCATGATCTGAGTTAAAACAAAGAGTCAGATGCTTAACTGACTGTACAACCCAGGGGTTCCTTATATTTTTATTTTTGAACACGTGTATATATACCTATTAAAAAATAAATACCCTTTGACACTCACCACACAGGCAAAATTTGAAATATTAGGTATTATAAGTGTTGGCTATGATGCCTTATAAAGAAATTTCTTATCCAGGGATGGCAGAAGTGGATACTGATACACCTGTATTGGAAAATTGTTTGGCATTTTGTTATAATGTCAAATGGGTAAATGCCCCATAACCCATCAATTATGCTCCCAGATTCACATTCTGGACCAGGACTTCCTAGTCGAGTGTACTTTGGGACCCAGAGTTAAAATTTCAGGAATCCATGAACATGGAGTGTTGAAAAATATTCATCTTTAGTCCAAGTTCACCATTTTCTTCAGTTATCGGTTTATCAGTGCAGGTAAGTAAGCCACAATATTATTAGCAATAACTGCGACTTTATGGAAGAAATCACACTATTTTACATATAATTACAGTTATTGCAAATATCTTCAAATGTCACATGTGTTGATCACTACTCTGAAATTGCAATTATGGGGCCCATTGTTAGGTTTCAAGTAGTCATGTGTTACTCTCTACAGATACTTCCGTGACCTGCAGTGGCCAACCATTTGGCAACTATACTTAGCAGTCATTCCTCCACCAAACAGTGAAGTGATGTGTTCTTATGGTGCTAACACAAACAGCTATTTTGTTTTCCACCGTTCCCTGTCATTGATACTCAACTAATACACAGATGCAGTTATTTTCATTATGTGCTGAAGTTTTACAAAATTGGCAACAGGAGTCACAGCACATAAAATGTTACAAACTCTGGAACTCTGGAAACGCTGGAGCATGTGTACAGGGACATACAAGAATGGTCATGGTACCGCTGCTTGCCATGGTAAGAAACAAGAAGCTCCCAATGTTCATAGTGGCAATGTCCACAGTAGTCAAACTACAGAAAGAGCCAAAATGCTCACTGACTGATGAATGGATAAAGAAGAGGGGGTATATGTGTACAATGGAATATTACTCAGCTGTCAAAAAGAATGAAATCTTGGCCTTTGCAGCAACATGGATAGAGCTAGGGTATATTACACTAAGCAAAACAGCCAAAGACAAATGCCATATGATTTCACTCATATGTGAAATTTAAGAAACAAAGCAGATGAGGTTATGGGAAAGGGAGAAAAAAGAGAGAGAAGCAACCCATAAGAGACACTTAAAGACAGAGAACAAACTGAGGGTTGATGGAGAGAGGTGGGTGGGGGGTCAGCTGAATGGGTGATGGGCATGAAGGAGGGCACTTGTTTTCATGAGCGCTGGGTATTACATGAAAGTGATGAATCACTAAATTCTACTCCAGCAACCAATATTACACTTTTTGCTAACTAACTAGAATTCAAATAAAAATCTGAAAGAAGAAAAAAGAAACAAGCAGCAATGACTATAGCCATTAACAATGTGGCCATTTAAAAAAAAAAAAAGTAGTTTGGCTATATATTAGATACCTTCAACCAGTGAAATGAATGAACTGTGACATACAACAACAGGTAAAGCTCAGAAACGATGCTAAGTGAAGGAAGTCCCAGAGGAATTATTGGGTCCATTTAAATAAAATTACAAAACAATTAAACTAAGGTTATACTGTTTATAAATGTATATACATAGTTGGCAAAAATTAGAAGAGTATGGGTTTGGACGCCTGGTGACTCAGCTGGTCTGAGTGCCTTCAGTTTGGGTCATGATCTCAGGGTCCTGGGGTTGAGCCCTGCATCCAGCTCCCTGCTCAGTGGGAAGTCTGCATCTCACTCTCCCTCTGTTGCTCCCCCTACTTGTGCTGTACTGCTCATGTGCTCTCTCTCTCTCTCTCTCTCAAATAAATAAAATCTTTGAAAAAAAAAGGGGGGGAAGAAGAAGAAGAGTATGGGCTTGGTTAATACCAAACTCTGAATGGAAGATAGGAGATGCACAAGGGACTTCTTTTTTTTTTTTTTTTCAAGATTTTATTTATTTATTTGACAGACAGAGATCACAAGTTGGCAGAGAAACAGGCAGAGAGAGAGGAGGAAGCAGGCTCCCTGCTCAGCAGGGAGCCTGATATGGGGCTTGATCCCAGGACCCTGGGATCATGACCTGAGCCGAAGGCAGAGGCTTTAACCCACTGAGCCACCCAGGCGCCCCGCACAAGGGACTTCTATAAGGAATGAATATGTCACTTTATAATCTAAAAAGCTTATCTTCATAACATTCTTTAGTCTGTTCAATTGCATGTTATACAGTCTTTTGTGTATAATATTTCACAAGTTAAGAAAATATATATTATATATTATATATAATTTTTCACAAGTTAAGAAAAGATATTTTGTAAGTAAGAATTGGGCTGATAATAAGAGTAACATAGTTACCTGAGAAACTGCTCCTGTCAATTGGCTTAAGTCTGGTTGGCTAATGGTGGCGGTTTCATCATTTTCGGTAATGGACGATAAATCAGATCTAGGAGGCACCCCTTTCTTAATAAAAGACTGTACAAAATGGCTAATAAAAAAAAACTTTTGTTATCTTAATTTCTTATTTGAAGTTACTAATAAATAACTGTCATTTTTTTTTACTGAGGTATAACTCCATATATAACACTCTATTATTAGTTTCAGGTGTACAACATGATGATTTGATATTCATATGTATTGTAAGATGATCACAAGTCTAGTTAACATCCATCACCACACATAGCTGCAATCGTTTTTCTTTGTCATGAGAACTCTTAGGATCTCCTCTCTTAGCAACTTCCAAATGTACAATACAGCATTGTTACCTGCAGTCATCGTGGGCATTATACCTCTTGACTTTTGTATTTTATAACTGGAAGTTTGTACCTCTTGACCCCACTTCATCCATTTCATATACCTCCTTCCTCTGGCAACCATCAATCTGTTCTCTGTATCTTGGGTGTTTGTGTTTGGTTTTGACTTTTTAGATTCCACATATAAGTGAGATCATATGGCATGTGTCGTTCTCTGACTTATTTTACTTAGCAGAATGCCCTTAAGGTCCAGCCATGTTGTCACAAATGTCAAGATTTCCTTCTTTTTTATAGCTGACTGATACTATGTTGTACATTAAATAACAGCAGTTTTGTCAAGAGTAGGAATTTCTGATTTTGTTCATTTTATCATCTCCTTTTATATCTGATAACAAATTTTATTTCCTGTTAAAAACACTGACTTGCCTTCTACACTACTGAAGAAATATCCATATCAGTCAATGCATTGTTGTAAAACTTTTCTGGAATGCTATTTTAAAAATGCTATTTTAAAACTATGGTGGTCATCTTTTTTTGGTGAATTTTTTTCTTTTAAAGATTTTATTTATTTATTTGACAGACAGAGATCATAGGTAGGCAGAGAGGCAGCCAGAGAGAGAGGAGGGGAAGCAGGCTCACTGCTGAGCAGAGAGCCTGATGCAGGGCTCGATCCCAGAACCCTGGAACAATGACCTGGGCCGAAGGCAGAGGCTTTAACCCACTGAGCCACCCAGGTGCCCCTATGGTGGTCATCTTTAAACGTTGATGATCAGAATATACGAATTTGACATTTAGTCTTGATTTAACTCAGTATTAGGGTAATATATCAGTGAAATGGGATTCAGAGTCAGAAATCTGAGTGAATCTTGAACACTTGAGTGTATAACTGTGACATTCATACTAGCTACAGAAGCGTAGGATATTTTCTTTCAAGTTATTGCTGACATGATCTTGAATTGCCATTGTCATCCTACGAGTTTACAAGCACAATAAAAAGACATTTGTTGGGGCGCCTGGGTGGCTCAGTGGGTTAAAGCCTCTGCCTTCGGCTCAGGTCATGATCTCAGGGTCCTGCAATCGAGCCCTCACATCGGGCTCCCTGCTGAGCAGGGAGCCTGCTTCCCTTCCTCTCTCTCTGCCTGCCTCTCTGACTACTTGTGATCGTCTATCAAATAAATAAATAAAAATTTTTTAAAAAAGACATTTGTTATGGTAAATACATTTTAGGTTATGTACTTCACAACGATAAAATTAAATTTCGTGTATACAGATTTCCTACACTTTCCTTTTTTTCTTTTACTTGTGTTCAGTTAAAAGTTCTTAATTGGCCTCAAGCTAACCATGTCTGATTTACCTGAAACCGCCACTAGAGGGTAGCACAGTCATATTTGTGAGGTTCTGATTCCCACTAGGCCAGGAGCCAAGAATGGGCAAATTTGGCAAGTTGCTAACAGAGACAGAGTTCCAGGGAAAATCACTTGTGATAGCAGTCACTCTCAAGGACTTGCCAAAAAAAGGGCTTGCACTCATGTTGACCTGAGAACTCTGACTGCACAGCAAAGTAGGACAAGGGACCTTTCTTTCATGTAGGATGAAATGTCATTCCCATCTTTGGTTTTGGCTCTGCCGGATTGAATAAAGCCAAGAAACTCGTAACAGATTCAAACAGTGACTGGTTGAATCCAATCAGGTGTCAGAGTCACTTAGATCTGGGTTTTAGACTTCTGTCCACCTTGACCAGATAATGAAGCTGAAAGAAAATATAAGAAAATCGAGTAAGGGAGTAACTCAGGGAATTCAGGCTATGAAACCAACCTACGTTTATTGACCCAGAGATTGTAAAAGTCTGGGTCATGAGAAAATTTGTCCTGATAGTCTGCAGCTCCGGCTTTCAAAATCCGCAAAATCTCTGATCAGTACGAAATCTCAATCAGTTGAGAGATGATTAAAAGTTACTTGGAATGGAAAAATCATTTAGTGGGTAATACTAAGTATAAAATTTAGAAAAATGATGAAACACTAACATTTTTATATCAAATTCAGGAAAACTCTATGTAAATATGCTATTTTGTATTTGTAACATACGAAAGAACTTAGCATGTTACATAATCCAACAAATTATGCTTTAAAATGTATGACATATTTAATTTTAGCTTCATGATTAAGTTACAACATATAAGAAAATTTTGGTTTGTAAAAACTAATAACATATATAGGAAAAATTAAGGTTCTCAAAATATTTGAGTTTGATTATTTGAAATTTAATAAAGATTTAAATACTTGGCAAGATTTTATTTGCTATAATTTTTGTATTTTAAAGTTCTTAGGGAGATAACAAAACAGTGATGTAGCAAATGCCATCTAATATATTTAAATAAATTTCAAAACTAAGTATATTTAAGACTTTTATGGAAATTCATAGATTTAAGTATAAAATAAGATTTTATAAAGAGTTAAAACAAAAGTTTGAAGAAAACTGGGTTTACAAATTTGTAACAGTAATAAATTTTTGAAATCAAAGTAGCAGCAAGCCATGTTTTCACTTGATAAAGCTGTCCCTCAAGGCTTGACATTACTAACTGCCAAGGACTATCCAGAGGAGTGCTACCAAGGGGTCCCTCCTAACACCCTTCTCAATGGTCAGTTGTTGGTACACAGAACTGACAGGAGCCTTAATAGTAACTGCTTTGAAGAATCTAATATTTTCAACTTAAATAGAATTCATACAATGTCAATTAACTGGCCGTGATGTAAAGAGGCTCTACAAGTAAAACAAGGAAATGAACTCACTTCTGATCTCAAGTTTAACTGCTCTTCTTCCTCAGCTTACATTCCTGTCACTAATCTCACTACGTCCAAAGAAAGCTAACCCCTCACTCCTGGTCACTGTGTGACCTATAATATAAGCTATTCAAAATGTTTCATGAAGTTTTACTTAAGTTTAAAAGACATTCAACAAAGGACCAAATCATAAGTGTAAAACTTGCTGAAAAATCTCAAAGGAAGCATGGCCATGTCACCATGATTCAGGTCAAGGGATACTAATGTTGCCAGTGCCCCCGAGCTGTGTCGAGTGTCTCCCAAGCTCGGCAGGACCTCCTCACCACCAAAAACCACCATCATGACTTCCAAGACCATGGATTGCTTTTTATTTTTCTTTGCATAATGTCTGTTAGTAGGATAATTAAAAGCAACCCGTGTACCTTTTACACCAGACTTCTTTGGTCTAATAATTTTGTGTGACAATCATCCATGTTGGTTTGTGAGGCAGGACTTTGACTTTATCCCTACATATCCCTGTACCCTGTCTTCGGTTCTACCCGGATGTGTCTAGTTGCGGGGTTTTTTGTGTTTATGTTGCTTAATGTCAGAACTTCCTGATTGATTCTTGACTTGATTTTCTTTCTTTTTTACTTTAGGATATTTTGCCATTATATTTTTAGTTTGTCATTATTTTCCCATCTCTCTATTTCTGAGACCCACTTGCAAATATGTTGGTCTTTTTCAACTTGTCCCTTTAGTTTTTATTGTACTTTTCCTCATTTATTTATTAATGTTTAGTCTTAGTCTTTCAGTCTGGATATTATCTCTGATCTGTTTTCCATTTTGCCAGTTGTCTTTTTTGCTGTATCTAATCTCTGATGAAACACATCTGCTGAATCCTTACTTCCAGCTATTACTGTATCCCTTGAATTCTTGAATTCCTAGAATTCCTATTTTTTAAAGCCATTTTACACATTATTATTTATTCTTATGCATTACAATGTTATTGATGGATAATTGAAGTACAGTTAGCTGCACAAGCTTAGACTATAATTTGGTAATCTTCGACATATTTATATACCCATGTGTTAGTTACTTAACACCGCATAACAAATTACCACTGTTTTAGTGGTGATAATCATATTCTCCCCTTATATCACTCACTAATTCTTCTCATTTATTGCTATTTGTAGACTTGCTGTTCACTTCTCTGAGCTCATTAGAAATTTTAGATTCAGGATGATGGTTTTTATTTTTATCCCTTTTGCCATATACAAGTATTAGTATATTTGGATTTCTCTTCCTCCTCTTCCTCCTTTTACTTCTTGATTGTCTTTGTTGTTCTACTTAGTTTTTTGGGGGTTTTTTTTGGTTTTTTTTTGTTTTTCACTTCATCTCTCTGGTTTCTATGACAATCTTCTGCTCTTATGATTTCATTATCAGATAATAACCAAAAGCATTTGTTACTGTTAATGTTTAAGTAAAACAATGTACTGTACTCTTCTAAAACAGTAGCCAAAGTTGTAAAGCTGGGCATAGTTAAGCTTTATTTTTACCTATTCAGGATTTATCTTCTCTACTTATTACTGTGAAAAAGAATCTAAGAATATTGTTTTCCTGTAATCACTGCAGTGATACCAAGTTTAGTACATCTGTCACCAAAGCATACATTTCTAACCACACAATTCACAAAATACTTCTTCTGTCAGCAAGATGTATTTGTGGGAAAAATGTTACAGACTTACGTTTCTGTTGGAATGGTAAATGGAGTCATCCTATAATTCAAGAACGGACTTGAAATTTCAAGAAATTGTTCGGGCTTCTCCGTTATTAATTCTAAACGAAACAGGTGGCATGATGTACTTTTTTTAAACTTCTAAGATTAAATGCATAACTTAACATCTATTATAGTACTGATTAAGTTAATTATTTATCCAACAAATTCCAAAAGAGGGAAATAGGAATGTACTGGGATATGTAGGTTTTATATATATGTCCTGCCAATATTAGATATTTAAAGTCTACTTCTCTATGGCTTTCCAGACTTAAACGTGAAGCAATCAAGTCTCAAGGGAGAAAGTTAACAATGTCTCCTTGTTATTACTGGACATTCATTCCTACTTCTTTTTTTTTTAAGATTTTATTTATTTATTTGGCAGAGAGAGAGAGCATAAGCAGGGGGAGTGGCAGGCAAAGGGAGAAACAGACTCCTCACTGATCAAGGAGCCCAATGTGGGGCTTGATCCCAGGACCCTGGGATCATGACCTGAGCCAAAGTTAGACGCTTAATGGATTGAGCTATATGAGCATCCCTCACTGCTACTTCTTTAAATGTTTTTCACTAAAAACTTTGTTCTTTTAGTTGACCTCTGCAATACAATTGCTGAAACATGAAGAGGAAATGCAGACTAACACCTGGAGATGGTAGTAGAAACAGAAAATGTAACAAAGTGAAGGTCATGGGTAGAAGAGAAAGCAGTGGATCAAGAAGGGCCTTGTGGAGACCCCTGAAGGAGCCTGAAATGGATCTACAAGGAAGAAACTCTCCATATGGCACAGAGCCCAAGCATGCCATGGTGGTCACTGAAATTAAACATTAGAGATGATTGTTTTAACAAAAGCTTCTCCAGCAGTGGAAAGGGTAACTATTGGAGAAAAAAAGTGAAACTTTGATACAAGTACATAATTTTTTCTCCTTGTTCCATGGTCACCACTCTTTCTCTCCCTGTTAATTTTCCCCTTAAATATTAAACCCAATACATAGAAGAAAGTTACAAGGTGCCTGGGTGGCTCAGTTTGTTGGAACACTGCCTTTGGCTCAGGTCATGATCCCAGAGTCCTGGGATCGAGTCCCACATTCGGTTCCCAGCTCCATGGGGAGTTTGCTTCTCCCTCTGACCTTCTCCCCTCTCATGCTCTCTCTCAAATAAATAAATAAAAATTAGAGGAAAAAAAAAAGAAGGTTACAGGGTGAGACTCGAGGTGGCATACCAGTTATGGAATTCCACCAATTTTAGATTTTTCTTCCCCAGCTTGCATCAGAGCCATCGCTTACCTAGAATGACATTACAATCAGTAGTGAAATCAGAAAAGGTCTGTAGGGTCAATATTTTTTGCTTCATCCAACTATTCTTCAAGGCTCTGAATGAACAACTGTTTTCAGTGTGGCTCTACACACTGAACTAAAATATAGCATTTAAAAGCAAAAGACTTTCTCTCAATTATCATGTGAAAGCTGATCTTTGGTTCAGAAAGACAGAGAACAGGAAAGAGGAGGGAAGGGAGGGGGGAGGGAGTGTGGGAGGGAGGAATAAAAATTGGAAATTTCTGTATCCCAAGCAGGCATCAACAGCTTACTGCAGAATCTCAAAGGATGTAAAGAACTGGAATAATCAAGCAGGAAAGAGAGAGGCAGATAGGCCTAGTTAAAAAATAAATAAATAAAAAATGAAAGAATTGACCATGTCTTCTTCCCTCCAAACCAGATTATTTCTTTAGTCTCTGTTCTTTTCTGGCAAAGATAAAACACGCTGTGCTAGAAAATCTTTGCTACTTGATGTACTGGTTGTATCATGCAGGGCAAAAAGCAAATGTGAGGAAAATTACAAGGTTAACAGTTGTAATTTGTATTTTAAAAACATGTAAATTATGGTTGGAAGTAGGAGGCAGGGAATAGGTAAATATTCCAATCTCTGTGGCCATGGTAGATTTAGGGTTCTGAGTGCCACCCAGACTTCGGGATTACATCATAACCCAGGGATGGCCCTCTGGTCACCGGCAATGGGGAATCAACCAGTCTTGAGCTGGTAGCTGGAGCCACAGGAAACACCACCAAGAGAAGGTGTAAGCCTGACTGCAGGGCACCAAAGGCTTAAAGCATACTTCTGAGCTTCCCAGTGATGCCGTTAGTAAACCGGCCTGAGGCTTTGCTTTCATTGTTCCTTAGGGTATAACAGACCTGTTAACATGGCCCCTAATGTGAAAACCTCTAGAATGTGATATCCCCATTGCTGGAGGAATGCAATTAGAAAACAATGAGCAATCAGCAAAGACAAAGGGAGAAAATGCAAAAGCAAGGAGACAAACACAAAAGACATTTAAAAAAAAAAAAAAGCTTTTTTGAACAAAGACAATTAAAGCAATTGAAGTGTTTTGGAATAAGAAAGATATATCTATCCACAGGCACAGAGGCCTATATATAGATAAATAATCCATGACAGGTCAATTCTTTATCATCCTTTATGAGAAACTGCAAGTTCTAAATTAGGCACAGAAATGCAGTAGATATAGCCTAAACAAAAATTGTGAGCTATTCTGCCAAGCCATAATTTTTAAATTATTATTTTTTTTCCTTTTTTTAATCATATCTGCTCAGATTCATGCTTCCATGTTAAAATTGATTTTTTTTTAAATTAATGCCCTCGCTCACATCTTTTGCCATTCAAACTTAGTGCTCATGAAAAAAAAATAGAGTAAGAATGAAGACTTGGAGGGAAGAAACATTGAAGGATTTGGGATTGTGAAGAATTTAGATTGTGAAGAAGTTAGAAGTGAACTGAGAATAAGAGCCAGGTGGGCACAGTCCCCTGCCTCTCTCACCTCCCACAGCCTCAGGAACCTCTTTATTTCTAGCCCAACAGCCATTCAGGGTGGCTTAGAACAACATTCACATAGGAGCCAGTTCAGGGCAGACGTTCCTTTCCTATATTCTAAACAAAGGTCAGCTTCTATTCTAAACATAAATCAGTTAATTCAAAAGTTATGTTCATCACTCTAGAGTGATTTCACACCAGTGGCTTAAATATGCTCTTTATGTTTTTTCTATTATTTGCTACAAATCATTTTCTGTCACAATAATGACAACAATACCCTCACCCAAAGAACGGCCTGGATATAGCTGGTCAGTTTGTTTATTTATTTTAAGGAAACCATTTTTTTCTTTTCTTTTTTTTTTTTTTTTTTTTAAGATTTTATCCATCCATATAAGAGAGGGAGAGCACAAGCGGGGCGGGGGGCGGGCAGCAGCAGGGGGAGAGGGAGAAACAGACTCCCCCAAGGAGGGACTCCCAACATGGGCCTCGATCCCAGGACTCCGAGACCGTGACCTGAGCCAAAAGCAGATGCCCAACCAACTGAACCTCCCAGGCGCCCCAGCTGGCCAGTTTAGATGCAAACCAAACTGCTCAGCTTCTGACATGTAGAGAATTGATCCTTTAAAGACATAAAATTTAGATATAAAATTGAATGTAGGCTTTAGGTATAATGTTAGGTGGCTTGCCTTGATATACATCTTTCATTACAAATGAAACTATTAGACCCTCATGCAGAGAAAGGCTTGTTAGAAAGATTTGCAGACAACAGGAACCATACCTTGAGCTTCATCTGTTATAACAGTTTCTTTTTTTTGACGAAAGAGTTTCCAGGCAGGTACAGGAGGTGATTTCGGAGGTGCGATGAGGGGGCAAGACCTAGTCCTGGTCACCAGCACAGGGTGGCTACAGATGTGGGAGAGGCCGTATTCTCTCAGCTTCTCCGCAGAACCAGCCTGAAGGGCAGAAGGCACACGTAAAAGGATACATGTAATTGCCTTGTGCATTTAAATAAACCACTTTTTTGTCATTACAAGAATATTGTTACTGCAATAACGTGGTAATAAAGAAAAATAACCTATATTTCCACCTCCTAACATAAGCACTATTACCATTTGTATTTCTCTTCATGTTTTTATTTTTCTGAGGCCCCCATTTACTCATATACAAAATGAGAGACTAAAGCTAGAAGCCTCTTTTCAGTTCTAAAAGTTTAAGATCCTCTGAGATGGGGGGAAAAAAAATCTTAGCACATCAGTTTTGGTTCAAAATAAATCAACCATTATTATTATGATCAGTTAAAACTTTGATAAAAGTGCTTAATATGTGAAGTGTTTGTTTGTTTGTTTGGTCACCAGCAACCGCTACATAGTATCAAAGAAAAAAACCCACTGCACTTAGTAGGTCAGATCAATGTGGTGATAACTAGTTCCTTGTCTGTAGCTTACACCCTCACCCTCAAAAAGAGGCTCTCCCACAGGAAATCCCCATGATCTCTCCGGACAATGGAGCCAGTCATAGAAAGCCAGAGGAGAGAGGCTGTCCTAAATCCTGCCAAATCAAGTAATTCTCCAAGATGCTTCTCCTATGCAACCATTCAGATCTCCTAAAGCTGCTGTGTTGCTTTGGAACAATTCAGAATCATGTTTCAGGAGAACTTCAGTTACTCACTGATGGCTGAAATATGCCATAAGAAATCAAAAAGTCTGTGAGAGTTAAAGTAATATATTCTGTAGCAAATTCTGGCATTCACAGTCTAAATGTTGAAACATTTAAAGTAAAATAAAATAAGTACATTTAAGTCAGTTTTGCCAATAACTATTTTTCTTCCTAGTGATTTTTGCATTATTGATTTCTCTGCAAATTGCAATGCTTGAAAATGTAAATTTATAAAACAGTCATTTATTTTTTTTTTAATTTTATTTATTTATTTGACAGAGAGAGATACAAGTAGGCAGAGAGGGTGAGAGGGAAGCAGGCTCCCTGCCGAGCAGAGAGCCTGATGCGGGACTCGATCCCAGGACCCTGAGATCATGACCTGAGCCGAAGGCAGTGGCCTAAACCACTGAGCCACCCAGGCGCCCTAAAACAGTCATTTAAATGAGGACCAGAAACTCATCAATTAGCCTGTTCCAAATTATTGCCTCAGCCAGAACATGCCTTGCCCTGGTGATTTGTTTCTCTATAGCTTAACCTATACTTCTGGGAGAAGCCAAATGGGTGGGGTGTCTGTGAGATAAAACAGTTCTTTCTGAATCCAGGGATTAACTAATGATTGTAACAATTAATTAATAATTGGAAAGAGTTTATCAGTGCACTGTTGAGTCCAGAAAAGCCACTTAAAAGTACTAAAAATATGCCAAATGAAGAGGAAAGTGATTCAACATTTAAGGGGGGAAAAGGCCTAATTAAAAAGCAGAGGAGTGGCACCTGGGTGGCTCAATCAGTTAAACATCCCACTCTTAATCTCAGCTCAGGTCTTGACTTCAGGGTTGTGAGTTCACATACCATGTTGGGCTCCATACTGGGTGTGGAACCCACTTCAGGAAAAAAAAAAAAAAGAAGAGGAAAGTGTTACATCTCCTTTATCCTTTTGATGAATGTTAGCAATTTCTTGAGAAAAAAGTGGAAACCTCTGGTATTATAATGGCTTAAAAATGTTTTCTCATAGATATTCTAAAGTCTAAACCTTTTCCTACAACTTTTACCCCACCAAGTTTAAAAGTTTCCTGTCACTCAAAATGGGAATTTATGGGAGAATTTATTTATGCTATTCAACAAGCAATGCCTCAGGATAGTAACCAAAAAAAGAACACTATAAAATTTATACTTGAGGGGCTCCTGGGTGGCTCAGGTATTAAGCATCTGCCTTCAGCTCACATCATGCCTTCAGCCCCATGTAGGCCTTCCTGCTCTGTGAGAAGCCTACTTCTCCCTTCCCCACTCCCACTGCTTGTGTTCCCTCTCTGGCTCTCTTAGTCAAATAAAATCTTTTAAAAACAAAAATTTATACTTCATCTCCAAAATAGAAGCCCTGCTCAAAGTAGTATTTATAAACTGAATCATTTCCAGATACTTTATTATTCATTAAATTTGGTCTATACATCTCAAATCCTTCTTTTAACTGCAACCAAATATGTAGATTCTTTACTCTTTTTGGAGCCATAAAGCATCTGGAAATAAAGTTATTCAAAGCATTTGAAAATGTAAGGTCTCGTGTCAAATAATTAAGCAGAGTATTAACACCTATGGTATTGTTTGAATAATCCACAAAAATACTAGCTGGATTTAAGGAAAGTAAGCTGATTTCTCATACTTCATTTTATTTCTAACATATTTTTAAGATACTTCTGAATGACATAATAATTTATAATAATTTGGATAATAGTTATATTTTGATATTGAGAGACTTTGTTAAAGGACCTCATATTTTCTTAGATTAGAGTTAGGGGCAGAGAGAGATTTAGAATGGTAAATTTTCACTCAGATGAAACCCTGAGTAGGCACTCGAGAAATATTTTTGAATATTTCATGTATAGACATAATAGAATTTTCCTTGCCCACAAGACCCATTCACCCCTCTGGCCCATCCCACCTCAAACATTCCTTTTTTTTCTAGTCCCACGGTGGGGCTAGAACTCACAATCCTGAGCTCAAGAGTCACATGCTCTACCAACTGAGCCAGCCAGATACCTCAAATCGTCTATAAGTAGGAGGTCGAGCAAGTGGGTGGCTTTCTTAGGAATTGCAGATTTCTTATTTAAATAAAACTAAAACCCTTTAGAATATCCAAAAGCAAGAAAATGGGGTAATTCATGCCATCTTGTTCCTTTCCAAGTTTTCTTTCTCTTGTATTCTGGACCAATTCTTTCAAGAAATGTAAAGTATTGCCTTTATTTTACTTCTTGGTCTCATTGTCTTTGAGCTATAATTTTTAACGATTTACTGCGTTTAACAAAACTCTATTAGAATTCTTTTTCTGTTGATTTTTCTTTAAAACACTGTATCTCATTGTATTCTGATTTGGCCAGGAGAACTAGATTAGCCTAATAGCTAATGGAAAAGAATCAGCAGGTAAGTTAGGGAGACCGTGAGGCTATAGCCAGTTTCTTACAGCCTTGAAGTTGATTTATCAATATATATCAGTTTCAGGTATACAATACAGTGATTCAATAATTCACCCAGTTCTTATCACAAGCGTGCTCCTTAATCCCTATCATCTATTTCACCCAAGAAACAGACGCTTAACTATAGAGAACAAGCTGATGGTTACCAGATGGGAGGTGGGTGGGGAGATGGGTGAAATAGTTCATTTGATATTATTACAGACATTGGGCTAATTCCTGAACCTCTGGGTCCTTTAAGCCGTTTTCAACCCCCAGAGGAAGGATTGTAACACTTTGTAGGTCCTGACCCTCCCACATCTCAAGCTGTCTCTGGTCTTCTCCCCTTGCTATTTGCTCAATTTTAGTACTTCTCTGAACCCAGTGAGCTCTCCTTTACCTCCAGACTTTCCAAAAGAAACATCCCTCTGCTTTGAGCACACTTTTTCCCGTTTATTACACGAACTTCTTAAGGCCATCACTTAAACCCTTCCTCCTTTGGGAAGACTTCCTGAGTCAACCATTAGAAAGATGTGTCACGGGGCACCTGGGTGGCTCAGCGGGTTTAAGCCTTTGCCTTCAGCTCAGGTCATGATCCCAGGGTCCTGGGATTGAGCCCCACATCAGGCTCTCTGCCCAGCAGGGAGCCTGCTTCCTCCTCTCTCTCTGCCTGCCTCTCTGCCTACTTGTGATCTCTGTCAAATAAATAAAATCTTAAAAAAAAGAAAGAAAGAAAGAAAGATGTGTCACTGCAGTGTGCACCATACTCATTTTTCTGCTCACTGACTCATGCAGTCAGTCAGTCATCCAGCACACATTATTTGAACACTATTTCTATTATATGCCAGGTACCTTGTATGATCTCTGTTGTACCAATTTTCTAATTTTATTACTCTTGTTGGATTGTCTGTCTTCTTCATTAGACTCTGGGTTTTGTAAGGAGGGAGTTTTGTTAGTCTTGCTTGTTACCAGGTCCTCAAAGACTAAATCATTGTTTAGCACATAACAGGCAATCAATAGACGTGTGTTGAATTAATAACAAACGTGGGTGATCTTTTTTGTCCTTTAAATTCAAAACTAACTTTGTGTTTAAATATTAATTTCTAAGTAGGACAGCCAAGCACTTTTATATTTTGTAGTTTTTTTTTTTAATTTTATTTATTTGACAGACAGAGATCACAGGTAGGCAGAGAGGCAGGCAGAGAGAGAGGAAGGGAAGCAGGCTCCCTGCTGAGCAGAGAGCCTGATGCGGGACTTGATCCCAGGACCCTGGGATCATGACCTGAGCCGAAGGCAGCGGCTTAACCCACTGAGCCACCCAGGCACCCTATATTTTGTAGTTTTAAAAAGTGTTGGAGTACTTCCCATTAAGAGACCATGGCACTCCCGAAAGCACGGCTCCGGTCATTTTGCAGTCTGTGGTGTTAACACTCTGGAAGACGTAAGACAACAGCTGGGGCAGTGCCACATAAACTTTTACTTTAAAACTGAGGCCTGAGATAGATGGCCAGCTCAAATCTGAATCAGAGACTTAACTTGGTGGGAGGTCAAGGAAGCACATTTGGAGTTAGCTAATGACGAAAGTTAATTAACTTTGAATTAAAATCAGAGAAACTGCCACTGTCTCTACATTCATAAAGGCATGTTGTGCCCTGTCATCTTGACAGTATTACCCCTGTTAAGTGGCAGATTTTCTCATGAAGAAATGGTTTCTATTAAAAAAGGACCAAGGAGCAGGAAAAGGAAGAGGAGGCAGAAGAGGAGAAGCTGGAGGAAGGAGAAGGGAGAGAGGAGTGATATAACATTCTGCTGCCTGGGCAAATGATCTAGAAGATAAAGATACTGTATAGTAAAGTGCAATGAGCAGCCACCTGGATGATTTACACTTCAACCAAACTGTCATTGAATTTTTACTATCTAGCTCTTTCTAACTAACCCACTGAACATTTATGTTTATATCCCTACACCATCTAGTCTTCTCGTGCTTTAAGTGAAATGATTTCAGAGCACATGGAAATCTTTAACCAAAGTGCTGCGTGTCTGGGAGTCCCGCAAGGGGTTAGGATTCGGTAAGCTCCAAATGCAATATTGTGTTTGTCTAAGCAGAGTGAAGAGCAAGTAATCTGGTGGACCTCACGCTTTCCAAAGGGAAGGAGAAAGTGGTTTTCATATCCAATCCAAGTCTGGTCGATTGCACCCAAAGTGACTGAGGCTCACCTGCTTGTATTAGAGTCTCGTCCTGAGGGGCCAGCGTCTTATTTCATACACACACAAGTAGGTGCCTGCTGGAACATTCTCCAGAAACCCGGGGGGGAGGGGGGTTGGGCAGTGAGCTAGCTTCGTGCTCTCCCTTTGCCTGCTCCAGAAGCCACTATCTCCTGGAGGATGCTTTACATAAGCCTCTGATGCCCAATCTTTGTAGCTGCCACCCAGGGAATGCCTCTTGACCGCCTGGCTCTGGAGGCCAGGGAACTTGCATTCCTGGTCCTATGGGACTATAAGAACTAGTGACACCCAGAAAGGAGCTCATATTCCCATCCGGTGCCCTGATTTTGTGACTGCTACCAGGGGACACCTCTCCAACCAAGGGAGCTTACGCCTGTGGCTCCCACCAGACTATAACCGATCGAGAAAGTGTTGTTAACCAGCTGCCACCCCTGGGGCACAACAAGAAGCAATACATCCAGGAGGTCAGTCTTTCCATGGAGGAGCTCTATTAAGTAATCCTCCTGGCTGCTGCCTGAGGGGCAGATTTCTAATTCAACATACATCATGGGACTGACAGTGATCCCTCCCAGAGACCTCAGAGAGTAAGCACTATCTTTGTTCTTTCCCTCCACCACACTCCAGAGTCCCCACGTCTCCTGCAGGGGGATTTACATGTGGCTGGTGCTCTGCTTTTTATTGTGGCACCCCGATTTTTGCAGCTACCACTCTAAGGAAGCCTCTTGATTGTCTGGCTCTGGTAGCAAGAGGCAGTTTGCATTCCTGGGTGCCACGGGACTGTGGCAAGTGGAGAGACAGTTTTTGGCAGGCCGTCACCCGTGGACACTGTGCAGGGACAAATTTAGCCACACCCCCAGTCTTTCTGTGAAGCAGGACTCTTGGCTTGCCCTGGAGCTTCCCTGATGCAGGCTTCAGGGACATCATGTTTGGCACACACCTAGTGAACTACGGAACTGCCTGCTCTCAAGGAGTGCAGGCTGTGGACACCATCTTGGATGCTCCCTCTGCCTTGTTGTCACTCATCGGGATCTCAGAAAAGGCTTTTTCATCATTTGGAGCCCCAACTTTCTGTGGCTGCCAACCAGGGGACACCACCAGAGAGCCTGGCCACTTGCAAGCCCTAGGACTACGTATATTTACATACTTTTAAAAGCTGCTGCTTATAGGTCTGACTTCCAAATTGCCTGAATCTAAGTGCGAAGATCCTCCCCTTAGGGATGCTGACAGGTTTTAGCACATCCTCACTGATAGGAGGCTATTAAAAATATGATAGCTTCTGCCCAGACAAGCACAAAGGTTTAAGTGACAACCAGAACTGAGGCAAGGTTGAATGACAAGCTTCATCTACTGCATGGAGCCACTCCTTCAAGACTGGGAGAGATGGTTGTTCATCACCTGTATAGAAGCTGATAGAAATAAGCAAGATAAAGAACAGAGGAATATGTTCCCAAAGGAGAGAGAGGGAGAATAAGAATAAAAACTCAGAGAAAAACTTTAATAAAAGGGAGATAAGTAATTTGTCTGATAAAAAGTTTAGCATAGTTATCATAAAAACGCTCATTGAATTGGGGAGAAAAATGGATGAACACTGTGAGAACTTCAACAAAAAGATGGAAATATAAGAAAGTACCCAAGAGTAGTCAAAGGTCTGAAGAATACAGTAACTAAACTGAAAAATGCAGTAGAAAAGTTCAGCAACAGACTAGAAGAAGCGTGAGAAAGAATAAGTCAGCTCAGAGACAAGGCAGTGGAACTCACACTATTAGAGCAGCAAAATGAAAATGGAATGATGGAATATTAGTCAGCCATAAAAAGGAATGAAATCGTTCCATTTGTGACAACATAGATGGACGTCAAGGTCATTATGCTGAGTGAAATAAGTCAGAGAAAGACAAATACCACATGACCTCTCATATGTGGAATCTGAAACAAAACAAGACAAGCTCACAGAAATACAGAACAGATTGGTCGAGTTGTCAGAGGCAGAAGGTGGTAGGTGGGAGAAATATATATATATGTTTACTTAATTTACTTAAGTATATATACATGTTTAGAAACCTAACTATACCATACCACTACTAAATATTATGTGGTCAAATATTTAACATCATGGAAAAAAATTAATGATACAGTATAAAGTGAAAAACTGGCTTCCAAAATTTAATAAATTCAGAAAATTTAATTCCACTGTGTAAAACAGTATATACACATATTTATATAGAATATATGCACAGAAGAAAAAAAACAAAGGGTATATCCCAAAATGTTAGCATTGCCTATGTCTAGGTATTTATATCATGAATATTTTAATTTCAATGCCTTTGTGTGCATTTTCTAAATTTCCTACAAATCGTTAGACTTACAAGAAAAATCAATTAACATTTTTTGTGTATATTATCTAAAGATTACAAGGTGGTTATAATAGTAGTTTACCAACTGTGGTTGTGATTTCATTTAAATCATCTTATGTTAAGAAAATATTTATGATCTGTTATGGAAAAGTAATTTATTATTATTTAGATATGTTTATATGATTCTTACTGAAATATATAACTCATATGGCTTTTCTTTTGCTTAGAATGGAAAAAATGATAATAATACATGAGTCTACATTTTTTAACAAGAAATTATTGCAATCATCTAAAATAATTTTGAATGTTCCAGGTCCCTGTGTTCAAGTGTCTAATATTTTAAAGATAAGTAGACTGAAGTCCAGGTATAGAATTTAATTAAATTCTGATATACCTTCTACAACAACAAATAATCTCTTTCTATTTCTCTCTCCCTCACTACCTCCCTCACTCTCTCTCATCCACCTACTCATACACACACACACTCTATCACATACTCACACACACAGAGACACACACAGACACACACACACACCATAAATGGTACTGTGCTTCCTGGCCTTGAGCGCTTACCATTTTTTTTAACGAAAAGATCTTTTTTTCAAACAAATATAGGGGTGTAAACGTAGCATATACAACCATGTGTGGAGATTGTATTGCTGAAGAACCTGTAGAAAAAACATATATCATGTCATGGAAATTCTAGCCAAATGGGTCTGTCAGTAGATCATTCAGGATTGTTCAAATTCCTTAATGAGCACATCTTTGCATGTGAAAAATAGGTAATTGACTGTAAACGCATTTAATAAATGTTAAATGTCACATATGTATCTATTTTATAGAACATCTCATTAGTTTTGCCTTCATCATAAAACTATTTAATTGCTTAAGAACTCATTTTATGTCACTATAAAAAAGTTATAAAAAAAACTTGAGCTATTAGTCAATGTCACTTATAATAGTCTTCAAATGATTATATTCAAAAGGAATGATTTTAAAATTGAAATATTTTTAACTTTCATAAATAAAACCTTATTTTGAATTTAAAGAAGGCTAGAACTTTCTATGTCATTTCAAGAAGAAAGAAAACATAGCTATATTTGGCCAGGAAGTTCCTATCTATCTATCTACCTATCTATCTATCTATTATCTATTTCCAGGATAGTTAACATACAGTGTTATATTAGTTTCAGGTGTACAATGTGGGCTACTTAATATTTAATGTTTCTGAGCATCACTTATTTGTCACATACTTCTTAACAGACCTGAAATTACTATATTTGATTCAGTATGTGCTTTTTTTTTTTTAAGAGTCTGGCTAAAATGGTATAATTTATTTTTCTCTATTATCTTTATTTTTAATTAAAAAGTTTGTTTTATCCCTTTACAAATTCAAGCACTAATATTGAACTTATTGGATATTTATTAAAGAATAATATTTTTAGAGCCACAAAATATAAGTTAAATATGAACCAGGATCAATCTAGAAAAGATTAAAATGTAAAATATATGAAACTTATAAAAACATATTTTTATATTTAAATTAAACTTTGTATATTTTTCATGGAGCAGAGACCTGAATCCAGGAATACACACACACACACACATATATATATATATATAGTTTATTTATACAGAGGAAGGCATATACTAACATATATTTCTATATACTAATATGTAATTATATTTTATATTTATATAGTTTACATAGTTATATATCTATATATGGATATGTTACAATGTGTCATATAATATAGATTGTATTTTATGTAGTATGTTTTATATATTATAATATGCTATATATAACAATATGTAACAGATTGTTATATGTTAATACATAACATGTACGTTTATTAGTATATGTCGTCCTCCATGCAAACACTTCTGTGACTGTTGTACCATAAAAACTTGGACAACCTTGGCTTCTGTCATACATGCAAGCTTTGCCCCCACATGCATTCATGTTGATTTGAGAGTTCAACAATTATGGGCAAACTTGAGCAAGCTTATTTAGATATGTCTAACAGGCAATACACTTTTATATTCCAAAGTTATATTCCAACTTTGTAAACTCCAAAGTTTCCCAACATTTTAGAAGGCAGCTAAAATAGCTATTGTTCTAGAATACTGAAATCTTACAATCTGACAGAGACTGCAGTGAGTACTGTACATCTGATGAGGGTCTTGAAGCATGAAGTGACCATTTGAATTTTTCTTTTTCCTTTTCTTTTTCTCCATTTTTACTCTTTTTCTTCCCAACATCTTTTGCATCTGCTTTTTCTAACATATTAAAAATATATATGATAAATCTTTTAACTACAAAATCTCAAATTATATTGCTTATTCAGTTATCATGTTGAAAAGGTGGCCAAAACAATAATGTTATTTAAATGTAAAACAATAGCCACAAATTTCCCAAAACACTACTCACCTCTAATTAGAAATGTCAAAATAAAACAATAGAAAATTTTGAAAATTGACAATGTACTGCCAAAGACATGAAGAATTATTGGTTATTGACTATACATTTATTTTGCTAAATGGAGATGATATTTGAATATAATAAACATTATATCTAACAATATATAATTTTATATATTATATATAATTTTAGGTTAGTTTTCTCATTTTAGAATGAGGCTAGTTTTCTCATTCCTCCTCCAACATCACAAGATGTATATCTACTGTTTTCTCACAGAAAATGGTCTTTCCACATTCCCTCATCTTCCTCAAGAAATCCCTGTCATCTTTGCAAACATAGCTCAAAATTCCTTAGGGAATTCTTCCCTGATGCCCTAGACTAAGTATGCACTCCCATACTTTTCCGTATTTTCCTTCAAGCCTTATGTCTTAGCATATAATAATGGTTTTTAGATTTAAAATTAATGTTAGTCTCTCTCACTAATCATAAGCACTAGGAGATAAGTTCTACATCTGATTTTGTTCACCAGATTATTGTTAGTTCCTGGGACATTTATTGGAATTCTACTCAGAAAACAATATATCTGAATGGATGGATATACATATGTTAATTTGTGATACATGAAAAAAGGCTTCTAAGTCCAAACTAATTTGAGATATGCTAGGTAAAACAAATTTAATCAGCCTTCTTTTTCTGTTTCCTTTCATAAACTAATGCGCATTAGGTCATTTAAAGAAGGGCTTATGATAGGCAGATATCACTCATACACTTGATCTTGGTAAACTCTTCAGGAACATTTATAGCAATAACTTCTGCATGGTAAATACTGGTAGATAAGATCTTGCTAAGGAAAAATTTGGGCAAAATATAAGATTTCATAAAACAAATATTTTAAAGATCATATAGATGTTTTTGAGGTATACAAAAATCTGAATACATCCTAGTATATTTAATTCTACTTTATTATAAAAGCATTATTATTCATATGCATAGCTTTATGAAATATTTTAGAAAATACAAAATAACTATTCAATATATTTCTCACTTTAAGATCCTACACTTCGTAAAATAACTTGACATTATTTTATTTTCAAATTTGAACTTCTACCTTACAACAAATGGTCAGCAAATCCAAATCCATACTGTGTCTATTTTGCATTTCCTTGGTGGAAGAAAAAAAGACAAAATAGGACAACTTTCCCCTTTGCAGTTTTGCTCCATTCCACTCTACTATTATAACATATAAGGAAGTGAGTCTGATGGAAATTGATGCTTAATGTGTCTTCCTATTTTAATACTACATTACTTCAGTAACATCAAAATATATAGTTGCCCTTGTTTTTTAAAGAGAGCAAAATGTGGAATAATAACTAACATCTAGTAAACAACATTACTAGTTCTAAAATCCTAGAAAGATAAGATCCTAATTATTTTCACAACACAGTAAATGATAATGACAAAAATTATCATTAAATTCAGCAATGAATGTAAATCACTTATACACAATATCCATATTGAACACATGAATGACATTGTAATATGAAATGTCTTACCCTTTGGAGCTTTGTCACTTTTCTCAGGTACCTTTAGAGCTGTTGTTGAACCTTCAGGTTTGAATTCTTTGCTGTCCTTCACTGGTTCCTTTAACTTGGCATCTAACATAGCTATTTTGCTTTCAGAACTGGACTCAACTGACAGCTTAAATTCAGGCAATATTTCTTTCAAGAGCTCCCATACTTTGTCCATATATCCTGGGCTTAGATAAAACACATCAACATTAATTTCCAAATCAAAAAGAAATAGAAAATCTTAACAGACCAATTACTAGCAAAGGTATTGAATCAGCAATCAAAATAATCCACAAAAACAAAACTCCAGGCTTCACTGATTAATTCTACCAAACATTTAAAGAATAATTAATACCAATTCTTCTCAAACTCTTTGGAAAAATATAGAAGGAACACATTCTAACTCATTTTATAAAGCCATCATTACTTTGATACCAAAACCAGATAAAGATACCACAAGTAAAGGAAATTACTAACCAAAATCTCTGATGAGCATAGATGCAAAAATCCTCAACAAAATATTAGCAAATAGAATTCAATAACACATTAAATAAGTGGGATTAATTCCAGGGATGTAAGTAACTAAGATTCAACATTTGCAAATCTATGTGATACACCACATTAAAAATGAGTGATAAAAATCATAACGTCATCTCAATAGATGGAGAAAAAACACTGACAAAATTTAATGTCCATTTATGATAAAAACTTTCAGCAAAGTGGGTATAGAGAGAACATATTGCAACACAATTATGACCATATATGACTAGCCCACAGCTAATATCATACTCAGTCAACTGTGAAAATCTAAAATATTTTCCTCAAGATTAGGAACAATACAAGGATGCCAACTCTCACCATTTTTATTCAAAAGTATTGCAGTTCTTAACCAAAGCAAGTAGGCAAGAAAGAGAAATAAAAGGCATCCAAATCAGGTAGGAAGAAGTAAAATGGTCACTATTTGCAAATGATATAGTATACATAGAAAACCCAAAAGATGCTGCCAAAAACTATAAAGCCAATAAATGACTTCAGTCAGGTTGCAGGATACAAAATCAATATACAAAAATCTGTTGCACTCTATACACTAGATGAATCATCAGAAGCACAAATAAAGAAAGCAATCCCATTTACAAGCTCATCAAAAGGAGTAAAATACCTTGGTTAAAATAAATTTAACCAAGGAGGTGAAAGACTTGGATACTCAAAACTATAGGACATTAATAAAAGAAATTGAAGATGACACAAATAAATGGAAAGACATTCTGTGCTCATTGACTGGAAGAATTAATATTGTAAAAATGTCCAGACTACCCAAAATCATCAACAGATTCAATGCAATCCCTATCAAAATTCTAATGACATTTTTTCAGAGAAATAGGAAAAACAATCATAAAATTTCTATTGAACTGCAAAAAAATTCTTAATAGCCAAAGCTATTGTGAGAAAGAACAAAGCTGGAGGCCTCACACTTCTTGATTTCAAACTATGTCACAAATCTATAATGATCAAACAATATGCTACTGACATACAGACACTTAGATCAATGGATCACAACAGAGAACTAAGAAATAAACCCATCTATATACAGTCAATGAGTTTATAACAATGGAGTCAAGGACACACAGTGTGGAAAAGATAGCTTCCTCAAGAAATGATTTGGGAAGAACTGGACAGCCATATGCAAAAGGATGAAACCAGACCACTATCTTACACTATACACAAAAATCAGTTCATAATGGATTAAAGACGTGAATGTGTGGTTTTATATGGCTTTACCATAAAACTTCTATAGAAAGCACAGGTCTCTTGACATTGGTCTCATATTGTTTTTTGTTTGTTTGTTTGTTTGTTTTGGATTTGACTCCAAAGGCAAGGGCACAAATACAAAAATAAAAAGTAGGGCTATATCAAACTGAAAAGCTTCTGCATCACAAAAGAAACCATCAACAAAACGAAAACGCAACCTACAGAATAAAAGAAAATATTACCAAATAGTGTATCTGACAGGGAGTTAAAAATGTATGAGGTACTCATACAATTCAATAGCAAACAAAACAAAATAAAATGAACCAAAAACCCCAAACTCTCCAACTAATAAATGGGTAGAGGATCTGAAAAGACAGTTTTCAAAAAAAAAAAAAAACCCATACAGATAATTGAAGATACATGAAAAGATATTCAGCATCACTAATCATCAGGGAAATACAAATCAAAACCACAATGAGATTTTACTTCATAACTGTTAGAATGGCTGTTATCAAAGAACAAGAAATAACAAGTATGGCAAAGATGTGGAAAAAGAAACTTTATGCACTGTTGTAAATTAGGGCACCCACTATGGAAACCAGCATGGAGTGTCTTCAAAGAAATTGAAAAAGAACTACCATGTGATCCAATTCCAATTCTGGAATTATCTGAATAAAAGGAAAACACCAGTATGAAGAGATATGTGCACACCTGTGTTTACTGCAGCATTACTTAAAGAGCCAAGATATGGATAAGGAAGGTGTGGCATATTATATATATGTATGAATATTACTCACATTATATATATATGTATTTATATTTATATATATAATGGAATATCATCAGCCATAAAAAAAGATTGAAATCTTTCCATTTGTGACAACATGGATGGATCTAGAGGGTATAATGCTAGATGTAAAAAGTCAAAGACAAATACATATGATTTCATTTACATGTTGAATGTAAAAGACAAAACAAACAAAAGTATTTACCCCAAAGATACAGATATAGTGAAAAGAAGAGCCATCTGTACCCCAATGTTCATAGCAGCAATGGCCACAGTTGCCAAACTGTGGAAAGAGCCAAAATGCCATTCAACGGATGAATGGATAAAGAGGATATGGTCCATATATACTATGGAGCATTATGCCTCCGTCAGAAAGGATGAATACCCAACTTCTGTATCAACATGGACAGGACTGGAGGAAATTGTGCTGAGTGAAATAAGTCAAACACAGAGAGTCAAGGATCGTATGGTTTCACTTACTTGTGGAGCATAAGGAATAACATGGAGGACATTGGGAGATGGAGAGAAGTGAGATGGGAGAAATCGGAGGGGGAGACAAACCATGAGATACGATGGACTCTGAGAAACAAACTGAGGGTTTTGGAGGGAAGGGGGTTGGGGAAGTGGGTGATCCTGTTAGTGGGTATTAAGGAGGACACATATTGCATGGAGCACTGAATGTGGTGCATAAACAATGATCTTGGAACACTGAAAAAATTAAATTAAATTAAAAAAAAAAAAGAATTCCTGAGCCAGAAACCTGAAAACAAACAAACAAAAAAAGAAAACAGAAACAGACATACAGACATACAGATACAGGAAATAAACCATTGGCTATTTGAGGGGGAGGCATTGGGGTGGAGTGAAATAGGCGAAGGGATTGAGAGGTCCAAATTTCCAGTTATAAAATAAATAACTCATGGTGATGTAACATATAGCATAGAGAATATAGTCAATAATATTGTCATAACTATATTGTAACAGATGGTGATTAGACATCACGGGGATCATCTAGTAACATATAAAAATGTTGAATCACCATGATCAATGCCTGAAACTAACAGGATATTGTATGCCAATTATATTTCAGTTTTAAAAAGAGAGGTGACCAGTTGCTCTATTCCAGATGAACTACGCCAACATCAGAGAAGTGTGCCTAAAAACTAATCATCTCTTCATTTGAAATCATCTTCTTATATCCACAGAGACATATCATTGATTGTGTTTCTATTATTATATGGAGGGTCAAAAGGTTTGTTTCTTTCTTTTCAAATGGTAAAACTGCACTAATTGAAGGAAAACATAAGAAGCAAGGCCAACAAATGTATGTAGACCAGTGCTTCCCTTTGGTACTCCCACAGGAGAGTGGAAGGGAAGGTATCTGTTCAAAATGCCACAGAACACTTTCATCCTAACTGATCTTCATGTGGAAAAAAGTTCTAATAGTCAACATGAGCTTGGAACTTCAGCACTTTAATTCTCCTTGACCCCTGTAAAACCATGAACACTCCTACAGGTCCCTCAGAGGCTTTCTCTTCACATTCTAATACTTCCTGGTAACAGAAACCTCCCACTCCTGAATACATCATGTGGCAATGGGAATATTGTTCTCCTGCCCTTACTGGGCCTCTCCATCATTTCCTTCAGACAAACCCAGTAAAGACTCAGTCCAAGTGAGAACACTCTCCGTGAAACCCTACCTGACCCCTGCTTGCATCTTTGGCTGTTGGCAATTGCTTCCATATTTCAACCTGAACATTTCTTGACAATCATCTATATAGTATTTCATGAAATCCTTTTCATTTAATAGTACATAGGTATGCATAAATAAATTTTGCTATTTTATAGTATATTGTAATTTTAAACTATATGAATAATGTGACAGAATACTCATGGGAAAATTATAAATCATACATAGATCAAAGTATGTATTTTTTTTACTTTTTAGTTGTATTTAGGAGAAAATTGCTATATTTGAATGCTTGGGTCAGTCTCACATATTCTTCTTTAGAAATTTCCCTGTTTTCGAAGTTTAGCTATTAATTATCATACATATATCTAGAGAATATTAAATAATCTAGTGATTGTCACTAGAGAGGGAAAGAAACTTACAGTAATTATGTGTCTACAGTACAGTAGCTACTTTTTCTATCACCTACTCATTTATCTTTGGAACAACCATGTAGAATAGGTCATTTTATCCCCACTTTACATATGAAGAAACTGGGGCCCAGAGAAATTACATTACTGCAAAGTTCACACAGCTTGAAACTGAAGTGTCAGAACATAAATCTAGCTACATAGTTTGGACTCCCAAGCTCAAGATTTCCCCCTTTATATCATTTTCACAGAAATTGCATAGCAACCAGAAATTCATGCAAAGAGTACGTCTAAAACTTCTCAAAATTTTTATCATTAATTTTAAGGTAGTGTATGAAACATTTTTCAGTTTTCATGTATGACTCTGACAAGAGATAATTCACAATTTCTAATGGACCGATTTTCTAGTTGTAAATTATTTTGATTTCCTATTTCTTCACCATCTTTCAAGGACTTCTGAGGATTTCATGTCTTTGCTGTATTTATTCACTATCACACAGGGAAAATTAAGGCACAAGTATAAGCATTCCATCAATGTTGAAGATAAAAATTTAGAAAAGTCCAGGTTTAAACCTCATTTTAAACCTCCCTCCACTAACATTACCCATAGTATTTCAAGAAATAGTCTCTTTGCTTAGATATCAGAAAAGGATTTTCCATGAGAAGACCTATCTAGATCATTCCCTAAAAAACATGATCGGGGGGCACCTGGGTGGCTCAGTGGGTTGAGCCACTGCCTTCAGCTCAGGTCATGATCTCAGGGTCCTGGGATCGAGCCCCACATCGGGCTCTCTCTCAGCAGAGAGCCTGCTTCCTTTCCTCTCTCTCTGCCTGCCTCTCTTGTGATTTCTCTCTGTCAAATAAATAGGTGGAGTCTTTAAAAAAAAAAAAAAAAACATGATCGGTTCTCCCTTCAGGAAATCAGTCTCTTGAGGAAGGGGTCTACTTTTCTTCTCCTTCTTCTTCTTCTCCTCCTCCTCCTCCTCCTCCTCCTTCTTCTTCTTCTTCTTTTTTCACCCTGCAGATATGTTTATTTGAACCAAGCAACAGCTAGTTTATCCTGCTGAAAAGATGCTTCAGATGGTAGAATCCAAGTTACTGGGGACGGAATTCAATCTCCTCTAACCTGGATCCTTTGAGAATGGTACATTTCCAATAAAAATCAAAGACCAGAGATGATCCAATAACTATGCTATGGATTTGATTTTATAAAAAGCAAACCACTCTGGGCTTCAGTTTCCTTGTTTGTAATGACACATGCCCAGCTGATGAGGCCATATGAATGATTAAATATTTTCAAGACTGTGGTTTTTAATTAGAGATACTATATTAAAGTACCTATGCCTAGTAGGTATTTCATTGTTATTATTTCCTAATACGTGTGGCTAATTAAAAGTTGTCTTTATGTTTCTGTATTGAATAAGTGCAGTAACTGTGTAAGTATAAAGGAATGCATGTAAATAGTTTACCATAATAAAGAATTAACATTGTTTTCATATTTGTAATCCAGATATTTAAAGATTAAATTCACAGTATTTTTAAGGAAACAGAATTTATCTTGAAATTCTCAAGGAATTTTATAGAATACTATAAAATAGTGTTTTCACAAACATTTTGTAAAATATGTCATTTCTTGATGTTTTCTTAAAGATTAAGATTAAGATTAAGAATGTTTAACTCAAGAAACATTACATGGGAAAAAAGAAAAAAATATATAAGAGGAAGTTAATGGTAAAACCTACTGGAGAGAGATCACTTCTGGTAACCATCCTGTGAGTGTGTGGATAACAGTGAATTCCCCTAGTTCTCTCCTCTCCGCTATATGGATGCTAAAAAGGCAAATGCACAATAACATAGTTAGTAGCAATGATAATAATAATAATAAAAAATGATATAGCCATAAAAAATGTAGGGGTCATAGTGGTTACCTATTAGAATACAAGAAAATATTGCAAAAGCCAGATGATTTGATCTGTTAAAGTGTTTAAAGAGATCTAAAGATAAAATTTCATATTTATTTTAGAAACATGCTACAAGCCTTATTTTAAAAAGGTATAAGTTAATATTCATGTCATACAGATAAAACATATTCACATATATTATAAAATATGTAAACTTAGTTTATATATATTTCATATATTCAGTATACTCACATGTTCTTTAAAAAATAGAACAGCATCTTTTATCCTTGTGATTTCAGTTTCTATTCTTTTTTTTTAAGATTTTATTTATTTATCTGACAGAGAGAGAGATCACAAGCAGGCAGAGAGCCAGGCAGAAAGAGAGGAGAAAGAAGGCTCCCGCTGAGCAGAGAGCCTGATGAGGGTCTCGATCCAAGGACCCCGGGATCATGACCTCAGCCAAAGGCAGAGGCCTAACCCACTGAGCCACCCAGGCCCCCCATAGATTATGAATTTTGAGGTGTCTACATATGCCACAGACAACAAAAATCTTTTGGGGTAGTTCACAGTCTAGTCTAAACTCCTCTGTGGATAATCCTACTTAGGAAACAACTGGCAAACCTCATAAAAATTATGTTCTATCCTTTGTATAGCTCACAATGGTAGTGACATAATTACTGCTCATTAATTTTTAATGTAGAAAGATAAAACTCATATGAAAATAATTGCTATATACTATTAAATCTGAGGAAAAAATGTATAGACAAATATAAATTGTTCAGGTATCTACTAGAAAGCCTCAGAAATGTCTTAAATCTAGTCTGGTCCTTTATTTTCATGCTGGATTTATCTATTTTTTGAAATAACAATAATCCTATTTCTTAGGTTGCTATAAAATTCTATGGAATTATAGCTTTAAGAAAGACAAATTGCCACTCCAATTTTTCAGGTCACAGGTTTAACACTTCACTTATTTTAATTCAACTCTAATTCTCAGAAATTCAAGTTAGGTCTGAGAATTAGGAACGTGAGGAACATTATTTTCTTTCAAAACAAACAAACAGAGCTGTCACCAGTATGAATACTTAGTACTATTCAGCTACCTAAAAAGATCTGGGCTGAGCTCTTTAAAAAAAAAAAAAAAAATCATTGAAATTAAGAGTTGTGAGCTGGGTGAAACAAATTCCAAACAGAAAATCAAGGGTTGGTGAGCGAAAAAGAGATGACAAGGATGGCAGTAGGAGTGGCTGGTTTTGTTGTGTAGCCATGGGAAAGAGAGAGAAAGGGGAGCCAAAACAAAATCCACAAAAAGCAGAGCAGAGGTCTGATGACAGACAAGGTTATGTTTCCTGAAGGGGAGGAGGCTGAGATTTGAGCAAAGGGCTGAAGTGGTCTCCGTTAGAGCATGTGGGTGTTCCATTGAGAATGAGATTCTCTCACACACTATAGGAGGTGAAGGGTATCAAATTCAAGCCAGTGCCATGTATGTGAGAATTCTCCCACTGAAGAATGATACAAAGTTGCCGTGCCTTTGCAACACAAGAATCTAAACTATTTTTGCATCGCTAGGGTGGGGATGGTTTGGCCTAGGGTGTCTGTAGGTGAAAGCCAAAAGAATGAACACAGCAGACATGTCTCATATACGTTGATGCACAAGACATGCAGGAATGGAAGATGCAAGCAGATTTCACAAGTACTGAAGCAAATATGAGTAGTTTTCATCACGAATGTATTAAAAGGGACCAATGTTACCAAAAACATGAGGAACATACTGACATTCCTCAGAAGAGTTCAGGTTTTCAAGATTAATAAATTATTGCTGCACATAGAGAACCTAACATTTGAACTGGATCCAGGATATATTATTTTGTATTTAGATGAACCAATATTTCCCCCTACAAACCAACTTTTTTTCTCACACTAAGCCAAAACATTATTTCTCATGATCACTCGCCATTTGCAAGAAAGCATTGGATATAGAATAATTTTTGAATATTTTTTCTTGGGAGAATGTTATCTTATTGCTGGCTAACCCAATATTACCAATTAGTGATTTTGGAATATTCATTTTTATATTAGAACATTTACATTGTTTGGAAAGAAAACTCCTTTACATTGATTTAAAAAAAATAAAGCTATATGATATAGATGTATAGCTGTCTGTTGTCTTTTTGTTTTTATATGAGTGATCATTCTTCCTTCTACGTACTCAACATTTGCCAGCTTAATGATAGCTTTACACAGAAGCATTGGCCAGAGTTCAAATTCACAGGTTGTGGCTGGAAGCAATAGATTGTTGTCTTCATCAAAAGGCAGAAAGTCATCAATTGTTATCTTTCTCCAGCAACCCTAAACAGGAGAAAAAAAGGAATGCATCAGTGACTAACATTATTTTCTCTCATCCATTATTGTACAGCACTGATGTGACTTTTCAGTGTTTCTTAATTTTACCTTAGCTTCTTATATCTAAAGCCTAGCAGACTGGTTTTCAATACTACCATGGCTGGGAATTTGAGTTGATTATTTTATGTAATGTCAGCACATCCCTATTTATATCAACAGATAGGTTGATATCATCATGTCAAATATGTCACTATTTCTGAGGTCTTTATTTTATTTATGTATTTGACAGAGAAAGAGAGGGAACACAAGCAGGGGGGAATGGGACAGGGAGAAGCACGCTTCCCAAGAAGGGAGCCCAAAGTGGGGCTCGATCCTAGACCCTGGGATCATGACCTAAGCCAAACAAAGGCAGATGCTTAATGACTAGCCACTCAGGCACCCCTTTCTGAAGTCTCATAAACATATTCTTGAGTACCCCATCCAAATAACACAGTAAATTAAAGAGTTTTCAATAGCAGAAACAAAACATTATTCAGCCTTGGATAAGTTTGGCCATAATTAAATAACTCAATATAGTCATAACACAAATTCCCCAAATATAAGTAATTATTGATTATCCTGCTAGAGTTAGTGATATTAAACTTTTAACTACCAGATTGCTTCAACTCCTAATTAAAGATCCAATTCTTAACATGAAGTTGATTAATACTTTATTTAATAAAATCATGATATATTTTCCTGTATACATATGATTTCACAATTAAAAGATTAAGACAAATGATAACATTAATGATTATGAAGTCAAAAAACTATATATTTTTTTAGATTTTGGTTTTACATGTGAAATTTTATCATTGATTTATTCTTTTGCCCAAGAAATACTTTCAGCAGTAGTGTGACCACTGTGAACATAGAAATCTGGAAAACACCTGGCCTAAACCATTGCATTGCTTCAAGTCCAGTGAGGGAAGACATATACATAAACAATATCAAACATAATAGTTCAAAGTTTTCTAGGACCAGAAGAGAAGTTGTGACAAATATAGCTTGCGGAAGTCTTCACAAGAAGTTGACATCTCAACTGAAGATTCAAAGAACAGTCCACTTTCCACAAGTAGATGGGAGCAATAGGGTGAAACATGGTCTCTTTGCATGGCACATGTAAGCCTGAACTCTTATTGCCTGCCTTCGTTCGTGGTTGCATGTCTTTCTTTCTTCCCTAAGAGTTGAGGTAGGGCAAGACAGGATTAAACACTGGAGTTTAGCCACTCTCTCTTCTAATTTCAAATGATATGACCCAAAAGAATACCCAGTGAGATAAGTCAGACAAAAAGGACAAATATTGTATACTTCTACTTATATGACATATCTGGAAAAAAGCAAATTTGCAGACAAAAGACATGATAGAGGTTACCAGGGGCTGGATGGAGAGGAGGATGAAAAATTACTGTTTAATAGGTATAGAGTTTCTGTTTGGGATGATGTTCATAGGTATAGAGTTTCTGTTTGGGATGATGAAAAAGTTGTAGAAGGAGATAGTCTTGATGGTTGTACAACCTTGCAAAAATATGTAATGCCTCTGAATTGTACATTCAAATTATATGGTTAAATGCTAAATATTACATCATGTATATTTTATCACAATAAAAAACCAATAATAGCAGTTCCCTTTCTACACTTTAATTTTCAAAAAAAATTTTGAAGGAACCAACTGAATCTCTATGAAGGAAAATTTTAAGCCAACATAGGAACTTAACTTAAACCAGTTCAACGAATGTCATCTGCTTCCAGCTAATTAATAACATATCTCAATTGAGAATGCTTTGATTGCTAAATACCATCAAACTGTACATGGACAGTATGTAGATGGACTACATGGTATGTGATTGCATCTCAAAACAGCTATTATGAAAAATAACTGGGAAATGCATTCAGTACTATATATGTAAAACAATTTAACTAGATATCACAATTTTCTTAGGATTTTTTTTAATTCCTTGATATTAATACATTGGTTGGGTTGCTTCCTTAAAGTTTATGAAGAAATTAAATATTATATATATAGGGGCACCTGGGTGGTCCAGTTGTTAAGGGTCTGCCTTCAGCTCAGGTCATGATCTAAGGGTCCTGGGAGCCCAGCGGATGGAGGTCAGGGGGGAGAGTCTGCTTGTCTCTCTCCCTCTGCCCCACCCCCTCACTTATGCTCACTCTCTCTCTCAAATAAATACTTTAAAAAATATATTACATGGGGCTCCTGGGTGTCTCAGTGGGTTAAAGCCTATGCTTTTGGCTCAGGTCATAGTCTCAGGGTCCTAAGATTGAGCCCGGCATGGAGCTCTCTGCTCAGCAGGGAGCCTGCTGTTCCCTTTCCCTCTGCCTGCCTCTCTGCCTACTTGTCATCTTTCTCCATGAAATAAATAAATAAAATCTTTAAAAAAAATAAAAAATAAATTACATATACATATATAATATATAAATAGTAAATATATATAAGATGCCATCATAGAACATTGAGTTTACTTATTTGAGTCCTTATCATAGAACACTGAAACATTTTTACAACTTTGTTTTTAACTCCATGTAAATGATGAATATTGGGCAGTTTTTACTGAGATTACTGTGTTAGCACCACATAATTTTAAATGACTATCAAAATATTTAATTACTTTACATGCTTATGAAGAAGGATGCCTCCTTTATTAGTATAAATATAAATTACCAAAAGTTACTTTAGAATGCAGTCATATTGGAATCCTAATATCTTCCTAGGTCAAGATAACTAAATACCTACATAAATTTATATCCTCTTCCTCCTATGACTATGGTAAAGGGATAATAAAAAGTGCATTTTAATTAATCACATCAATCACAATTCCAAAAGACCAGGGACAGAGATTTGAGCAGTAACCTGAATGAACATAATTATGTAGAGAAGATAGAGCTCTGACTGCACTTCCCCACCTTCACCAGGGTTAACAGTCAGTGTCCCTCCCATACAGCGCCTGAAGGTGGAACTCTGACTTCCTTGCCTGTCCTGAAGTAAACAAGGTGGTCTCTCTCCCCAGTGGAGTCAGGGAGCAGAATTAGGACTTCTGTCTTCCTTCTGCAGTAAGGAGGAAGTGCTTTCTGCATTAGTAGAGCCTGTTGGAAGAACTCTTATTTCCCCACTCTGCCCATGCAGGAATGAGGTGGTACACTTCCCCCTCCTCTGGTGGTGCTCAGAATACTGTGGGATGGAGTCTTATCATCTGGATAACAAACAAGAGTGGCAGAGCAGAGTAGCATTGCACAGGCTTTATAAACTAAAGTAACATTTGAAACACAGCCCACGGAAGTGAGCCAGGATGTGTACTCTGAATCTAAACAGGTTGAGTACATGCTAAATAAAAAACTTAATTAGAAAACAGTCATAAAATAGAACACTAGAAATGTCCAGGAAACTATCCAACATTACTCATCATGCAAAAACCAGGAAAATCTAAATTTCAATGAGAAAATACAGTCAACAGACCACAATGCCGAAAAGACAGGGAATTTGGAATTTTTAGTTAAGAAATTTAAAGCCGATGTCATAAAAATGCTCCAGGAAGCAATTATGAATACTCTTGAAACAAATAAATATAGAATATCTCAGCAAAGAAGTAAAAAAAAATGTGAAAGAGGAAACAACCAGAAATATTGAACTTGAACAAACAAAACATAGGGAAAGATCAATAGCCAGATGCAAATAGCAAAGAAATTAGTGAACTAGAAGTTAGTTCAATAGAATTATGAACAACAAGGGAAAGTAGATTTTTTAAAATGACATAAACCTCAAAGATCTGCGAGACAAGAGAAGAAGATATAACTAGTATGTCATTGGAGTCCCCAGAAATGAGGAAAAAGAATGTGGGGATGGAAAAACATTTAAATGAATAATGGCTGAAAACTTCCCAAATTTGTCATAAGACATGACTCAACAGTTTCAGGTAGCTCAGAATATCCCAAAGAGGATAATCCCAAAGAAATCTACACCCAGACACATCAAATTCAAACTTGTGAAAATTCAAGACAAAGGAAAAAGCCTTAAAATTGCTAGTGAGAAAAGAACACCCAATTGTTCCTCAGAAACCACAGAAGCCAGAAGAAGATAGCCAACTAGTTGTCAATGTTGAGGGGAAAAAAGCCTGCCAACTCACAATGCTATATTGAGTGAAAATACCTCTTAGGAATAAGGGTGAAATAAAACATTTTCAGACAAGGAGCACCTGGGTGGCCCATTCGGTTAAGTGTCTGACTCTTAGTGTCAGCTCGGGTCTTGATCTCAGGGTCGTGAGATTGAGCCCCAAGTCATGTTCTGTATTCAGTGTGAAGTCTGCTTGAGCTTCACTCTCCTTTTTCCTCTGGCCCACTCTCTGCACTCTCTTTCACTGAAATAAATAAATGAACCTTAAAAAAAATTTTTTTTCCAGACCAAAAATTGTTAATATAATTTATCACCAGAAGACTGGCCCCAATAAAGAATGGTAAAAGGAAATTCTTTAAAAAAAAAAAAAGGAAATGGAAGAAATCTTAGGACATCAGGAATGAATAAAGAGCAAAGAAAAATATAAACATATGTATAGCTATAAATAAAGTATAAGCTATGTATGGCTATACAATAATACAAAATGTTTATAAAGTATTCTTTGCCTCTTGAGCTTTAAAAATTATATTTAACATTTAAAGACAATACTTATGAGCAGGTTCTGATTATGTATAAAAAAATATCTAGACAGCTATGCTATAAAGGGAGGGGGATAAAGGGGCCCAAATGGTGGTTAAGTATCTATGTTCTCTATATCTATATAAGTGGCAAAATGCTGCTATTACTGGACTGTGAAAAGCTAAGCATATATATTTTAATCCCTACAGCAACTACTAGACAAAAAAGTAATACATAGAGACATACTAAACACCAGAAATAACTCAAAATGGAATCCCAAAGAATGTTCAAAAACACACAGAAAAAGGGAAACAGCTACAAAAAAAATAAGTAAATAACAGAAGTAACAGAGTATACAAGTAATAAAATAACAGACTTAAATCCCAATTATATCAAATGCAAATTGCACAGAAATTAAAATGTAAGAGTAGCTTGGATATACTTATAAAAATAATTCCACATGTAGATATCCCAGAAAAAAAATAGTCATATAAATGGGCAAAATATATACACAAAGATGCTATTTTACAGAACTGTATTGGTAAAACACTGGTCATAATCTAAATGTCAAGATGAAATTAACAAAATATGTATGGTTATTGTTACATTCGAACAAAGGAGTACAAGGTAGATCAGTATATATATTAGCATAAATAATGCCTAGAGTTAGGGAAAAAAATACATTACAGAACAGGAAGTACCATACCATCCCACTATTACTATAAATTATATGTAGTAGGCTTACATATATTTATAAGAAAAATGTTTAAGAAGATACACATAAGTCATTTATTATGATTGGCTATGTAGGCAGAACAATAATGAATTTTCACTCTCTACTTTGAACATTTTAATAATGTTTGAACTTGTTTTACTGAAAGCATTTACAATGTTAATAACAATGAAATAACAAAAACATTTCTATTTTGTAAAAAGTAATTTAATGATAGAAAAATAACTTCTCAAGGTATATATCTTGAAAACACTGTTGCTCAATCTTAAAGAACAAAAATGTCACTGGCTGGGAGAGAGTGTGTTTCAAATGCTGGAGTGCAGGATTTGGCCAGAGACTCCTCTCAGGGGGTCGGGGCTGGGGCTCGGGAAGCAAAAGAGGTAGTGTTGGTACTGTTGGTTTTCTGCACCTTACTGTCTAAGAAACTCTGAATTTGACAATAATTTTGTCCTTAAGAAGTGTAAGGGTCTATCAGAAACAAAACCTAATACATTTTTTTATATATCAATAGATTGATGGTGACTGGAGAAAATTATTGGTCCCAATGTGTGTGTTTTCCCTGTTTATTCAGAGACAGATGAAAGCACTGGGACACTCTCAGGAAAGCAGCGAAGAGCAATACATGTCTTGAGTGGAAAGTGCTCACTTAATTGCTTCTGTCAAGGGGCCAGAGGAATGCTGAAAACAGAAGGAACATGACCCAGCTGCATGTGGCTCCCGTAGTGTTCCATCACTTCCAGGGAGAGGAAGAGAGGAACTTCTCTGTTTTATAACATTGTTCCTTATGCTCCTCAACAAACATTTGTCTGACTGGTGTTGAAGAACTTTGATTCTAGGTCCTTAGAATCCAAACTGGAAATAGTAGAAATACTTCTCTGGGGAAAATGATATGCTGGTGTAAAAATCTGCACCTTCAATGTCAGGCAGAGAGTTTCTGACAGGAGGGTTTGCTTCAAAGAATGATGAAGAGAAATGCTTGGAGGGACAGCAGGAAAGGGGAAGGAGATACATGTGCAATAAGGCAGAGAAGGAAAATCAGTGCCCAATGACAAAAAGGTAAGCAAGCATCAAGAAATTGAAGACAAAAAAGAAAAAAGAAGAAGACAGCAAGGGGAAGAAGACTCAAAGTGTTAAGAGAGATGACAGAGGAAGGAAAATAGTATAGAACCAAGATGTGTCCATCTCCTTATACCGAATCAAGCAGTAGAAGGTAACAGAACTTATTGCTATGAATATGTTTCTCAAATATTTGATGTGAAAAACAAAGAATAGACATATAAATACTGAACTAGAATTAGAAGAGAAAAGTCAAAAATTAAATTGTGTATATCTAGAAAGAGATTTAAAAAAATGTTTATCTTGTCAGAAAGAATTTACTCTAATTCTTTACTGCAACTGCCATGCACACAGATGTTGACTCAGCCCTGCCACCTGGGAGGTAGATAGAAACAAGTAAAAATATTTGGCCCTAGGCCTGAGAGAACAAATTTCTACCAACCAGCAAACAAGGTACCATCTCCCTATCGCATGAATGCAGCCTCTGAGACAGCAAAGTCCTTGTTTTTTGCCCTGTAAAAATTGCATCTATCTATTTATTATCACTGCAATCAGTATTCAATATCCTTTCAAGGACTACAATTTCAATTTTAAAGAACAGACCAACATAGGGAAAAACTAACAGGACAGTAGAGTGACCTGGCTTGTGTATTTACCTTACAAAAGGAACTGAAGGTAATATTTGCAGATTACATGATGCTATACATAGAAAATCTTAAAGACTTCACTACAAAACTATTGGAATAAATGAATTCAGTAAACTTGCGGATACAAAATTAATATATAAAAATCAGTGCATTTCTATACACTAGTAATGAAGTAGCAGATAGAGAAATTAAGACAACAATCCCATTTACAATTAGACTCAAAAGAACAAAGTACCTAGGAATGAACTTAACAAGGAAGGTGAAAGACCTCTACTCTGAAAACTTTAAAATACTGATGAAAAAAATTGAAGATGACACAAACAAATGGAAAGATAGCCCATGCTCTTGGATTAGAAGAATAATTTTGTTAAATATCCTTCTTGCCCAAAGCAATCTACAGATTCAATGCAAACCCTATCAAAATACCAACAACACTTTTCACAGAACTAGAATAAATACGATTAAAATTTGTATGGACCCACAGAAGACCCCAAGTAGCCTCAAGCAATCTTGAAAAAGAAGAACAAATCTGGAGGTATCATAATCCCAGATTTCAGGTATACCACAATCCTTAGTAGTCAGAACAGTATGGTACTGGCACAAAAATAGACATATAGATCAATGGAATAGAATAGAGAGCCCAGGGGCACATGTGCCTCAGTGGGTTAAGCCTCTGCTTTCGGCTCAGGTCATGACCACAGGGTCCTGGGATCGAGCCCCGCATCGGGCTCTCTGCTCAGCAGGGAGCCAGCTTTCCCCTCTCTCTCTGCCTGCATCTCTGCCTACTTGTGATCTCTCTTTCCCTTTGTCAAAAAAAAAAAAAAAAAAAAACAGAGAGTCCAGAAATAAACCCATACTTATATGGTCAGTTGATCTATGACAAAGGAGGAGGCAAAAATACATAATGGGGAAAGGACTGTGTCTTCAATAAATGGTGCTGGGAAAGCTGAACAGCTACATGCAAAAGAACGATATGGGACCACTTTCCTACACCATACACAAAAATAAACTCTAAATGGAAGAAAGACCCGAAAATGGATTAAATGTGAGACCTGAATTTATAAAACTTCCAGAATAAAACATAGTCAGTAATTTCTTTGACATCAGCTGTAGAAACATTTTTCTAGATATGCCTCCTAAGGCAAGGAAAACAAAAGCAAAAATAAACTATTGGGACCACACCAAAATAAAAAGCTTTGTACAGCAGACAAAGCCATGAAAAGGGCAACATAGTGAGTAGGAGAAGATAGTTACAAATGATATCTACAGTAAGGAGTTATTATCCAAAATAAATAAAGAATTTCTATGAGTCAGCACCATAATAACAAATACCCCAATTAATAATTGACGGGAAATCTAAATAGGCATTTTCCCTAAGAAGACATACAGGTTAACAGACACATGAAAAGATGCTCGACATCACTCATCACCAGGGAAATGCAAACCAGAACTACAATGAGATATTACTTCACAGGTGGCAGAATGGATAGAATAAAAAAGACAAGAAATAACATGTGTTGAGGATATTAGAGAAAAAGAAACCCTTGTGCCCTGTTGGTGGGAATGTAAATTGGTGTGGCCTCTGTGGAAAACAGTATGGAGGTTCCTCAAAAAAATTAAAAATAGAAATGCTAAATGATCCAGGAATTCCACTACTAGAAAAACAAAGAAAACTAAAACACTAATTTGAAAAGATATATGTACCCCTATGTTTATTGCAACATTATTTACAATAGCCAAGATATGGAGGCAACCTGGTGTCTACTGATATATGAATAGAAAAAGATGGGGGATACACACACACACACACACACACACACACACACACACTCACACACAAAATGGAATATTACTCAGCCATAAAGAAGAATGAGATCTTGCCCTTTGTGACAACGTGGATGGACCTAGAGGGTGGTATCATGCTAAGTGAAATAAGTCAATCAGAGAAAGATAAATACCATGTGATTTCACTTATATGTAGAAGCAAAACAAAACAAAACAAATGAATAAAATAACAAGCAAAAAGCAGAAAGAGACCCATAAATGCAGAGAACAAACTGGTGGTTGCTAGAGTGGAGGAAGCGAGAGTATGGGAGGATGGGCAAAATGGGTGAAGGGGAGTGGGAGATACAGGCTTCCAGTTATGGAAAGAATAAGTCATGAGAATAAAAGATACAGCATGGGGAATATAGTCAATGACAGTATGACAGTTGAAAGGTTACAGATGGTAGCTACACTTGTGGTGAGCATAGCCTAATGTATAATCTTAGTGAATTGCTATGTTATATACCTGAAACTAATGTAACTTTTGTATCTTCTGTACTTTAGTAATAAAAAAGAAAAAACCCTGTAGACTGGACCAATATATGAATATAAGAAATATACATTGAAGCAAAATGCTTGAATGAAGAAAGCATCTAGAGGGCTATAGCTTCTTGTATATTTTTACATACACTGATGAATTCACTAAGAGGATGGGGTACTCCATACTCAAGTGCTCTGGAAAAAAATGAAGCAGGGACTGGTGAGATAAGGTATTAGGGTTTCAGAAAAGGTATAGAGTAAAGGCCTCAGAATGAGTGTTTTTAACACTAAACCCAGAGGATATGCAGACACTGGCTGTTGTGTTCTAAAACAAAACGGTATTATCCAAGTATTCCATATGTAAGCAAATTACATTCATATAATAATCATATATAAAGGAAAATATACCTCAGTATTTAAAATGACCCAAAATATACAGCATATATATTCTAAGTGAATAAAATTCTGGAATGCACATTCCAGCTGAATGAAAGATGAATGAAAATAAAATGCTCAAGAGAGAAGTTGAGCAGGATGATAAACACGAAACCCTTTTATAGAGGAAATAAAGGATACCTTATTATAAAGGTGTTCAGAGATAAATACCAACAAAAATGTTTATTCAAAAAGCATATATGTGACGGGGCACCTGGGTGGCTCAGTGAGTTAAAGCCTCTGCCTTCAGCTCAGGTCATGATCCCAGGGTCCTAGGATCAAGCCCGGCATGGGGCTCTCTGCTCAGCAGGGAGCCTCCATCCTCCTCTCTCTCTCTGCCTACTTGTGATCTCCCTCTTTCTTTAAAAAAAAAAAAAAAAGAAGCCACCAACAAAAACTCAAAGGTGTTTCGTAATCTAGTGTTGCTGAATGTGGTGTGAGCCTACTTCGCCTTATTAACTAGGGGATTTTTAACTCTCTATTTCTGCTATCCCATTTGCTCCTTTTCAGGCAGAAGCAAAAACGTCTTGTCAGGCCAACATTTGTTAACTTGAGTACAAATCTCAAATTTAGGGCAAAGCCTGGGTGGGACCAGGCCCCTCAGGAGCAGCAAATACCAGGAGAGAAAGAATGGATCATGCTCAAGCACTCCCTCTGCTCAAGACCCCATCCACAATCACAGACAAAGGAGGAAGGGAGAGAGCCCCATGCATCCACCTGTCCACCCAGGCCACCTGCCTGACAGGACAGAGATAGCAGAGGACCACCCTTCCATGGTCCAAGCAACTGCAGTATAAAAAGCATGTGGGATTGGGGTCTCAGGACAAACAACGATGTTTGTTATTGACCCCAAATTACACACGTAGGACATATCTTCCAGTGTCTGCATAATTGATGTCCTGTATCTTGTAACAGCCTAGGTAACAGCGTGCAAGACAAATATATTTCAATATGAAGGGCAGACGAATTACAAAGCACATGAATATGAACTAACTTACCATCCAATAAAGTTTCACGATATACTTCCCATAGTTATTGAATAATGGCATGTGACCTTTCACAGCCTTGCACAGAGAATAGATGTGTTCCCAGGGCTTCCAGATGAGAGGAGGAGGTTCCCCTGCATTCCCTTTAAAATAATTGTTCAAAGTAGCTCCATTGAATATCTTCCACACTGCATAGATTTCGCTGATAATCCATCTCATCAGCTAGAGACAAAAGTCATTCATGTTAATCAGTTGTTCTTCAATTCTTGGTACTATAATTTAGGTGGGAAACCAGTCAAAACCTACTACTTTTTCCAATCTACTTTTTCATATTAAATTCTACTTGTAATGTGCTTCACATTTTGATTTCTGATCTACAGAATAAAGTCATAGCTCTTGCCTTTGTTGTCAGGAAATATAGTCACAATACAAGCTAAAAAGACTTAATACTAAACACACTCAGCTAAGAGCTGTCTTCCAGAGTAAACTACTAGTGGTTTGACATTGACCTCCATTTCAACTGTGTGTGTGTGTGTGTGTGTGTGTGTGTGTGAAAGAGATAGAGAGAGAGAGAGAGAATGAATGCACCTGAGAGCAGTAATATTATTTTGGGATTGACTTTTTATAAACGATTAAGATATCCCTCTGCAAACATTGAGAAATTTGCAAAGAAAATGATTTCTTCTATGTCAATAGGGTCAGCTAGACAAGGAATGAGATATGAGAAAGAAAATTGCACACACATTTAAATATCCTCTAAGTCTCGTATTTCATATGCCAATCTGCGGGGGCAAAAGGGCTCTGAACAAAATTCCCCTTGCAGAGTTTTCAATGGGCAACAAGGCGCAGTGGAGAGTTGAGCTTCACAGTGGAAACAGACCAGGATTTGAATCTTCCTTCAGATCCTTCTGCTCTGGGGAATGTCATTTCACCATCTTTAAATTGCAATTTATGTAATGCTGTCTGTAAAATGCAGATTATGCTATCTATTTTTCAGTATTTTATAGGGAATAGAAACAATGGACAAAAAAAATCTCTGGGTCACAGTGGTTGTTAAGTAAAGACATTACCCTAGTAGCATGGGATTTTCTGAAATAATCATCTTGCATTTAACTGCCTGGTTTATAAGAAGATTAAATACTTGAGACTAACCTTTTAAGATTCATGTTTTCCTTAATTTACATTATCTAGGACGTTTCTTCAAGTTTAGTTTAGTTGAAAAAGAAAGGTAAATCAAATATCTTCCTGTATGTATTCCTGGGAATTTTGCTAGAATATTTTATACTTCCTTTAAAAATGAAAAGCTGAAGTCTATGCATGCTTTGGATTATAAAATAAGCATATTTTAGACTAAAATATAAAGTATAAAACACTTTAGAGATAACATTATACTACTTAGTACAACCTGGTTGAAGAAAGAAATGTTTGACTTTAATCTTCGTCAAGATATTTAAGATAAGATGAATGCCTGGGTGGCTCAGTGGGTTAAGCCACTGCCTTCGGCTCAGGTCATGATCTCAGGGTCCTGGGATCGAGTCCCGCATCAGGCTCTCTGCTCAGCGGGGAGCCTGCTTCCTCCTCTCTCTCTCTGCCTGCCTCTCTGCCTACTTGTGATCTCTCTCTGTCAAATAAATAAATAAAAATCTTTTTTAAAAAAGATATTTAACATAAGAAAGGCAAAGTGTTTGAATCAATAATGACTATTAATTCTCACTGGCACAAAATTTTTTTCTGGGAGAAAATAATTTTAAATAAAAAGACCTGCTTCTGATAGAACTGCCTTAGGAAAGTGGAACAGAGTCTGCTTCTGATGGAGAAAACCCAGGGTGGAGAGCTGGGGGTGTTTAGGTGAGATTTTCCCTGTATTAGCAAGTCAAACAACATCAGGACTCCCTGCCCTTGAGCACTATGTAGAGCAAGTTCCAAGCAACTTCCTGTCCATTGCTAGGCATTTGCACTAAGAGGAGAAAGCCCAGATCATGAGATCCCAGCTACCATGGGTTTATGGGAAGGAGAGTAGGGGCACAGCAAAGCTAATGCTAACATTTTCCCACCATCTGCTCATTAAACTTAACAGAAGAGGCTTCTCTTCCTCTTTGAATGTCTGGTGTATAAAATACTGAGTTACACCAAAACTTAGAGGTGAGCAAGGGAGAACTGAAATTGACGGTCTGGGAATTGTTTTAAGCAGGTCTGGAAAATGAAGCCTGAAATCAGGCTTCAGTTAAAACTTCAGTTAAAACTTCCTTACATACCTCACTGCAGAGTAAATGTTCATTTGCTGAAAACAAATCAAACAGGATTTCATTTCTCACAACTACTGGAGCCTGAAATTAAAAATATATGTAAAAAGAGATATTCCCCCTTAGGAAAAATGAAGGAAATGTAGCTGAATGAAATATAGTTTCATGCAATATAAACAAGTCAAACCTGATCTCATTTCTCACAACCAGAGAAATTAAAAGAAAAAAAATAAATAAAGCTCATTATTCCATAAGATAACCCTTTTAGAGCTATGGGTACCATTCACTTCATATGTAATGCCTATCAAACACAGTATTTTCATACACAAATGAAATGTTATAATATATGCAGATGATCTCAGCATGCATACACACACAGTATGAGAGTTTAAAAAATGACTTAAAATTTAAATTAAACTTTCAAGTTAAACCTGAAGCTTAGTTAACACATGCTAGCAGGAAAAACATCTTTATCCCTTTGAAAAAACATACTAGGTATGACGGCTTTTTAAAATCTTGCCAAATTTCAAATCCTCTTATCTTTAAAAAAATCATATGGTGGTCATTATTGAATTGGTATATATCTAAAGATGCTTTTGTACATTTAGATCCCTAAGGAATAAACATAATAAGGGAAAATATGATTTATAACAGTTTTTAAAAATTTGTTACAATTCATATCAAGCTTATATACTTAACATATCAAATTAACATAAATATGGTTTTGATTAATAAAAGATTATCATGGAAACTAATGTCATCAACTACTCTCAATCACATGTATAACGAGCATCTTGAAAACTCAATAAAATATTTCTTTATGTCTGAGACAAATTAACCCAAACTACCTTGAAGGCCTGAGTTGACTCTTAGTTTATAATTTATGATCATAATAAGTTTGATATATATTATATAAAATATTTTATTAAAAATGTGTATTTTAAATTCTGTTTTGGCTAATTGTACTTCTAAAATGGCCACACTCTTCACCAAGTAACAACATACATTAAAAATGATTATAGATTAAATATTGAATAACTAAAATTTGAGGTGTGAGACTTAATAGCTGCCTGCCAATCGATATAAGATAGAAACTGATGGTGTGTAAAAGACAGCAAATTTTAAGGTAGACATCTCTGTGGAGGTCTCTATTCCCTACACCTGCACTTGAGACAGAATCCATGTTCAGACACTTTACATCTGCTCAATATCATCATTACTCAAGGACCTGAACCATCCATACCTGATTCTCCGAAATATACAAAACTGATCATTCCCTCACTGGTCAGAGCTTGTTAACCTCCTCAGTTGTATAGCCCATGTTGATTGTTATCTTAAATCACATATTTTAGCTTCTCTCTGACTTAAAATCATGTCCTCCAACTTCATATTTGGCTTAGAGTAGAATAGTGTCAATCTCATGTAGGAAGGTCATTATTGTTTTGCTAAATTTTTGTCTGACCTTTCTGTATGCACACAGTTAATGAGTTTCCATGTAAAATATATTTACCACTGTGGATCTAGACATTAAAACTTAAAAAACATTAATCCAAGACTATCCTAGCTAGCTAGACTTTCCGCTGTGGCTATTCTGATCCACAATCCAAGAGGAGTTCGTGCACATGATCAAGAGGAAGAGGTCAGCACAGAACAGAGGTGTTGAGATGAGCAGCAACATTACGATAAATGTAGGGAGAAGTGTTACCACCACCAACGGATGAATTCATTTATAATACAAGTGTTATCTCTCAGAACTAAGGTATGTTAAAAAGAAAAAGGTGGTGTAAAACTTTTCTACTTATTCACATTTGAAACACTCTCACTTTAGGGACTTAATATCCTTTATTTGCGTGGAATGTAAACCCTGCACTTCCACTGCACAGAGCCTGAATATTATGAATAATACACTATTATTAAGTGCGCTATATTAACACCAAAGAACTTATATTCTTCATACCAGTATTATCTAACATTATAAGTAATTTAAAGGCATGGTTCATGGACATTTGATTTATTTAGAATATCTTTCAAGTAGGCATTCAATAAATATTCTGTTGAAATATATCTTATTCTTTTATTTTACTAAATATCTTTGTAATTAGGATTATCTGATCTTCTCGACTAGTAACAGCAATTGGAAATATGGTGGATAAATTGTATTTTCTTGCAATAGTAGTGGTGCTTATAAAGGCTAAAAATTTTAGGAATAAAATCACTTTGTGTGAAACTGTGATTCAATAATCAATGGAAGAATCAGCTCCTTTACAACCATTTGATTAACACTAAGTAACTATTTTAGCCTACTGGTTTTCCGTGCATTAAATGAAAATTCTAGGAGAGTCATAAACAAAAAAAAAAGAGTTAGAGATAATTAGACCCTTGGAAACAGCAAATATGTTCAAACTAACATGACTGTTAAGAAGGCAGACCAGTGGATCCAAAGTTTTCATGTACACAATGCTATTTTAAAGGATGGCTTCTCTGGTGATGTCCCAGTCAATGTGACTCAAGTGGCTGGGCGTCAAGTCCAGAAATGAAGATCACCCTTGGGAAATGCTTTGGAAATACCTGGAATGCAGAGAGTCAAGTGCCAGTCTCCTGGACTAGAAAATTAACGCTAATAAACAGTAGAGTAAACAGATCTTCAGGTCACGTAAGTTCCTGCTAAGCAGCAGTAAAGGGTAATTCTGTCAGTCAGAAATTAAGGAATAACTTCCCACAGGTTTTAGGCTCTTCTTTGATATCATGTAAAAAAGAAAAAAAAACAACTCAAGACTTTACACAAAATTTCAATATGCTCTTAGGAGCCAGTACAAGTGATATTAAACTATGCTGATAAACATTTATCTCTATTAAATGTCAAAAAGTATTCCTTTTTCTTACTAAATACCATGGGAAAAATTTACCCTACATTGTTTTAAAATGAAAATTTTCATAACTAGGATATTATAGCTCACAGTTAACATGTATTTTGTTCAATAGTGAAAATGTTTCTTACCCGATTAATTAAAAAATCCTGTGGACGTTTCCAGGAATAAATTTTCAACGATGGTGGTAATTCAATCTTTCCTTCGGGGTCTTCAAAAAAATGCTGTATAAAAAAAATATATTGAGTTTTTTGTCTCCATATGATTCTAAAAAAATGAAACCAACTCAATCCTAATAAAAAATCAGTAAGTTCATAGATTCAATCAATAAATATGCATTTATGGAGCAATTTGTATAATTGCTCTCAGAAGTAGCTCATGGAGTATTTGGTAAATATGGAAGTTAATAATACTGTATTATACTGAACAAAACCTCAATTGTTGAGTAACATTTTATTGCAGAGGAAGCAATCAAAATGAGCATGAGCTGCTTTGGAATGTGAGGTAGGTGTGGTAAGAAAGCAATTTGGATGGGCCAGATATGGACATATTTTGCACTGAAAAGATTGTTGTTGTTTTTACTTGAAAAGTGAAGATTAAAAATCATAAATATGATTGTATGCCAGTGAAATTTTTGAATCTTGGACCTGACTTTCATTTATTAATTTTTAAAATTAAACATGTTACTTTGAGATAATTATAGATTCACAACTCATGCTGTGAAATAATAATGAGAGTTCCTGTGTTCTCTTTATTCGGTTTCTCCAGTGGGAAATCTTCCAAAACCAGAGTGCAATGTTACAAGCAGAATACTGACGTTGACGGTCATGATATACCACAGTTTCAGAATCACAAGGATCCTTCCTAGGCCCTTTTATGGCCATGTCCACTCTCCCACCCCCTTACCACCTGTTTAATTCCTACCACCTGGCAATCATTAATCTGGTCTACTTTTGTCATTTCAATAATGTTATATGAGGGGCACCTGGGTGACTCGGTTAAGCGTCTGACTCTTGGGGTCCTGAGATCAAGCCCTGCTTTGAGCTCTGTGCTCAGCAGGGAATCTGCTTGAGATTCTCACTTCTTCTCCCTCTGTCCCTTTCTCTGATCTCACATGCATGCACTCTCTCTCAAATAAACAAATAAGAAATCTTCAAAAAAAAAAATGTTATATGAATGGAATCATATAGCATGTAACATTGTGGATTGGCTTTTTTCCCTCTCCGCCAATTTCCTGGGATATTATTTGAGCTGTTGCTCAAATAGTTTGCTCAATAGTTTGTTTTGTTTATTGCTGAGCAATATTTCATGATATGGATATTTGTTTGTTTATTTACCATCTGTCCATTGAAGGATATTTGGGCTGTTTCTAATTTGGGACTCTTACTTATAAAGCTGCTATAAATTTTTGCATATAGCTTACAGGTTTTTATATAAACATAAGTTTCCATTTCTCAGAGGTAAATGCCCAGGAATGCAATTAATTTATTAATTTTTGAGTCCTTAGAATGAGTTAGTAAACTCTGGAGGAAGAATGATATCCAGATATCTACTCTCGAATGCTAGAATATAGTACATTAGATTTCAAGTAGCTACTGTGTAAAAGTTCTCACAGATCCTAAAACAGTTAAGTTGTGGCTGTGAGCCTTACAGAAAATGAAAAGTGCTGGGAGTACAAAAACAATGCTGTAGGAATATAAACTATCTGTATTGAAAAATTAGGAGTACTAAATTTCACCTGAGTTAATAGTGACAGAGGGAAGTAAATACTATTTTGTGATTTTTATGGTAATCACATTTTTTAAAAAGATTTTATTTATTTATTTGACAGAGAGAGATCACAAGTAGATAGAGAGGCAGGCAGAGAGAGAGAGAGGGAAGTAGGCTCCCTGCTGAGCAGAGAGCCCAATGCGGGACTCGATCCCAGGACCCCAAGATCATGACCTGAGCTGAAGGCAGCGGCTTAACCCACTGAGCCACCCAGGCACCCCTATGGTAATCACATTTTTGTCCTAATGCTAGTGTGACCTGAGAAATTGGTTATATTTGAGGGCACTGTCTGAGCTTTTTCACAAAGTGCCTGTGTGTATCTGGAGCATATTTAAGATCTGAAATACTTTGAATGAAGACAAAGGCAATCCCAATATCTAGTCAAAATGATCCAAGAATGAGTCCCTGAACAATAGACTGACGTTTCCAAGAGACACACTAGACTTCTGGGGTTGCTTCATGTTGTTCTGTTTTGTTTTGTTTTCCTCCCTTACAAATAATTCAGTTATTTTAAAGTCCCTTATCTGACAATTCCAAAATCAGAGTCACTCGTGGATCTATTTCTATTATTTAATTTTTCCTCTTGTTTTTCAGCCACTTTGTCCTAATTCTTTTCATGTGTGATAAATTTGGGTTGTATGATAAGTGTTGCATATAAAAATGTATATGGGTCCTAAATAATGACACCTTCCACCAGAGAGAAGGATTTCATTCTTTTCTGGAAGGCAAAGTACAAAATGAACTTGACCCCATCAACACTGGGTCTCAGGGTTTGACTGGGCTGGTGTAGCCTTGCTTTACTTACTCAACACAGAATGCTATAGCCATATTTGGGTACTCACTGAAAAGTTAGAGTGTCTGAGTCCCTTCACCTTGGTATACCCTAAATTCCAATCTCTTGCCATAGCGTCATGAAATATTTTCTGTTATCTAACTTCCAAACTGTTGTTTTTTACTCATTTGCTCAGCAGAAAAATCTTCACACATATAGCTTAGGATTTGGTTAAATTTCTTGAAGTAAAATTATATGGGAAATATTTAGATTGTGGTTCTGTAATTACCTCTGGGATTTGGGTTCTAGTTTTGGCTGCTTTCGCAGCCCCTTTCAATATTCTCTCTCTCTTCAGCCCAGAAAAACTGGCATAAACCCCAGCCACTACTTTCTGTTTGGCCTTTCATTGTCATGCCTTGAACTATTAAATGTCTTTAAGGAGAGAAAAAGAAAGGTAAATGGGAGTTTACCATATCATAATCTGGTATGATTCCCTTTTCTCCATGTTAAGTTAGAGGTAAATGGTCATCTTTCTAAGTCATTTTGCCTTAGGTGTATTTCTTATATGCACCTTACAATGCTTCATTATATATATCTGTTTGGTTCACCCACCATGTCTTTTTGTTGCTGTCACTTAGCTGAAGAATTGAGACTTTGGAATTACAGGGAAGGGTTAGTTTATCTGATGCTGATTTCCTGATCACTAGCCTCACATCTAAAGAAGAGACTTTCTATAAAATTCCAAGGATACTTGCTATAGTCAAATGCTTAAGGTAATTGACCCTGGTAAACTGTCGATGTTGCAAATGTGACATGCTTGGGGTGTCCAACCCTCACTCCCGTGAGGGACTGTCACTTCACAGCCATGAATGTTGAGGTTGTAGAGCAGAACTGGGAGTGGGAAGCAAGACTGTATCCCATATGGTATCTGTGCTCTTGTAAGAACCAGGGTTTGACCTGATACTCTTCTGTCTCGTGAAGATGGCAGAGGCAGAATGGAATGTTGGCTCAGGTTCTGAAGTGTCACACACCATTGGAATATTCCCAATTCACCACAGGAGGAAGGCTGGTGCTGCCCTAATCATGCAGTTTTATACATGGTCCAAGGACCACAGAATCAATGTTGGAGTCTGATGTTCACTTAGCAACATTCCTATATGTTGCCCCCCAAATGAAATGGGTATCAAGTATCCAGCACACATGTTACTTTTCCAGTCTCAATGGTTTTCCTCCAATAAATGTTCTTTCAACAGATGTGCCCTTGTTTCAGTAACGTTGGTAAGTTCCAGAATTTGATGCCTAACCTCCCAGAGATCTGCAGGATTTCTTCATAGTCACCTGGTAAAGGCTTATTTGCACTTGAGGGGCCCTTACATGTTTCAGTTTATATCTTATTTGTATCTTATTTCCTATTTCAGTTTTCAGGCATGGCTGCCTTTCACCCTGTTATCCTTCACACTCTATAATGGCTTGTCTTAAGGTCTGTTCTAGAGCTCAGTCCTTACTGGGGATTTGTACAGTCTATCTTCCTGATGTACATTCACATTCAACTCCCATTAGTTGTAAATTTCTGTTAAAAATATGTAGACTATGACCATTGTCATTTGAACCCACAGAGTTCAAAAGCCCTGTCCGTCTAAAAGTTCCACAGTCACCCTAGGTATGGTGAAAAGAATGTATTCCCTCATATGTTCCTAATCTGAAATTGTTCAGGTACTAACAGAATCAGCAATTAGTTACATTTGTTATCTTTTGTAAACAAATTACTGTAATGAATTATGCAATTTATACTTCTGCATTTTGTGAACAAAATATAATTGCCAATAAGAACCATTCCAGAGTTCTCGATGCAAATAAACACCCCAGAGTTCATCATGGTCATTCTGGCAATTTTGATTGTGTTTTGAAACTGCATTGTGTTTCATAAACATTTTTGTTCAATGAATTGTTGCACCAAATAAATGGGTCATATTTTTTTTTAAATTTTTTAAAAGATTTTCTTTATTTATTTGAGAGAGAGAGCACGTGCACCAGCAGGGGGAGTGGCAGACAGAGGGAAAAGCAGTCTCCCCACTCAACGGTGAGCAGGGTGCCTGATGCTGGGCTCCATGGGAGGACCCAGGGATCATGACCTGAGCCAAAGGAAGACACTTAACCAACTGAGCCACCCAGATGCCCCAAAGGGTCATATTTAAAATGCAACCCAGACTCATACCCTCAAAAAGAAGTCTTTAGAAATAGAGTAAACATTTTTAAATAGGCAAAAGAACCTAAGATAATATACTTGGAAAATGTAGGCACACTGTTCTCAGCTCCAGTCCCAGGGACACATCATGTTTCAATGGCCATAGATAAACAAAGAGTACCTGAGATCCTTCCCCAAATATCTTCAGGGGGGGATATTAAGAGATTCAACCCTTATCTCACAGTAACATCTTTAAAAAAAAAAAATCTCCTATCATCACCAGATAACAGCTCACAGGTCTGCTGGGGCTTTCATTTTCTAAACTACTCTAAATGCTTTGTTCCCAACCCTGTCCAAAATCTACTATCTGACTTGTTCTATCAATTTCCCCTTTATTTCATTATGACCCTCTGATCATCTCTCTCCTTTCACTTACTCAAATGGATTAGCAAAGCCCAGGTCTAAGGCTTGGAAAGACGGGCAGGATGGAGGGAGACAGGTGGACAAAGACAAAATTTCTCTCTTGAAGGGAGCCTCTGGAGAAGAATGAGCACTCTCCCATGTTAACAAATCTTATGCTACTTTAAAATTAGGACTAAAATGAGCTCTAGTCACATTCAAGCGGACTTACAAATAGAGGGCTTTTTCCTGTTTTGTCCTTTTCTTTTCCAACTTTGCCTGCGTCCCACTTCTCTGCATTGATGTCAGCCTCGCTCCATTCCGGCCAGATTGGGAATTTCCCCTTCTTCTGCTCAACGGAACTAGGTTGCACATTAGTGCCCAAGTAGTACTGACTAGAAACAGAGCAGGGAGGTGGGTTAATTTTAAGTCAAATCTCTGAGGAAAAATATTGGGTTCATTGCATGGTATAAATTTAATGGTCTTGTCAGCCGTCGTGTTAAAGACATTTTTCAATAGTTGTTACCTGTAGCCAGACAGCTTCCACAGGTTAGGGTTCAAAAAAACTAAAATACCTGAAGAGATTATTCTGTAAACAAATTCTGAGCCTTAGGCCCTACTTACTAATACAGGACATTCATCATAAACACATAAAATGCCATGAAAGGGAATATTTATATACAATTCACACTTAAAATCCTTTGCATTATAATATCAATGGCTTCCTGAAGATCATTACAAATATAATTTTGATTTTTCCCAGTATAAGTGTGCTATGTGATCATTATTTTAAAATAAAATTCTTTAAAGATTAGGTAGGTAGGAAAGACATTCCCACTCCACTCTATAAACCACATTGTTAACAACTGTCCAAAGATATACACTTCTTCTTCAAAAATAGCATCATTCAGCACATTCTCTTTATAGACTGCTTATTTCCATTTATCAGTATATTATAAAGAGTTCCTATGTCAATGAGAATTTATCTAAATACAAATTTAATGTTTGCATACTGTTCCATAGTATAAATATACTTCCTTCTGTCTAAGTTTCTATATTTAAAAACTTGAAGGTTTTGATTTAAAATTTTTTTCACTATTACATATTTTTTAAACATTTTATTTATTTATTTGACACAGAGAGAGAAGGAGAGAAAGCACAAGCAGGAGGAGAGGCAGAGGGACAGGGAGAAGCAGGCTCCCCAACTGAGCAGTAAGTCCAACACAGGGCTCGATCCCAGGACCCCAGGATCATAAGCTGAGCTAAAGGCATACTCTTAACTAACTGAACCACCAAGGTACCCCTTTTTTCACTATTATAAAGAAGATTTTAGAGGCTTTCCTTATTCCCAAATCTTTGCGTTCCTTATTGATTCTTTTCTTAGGATAGATTTTAATAAGAGAACGTAAAGTACCCAAATATATGCATATTTAAAGTTTGTGATATATTTTCACTAATTATCTACACAGAAGTTGGACTTGTTTTATACACTCACTGTTATGTTGCAATTTTATATCTCTAAACCCTAACTTTTACCTTTTCTTTATTATTGTAACCTTTAAAGTCTAAAATACGTGTCTCATTTAATTTTTCAGGTTTTAACTATGAATGACTACAATCCTGCTGTAGACCCTTGGATAGGCAGTGAACAAACCAGACAAAAATCTCTATCCTTATAGAGTTCATATTCTAGTGGGTAGAAATATAAAATCACAGCATAAATTAACTAAAATATATAGTGCATTAGAAAGTGGAAAATTAGGGGGAATTATAAAATAGGAAGGGGGAACTGAAGAGTTAAGGTACACAATTTTAATATAGTGGTTAAGGAAAGCACTCCATCATAGGGTCGTAGTTCACTCAACGGGGAAAGAACATGAAGGATCGTGCCGTGTGGATCCGGCCAAGGCTGTTCTGGAGACTGGAAGCAGCAAGGCAGAGGCTTCCAGATGCGGAGCACATCCTGACTTATCTGAGGAATAAAGAGATCAGCAGGGCTGAAGGAAAGTAAAAGGAGGTAATTTCAGAGAGGGAACAGGAGATGCAGAGATTATAAAGGTGATGTAAGCCAAAGGAAGGACATTGATTTCCCTAGGTGAGAAAGGAAGCCAATGGAGAGTTTTGAGCAGGGAAGTTTATAATCATTCATGCCTGCTGCATGTTGAGAAGAGGGCAAAGGGAACAAGAGAGAGAATTTAGAAGGCGCTGAAATAACAGGTGAGAGCGGATGGTGATTTGGACCAGGTTGCTGACGGTGACGCCGCAAGAGAGAGGCCCCTGTTTTTAAGAGAAAGCCCATAGATTGTACTGAGATTTCCTGCAAGACAGAAGACTATGGGTTTGGGCAAAACAGAGGTAAGGAGTAAAGCAGCGTTTCACTTCTAAATGAGCTGTGTTTATCACAGGTTTGTGGTGATGTTGAATAGTTAGTTAGACATAGGATTCTAAGGCTTCTGGAGAAAGAATCAGTCTAAAAGTGAAAATTGGAGTCATCAGCATTTAGATGATATCTGAAGTCTTAAGACTTCAGGCTATTAAGACTTAAAGCTATTTAAGACACCTAACAACTGGTGAGCAATTGACCAATCCTTAAAGCCTCGTTATGCTAGACATTATTTACTTTGAGTCGTGGGGTCAGGAGTATGAGGTCCTCAGGATGGGTTGGGGGTTCAGGGCAAGCAGAAGACAGAAATGTCTAGGGCTCAGGGTTATTGGTAATGTTATTGTTAAGGTTATTCCACCATCAATATTAAAATATTTCAGTATTCTGACTATCAGTACAGCTGTATACCTGCTCTGATACTCCATGTGAAAAGTCAGAAAGAGTAGGAAGAAAACTGAGAAAAGCAGTCTGTGAGTGTGGGGGACAGAATAATGCATCCTCCCCCTCCCCCACCTCTCGCTCCTCCCCCTACCCATGTCCACACCCAAATTTCTGAACTGGGGGATAGGTTACCTTTCCTGGCAAGAGAGGATTTGTAGACAACTTTAAGTATTTGAGATGGGAGGTTATCCTGGTATCCGCATGGGTTCAGTGCAGTCACATGTGTTCTCAAAAGTGGAAGGAGACAGAAGTCGTCAGAGGGAGATTTTACTGGAAGAATAAATAGATAAATGCAAAACTGTTGGTTCTGAAGACAGAAGGAGGAGGCCACATGCCGAAGAGAGTGAGCAGCTTCTTGAAGCTGAAAAAGGCAAGGAAATGGATTCTCTCTGCGAGCCTCTTGAGAGGAAGGCAGGCCTGCTGGTACCTTCACGTTAGCTCAGTGAGACCCATTTTGGACTTCAGACCTCGAGAATTGCACAATAATAGTTTTGTACTGTTTAAGCCACTAAGTTTGTGATATTTTATTATAGCAGCATTAAGAAACAGAAACAGAAATAAAACCGTAGAGGGTTATGCCTTAAAAGTCAAGTAAAACATTTTTTTTAAGTAAGAGAATGCACAGCAGATCCAAATGCTGCTAATAGATCAACAGAATGAAATATGAACAAATAAATGTTGAATTTAGCAACAAGAAGGTGAAAGGTCTCTCTCAAATTTCACCTTCTGGGGCAGGGGGTGGGAGGGACTTTCTCGAACAACCTATCTAGAATAGCAACCCCTCTGCCTCCTTTCATATTGCTTCATTTTTATAGCACTTGGTGGTTCTCACACTAATCCTTTGGTGCTTGTGTGTTTCCACAAGTAGGCTTTGTAAAAGTTTCACAGCGGTAGGATCCGTGGGTTTTTTGTTCACTTCTTCTATCTCCAGCAATTGAAACAGTGCCTGGATAACATTAGAAATCTGTCTCCCTCCCTGCCATCTATTTATGTGAAATAAAAGAATGAATGTCTTGACATACTACTTCTATCATTTCTAATTAGGACTGTTTTAAGGTTTTATGAATAGGTAGAGGTTGATCAGATGGCTCACCAGTCCTATTCCTCATCTCTTTATTTCCCAGTCCTTTGCAGTTTGGCTGGTACGTTGTGGTGGTGTTTTGGACAATAGCATGTATGGGGAGATATGCTGTATCCTACCTCCAGGCTCATAAAACATCCTATGGCATACTTGTCCACATGCTCAATCCTTCAGAGAAGATCTTGGGAAATGGTAGTTGGTGGGGTTTTGGAATATCACGTGAGGTTCAGTGGGGTGAGGTCTGGAGTTGATGACCAAGAAGAAATTCTTGAGACATCTTTGGTGCAAAATGGTGGTTTTATGAAAGCACTGGGACAGGACCCATGGGCAGAAAGAGCTGTTGCACCAGGGTTGTGAGGTGTGGCTGCTTATATACTTGGGAGTTGGGGGAGGTAGGGAAAATGGAGGTTTCAAAAGGATTTTCATATGTTAAAGAAGACTCACAGGATACCTGAGGCCTTGCCATTGTCAAGTTAGGGTTGTTTTCACCCCTCTAGCAAGGCATTAAGGTTAGGATAGTTGGAAGCTTCCTAGAGGAACATTACACTCTGCCTGCTTCAAGTATCTGTCAATGGGCTGCAGGTTATAAGAGCATTTAACTGTATCTATATTTCCTTCTTCCTTCAAAGCTAAGTTATTGATAGAAGTGTTTTGTTCTTATAGATTGCTAAGACATTTGTAAACTAAAGACCTGTGTCTTGCAGGATTGTGATCTCTATAAGTTAACCATTTGTTTTTCCTTTCCATAGCTTTAGGGAGCCAAGAGTGCATGAGAAATGTCACATAGATACCATCTGGGGCTTGGGGGTTGTTGTGGGATGACAGCTTCTGCTTTGTCCTCAGCTTGCCTTCTGTTCCCTCATCAGTAACAACACAAGATGGAAGGAGCCAAAAATCCTTATTTAGCACATGCAAGGCCACTCCTAAACTCCTGATCAAACTCTAATATAAATAAGAAATATCCTTTGCTGTTTGATCTTGGGTTTGTGTGGTGTTGTAGCTAACATTGATTAGTTCCTACTTGCTTCTTTGATATTGTAGCTAGCATTGATTGTTAACATTGACAAATATAAAGGGTATAATTATTTTTTTAGGGTTTGGATTTCTTCTTTTATGACTTTTAGCATTATAAATCATTATATCATTACACATGGTAATTTACTTATACATTACTTTTTACTATCTTAAGTCTTTGACACTTGATTCTTTTTTCTTGTGATTTTTGTCGGGTTTTGTTTCTTGTTTTTAGGTTTTTGCTTTTGTTTTTTGGTATATTCTCATGTTTTAGGACACTTCTATTATGAGCCCATCCTTATCAGGGTGTTCTTTTTCTCCAATCCCCATTCCCCAAGGCAATCCTGTATTGAAAGAATGTTTTTTTGAAGTTAATATGGAATTTTCTTCTTTCAGAAATTCCAAATCAAGAAGGCATCCAGGAGCCCACAGGTACTTTAAAATCAGATCTCAAACCTACATAAGTCTCAATCCCAAGATTTCCATTTCTCAAGGAAGATTTTTTTATTTTCCAGCCGGACACTAAGCATAGAAAAGCTAACTGTCTTATAATCTAAGATTATAAGGCAGATTTTTCTTATTCACCTTTTTAAAAAGAATTAAACTTTTGAAAAGTCATGCCTTTACCCCAGGTTGGAGCACTCCCTTTCTTCATTTGTCCTATATATGTTAAAACAAAAGAGTCTACTTTCGTAAGACTGCTAAGCCTTCCCCAGGGAAGCTATAGTCTCAGCTTAGAGTTAAAACATCCTGACTTTCAGTTCCCTCCTCATTTCTGGATCCTGAAGATTTTTTATTTCTTTAGGTAGGCCTTTGTAAGTATTAGGTTTTTGTTTTTGTTTTTTTGCTTTTTTTGTTTTAATCCACTATCTTGCTGGAAAAGAAAGTCTAAGAATATATCCATTGTAAAGGAGTATTTCTAAGAAGCATCTAAGAAAAGATGACAGAAAGATGATTAGAAAAGTTTTCAGGAAGAAAGGGAAATTTTTCAAAATATTAATAGGAAAACAAAGGTGTAAAATAGTACACTAGAGTACCTCTGCTTTATTCAGGTTTGGTACAACTGTAGAGATAAAAAGAAATTCATGACTATGTCCAACAAAATCATGATAAAATTTAACTCATTCAGGAATCTCAGTCACCTTAAAAGCTGTTTTTGTAAGGGGAGGACCTAATTTCTTAAAAAAAGAAAGGCTCTGCTCAGATTATGTTTTGCTCTCCTCTTCATTCTGTCAAGTGTAAGTAAATGTTCTGGCTTCCTCCCTTAAACTATTAAGCTTTATCACTAATTGATCTACTTCTCTTGTAAACATATCAAATTTGATTCTATCTGTGTTGACGATTGCTTTAAACATACTCTCATTTGAGGCCTTTCATACCAGCTCAATAGCTCACCTACTGTGTTACACACACAGTATAAACAATAGTAAAATTAGCCCAGCGTCAAATATACAGTTGATTTGATTCAAATACGTTACTTTTGAAACAGCACAGTGTGCCTTTGACAGTCACTACCAGAATGTACCTGCCGCTATGGGATAGCTGAGAGCCTCAGACACTCAAAGCACAGTATTCCTGGTCTCATCAATTCTGAGAACAAGCTAATCTTTAAATGCAGAAGTAACCCAGGACTTATGAAGATTTATGAACTGGTAATACTGGGAGATAAATATTGCCAAATTCTGGGAAACTCATAGGTGCAAAGAGATCAAACCTGACACGCTAAAATATCAGGGGTACCCAGAGTTATTTTATTTGCCTAGCAACATACCCAACTACTAGCAATCCATTAAAATTACAAGCTGTATAAGAGATTTGAAAGATAAACATATCCTTAAAATATATGACTAAATACTACCTTCTACACAGTGAGTCTAAATATGCTACTGAGATAGAGGAAGTCTCACCCACACTTTTAGGAAAGGCTAGAAATCTGTACACAAAGCATATTTATGGAAATTTATTATTTTTTAAAAACTTAATGTCAATGAGGAATGTTTATAACATCAAGCCTGTACATTCAAAATGCCAAACGATATTTTAAAGGAAACTGATGCTTGGAGAGAAAAAAAAATTCCACAGAGCCAGACAATGGGCTGATTTCCAGAGCAGATACATAAAATAGAAAGATGCTCCTGGGGAAAAGAGAAGCAACAGTAGAAAGGAAGCAAATTTATAACAGCAGGTCAAGTTGGACAGAATAGTCTGACGTAAAAATGATATATTAAATAAGCAATAGGTTTAGAGTTGTTAAGATGATTATATATAAAATAGATATATATATCTTATATATATGGGAATTAATCTATCTATTAATTACACATATATATTTGTGACTGAAATGAACTGATCATGATTAAAAGACAGTGAAAAATGTGAATGAGTGTTTGCAGAGGCAGGAAGGAGGTGGGCAAAATGGGTGAAGTTGTCAAGATGTGTAACTTCCAATTATAAAATAACTAAGTCATGCAGAATGCAATGTACAACATGACGACTATAGTTAATAATACTGTATTACATATTTGAAAGTTGGTAAGAGAGTAGGTCTTTAAAATTCTCATCAGAAGAAAAAAAATTTTGTTAACTATGTGTGGTGATAGATATTAACCAGACTTAACTGTGGTGATCATTTCTCAATATCTACAAATATTAAATCATTATGTGGTACACCTGAGCTAATATAATATTATATGTAAATTATATCTCAATTTTAAAAAGAAGTCAATGCACTTATTAGAAAGAACCTGTAGGGCTGCATAGGGAGTTGAGATAGTACAATCTACAAGCAGGTGCTGGAATTAGATTCGAGCAGTGGTAGTCCAAGCTTAAAAAATCTCTAAGTCCATTTTGGAAAAGAAGCAAAGTTTACCTTGTAAGTGTCAAGAGATCAGAAATGGGATTCGTGAATGATCACGGCTGGAGCTACTCATGAACTTCTAACTTTGAACTTGGGCTGGTATAACTCTTCCTATAGTTTATGGCATAACAGGCAATGTGCCACTTTCCTATGACTCTATGAGGAAATAGGTTGGTTATAGAAAAAAAAATGGGAATGGGCGGTGGTATCAGGGATAGCACTTCCCACATGGGAGAAAAGCCTTCAACCTCCCAATGCTAAGACTTGGGTGGGAGCAGGGTAATACAAAAATGCACCTACTAATCAGAAAATTTTTATATTGTGTGTGTGCTAGAACAGTGCACTAGAGACCCTCTACTGGTCCCTTAATCAATTAGTAACAAATTGTGAATAGGTCATGAGGTTTTCAGAGAGGTCAGAGTCCAAAAGGAGAGAGATATTCCTTGGAAACCTCAAAAAAGCAGCTATTTGTCAACTGATAAGGAAGTATTTCAATATTGTAACAACTGCCCTATCCTTTTCAGTGGTGTATCACAACTGGATGTCGCAATGGGTAGGGAGTGACTTATTCTGGAAAACCATCCCAACCACATGGCAAAGAACAGTATACATGAGTTTAAAATACCTATAAAATGTGAACTGAAAAACTAACACTAAAAAGGAAAAAAAGAAATTTAAAATGACAAAGGACAGTCAGTAAAAAATTAAAAAAAAAAGAAATCACACCTAAGAAAAGAGAATAATGTAGCAAATTTAAGAGATATTCAAATGTTTAGAATCACTGAAAAGATAAAGGAGGGAAAGTTCTGCTTTGCAACAAGCACAGAAAGATATTGAGCAAACAAACAGAAAACGAGATCAATATCAACAAAGACATATTGATTGGAAAATTGCAGCAATGACAACATCAGCTGTTGAAAGAATAGACTAAATAAAGCCAAAGAAAGGAGAGGACTAGGGATTCAGAAGGTAGAATTTTTAAAATCAAGTGTTTGAAACAGACTGTTAACTATAGAGAGCAAAGTGATGGTTACCAGAGGGGAGGTAGATGGGTGGAGGGATGGGTGAAGTAGGTGACAGGGCACAAGGAGGGCACTTGTCGTGAAGAGCACAGGGTGCTCTGTGGAAGTGTGGAATCACTATACCGTACACCTGAAATGAATATTACACCGTATGTTAACTAAATGGAATTCAAATAAAAGCTTAAAAAATAAAATAAAATAAAACAAAACAAACAAAATAAAATGTTTGCATAGATAGAAAGTGTGAACTCGTCTACAGCCATACCACCCTGAACGCGCCCGATCTCGTCTGATCTCGGAAGCCAAGCAGGGTCGGGCCTGGTTAGTACTTGGATGGGAGAAAGTGTGAACTCAGGATGTGGATAGATTGAAGAACTCCAGGGTATGCCTAAAAGAAGGTGCAGACAGATAAAATTGTTAGGATGGGGGTAGGGAGGAATATCTGGAAAGAGGACTGCTGAAAAATCTTCAGAACTGATGGAAAATGTATCTTCAGATGGAAAAAAATACATCAAGCAATAACAAGTGGGAGGTCAGGGGGTACAAATCTGCCTCTAGATATATCAACTAACATTGTAGATAAATGATGAAGATGAAAATCTATCTACATAAAGAAATATCTATCTACACAAAGAAAAAATGTAAAAACTATCAAATTGACAACAATCACAGTCACAGTAAAATAAGGAAGTGGTATCATCAAAGCTGAGGTAAAATAACTGTCAATCTTGAAATTAAGATCCAATTAAACTCTTATTTAAAAGTGTGGTAGAAACATCTATCTTAAATTATCTAAAAATATTTAAAATTGTGAATTTACCATAATAGATTCCTATAAAAATATTTACTGAAGGATTTATCTCAGGAAAACAGGAAATGAACCCAGATTGAAAGTGTAGGCTACAAGTAGCAATGGCAAACAAATGAGTTGATATGTTTTGGCAAAATTCTAAAAAATATTTCCTACTAGCAAATAACGATTACGATTACTTTGGGTTTTTAAAAACTATCAAAAATAAGTGAGATGGGAAAGGGAATTCTGATGGACACAGTGTGCCTGTTTTTTTCTTTAGGAATAATGGTAACTGTAGACTATATAGGAAAGTATTTGAAGATAAATCTGTTTTTAAAGTAAGGATTGTCTTAGTCAATTTGGGCTGCTCTAACATGATTGCACGACTTATAAACAACAGAAATTTCTTCCTCACAGTTCTGGAGGCCAGAAGTCTGACATCGAGATACCAGTATGATCAAGTTCTAATGAGAGATGTCCTCTGGGTTGCAGATGGCCAAGTCCTCATTGTGTCCTCACATGGTAGAAAGAGAGCTAGATAGCTCTCTGTCCTCTTCTTTTTCTTCCTTTTTTTTAAAGATCTATTTATTTATTTGAGAGAAAGAGAGCATGCACAAGTTGGGGGATAGGCAGAGGGAGAGAGAGAATCCTGCAGACTCCCCACTCCACACAGGGCTCCATCCCACAGCCCAGGAGATCATGACCTGAGCCAAAACCAAGAGTCAGATGCTTAACCAACTGAGCTGCCCCTCTCTCTGTCCTCTTCTTAAAAAGATGCTAATCCTATTCATGAGAGCATCACATTCATGACCTCATTACCTCTCAAATGTCCATATCCAACATCATTACATTTGGATTAGGATTTCAATATACAAATTTTAGAGTTAACAAGTATTCAAGCCATTGCAAAGACCCTTAAAGAAATAAAATTTAAAACTTCCAAACTGAGAAAGAACAAAAAGAGTGGACCTGACATTAGAAAACAACTCAGTATATGCTGAAACCACCTGTAGAGTCCATGCTGGCTGATGTGCGTTATCACATAACTTCGTGTCAGTCTCTTGCTTTACGCAATATAAAAGAAATTGGTGGTTTTGTTTGGATGTTAGTAGAGATGATTTTTTTTTTTTGGTGTTGTTTAGTTTTTGCCTTTATAGATTCTATGCCAAGATAGTATTTGAAAAGTCAGTGACATTTGGGTATTTCCTTTCCAGAATTTTATTTGACCTGGATTTCTTATTAAGTTATCTTACATTAAGGATGTCATTTTTATTAGAATTCTCGTTATGCGCATTATTTCATGGAGCTTAATGTTGCATTCCTCTAAATTTTATCCCTAAAAAGATAACATTGCTTCTTAATTTATCATTTTGTCTTTGTGCTTTGTTCTTCTTTGTGACAAAGCTTTCTATATCTATTCTAAAACAGTTAATCCTGTGAAGTAAGTATTGATTATAACCCAGAAGAATCTCTGTATTTTCCAGTGGGGAATGAATGCTATATTTAATACACCAGCGTTAATCTTTTAATAACTGGCAGAGCACTTTATTCTTCTGGTGAGGTCCCTGAATATTTATTTTTCTGATTATAAATATTCCATGTCAGTAGCATTTTTTTAATTATTACCTCTTTACTGTAGAGCATTTACTTTTAGTATTTCTTGATGTATATTTTGGAATGCTGTACTTAGTATAATACAGATTTAAATTACAGTATATGACTCTTATACATCTTTACTTGTATTTCCTAGATTCAAAATACTAGCAGTAGCTTCCAGTTTATAACTTTTTTCTAGACTTACAAGGGCTGCCTTTTGCCCGCTAGAGTGGCAGCCTAGAGAGGATCCTACCACTATGCTTATAGTAGTGTACATATTTCTTGTTGATTCAGGCTACAGTTAGAATCTAAAACTAAAGCCTAGGGATCTGGTCACAGTAGGAAGACAAACAGAAATAAGAGTTTAAATCTTCAAAGTTTAGTGTAGCCTATCATTAAAATTACCTACAACAAAATTGTTTTCATGGTGCCATTTTTAAGGGGTCGTATATTATTTATAGAAAATAATTCCTTCCTCTCCCTTGTTCAAGTATGAATCTAATGTTATAGTCACAGTTTTGTGAGGTTTAGAGCTTTCTTCATCATCTCTATTGAAAAGAGAGGCTTTTAAGACATAAGGGAAGGGACAACAATGAAAAACTTGACCCAAATCTAGTGCAGTTTCAGTTTGTCATCTTTCTTCTCCAGATATTTTAAGGTATTGGGTTTGGATTCTCAAAGTATCATTTGCCTTATCTGTTAATCTCTGTTTTCTGTCTCTTTACATTTTTACATTTGTATACATCTGTACTGTTTTGCTTTTGGATACATTTTCTAATTAAAAACCAAGTGAGAAATATAATCAGTGTAGTAATACCTTAATGTGCACAAGCTGAATAAATAAACGGCTGCAGTGATATAAAGAAAACAACTCAGTATAAACTCTGCCTTAGGTAGATGGGAAATTGAGAATGCAGAATTCTTTTAATAAAGATCAAATCAACCAATCTGTCTGGAGACTAAAACATTTTAGAAAAATACTGTTTCAGAATGAGATAGGCATCTCACTCACCCAACAGTTCACTTATTTTTAACTAACATTTATTGAACACCTGCTCTGTGACAAGCTCTGTGCTTGATGATAGGGTTACAGACTCATAAATACATGTCTCTAATCTTGAGTTTATTTTAGAATTCAAACAGGTAAACAGATGATGTCAATATAATGTGGTATACACAGAGATGGAAGCATTCACAGATGGCATTGTGCCCGATGTAAGGCAATTAGGAAAAACTCCCTGAGATAAATAGCATCTAAGCTGTTTTGAAAGATAACAAGAAATTTTCCAGGTTGTAAAAGCAGAAAGGGCATCAGTAAAAAAAGAGAAGAGCATAAGAGATAGTACAGAGGCAAGAAACAGCAGAGTGGGTGCAGGGAACTATGAGCTTTTTAGCACTGCATGAACATATAGTATAAAGCAATGGGGAGGGGCGCCTGGGTGGCTCAGTGGGTTAAGCCACTGCCTTCGGCTCAGGTCATGATCTCAGGGTCCTGGGATCAAGTCCCACATCAGTCTCTCTGCTCAGCAGAGGGCCTGCTTCCCTCTCTCTCTCTCTGCCTGCCTCTCTGCCTACTTGTGATCTCTTTCTGTCAAGTAAATAAATAAAATCTTTAAAAAAAAAAAAAAAGTAATAGGGAAATTAGGTTGGGAAGCAATACAAGATAAATAGCAAGATAAACACTTTGCCCATTGTACAAAGATGAACATTTTATTCTTAGATATATAGTATGTAACATTTACCCATAATGGACCATCAGTTTTAAAATAGAAAGCTTGAGGAACTCTGAAGTTTCAATACAACTCAAAAATGAGCACAACGATAATTACTATGAAAATGTGATTAAAGCTGATCCCCATCACATCTGTAAGTTGCATTCTTTTAGTTAAAATTCTTATAACAAATGTCTCTACTATATCAAAAACCAGTATTTTAGGAGAAAATATATACTGGCAATTACATATAATTTAGGATTTCACTTTTGGCAAAAGAATTGTACCCACACCTGCAATATATTATTTGTGGATATATATTTGTAAAATGCTGCTTCAAACCCTCCCATCTTAATATTTAGAAATAAAATGCAAAATTTAGGTAATAAACCTAAGAGATATTATGTTCATTTCAGTTGCAATAATGGGGACTGAATTTATCCTCCTACCTAAGGCAACCAAAACCTGAGCAAAACACATGAAACTGGGTTTCAAGGCAGACATCAAGTGATGAAGGATGGTGCTCCTCAAAAAATAGGAACCAAATGAGGTGAGCCTTATAACTGCCTCAGTTCATGGTTGTGAGAGAATTTGGGGCTACAGTGCAAGAACAGGTCATCCAGGCATATCATAGCAAATTCCTTGAGTAGAGGAACAGGAAGTGAGAGTCTGGAGGAGACCAGAGCTGCTAGAGTTTGCAAGACAGTGACTAGAACAGAGAGCTGCACAGAAAGAACTACTGAGATCTTCAGAGGGTCACCCATTCCATATATATTTTAGTATGAGTTTTTCCATTTCTGCAAAAAACAAAAATCACTGATATTTTAATAGGAATTGCATTTCATCTGTAGGTTGCTTTGGATAGTAATGACATTAAAATATCATTAAGACTTTCAATCCATGAACATGGGAAGTGTTTCCATTTTTTTTATGCCTTTAATTTCTTTTAGCAAGGTTGTTTAGTTTTTATTGTATAGGTCTTTCACCTCCTTTATTGGTTTAATTCTTAAGTATTTTATTCTTCTTGGGGCTATTGTAAATATTGTTTTTGTCATTTTCTTCTCAGATTGTTCATTGTCCATGTATAGAAATGCTACAGATTTTCATGTGCTGTGAACTTTGTAGCCTGCCACTTTGATGAATTTATTGTACTAACAGATTTTTTGTGGCATCTTTAGCATTTCTTACATGTAAGATCATACCATCTGCAAACAGAATTCTACTTTCTCCTTTACAATTTAAATTATTTTCTTTTCTTGCCTAATTGTTCTGGCTAGTACTTCTAGTCCTATGTTGAACAGAAATGGTGAAGGTGAGCACACTTGTCTTGTTCCTTATCTCAGAAGAAATGCTTTTAGCTTTTCATCATTGAGTATGATATCCTCCATGGACTTTTCATGTATGGCTTTATTATGTTGAGGCACTTTCCTTCTATTCCTGGCTTCTTAAGTGTTTTTATCATGAAAAGGCACTGAATTTCATCAAATGATTTTTCTGAATTAATTGAGATAATTGTGTGGGTTTTATCATTATTCTGTCTATATGGTGTATCATATTGATTTATTTTCATATGTTAAACCATCTTTGCATTCCAAGAATAAATCCCACTTGGCTTGGGTGTATATGCTTTTCACTACCTCTCTGAATTCTGTTTGCAATGATTTTGTTGATGATCTTTGCCTCAATGTCTTTAAAAGCTTTTGGTCTCTATTTGGCTTTGTTATCAGGGTAATGCTGGCCTCATGGCATGAATTAGAAAATATTCCCTCCTCTTCAATTCTTTATAAAAGTTTGGCAAGGATTGGTATTAAATCTTCGTTCAGTGTTTGGTGGAATTCATCAGTGCATCCATCAGGTCCAAAGCCTTTCATTTTGAGAGATATTGATATTTGATTACTGATTAAGTTTCCTTAGTAGTTACAAGCTTATTTAGATTTTCTGTTTTTTTCATGAGTTATTCTGGTAGGTTTTGCAGTTTTAGGAATTTTCCACTTCATCTGGGTTATCTAATTTGTTGGCATGCAATTGCTCATAGAACTTTTGTTATCCTTTTTATTTTTTTTAAAGATTTTATTTATTTATTTATTTGACAGTGAGAGAGAGAGATCACAAGTAGGCAGAGAGGCAGGCAGAAAGAGAGAGAGAGGGAAGCAGGCTCCCTGCCGAGCAGAGAGTCCAATGTGGGACTCAATCCCAGGACCCTGAGATCATGACCTAAGCTGAAGGCAGCAGCTTAACCCACTGAGCCACCCAGGTGCCCTGTTCTCCTTTTTATTTGTATAGACTGGTAGTGATGTCCCCACTTTCATTTCTGATTTTAGGAATTTGAGTTTTTCCTCTTTTTTTCTTATTCAACCTAGCAAACATTTGTCAATTTTGTTGATTTTTTCAAAGAACCAATTTGGGGTTTATTGATTTTATTGATTGTTTTTCTATTTTATATTTCATTTATTTATTCTCTAATCTTTGTTATTCCTTTCTTTCTACTTACTTTGGGTTTTGTGGATGATAACAATAGAATTAGCTCTGTGTGAGTCCTCCAATCCTTTGGAGTACTTTTTTCTTTGACCTTGGGTAGTTTCTCATACACATGAGATTTTTTTTTTTAATGACTAAAATACCTGAAATGGAAACTAAAGTGTTTGAGAGAAAATACTGAAGACTAAGGAACTTAAAACAATAGCAATAGAAATAACCCAAAATGAAACATAAAGAATTGAAAATGAACAGAGCATCAGTGAATTCTAGGACAATTTCAAACAATCTGGGGATTATTTGTGTCCTCAAAGGAGGGCTAGGAGGAAAAAAAAAATATTTGAAGAAACTATGGTCAAAACTTTTAAAAATTAAATGAAAACTACAAATCCACAAGTTCAGGAATTTCAATTAGCCCTAAACTCAAGAAACATTAAGAATATCATGCTTACTTCTCCAAAGAAGACATACAAATGGCTATCAGACACATGAAAAAATGTTCATCATCACTAGCCATCAGGGAGATTCAAATTAAAACCACATTGAGATACCACCTTACACCAGTTAGAATGGCCAAAATTAGCAAGACAGGAAACAACGTGTGCTGGAGAGGATGTGGAGAAAGGGGAACCCTCTTACACTGTTGGTGGGAATGCAAGTTGGTGCAGCTACTTTGGAGAACAGTGTGGAGATTCCTCAAGAAATCAAAAAATAGAGCTTCCCTATGACCCTGCAATTGCACTACTGGGTATTTACCCCAAAAATACAGATGTAGTGAAAAGAAGGGCCATCTGTACCCCAATGTTTATAGCAGTAATGGCCACAGTCACCAAACTGTGGAAAGAACCAAGATGCCCTTCAATGGACAAATGGATAAGGAAGATGTGGTCCATATACAGTATGGAGTATTATGCCACCATCAGAAAGGATGAATACCCAACTTTTGTAGCAACATGGACAGGCCTGGAAGAGATTATACTGAGTGACATAAGTCAAGCAGAGAGAATCAATGATCATATGGTTTCACTTATTTGCGGAGCATAACAAATAACATGGAGGACATGGGGAGATGGAGAGGAGAAGGGAGTTGAGGGAAATTGGAAGGGGAGGTGAACCATGAGAGACTATGGACTCTGAAAAACAACCTGAGGGTTTTGAAGGGGCGGGGGGTGGGAGGTCGGGGGAGCCAGGTGGTGGGTATTAAGGAGGGCACATATTGCATGGAGCACTGGGTGTGGTGCAAAAACAATGAATACTGTTACGCTGAAAAGAAAAAAAAACAAAGAATAGCATGCTTGAGTACAACATAAGCAAATGACTCAAAAGTTCTGTTGAAAAAAATGCTAATAACTGGAGGGGAAAAAAAAAGACACATATTACATGCAGAGGAACAAAGAAAAAGGAAAACAGCAAATTTCTCTTAAAAACAATGCAAGTGAATGGGGAATATCTTTTAAAAATTAAAAGAAAAAAAATCTGTCAAGCTAGAATTATACACCTAGCAAAAATATTTCTAAAAAGTGAAAATGACATAAACACATTTTTCCTGACATAAATAGCTGAAAGCATTCATCAGCATAAAATCCTTAGCACAATAAAAAAATAAAAGAAGACCTTTAAGTGGAAGAAAAAAAAAAATACCAGATGGAATATCAATAAGGCTGCAGAAGATACAGTATATAGAACACTATCCAATATAGAACAATATCCATTAAAATTGACCTAATTAACATTTATAGAACATTTCATCACAATAAGATGCACATTCTTTTCAAGAACTACACATTATATTTATGAAGATAGAACACAATCTAAGACATAGAACATCTCAACAAATTTAAAGGAATTCAAATTATAAAAAGTATCTTCTCTGACCAATGGAATTACATTAGAAATCACAGGAAAAAATCTGGAAAATTCTAAGATATAAATATAACTGAAATAAAACACTTATGATTAACCAATAATTAAAGGGGAAATCAAAAAGGGAATTAGAAAGTATTTGAACTGAATAAAAATGGAGAAAACATTAAAATTTACAGGATCCTACTGAAGCAGTGCATAAGTGAGAAGTAATAGCCAAAAAAACCTATATGAGGAAAGAGTCAAAGTCTCAATATATTCAGTTTCTACTTTAAACTGGTAAAATCTAAACTAAATAAAGCAAGAAAATTAAGATTACATCAAATCAATAGAAATAGAAAAATGATAGAGAAAAATCAATGAATCCAAAACCCAGTTCTTTGAGATCATCAAAATCAATCAAACTCTGGTCAGATTGATCAGAATATAAGACAAAAGACACAAACTACCAATATCAGAAGCCAAAGTGGGGCCATCACTACCGATTCTAGACATTAAAAGGAGAATAAAGAAATACTACAAACAATTCTAAGTCCATATATTCAATAACTTAGGTGAAATGGAACAATTTCTTGAAGACATAAATTAAGAACAACTCACAGGTTGGATTGGAGATACTGAATATCCCTGTGGCTGTTAGTGAAAGTGAATTTATCATTAAAAACTTCCCTACAAAGAACAGTCCAGGTCCAAATGGCTTCATTGGTGAAGTCTACTAAATATTCAATGAAGAAATAATACAAATTCTACACTACCTGCTAGAAACAACATGGAAGAATATGACAGTAAAATAAATATAATGAATGAAAGAAACCACACAGAGAATATACATGATTCCATTTATATAAAACTCTAGGAAAATTAAAACTAATCTATAGTAACAGAACACAAAAGAGTGGTTCCCTGGAGACTGGGGTAAGGAAGGGACAGAAGGTAAGGATCACCAGGAAATCATGAAAACCTTTTTGAAAGGTAAATCTCTTCGTTGTCTTAATCATGTTGATGTTTTCATGTGTGTAGATGTACTTCAGAACTTATCAAAACATATCCTTTAAATACATGGAATTTTCTGTATGTCAGATTTACATGAATAAACCTGTTTCTAGGGGTGCCTGGCTGGCTCAGTCAGTTAGGTGTCTGCCTTTGGCTCAGGTCATGATCCCAGACTCCTGGGATCAACCTCAAGTCAGCCTTCCTGCTCAGTGGGGAGTCTGTTTCTGCCTCTTTCTCTGCCCCTCCCCCCACTTGTGCTCTCTCCCTCTCCCAAATAAATAAATAAAATCTTTTTTTAAAATTTTAAAAAATAAACCTGTTTTTAAAAAAGAAAGAAAAAGAGGGGTGCCTGGGTGGCTCAGTGTGTTAAACGTCCAAATTTTGATCTTGGCTCAGGTCTTGACCTCAGAAATAAAAAGAAAACAAGCCTGGGGATTATAAAAGGCAAATTAACAACATACTGTGATAGCAATATTATCTGTTCCTAGAGTCATAATACATAGTAAAATTAAATCCATATTGTATAATATATTTGATTACTGAGTTATATGCAATAAAATATATTTTGTCTCTATGTTTTGTCTTTCATGTATATCTATTCCTGATAAATTAAATACCCTGAATAATTTGGAATTGGGAAGAAGTCAAAACTATCTTTATATATAATGAAAGTAATCCATAATTGTATTAAAATGTATTTATAATCCAATTATTCATAAAACATGAATAATTTTTAAAACTTAAAAACACATTAATCACATACCTGGCAAAGATGACAAAATGATTTTTTAAAAATTCTTAAATCAATTAAGAAGATTAAATAATACAATAGAAAATCTCTAAGAGTTGAAAGTCTTCAAAGAAAACTTTAGCTGGTACAAAGCCATTAGAGACTTCTAAGCAAAAGAAAAAAGCAAATCAGAAGCTGATTTACATATACACAGTCCTAGATGTGCTTTAATTAGATTATTTTCACTGTGGGGATTAAAACTTCAATAAAATGGGGGTCTGGAATTTTGCCATTATTTTCTTCAAGCATGCTGCTCAGAGTTAAGACACGATATTAGTCATAGTGGGAGGTTGTTTATTTGTCCACTGTGCAATCAGCAGGCCTTCTTAAGTAGTGTCAGCTAATACCCTGAAGGAATTAGAATATGAACACAATTACACAACTGACTTAATTTGGGTTGGGACATTCTGAGCCATACTCTTTAGAAACCTCACATATGAAAGGAAACAAATTGCAATCTTAAAAAAATTTCAATTAAAACGAGTTAAAGCCAGGTTGTCGTGCTGACCTTTTATCCTCTCAGTTTTATTAAAATTATTTAATTGGATAGTTAATTTTTAAAGTTCACCATTTTTTTTTCAATACATTGTGCTTGAGTAAATACGAAGATCAGTTAAGACTCAGTTTCTGTTCTCGAATAACTTAAAACTAGTGAGCATCAATACACACAGTAAGAAAACCGCAAAGGCAAAAGTGAAAGGGCTTGAAAAAAGGTAAAAACTAAGTGCTTTATCTGCACAGAAAAGGCGGAAGATGGTTTCTAATTTAGAAAATCCGTGATGGCTGCAAGGAAAAGCAGGTCTTAAGGTATTCATAGAATGGCAGGGGTAAGGCCAAAGCAACTATAAGCAGAGAAAAGAGGATGGGGAAAGGCACCAAGGTAGAAAAGTGGGAGAATGTCCATCGTGTGTGTTAGTGTTTGGCTAGTAATAGAGATCAGGAAGGAGTTGGAGTGGGCTATGGCCCTGCCAGCTAGTTCCATGCCTTCTCTCTCCTTCTTTTCCTTCCTCCCTTCCCTCTTTCTTTTGTAAAGCAGGAACATCCTGCTTAGTGGAACAGTGTGTTGAGAAGATGACTAACAGTGCTGCATAGAAAGAAGATTGGGAATAGACTGAAGAAAGTCAGGAAGTTGGAATGCTTTCTCTACGGTTCCACCTGGAGTCATCAAAAGGCCCAAACTAGAAAATGACAGGGAAGAAAAGGAAGGCTGAGCCAGGCTAGAGAAGCAATTTGAACGTAAAATCAAAAGAACAAAGAGACGAACTGGATGCTGGACAGGGGAAAGTCAGGGGAAAGTCAACCATGACTGAACTTTGGAGTCCGAGAGGGTCAGCGCGAGTGGTAACAAGATTCTTCAAAATGAACCACACTGGAAATACGTACATTGGAGAGAAAAAATATGATTTTGGACATATTTAACCTGGAATAGTAGACCACCTCTGAGTGGATTTGTCCGCTTGAACCTGAGCTCAATTACATGAGAAGGACCACAGATGCTAATTTAGCCCACTTTAATCAGGAATGATCATTTTAGATGATCCAAAAGGAGACAAATGGGTGAGAGGAGAGGTGAGTGAGACTACTGCAGAACGACTTCATGTAAGGGCAGGCCAGAGAGGAGAGACACCTCGGGGAAAGGGCAAGAGAGGTGAGATTCAGCTGGAGTGACCCATGCTCCCCTGGGAGGCAGCTAAACCCTCTGGAAAGACCTGAGGAGTAACGAGAGCAGAAGAGGCATCTGCATCTGCTTTTCCAGTCCCAAGTCAAAGTACATGAGGACCTTATGCTTCTGCCGCTTCCCAGGATCTGACACCTTCCAGCAGCAAAGCTGATATTTATAAAGAGCACACGGTGTTTTTCTTTTACTCTAACTCCAGTTAGTTTCCTCATGACCTCATTCTTTGTTGGTGGTGCAAACCAGTCCTTAATTTCTCCTAGACTTTGACCCAAGGTGTAGCAAACATAGGGCTAATTCATTCATTATAATAGTATGTAGAAATGGCCTTGTTGGCAGTGTGTGCAGAACAGCCTTCACCTTTGACCTTGACCTTACCTGGTTAAACTCTCACTGTGTTTCTGGCTCATACCTGGGACCAAAGCAAGCAAAACAGCTCATTGTTCCTGCTTCCTCTCCTTTTGCCTCTGGATCTATAAGGTTTTACAAGCTGGAGACTTTCACACTAATTTATAACTAACCTTGAGGGTAGAAAGGGTGCAGTGATTTTATTTTATTTTTTTTTAAGAACTACAACTGGAGTAATATATGTAATTCTGATATTCATCCTATGGCATAAAAATAAATATAAAATATTTGGACCACAGCATTTGCTTTGACACCAGCAAAAACAAAAAAACAGACAAACAAAAAAACCCATTCAAAATAGAAATAAATGTTCACTTTAAACATGTAGCATATGTGAATTCAGCCCTACAAATTAGCAGAGGTGTAGCCCCAGAATTTAGAATTAGTTAGCCTGTACCTATCCTGGGGAGGAATGTTAACACAATTTCAAAGCACCTACTTGGATAAGTCTTATGACAATATATGCGCATCTTCTTTGTTGAGGGTAAAAGTAGTAGTAATATTTCTATTCAATTTTTCACATTACACAGAACATACCAAGTTATACAGCTCATATCAAAGATTTATTTTTAATCTGTCTTAAATACACCTTTTAGTCATTTCATCTCACACCACGTAGTATAATCAGTTTATAGATTATTTAATCCCTTGAATTAAATAACCCGTGACCTGGAAATGTCAAAGAAATATTAAAGTCAATGAAAGTGTTTTTAAATACTCACCTTTGATAAAGGCAACATTAGCTTGCACATCTAGAGGCATTAGCAACAATGCTACTAGTTTCAACGTACACATCTGATCATGCTTTTAGGAAACAATGAAATACAAATTCATGAGTGTATAAACTTACATCTTTTTAAGGTAGCATCTACTTCTCTAATAATGTTACCAAATCAACTTTATAGGGAACCATTTCTTCTCCAAAACTAAACAAATTAAAAATTGGGTGATCCTAAAACAAAAAAATAGATTTCACTGCCAGCGATAATTCTTAAACCATGAAAAATCTTAATAAATTTTTAAATGTACAGATTAGGTTTATTTTATTTTATTTTTTTAAGATTTTATTTATTTGCCAGCGAGAGAGAGAGAGAGTACACACAACCAGGCAGAAAGGCAAGCAAAGGCAGCAAGAGAAGCAGGCTCCCTGCCAAGCAAGGAGCCAGATGCAAGACTCAATCCAAGGACCCTGGGATCATGACCTGAGACGAAGGCAGCGGCTTAACCCACTGAGCCACCCAGGCGTCCCACATTAGGTTTATTTTAAAGAGAGAACCAATGGCATTCCCCAAGACAAATGTGGTACTACTATCCTCATTAAGCAGAACTTTGGGGCTGAGATTTTAATTTAAAGATATGCAACAGACATTTATATAATGCCCTAGTGTGTGCCAAGAGTTACCCTGCGTCCTGGGGTATGTCCAACAGGCTGTCTTCCTTACTCTCGCCTCACTCTGGTTCTGACCCAGAGGGTTTTTATGGCCAAGCAGCCCCACTAGGGTTCCAGTTCAACTCAATTAAATTATACACATTTGTTAAACACACACTGTACCAGGCCCTGAGAGAATGCAGATAAGCCAGATAAACCAGGCAAGGCCTTCAGAAATTTGCCACTGAATTTTATTTACACTTTTCTCTTTCAGACAGGGTGGCATCATTTCCTGGACATCACAACAAGTATTACCACTGCAACTGAAGATCAGAAATTTGGCTTTATAGTCTCTGACAACAAAATTGTTGCTCTGCACCCATCTTTATAAATGTCTTTCATTACCATTGACAGTTCCCCTTTAAAAATATCCCTCACTTGGACACCTGAGTGGCTTGGTCAGTTAAGTTTCTGCTTTGGGCTCAGATCATGATCTCAGGATCCTGGGATGGAGCCCCATATGAACTCCCTCCTTGGCCAGGAATCTGCTTCTCCTTCTCCCTCTGCCCTTCCCCCCTGCTCATGCTCTTTCTCTCTCTCAAGTAAATAAAGTCTTTAAAAATAAAAATAAATAAATAAAATAAAAATGTCCCTCACTAGTTGCTGGAGGGGAGGCGGGTGGGTGAAAGGGATAACTGGGTGATGGGTACTAAGGCAGGCACTTGATATAATGAGCACTGGGTGTTATATGCACCTGATGAGTCACTAAATTCTTCCTCTGAAACTAATTTTTAAAAAATGTCCCTCACTATCATTGAGAGTTTCCCCTTTCATAATGTCCCTCACTGCCATGGAGAACTCTTTTCTTGCTACTATGATTCTTAATCCAACATATAGTCCATGCAGACAACTGTCAAATTATTCCTCATAAATCATTATTTTAATATAGAAAAGCATCTGTGCTTTCCCTTGTATTTCAAATCCCTTAATTAAGTTTAAATCCCTGAATCCGTCCCTCTCATTCTGCTACATATTCATTTTAGATGATTTAGGGGCCAGTCCGTTCAGACACAGACACTCTACGCCAGCCATCTGGTTGGCTTTCTGTGCCATTTACAGGCCCATAGCCTGCACTGACCATCTTGCTAACCTGTGCCTTCTGAATTGGGGATTGGCTGGTAGAGGAGCGAGGACAGACCACCTCCGTTTCGAAGTGATCTTCCTCTCCTCTTCCCTATACAGCCCTCATTGTAGGACTCTCATGATGTCTCTCATCTAATTCCCTGACATATGGCCTCTTGCATTATTTCCAACAAGTAACCCTGACCAATGTGGAATCACCTCATACCTCCTAGTTACTTCGGTGTGAATCTTAGGGGTTGTTTTTTCTTCCTAGATCACATATCCCCGGAGAGAAGGTACCATGTTTCACAATTCCTTGTCCTCTCAGACCTACAAGTGAGTTGGGCATGAGAAGTACTCATTGAACTGTTGAGAAATTGACATAAAGAAAAAGCTTTGCTCTAAGGAAGCTTCTGTCACAGGAAGTAACCTTTAAAATTTGTTAATTGACCTTAGTTGTTGGGGTCCACAGAGGTCATCTGGGGAAATCACAAAATTCATTGTGAGCCCTGGGTTGTTTTGTCCTCCGCTGGCTCTCTTACCTTGGCCTTCCTCTGTGGAGCTATGAGGACTGGACGTGGTGCCATAGGCACCTTCCCACTCTTTCATGGGGAATTTCTTTCCTGATCCCTGAAGGTGGAGGAACATATTATCTACTAACCACTATGGCGTGTTTTCATTTAATCTGCTCTCCCTCTTGAACCTCTGATGACCAAAAACCCACTTAATTTAATCCTCAGTAAGATATTTATTCTTCTATTTTACATTGCTTGTATAACATTGATCACAATTAGTCTTGTTTTCAAATTTTCGTATGGACTGATAGTTGTTCTTTTTTGAGAAGTCTATAAAATATTTAGATGTGCATTTCAGTCCATAAGGATAGATTACTGAGCATTATGAAATAGATTTCATTCTGTCTTGGAAAGAGGGTTAATGATATTTCAACATCGTTAAGAATCTGGGAGGTTGCATAATCCTTGCTAGTTTAACAGATTATCTATTTGTTTGAGCTTGGTTTGAAGGTGCTTTGGAAGTGAAACAAAAGTTTGTTTAGTGTAAACACCAAATGGTGTCTCCACCTCAAACTGCCCATTACACGTCCAAAGACTTTGGTGTTTACAAATGTAAGCTTCAACACTTCTAATAACTACTAATATTTAAAAGGCATACTTTCTTTTCTTTCTTTTAAGTTAGCCATGATAGGGGAGCCTGGGTGGCTCAGTGGGTTAAGCCGCTGCCTTTGGCTCAGGTTATGATCTCAGGGTCCTGGGATCGAGCCCCACATCGGGCTCTCTGCTCCGCAGGTAGCCTGCTTCCTCCTCTCTCTCTGCTTGCCTCTCTGCCTACTTGTGATCTCTCTCTCTGTCAAATAAATAAATAAAATCTTTAAAAAAAAAAAGTTAGCCATGATAACACAAAGGCTTATATTCAGTATTTCCAAGAAAATCAAAGTTTTGACTTAGTGTCACTACAAACCCTTCTGATAGCATCTAATGAAAGTGGATTTGCCATGCCTATCAGTTTTCAAGTTGATTAAGTTAGACTGGCTTATAATTTTTAATTATCATTAGATATTTGATACTGAAAGTTATAATTTGTGACAGTTGTTATGACAGTTATTGCTCCTGAACATAGAATTTTTAAAAGATAACTTCTACTGGAAAAATGAATTAAATCAAAGTGTTAAATACTTAACTGTAACAAAATTCCCTCACCCATTGTGGACAGAGTAGAGTTTGTTTTGTTTTGTTTTGTTTTGTTGTTGTTTTTTTTTTTAATCTGATTAAGTCATGGAAGTTTAGAGCTGGAGGGGAAAATAAAGCAGAAAAGGGAGGACAGAAGATGTTGGATCTGGGGCAATTTTAATTAGGTGGTTTCATTTAAAGGAGAAAAACACTGAATGTCAGAATAGAAAAATGACATGTCTAATGTCACAGAAAATTTGTGCCAGAATGAACCCTATAACAGAGATTCCATCCTTCCTGAGACAGACCAAATGATAATAAGTGAATCTAATGCAAGGACTGACGACTCAATTCCCTGGCATAACATGGTTATGAATGACCACTCAGAGTCATACTGACATGTGAATTTGGTCAGAGCTGGACGTAGATGACTCTGCTTTCTCAGTTGTAAGATCTCAGTTTTTGTACTTTGCCATCTCAGCAAAACAGATTAGAAAGAGGAGGAGAATCAGGCTTTAATCTAATTCAGAAGGAATGGAAACCAAGCTAGGTCACTAAACTATGAGATCATTTAATCAACAAGTGGAAATGGTCAGTATTAGCCACCATGCTAGGTGAGAGCCAGACATGGTATTTGTCCCCATTAGGACAAATAATTTGAGGGAATAAAAGAGGTATGCTAGAGATTGCTATTTTCAAAGCTCTGAAGACCCTTTCTCTCCTTTCCATGTCTAGGACCATGTCTAGGTTAGAGTTGGTTGCATTTATTGGATGTGTAACCATAAGGTACAGTAAAATGATATAGAAAAGCTTACTGTAAATATCCCCAGACTATTTCAAATGACAATTACACTGAAGCCTTGATAGACTTTGTTCCCTAGGTCCCAGGCAGGGTGACACCTTATCTTTTGATGATGACTTAGCCTGATATCTATGATTGAATTTCCAGAAAAATTTTGAAGGGAGACTTGATTTATAATAAACTTCACACTTTATTATATTATGTACAGCAAAACCTAATGATTTGATGTTTAATGCTCAATAGTTTCTAGCAAAGCCTAGATTTTGTGTAACTATTTGCCTTCATGCTTGTATTTTCATAAATTGACATATACAGTTTTATTGATGCAATTCAACTTGAATATTTTCTGGAAGAAATAAACATGTTAGAAATAACATTATCTTCTCAAAAAGAAATGGGAACTGCTTGCAAGGAAAGAGTTAGAATCTTACCAGCAAGCACCTTGTCTCTCTCAATGTGACACAACCATCACTGGCCCAGGTCATGTACTATGATTTATGGTATCTGGTTTGGTCAGGTTTCCCCCCACCCATGGGAGTTAAGTCTCATCTCTTTCAGGACATAAACTCTTTAAAGTCAAAGATGTTCCCCAAAACTCCTTGAGAGTTGTCAGCCATCAAAGTTCATTAATTATAACCATCATTGACTAAGGGTTTTTTTAATATATTCAAAAATTCCATTGCCACCCTGTTATAATCTCTTATTTAATTAGTCATTCACTCATTAAATAAGCATTTTTGAGTGTCTGCTATGTACAAGGCAAGAATGACTTGAAATACTAAGGAGACAATAGTATATATATAAAAAAAAAAGAAACTCTGCCCTTGGGGAACTTACATTCTATCAGGAAACTATATAAATAAACATAATTTCTAAAAAGCAAAATATATAGGTATGTTAAATGAATAAAAATTTCAAGAAAAATAAAGCAGCAAAATAGGGAGGGCAAGAAAATGGAGGCTATGATTTTAAACCAGTTGGCCCAAGAAGCTGACACAAGAAAATGACATTTAGATACACACCTAAATGTGCTTAGGGAGAAAACCACATAAAAATCAGGGGAGAAGAACTTTCCCACAGTAGAAATAGCAAGTGCAAAGATCCTGAGGTAGGAACAACACAGGTGTTCCAGGGAGTGGAGAGGAGACTAGTATGTGAACAAAGGAGTGGGAAAGTTAGAAAAGTAATAGGGGTCTGATCCTATAAGGCCTTGTAAGACTTGGACCTAGAAGAATGGAAATCATTGGTAAATGTTAAAATGACCTGATTTATAAGATCTTGTTAAAATCACTAATATATGTAATATAGTATCTGAAATTTACATTAATAAAATGAATGGATTATCTGCCAGGTAGCTGAAAGCCTGCTTAGGAGGGAAGACAGAACTGGGAACTAGAGAATCAGGAACATGGGGATGTGTGTAGGAAAGGAGTTACATTAGTAACATGAACCATATATTTATATAATTTTAACTTTTTTTAAAAAAGATTTTATTTATTTATTTATTTGACAGAGAGAGAGATCACAAGTAGGTAGAGAGGCAGGCAGCGAGAGGGGGAAGCAGGCTCCCCTCTGAGCAGAGAGCCTGACACCGGGCTAATCCTAGCACGGACGGACGGAAATCATGACCTGAGCCAAAGGCAGAGGCCCAACCCACTGAGCCCCCCAGGCGTCCCTAGGTTTAACTTTTTAAAACCATTTTACTTCTGATGTCATCTGAGAGAAGTTCTTTAGTTGTTGAATGGGGCCCACAGAAGCTAGGGAATCGCCATTAAGCACTGAGTCCAAATCTCTCTCTCTCTCTCTCTCTCTGTGTGTGTCTGTCATTATTGGGGCCAGGAAGATGTGACCCTAACGAGACATCTTTTGAGTTATGCCTTTTTCGTCAGGCAGCTGCACCCCAGGAAGTGCCTGGGTGGGCTATGAAGGAGCGGAGGGGCGGGAAGAGCGGGAGGTTCACGGAGGGAAACCAAAAGTGCCACTGGGCACCTGAGGCAGAGAAACCAGGGGCTCTGGGAAGGGGGAGGGTGGAGGTAGGCATGAGGAAGGAATGGGAGCATGAATCTCCCAGAGAAGACAGAGGAGCTGCGAGTAGGCCGGCCCCACTGCCGCCCTGGCAGAGCCTGCTGCAGGAGAGCAGCCCCAGGACCAGGCTAGGCCAGGGCGGGACGGGCAGGCAGAGGTCCCTTACTCTTTAGATTTATCCGATCCGTGCGCCGAGTTGATACGATGCACCTCTTTCTTTTTGGTTTGTTTGGAGGCCATGGTGGAGGCAGACTCGGACCCGGGAACCAAGTGGCGACTGAGCTCTGAGCGAGGAGCTGGCACCGGGGCCGCTCCGCGTCTGCGGTTGCCAAGGAGACGGCGGCCTCGTTGCCGCAGCAGAAGGGCGGGTCCCCCGCGGCTCTAGCGCAGCGGCTCGGGGGGCGGCGACCCGGGAAGCTAGCGCGGCGAGCTCAGGTCTCCACCTCCAGGTGGCCTAGGGGTAGGGTGTCTGGGGAGGACTCCGGGGGGCCTTGGCATGGATTTGACGATGGGGATGATAGGCAGCTGTCATAAACCGCAGCTCTATCAGGTCCGCTCTACCTGGCTTTGCTCTTTGGAACCGTAGACATACTCTTCTCTTTTGGATTTTCAACTATTTGAAGACGGTTTATTATGCGATGTCGCCTCTCCTCAGGTCTTCTCTCCGCTGAGCAAGCTCTTTCAGTTGCAACTAAGGACACATTATGGACGCTCCGAATTGCTAATGGCTTGCAAAGGGCGGTCCAGGAGAATAGGGTGGGTGCAGGGGGATTCTGTATGGAAGACAAGATCATGACACCCTTAGTTGCTCAAGTTTAGCTAATAATGAATGAAGTCTGTGATGGAAAAGCCCAGTGTCTCCGCGGTTATATAAAAGAATAAATCCCAGTCGTAGAGTTGAGAGGCCCTTGATACACTCACTTGGGAAGGCACTGGAGGAGAAGACAGATCCAAGCAAACCAAGACCCATTTAGGCTCAAACCTAATGCTCTGCCGGTCCATAGTGGTATTTACTAGTTGCCTTTGGCAAGTTTTTCCTTTTGAGCCTCATTTACTCATTTGTAAACAGGAGATGCTAATATCTAACTCACGATTTTCTCTTAAAAAAAAAAAAGTATGTAAAATGCTTGGCACACGATGAACACTCAGCAAATAGAGGGCAGATGCCATGAGTGAATGAAATCCAGCCATGCTTAGACTGGAAATGCTTTAAAACTTATTCAGTGGGTTAAAGCCTCTGCCTTCGGCTCAGGTCATGGTCTCGGGGTGCTGGGATCGAGCCCCGCATCAGGCTCTCTGCTCAGCAGGGCGCCTGCTTCCTCCTCTCTCTCTGCCTGCCTCTCTGACTACTTGTAATCTCCTGTCTATCAAATAAGTAAATAAAATCTTAAAAAAAAACAAAAACAAAAACTTATTATAATAAAGCAAAATGTTGTGTGGGCCAAAAACAACCTCACTGTAGTGAGATCTGGCCATGCACAGGCCTGAGGTTTAGAACCCCTGTGAAGTTCCTTGGCGGCTACCGTGAGCCTAGAAATAATTAACTATCTTTAAATAATCCCCTTTAAATAATCTTGGGACTGAGCATTGCTCAGAGGCCCAATTCCGCAGGGGAAAACCAGCCTCCTGTAAAGCAAATCTTTCAGCTCTTTTGACAAACAAATGCCTGGCCCTCTGCACTCAGCGTAGCCTTTGCTGGTACACTGTCCCAATCTTATTGTTTCGGGGTGTTCCACAAATGACAATCGATTGGACAGCAACATCATTGTACTTCTATATGCAAGATAAATAACTTCAGAGTCTGTCGTGTTAATGTTGTGACTGAAGAAGTACCCTACAGGGGCACCTGGGTGGCTCAGCGGGTTAAAGCCTCTGCATTCGGCTCAGGTCATGATCCCAGGGTCCTGGGATCAAGCCCCGCATCGGGCTCTCTGCTTGGCTGGGAGCCTGCTTCCTCCTCTCTCTCTCTCTGCCTGCCTCTCTGCCTACTTGTAATCTCTATCTGTCAAAAAAATAAATCTTTAAAAAAAAAAAAAAAAAGAGAAAAAAAAAAAAAAAGAAGTACCCTACAAACATCTATATATTTGAAGACAAAAAAAGGCATCTTGAGGGCTCCGCCTCATTTATCCCAGGATTGAAATTTCCAGAGAACTCCTGAATGAAAATACAGGACCAAACTTTGAGAAAATATTGTTGAATACCAGATCTTATCAAAGTAACCAAGTGCATACCCAGAAGCATATACAAAGACTGTTGGGTATAAACAGCACAATTTTAAGCAACAAACCCATGAACAGGTGAATTTCACCTTGAGCCAAGGTCATCCCTGAACTCCTTGTTAAAGACCCTTAGAAAAGAAAAGTCTTAGAAATCAAATCCTCTTTGGCCCACCCATATGTTATAGATGAAAACCTCCAGACCAAGAGAAGTGTCTTGCCAAAAGTTTCACAGCTACTGGTGGGTGTAGTCTGGATTAGAGGCACTAAAAGGAGGAGCACTGGTCTAAGCCAAACATACCAGTACTCCCACTCAGAAACTGCTTTCTCCTCTATTAAATTAGGACAAAAATAAGGCAGTTGACATAAGAATGAAATGAGATAATAAAAAAAATTTTTTTTTGAAAATATAAAGTCCTTAATTAATTCTTAGTCCAGTGTTCTTTCTCCTTTATTATGCTATGTATACAACATCCATAAACAGAATTTCTCTTCGTTCTGGAACTAAACGCTGGTCAGGCCATTATTCTAAGTGGCAAACATGCTCCCCTATAAGCCATAAAATGGCATTCATATGTGTCCGTGCAAAAAAAGGACAATCGGCCCTACATGTATCTTTTAAGAAAAACATTTGTGTTATGTACAGATGATAATCATGGTCAATGCCGTTTTGAAATACCAGTAATAATTGTGACTTACTGCATTCCTTCTACATGCCTGACTTAGGGAGGGGTGCTAGCTCCTTAGGGCATGCATAGGCTTTAGAGGGAAACATGAATTTTAATGCTGACTCTTATTAGTTGAGTTACCTTGGGTAAGTTATTCATACCTTCTGGATTCCATTCTCTTTGTGAAAAGGGAAAGATAATACTTAGCTCAAATGTTGTGTTTGGGGACATCATAAACACTCAAGTAATGATAACTAATATCATATTTCACAAGTAAAGAAGCTATCGTGCAGAGAGGTAAAGAGGTTTGCAGGGACATGGGGCCGGGCAGAGCAGGCTGAGCCAAACTCCGCAGCAATATCCCAGGCTAACTAACCTTGTTGCAATCTTTCAGAGTCACAAATCCAGACGAGTGCCCTGCAACTCAGCTCATGGATTTCTAAGTTCTCTGGTTGTTGAATAACTTTCAAAGGCTGAGAAACAGGGCTTACCTGTTCTTAGAGCTACTACCCACAGTGCAGCCTGTCTCGGATCTATACTTACTTTTTAAGGAAGAATTTTTTGACTTCAGGCAGCAGGAACACTCCCGGGCTCCACAGGGAAGTCGTTAGAAATACTCACTTCCCCATCCCTGCAGTAACAGAATAGGCAGGGCTCTCTCTTTGGACTAGTTGGGGATCTGCTGAAATGGGGAAGTGAACTTTGGTAATCACTTCTCCACCCACCATTGGGAGCTCCAGATGACTGGAACTAGGCGGGGTCAGGCAAAGAGAGGGGCAGCATTCCTGTTTCTAAAGCCTTAGGTCTGGGCACCTTTAGACACTCGGTCCTGTGGCCAGAAAGTTAACATCCATGGTGCTTTTCAGCCCCGTCTTTGCAGTCAGGTCAGGTCTAAGTCCCCTAGAATTTAAGCGATCAGATGAGAAGGTGTAAATTCTACATGTTCTGCTTCTGGTTCCTGTGACTTGACCTTTCAAATTTTGTCCTTCGAGTGCCATTCTTCTGTACCGTTGACTTCATTTTCTTTTATTTGCCACGGAGCTTTATGCATCCTAAAATTCTTACAATATCCTGCTTTCTTCTTATCCTTCCTTATGCCCTGGCCCTTCTCACGTGCTAGCCTCCAAGAGCACAAGAGCAGGACCTGTTTGAGTTCTCACCAAATTCGGTTCAAGGTTCCAAACTCCCTCAACATCTCATCATCCGAGCTCACACCTACTGAGAACTCACTGTCTGCTTGGCATTCTACAAAGCTCTTTTCCTGCATTAACTCACATAATTCATAGAAACAACCCAGGAATTTGTTAATATTACAATCTCTTTTTTGTGTAAACAAGGAAACAGGCAGAAAGGTTAAGTTAAATTACTGTGTCAGGCAGGATTCTCACCCACACAGTCTAGCGCCAGACCAATGCTCTTTACAATCCCATTAATCTGCCTTGAACTCAGTATCACAGCCCTATGAGGTGTACAATCAGCCCATTTTATTTATTTTTTTAAAAGATTTTATTTATTTATTTGACAGACAGAGAGAGATCACAAGTAGGCAGAGAGGCAGGCAGAGAGGAGGAAGCAGGCTCCCCGCTGAGCAGAGACCCCGATGCGGGGCTTGATCCCAGGACCCTGGGATCATGACCTGAGCCTAAGGCAGAGGCTTAATCCACTGAGCCACCCAGGCACCCCAATCAGCCCATTTTATAGAGAAGAAAAGTGAGCTTTTGGCCAAAGTCCAAAGCACAGAGGGAGTGGAGCCGCAGTGTAAATGTGAGCAGTCTGGTTCCAGAGTGCACACTATTACATCATTTGTATTGTATCGTATTGTATTTCTTTATTGTGGTAAGAACACTTAATACAAGATTTTAGCATACTTCTGAATGTACAGTACGGTGTTGTTCATTGTAGACACCATGCTCTACGACAGATCCCTAGAACTTACTCAGCTTGCAAAACTAAAACTTTATACTTGTGGTCGCTCTTCGCCCTCTGCTACACCTTCCCCTTCAGAGGGAGTATAGAGGAATGGTTACTCTATGTTATGGAAAATATTTAAAATTGCAACTTAGATTCAGTCTTGTCCCCTAATGTTCTGCCTCTCCGGACCCCACTAGTTATGGAGGATTTGAACCTTGCAGATATGAAGCCAAATGTCCCTGCTGAAGATAGTCTCATTAGTCTGGGTAGATATTAACTTATAGTTTAATTATCTTTGAGAGTAGGGATTCTCAACAAAAATGGGAGACTAAGGAAATAAGATATTTTCATGATAGTGGCTGAAAAACGATTTCCATTTGGGTTAGTTATTTAAATATGAAGCAGAAGTTTTCCAGGGTGTAATAAAACACTTCATGGGGTTGCATAGGAACCTGAAGTTGGACAGTATTGCAGTCACCTCCCCTATGACAGGCGGTTATGTCACTCAGCCCAAGGTCATGACTTCTCCTGGACAGCTGCCTGCATCTCATTAGCGCATGTAAGGGAGGGGATAAAACCTCCACAATCCTGAAAGTTTCTTCTCTTTCCAGAGCTCCCTTGCTACTGGTGGAGACTTTGATCACAATGACACTGCACTCTATCCTCTGTCCGATCCTGCTTGCCTTCCATTTAGAGATATTACCCAAAACACCCACTAGTAAACATCAACCATTCAAATCTCTGAGTGCTGGAGTTCGTTTCCTGAAAACTGACGCAGCGCTGTTGATCTCAGGCATGATTCTAGGAAGCGGACTCTCAAAGGAGAATTAGAAAAGTTTCTGCTCCCAAACAAAAGGCAGGGACTGCATTTACCTTCTCGTGTGCAATAACTAACACACTGAATGAGATAGATGAAGACATTGGCAATGAAAGGCAGTGTTCCCCCAAGAGGTAGAAAACAAAAAAGACAGGCTTTATAATCGTCCTAGCTTACTGTGAGGCTCTGCCATGGAGCGGGGCGGGGGTGGGGGGGCACGGTTGGACACTGGCAAAGGCCGATGGTGCCCCTGATTTGGGGAGACAGAGTTTGAATCCAGGGAAGCTTTGTGGCTAAAGTTTCCAACTCAGAGTATGTGGAGGAGTGAGTTATACAGAGAGGAGAAACTTGAGGGCAGGCCCTCAGTGTCTGTCTGAGTGCCAGTCTGCACAAGCACGTGAAAAAATGTCCTGAGGCCACAGTAAAACCATGGGAGACGATTAGAAGGAGCAACCTTCTTTGAGTTCACATAGGGCCTATTCCCACCAGCGTGACTGGAGACGCCTCATAATTCACAGGAAATGGGCCTTGGAATTTTGCCTCAGTAGGGATGAAAATTTCACTCTGTACTAATACTTCATTGTCGCATCTAACAAACCTTAGAAGCAGAACCTGAAATGATCACTCTGTTTCCATGTAAGTTAACAGATTCCCTGAACAGATCTTAAGAATGTTCAGAGGTAGTAGTAAAATAGCCAACACCCAATAGGTAGAATTCAAAATTACTGGTACCCAATAAAGATTACCAGGCTTGAAAAGAAGCATGAAAATATGTCCTATTAAAAGGAGGAAAAGACCAACCAATTGAAAAGGAATGAGAAAAAAAGAATGGATGATGGAATTAAGCAGGATATTAAAATAGTTAGCAAGTTAGAAGTTAGCAGGAAAATTGAATATGTTAAGTTCAGCTGAAGAACATCTAAAACTGCAAATACAATGTTCATGTTGAAAAACTGTATACGGGATGGGATTGATGGCAGATTAGACACTGCAGAAGAACAGGGAATTAGTGAATTTGTGAATTAGTGAATTTGAAGACACAGCAATACAATTAATCCAAATGAAACACAGAGGAAAAAGACAAGAAGAAGAAGGAAGAGGAGAAGGAAGAGGAGGAAGAGGAAGAGGAGGAGGAGGAGGAAAGCATAGGGAGCTGTGAAACAACCTCAAAGAAACTAATACATGCGCAGTTAAAGTCCCTGAATGGGCAGGGAGGGTAGGCAGGTGGGTAAAGAAATACAGAAACCTCAAATGGAAAAATAATAATTGAAAATTTTCCAAATTTTTTTAAATATTTTATTTATTTGACAGAGAGAAATCACAACTAGGCAGAGAGGAAGGCAGAGAGAGAGGAGGAAGCAGGCTCCCCGTGGAGCAGAGAGCCCGATGTGGGGCTCGATCCCAGGACCCTGAGATCATGACCTGAGCCGAAGGCAGAGGCTTTAACCCACTGAGCCACCCAGGCGCCCCGAAAATTTTCCAAATTTTCTTAAGTCCATAAATTCTAGGAACTCAATAAACCCCAAACCCAACAAACATGAAAACATCTATACCCAGAGACATCATGATCAGCTTGATTAGAAACACAGTTAAAGGGAAGATTTTAATCTGGAAACTGGGAGCTGACCAGTCAGTAAGGAGGAGTCCATCACAGGTGACAGATGGAACATCAACAGCACGACATAGGTTTGACCGCAGCTGTGGTAAACTAGAACAGCGTGTTTGTGGAAGAAAATGCACCAACAGGTATTTCTCAGGCCTATGAGAGTTTCAGGAAATAGTTCCTGAAGAACTGAAAAACAGGAAGGCTGTTACCATTTCACAATATGAAATATAATTATAATATAATATAAATATTTTAATATATCCATCTATTAAATTCTCATCTATGACACTTCTAGGTCAATTTCAGTTAGTTTAATTTTCCCCCTTTCATGGGGTCTATTGTTCTCCTTATTTGCTACATTTTTTATTAGTTACAAGACATTGTGAATTTTACCATGTAGGATACTGGCAGTGTATACTATAATATCTGTTTCTTTTGTAACTTTAACTTAATTGTGTTTATCTGGAGGCTTAGTTTACTTGGAGATTTAACTTTATGCCTTGGGTATTTCTAAGTAGATCAATAAGATTTGGTTTCTGTTCCTGAAGGAATTGATCTTATGGAACAAACAGAAACCAGAACAAATACTTACAAAATGATGCCATGAGTTCAATGAGAAAGATGTGAGTCAGACACAAAGGAAGCCTCAAGTACAGATATCCAAGGGGATGTCCTCAGCATGGGTGACCAGTGACAAGCATCTAGTGAAAGTCACTGACACATGGGCATAGGCACAGAAGAGATAAATGGTGACAGTGAGAGTGACAATTCAGATCTGGGTCATGGAGCAGCCCTGGGCGACTTGCTGCAGCCATAAGTTGTGCATGGTGAGAGCTGGCACTTTGGGAGCCTGGGAAGAGTGAACAAGGTGATGAAAGGACACTTGTGCAGAGGAAGGCCACCAAGTTAATTTAAAGGACTGTGGATAGACAGAGTGTGAGTTTATTAGTGTAGTAATCTGATCTTCAACCAAACGCCATCACATACTAGAAGCCGTGCTATTTAGACTCTTTGAACCTCATTGTATTTGTCCCCCCAGCCAAAGGTTGTAATTGGATTATTGGGATGATTGACTGAGATATGTTAGAAACAACAAAACAAAGTTTAGCATCGTCATTCTCCTATGAAGCACCATTATTTATCTCTGTGACAGTTCTAAAGTAATGGCCAAAACTACAATTGCAAAGAAAGGACTAACAGAATTTTGTGTTAGGGAGACCTATGAGAACTTTAAACAACTTCAAAAATTTAGGGGAGGGTAAAAAATAAATTAGATTGAAGTATAATTTTAGAATATGAGAGTTTCAAGGGAAAAAGCAAGGCTTCCTGATTATAATAATGTATTTCCACAAAAAACCTCCACATTATATATCTGAGGAAGAGAGTCCTTCTCTCTTTCAATTTAATTTTTGTAATTTTTTAAAAGATTTGTTTTTTATTTGAGAGAGAAAGAGAGAGGAAGAGAGAGAATCCTCAAACAGACTTCCCTGCTGAGTGTAGAGTCCAATGCGGGGCTCATTCCCAGGACCCTGAGATCATGACCTGAGCCAAAATCAAGAACCAGACGCTTAGCTGAATGAGCCATGCAGGCGCCCCTCTAGTAATTCTTTTTTCCTTTTTTAAAGATTTTATTTATTTATTTGATAGAGATAGAGAGAGCACAAGTAGGCAGAGAGGCAGGCAGAGAGAGAGGGAGAAGCAGGCTCCCTGACAAGCAGGAGCCCCATGTGGCTCAATCCTAGGACCCTGGGATCATGACCTCAGCTGAAGGCAGACGCTTAACAAACTGAGCCACCCAGGCCTAACACCCCCCTCCCCCAGTAATTCTTTACATTCATTAAACTCATTCAGTTTCCGCACATTTATGTCTCATATACATTGTATGAATGCTATTTATACAAGAAAAGTTAACATTTATAAATATATCATAGTGTTTAAAAATACACACCTTTAAAGTAATCAGAAGTGTGGTGCAGGGATAAAATACCCTTTTATTCAAAAAGTATTGATTTGGGGAGTGCCTGGGTGGCTCAGTCAAGCATCTGTCTTTGGCTTGGGTCATGATCCTGGGGTCCTGGGATTGAGCCTTGTGTCAGGTTCCCTGCTCTGCGGGGAGCCTGCCTTGCCCACTCCCACTATTTGTGTTCCTACTCTTGCTGTCTGTGTCTCTCTGTCAAATAAATAAATAAAGTGTTTAAATAAAAATAAAAATAAAAGTACAACTTTGGAATCATAAAATATAAAGACAAGTAAATATACCTCTAATCTCATCTTACAGAAATGACCGCAGATTTGATGTATAGAGCCTTCCCATATATACACAAGTCATAAACATGAAATGGTGATTATACTACTTGGTTTTTTCACTTCTCTATGTTGCCCACATTTACCATTGCTATTTAAGAATTTTCTACATCATGATGTTTCACAGCTCTGTAGTAAACCATCATATGAGTACACTTAACCATTGTCTTATTGTTGGACTTTAGGTTATTTCTTCTGTTTATTTAATGAGACTACCAAGCTGATGAAACTCAATACAGTCAAGACTGACAGGAGACAGGACTGAAGCCTGACCTCCAGGGCCAGTTCTGAGTGGTTTGGGTACGTCATTTCACCTCTCAGGGTTCCCAGTTTTCTCACTTGAAAATTTTCAGGCTGAACCTAGATGCCAGCACTCCCAGGATGCGAGAACACTTTGGTGGGGAAGGTCTTAGGTTGGGCACTGAGGTGGCGAACGCTCAACAATGGGAAGGTAGCATAAGGACCTATAGTTTGTGGCAGAACTAAAACAGCAAGAAGTGAGTAGTGGCCCTGGAAAAAGTGGGAAAGCATCAAAATACCCCAGCTTCTACCAGCTGTTTCTCTGAGAACTAAAGAGGACTGACATCCAACCTTGCCATCTCTTCGAGACTCCAAATATGCATGAGTCTGTTGGACGGTGATGCTTACAGGTGTGCTGGGCATTTTACCTTGTTTGCATTTGTGCCTATTTTCAGCATCATAAACAAGTTTTTGAAAAACATGGTCTACAAATACACATTAAAGAGAACACTCTCTGCTCAGCGGCGAGCCTGCTTCCCTCTCTCTCTCTCTCTGCCTGCCTCTCTGTCTACTTGTGATCTCTCTCTGTCAAATAAAAAAAAAAAAAGTTTATAAGACTGGAAGAGAAAAAAGAGCACTGGGTAATAAAAACTTTGTCAAGCAAATGGATTCACTCATTCTCTCATTCCACAAATATTTATTGAATATCTACTATGTTCCAGTCCCAGTTCCCAGGGATGGAGAGCTATAGGGAGGATACAAAACAGACAATGCCCCAGACCTCTTGAGCTTACATTCTAGGAGAGAGAGACAGCTGACACACATACAAAATACTGTATGTTTTTCCAGCATGTCAGATGAGGCTAATTACTAAGCAGGAAAAGGAATTAGGGTAAAGAAAATAGGAAATGTGGGAACGAGGAGGAAGTTGCTATTTCCTATTAAGGGTGCAGCAATGACCACTCTGTTAACTGTGCCTCTGAAGAGAGACCTGAAGTGTATAAAAGATCAAACCATTCCTTCCTCCTAGGGAAAGCTGATTCCAGAAAAGTCAATCACAGGTTATCTTTTGAGGTAGGAGGGTATGTTGTGTGTTCTATTGCCACCGATGAGGAGAACAAACAGAACAAGGAGAAAAGTAGTAAAAGATGGAAGTCAGACAGTGACCACACTGAATGGAGGTGCTCAGTGAGTCACATATGGAATTGTTGAATCATTATGTTGTACAACTGAAACTAATATAATGTTTCATGGCAATCGTACTTCAACAATAAAAACACTTTATCAAATTTACACTTTAGAAATATGAAACGAGATGAAACCAGAGAGGGAGACAAACCATAAGAGACTCTTAATCTCAGGAAACAAACTGAGGGTTGCTGGAGAGGAGGGGGGGGTAGGAGGGATGGGGGTGGCTGGGTGACAGACATTGGGGAAGGTATGTGCTATGGTGAGTGCTGTGAATTGTGTAAGACTGATGAATCACAGACCTGTACCTCTGAAACAAATAATACCTCATATGTTAATACAGAAGAAAAAGTCAGATATTAGAATAGCAGATCCTATAGACCCCCATCAAAAACATGGCCATTATTCTGAGTCACACGAAAACAATTGAGGATTTGGGACAGAGAGGTTACATGATCTGGCGATTTAGGTTTTAAAGTGATCTTTTGGGATGTTTTGCTGAAAGTAGGCATGGTGAGTATGGAAGGGTGAGGGGGGCCAAAGGCTGGGGAAAACCAGTTAAAATGCTACAGCTGGGATTCAGAGAGATACAATATTGCCCATAATAGGGAAAAAGTGTAGAAGAATGAGACTGGTCTGATCCTGGGTGCATTTCAATGGATAACCAAAAAGGTATACAGGGTATGAGATAAAAGGGAAATAATCAAGGATGGCAGCAAGGATTTTGACCTGAGCAACTAAAAGCAGCTGTCCGCTGAGAAGAGAAAAATTGTGGGAACAGAAGGTTTGGGGAGGAAAATTTGGAGTTTGGGTTTGAACGAGTTCATTTTTAGATTTCTACTGGAAGCATAAACAGAGAATTCACAGAGAGCTGAATATGAGTCTGAAGTTTAGGGGACAGATGTAGGCTATAGATAGAAACTTGGGGGTCATAATCATAAAATGAATTCCCTAAATAACTTCACCTATACTGTAAAATATGTTTTAGCATTATAAGAATGTATGGAAAAATTCAATTAGGTCAGAAAATGATTAATATGATTTTACACTTGAGTCTTTCTGCAAGTAAAGTCATTCTGGTTATTATGTTTAAATCAATGCATCCTACTTAGACAAAATTCCACTTTAGAACAATGTCTTTTATTGCTTTAGCTGACTACTCTAACTTACGAAGAACATCGCTCTACTGTTCTCCCTCTACACAAAGCAGCTGTTGACTTAAATGAAATTTGGATCAGATTTCACAAGCAATCATTACATGTATAGCCAGAATGGTCTTAATCACCTCATTCCATGTAGGACTTCATTTTACAGAAAGGGTGGGGGGAGTTCAAAAGCAAAGTCATTCAGCTTGTATACTTACTAATTATTTACTTAACACAACAAATATTTACTGAGTGTGAGGTGCCGGTGATGCTCTAGGGGCTGAGGTAAAACCCTCAACAATAAAAATACTCTATCACATGGAATTTATAGTCTCTTTGGGGGAGCTGGAAAACAAACCTGCAAATCTATAATACGACACACAAATGAAAAGTGCCATGAAGAAAAATGAATCATGATAAAGGTAGGGTGATAAGTAATTTAATGTCCAAATTGGGACACATTTTATAATAAAAACAGTTGAAAACTAAGTGGGATGCCAGAGCAGCAGACATAAGCTGGAGTGTCCAGCCTGAGCAAATGAAAATGTGAGTCACCCAGATAAATTGGTTTGGGGGTGCAGAATGAATGAGTTGGGTTTATTTCAAATACGGTAGTCAGGGGTCAGGTGATATGGTGACATCTAAGGAGAGACCTGAAAACCATGAAGGAGAAAGACATGGATGTATCTGGAGTAGACAATGAAGTCTCTGGAGGAGAGAGAAATCTAGAGAAAGAGCAAGGGGATCCGTGCAGTTGTTGGAGAGGGAACAAGAAAAACAATGGTAGGTGTTGAGGCAGGATGATGTAGAAATTTCTGGTTATTAAAATAATTTTAGTGTTTATTATGTTTCACAGAAGACGCCTTTGTTGGTTATGAAACGGGGAGTAATACTGAATTTCCATTTTAATAAAAATAATTGGCTGCTCTATCGACAATAGATTGAAGAGGTGAGAGAGGATTAAAAATAATACCATTGGGGTGCCTGGGTGGCTCAATGGGCTAAAGCCTCTGCCTTCGGCTCAGGTCATGATCCCAGGGTCCTGGGATCGAGTCCTGCATCAGGCTCTCTGCTCAGCAGGGAGCCTGCTTCTCCTTCTCTCTCTGCCTGCCTCTCTGCCTACTTGTGATCTTTGTCTGTCAAATAAATAAATAATCTTAAAAAAAAATACCATTTATAATGCCAGCATGAAAAATCACTTAGTAATAAATTTAACAAGATCCATACAAGGCTTTTACCCAAATATTTTATTGCTAAAATTAAAGAAGACCTAAATAAATGGAGAAATACATCATATTCCTAGATTAGAAGGCTTAAATTGTAATAATGTCAATTTCTCCAAAATTCTCTAGATTTGATGCATTTCCAATCAAAACTCATGCAGGTTATTTTTTTGTACTGATATTAATATAGAACTATTAATGACTTAGAATAATTTTTTAAATGTTTAAATAGAACAAATTTGAAAGATTTGCATTATTTTAAGAATTACCATAAATCCATGATAATTGTTGATATGGAATAAGAAAAGATAATCAATTAAAATAGGAAGCCCCAAAATAGAGACTTATACAATGAAATGTAATAAATTTATTTTTACAAAGGCATCAGTGAAATTTAGTATGGAAAAGATTATATGTGTTTTTCAGCATGTAGTACCAGAAGAATTGGATGTCTTCATGAAAAAAAAAAAAATGCAGTTTGAACAATACCTCACTCCGTATACAAGAATTAACTCAAGATAGCATGCGGATCTCATCATAGAGAAACTTTGCCATTTGCATGCAACAACATCGATGGATCTAGAGGGTATGATGCTAAGTGAATAAGTCAGTCAGAGAAAGACAAATACCATATGATTTCACTCCTATGAGGAATTTAATATAAAAAGAAAACTAACAAAGAAGAAAGAGACAAACAAACAAAAACCAGACTCAACTAAAGAGAACAAACTGATGGTTACCAGAGGAGAGGTGGGGGAAGGGGTCGGAAAAAATAGGTGAAGAGGATCATGGTGAGCACTGAGTAATGCATGGAATTGTTGAATCACTATATTGTATACCTAAAAGTAGTATAACACCCTATTTTAACTATGCTGGAATTAAAATTTTAAAAATCAATCTAAAAATCTCATTAAAAAATATTGGAGAATATCTTTGCAAACTTGGAAGGTACTCAAAAATTTCCTAGAATACACAAACCATAATAAAAAGTTTGATGAACTGAACTTCATTAAAAATGTCTGTTCAAAATAGTTACTGTTAAGAAAATTAAAAAGCAAACCTCAAAGCAATAAAATCATTGCAATATATTTACACATAAAGAATTCACATTTACAATATACAAATTTGTAAAATTCAATAACAAAAAGACAACAAACAATAAAAATCAACACAAAACTTGGACATTCACAAAATAGGGTATAGGAATGGCCCATAAGCATAGTCATTAGGGTAATATAAATTAAAATCCAAAGATATGAGTAGATACAGAACTACTGTATTGCTGAAATTTAAAAATATGACTAATAATAACATATTGGATTATTCCATGCAAACCTAGTTAAACTGAGGACTACATTTCCCAGAATTTCATTTTCTTTTTTAGATTTGGCCAAAAGAGGAACTTGTGTACTATTTAAAACCTATAAGGAAGCAGTGACCATTATTCTCATCACTCTCTATCGGTGTCAGATTACGTGTCAAACAGGTACAAATGTGTCCCCGAATCACAGTATGATCTCATTTTGCCAAGCTGTTTAACTCTCCTTCCAAGAAGAACAAAAGCAGCCCCAGTCAACCATCAGATGCTTGAGGGAGAAGAAAAGTTGCTTGGCTGTGGACCTACAAAGATGGTAGCTACACAAAGGCAACAACTTCCCATAAATCTCACCATGAACTTCCTCTTCTTAATCCTTGTACAGTGGCTGGGTATGCTGAGTTTCTCAGATTTGCCTGCAAGCTCTAACTGGTCTACCTGCAGCAGTGCGGTAGGCAATATCGTTAGTAACTCTTATCCTCCAGCATCCTTCCATTTACTTCACCTTTGTATAAGATCTAATTCCTATAACAAGGAATTAGAAACCCTTATTTCATGACTTTCTGTGGCTACTGGAATATTAGCAAACATCAACCAAGCAGAGGATTGGAAAATGAAAGTGTATTGGAGCTTATCTTCTCTTACTGATTGTGTAACCCCGTTGCCATGTGGATGAGTCCTGACTAGTTTCTAATACCCATGGGCAAGTCATGCCTGTTATCCCAGGCGACAATGAGGCAACCATCAAATACGCAAGTGAGGCTATTCTAGGCCATCAAGTTCCAATGAGCTGGCTCAAATCAGTGTTGTTTAACGGCTCTAAGTTATGCGGACATTTGTTATGAAGCAAAAATTAATTCGCATATCAAATGTTGAGAGGATGACAAAGCAACGACCAATTTCACTGATGCTGGGAAATAACTCTGGAAAACTATTTGGCAGTTTCTTATAAAGGTAAACACATACCTACCTCAATATCCAGCAATTCCAGTCTTAGGTATTTACCTAAGAGAAATGAAAACACAGCTTCACACAAAGATTTGTACAAGAAATTTACAGCGGCGTTATTCATGACTGCAGCAGTTGGAAATAACCTAAAAGTCCATCAATAGGAGAATAAACAAAATGTGATGTATTCACTATACCATTCAGGATTTTAAAAGATTGAACTACAGGTACATACAGGGAATAAATCATTTAAAAAATTAGATTTAAGAGTTAAGCAAGGCACACCAGTGTTTACTATGTAATTCCGTGTACATAAAATTCAAGGAGAAATACATAATATGTAAGAAGAGGAAGGGAGCAATAATATTTACGAAGGTGTGATTATAATGTCAAGTCGTGGTATCGAAGCTGGATGTGCAGAGAAACTTGAGGACACAGGAGCTGGTGGTCAGTAAATCTCAGGATTGTAATGTATAGGTCCTGGATGCGTTAAAATGAGATAAAAAGAAAGAAGGTTTGGGTAGAGGTTTAAATGCTTGAAACTATCATTTTCTGTCCATAATTTTTTTCTCTTCTCTCCCCACTATTTCTGCCATGGTTTATGTTTCAACTAATTATCAGTTAACTTCAGAGTTTGTGAGCAAAGCAGGCAAAGATACCACAATCTGAAAAAAAGATGAACTTTGGAACTCAGAAAAGTATAATAAAATAGTTTCCAGAAATGACAGAAAAAAATACACAATTACTAGAAGCAGAATTATCATGACTAACAATGAAAGAATTTTAGTTTTAAAAAAAACTTTTCGCTCCTTAAATAGACTCACATATGTGTAAGATCACTTGATTTTGAAGAACAGTTCTTCCAGATAAACAGGACAAATTATTTTTTTCCTGATTTAGGTATTGAGGGGGAAATTGTGTTAGCCACTTTCTCAAAATTATACAGATGGCTAGTTTTTCCTCAAACCATCCCAGAAGACGGGTCTCATTCCATGTGTACTTTCTTTCTTAGTGGACTATAGTGGAAAATGTGTCTTGTCAATCCACAAAAGCGTATACTGACATTTAACTCAAGTCAGGTATTAGAGGCAAAATCTAAAACCTAAAAGGGACAAACTAACTCAATTTTATACCACTGATTCATTCTGACCAAATTCGGATGACAGACTCAGAAACCAAACTCAAAAATTAGCTCAGTACATGGAGATTTCAATGTACCGTTGACTGAATCTGAAGTTTTCTTTCAGGATAACTAGGTTGATTATCTCTTAAGGTGGTTTGCTTTTGTTTTGTTTTATTTTAATCTCTTTTAAAACATATCATATCAACATAAAAGTTCCATCTAAAATTTGTTAACACCCTTCTGCTCTCATCTCATCTTATTAAAATGAAACAAGTGAACAATCTTAACTAAGGTAAAGTTCTGAATAAAAGCTTTGTCTGCAGGCTTCAACTTTAGAGAAGAGGTAGCACTTCTGACAGGTTAAGTTGGAGGTACTGAGAGGTCTTTCACAGACTCTTTGTCTAGGACCCAGTGGAATATAAAGCTTGGTCTTAGAAAAGAGATCAGGTCTGAAGGCAGTCTACTGAGTTGCTAAAATTCCCTTGAGGAAGTTCTGAGGAGACCACTGGACTATAAATAGTTGTTGACATAGATCAAATTTACTCATTTTTTTACTATACCCTCTATAAACCTAAGTTTTAACACAACTTAACATACATTTTATGTACATGATTGCTTCGATTATCTGTTGGTGTGTGACAAACCAGCCAAAAGATAATACTTTAAAACATCCATATTATTACTCCTCACAATTCTCTGTATTGATTGAGATCACCCTGGCAGTTCTGGTTCTGCAATGTCACTTGGGGCCACAGTTGTTGGGTGGTTCTCTAAGCTGAAACATCCAAATGGCTCACTCCCATGGCTCTCAGTTGACACTTGCCAGAAACTGGAGCTTGACTACAACATCTCACGTGACCCTTCATGGGGCTTGGGCCTTTCACAGGATGGCAGTTAGGTTCTGAGAGGGAGAATTTCAGGAGTCAGTATTCCCAGAGGTCAGACGCAAAACCTGCCTGTCAGTCCTCAAGGGGTTCGAACTAGCATGGTGTCACTTCAGCATAATCTACTGCCGAAGCAGTCACAGAGCCAGACTAGATTGAGGCTGGGGAAAAATAAACTCCACTTCCCCAAGGAAAGAGTTACAAAGAAATGGTGGCCATCTTTACTCCACCAAATCTCTTGTCAAGAAATAAATCTATGGGGACCCCTGCGTGGCTCAGTCAGTTAAGTGTCTGCCTTCAGCTCAGGTCATGACCTCAGGGTCTCAGGATCAAGCCCCACTTTGGGCTCCCTGCTCATCAGGGAGCCAGCTTCTCCCTCTCCCTCTGCCACTCCTCCTGCTTGTACTCTCTCTCTCTCTCTTTTTTCTTTCAAAAAAAAAAAAAAAAGAAAGAAAAGAAAGAAATCTATGGATCACATAAGGGTTTTGTTGTTGTTGTTGTTTATTTATTTATTTATTTTTTGGGAAAACGTTTTATATGTCTTTCGTTCTCTGCATGTTTGTCTCAGTGATATGGTAGCTATGTGGCAAATAATGCCACAGTCATAATCAGATTGCTGTCTGCATTCTGCCCTTTTCTTTATCAGGGATTGTTTGCTTCTTTCTGTTGGGTACAACTTTAAAGCCACAACTTCAGCAACCATATTTGTTCCTTCATGTAGGTACTTTTCCCCCATTTTCTTATGTGAAATTAAAGCCAGAGCTGCCAGAATGTCTTTCAGATCATGAAGCAGTATCTTTCTATCACCAGGTCACGGTTCCCCTCTCCAACCATCAGCTACATCCCACACGGTGCATTACATGTGAACTTGCCTGACTTCTTTCATTATTTATTCCCAATTTCTACCCTCTGCATGGTAAAATTATAACTGAGTGGGAAGCAATTTCTGTTCTGTTCAAGAATCTGTTGAAATCATTCAAGAAACTTGCCCATAGCAACAGAAAGAAGCCACAGTGTCATACTTGCGATTTAATACTAAACTCTGCAAATGACCCAGATTCTTTTTTCTTTCTTATAAGTGTCAGAACAGGTATGTTCCTATATGAGCAAATTCAACATATAGTTGTAAGTTGTAAATTTAATTTGAGATTTAGTGTTTTCCCTTTCATTAACATAAGCTCTTGTTGGAAAATTTGTTTGACATGTTCATTTGTTTAGCACATAAGAATTTACTTATTATATTACCCAGCCCCTATCCTTTGACTCTATGTAATGTAGTGAGTTTTTAAATCAGGAGGTGCAAATCCTTCTTTGATATTATTTTGACTATTTGGGCCCCATGAATTTCCATATAATTTTAGGATCAGTTTATCCTTTTCTGTGAAAAAGTAACTGGGCTCTGATAAGGATTGCATTTAATCTGTAAGTCATTTTGAGGACTATTGTTGTTTTAACATTGTTAGGTCTTCCAATCGGGGTGTCTTTCTATTTATTTAGATCTTTCATTTCTTTCAATAATGTTTCATGGTTTCCGTGTATAAATCTTACACTTCCTTGATTAAATTTATTTAGGTACTTTATTAATAGTCCCATAAATGGAATTACTTTTTAATTTCAGATTGCTCATCACTACTGCATAGAAATACAACTAATTTTTATATATTGTACATCAATCTTGTAGGTTGCCAGTTTGCTGTACTAGCTTATTAAAAACTAAACTTACTAGTTTTTTAGCGGGTTCTTTAGGGTTTTCTATATGTAAGATAATAGTTTTTTTACAGATAGAGATAATTTTACCTCTTTTTTTCCAATATGGATGCCTTTTAATTCTTTTTCTTGACTAATTGCCCTGGCTAGACCCTCCAGTACAGTATTGAATAGAAGTGGCAAGAGCAGTCATCTTTGTCTTATATCTGAAAGCTTTTAGTTTTCCCCATGAAATACCATGTTTCCTCCAACCTCTATAGAAAACAATATGGAGCTCTCAAAAAAAACCTAAAAACTAAAAATCTATCATATGATTCAGCAATTCCACTTCTGGGTATTTATCCAAAAGAAATGAAAACAGGCTTTCGACAAGATATAGGCACCCCCATGTTTATCACAGCATTATTCACTATAGCCAAGGTATGGAAACAACCCAAAAGCCAACAACAGATTAATGGATAAAAAAGATGTGATCATACACATAATGGACTATTATTCAGCCATGAAAAAGGAGGATATCCAAGCATTTGCAGGATGGACCTTGAGCACATTATGCTAAGTCAAGCAAGTTAGATGGAGAAAGATAACTACTGTGTGATATCACCTATATGTAGAATTTAAATCTGTCAAACTTGTAAAAAAAAAAATACAGAGAGTAAAATCATGGTTACCTGGGGATGGGAGGGTGGATAAAATTGATGACATTTAAGGGTGCAAACTTGTAATAAGTACTAATAAGCTATACAGATCTAATATATAGTATATGGAATATAGTAAAAAATATATTATGTGGTCAATATTGTTATATTATGTGGTCAAATTGGCAACCACACTATAATCCATAAATGCATCAAAGTAACACACAGTACAAGAAGAAAAAAAGCATGATGCTTACTGTGTATTATCAATAGATGGCCTTTTTCAGATTGAGAAAATTCCCTTCTATTCTGAATTTGTTGGGTGTACTTATTAAGAAATGGTGTTAGGGGGCACCTGGGTGGCTTAGTGGATTAAGCCACTGCCTTCGGCTCAGGTCATGATCTCAGGGTCCTGGGATCGAGCCCCACATCAGGCTCTCTGCTCCGCAGGAAGCCTGCTTCCTCCTCTCTCTCTGCCTGCCTCTCTGCCTACTTGTGATCTCTCTCTCTGTTAAATAAATAAAAATAAAAAATTTAAAAAAAAAAAGAAATGGTGTTGGATTTTGTCAAATGCTTTTTCTCCGTATATTTAGATGATCATGTATCTTTGTTCCTTTATTTTATTAATATGATATATTTATTTTTGTAGGTTGAACCAATCTTGCATTCCTAGGGCAAATCCCACTTTTTGTGGTATATAATTACTTTTATATACTGCTGGCTTTGGTTTGCTAATATTTTTTTTGAGAATTTTTGCATCACTATTCATAGGGTTTAGGGTCTGTGGTTTTCACTTCTTGTGATGCCTTTTTCTGCCTTTAATATTGATGTAATACTAGCTTCCTAGAATAAGTTGGGAAGTGTTCCCTTTCCTCTGTTTTTCAGAAGAGTTAGTGAAAAATTGGCATTTACTCTTTAAAGATTTGGTAGAATTCACCAGTAAAGCCATCCGGTCCTGTGCTTTTCTTTTTGGAAGTTGATTACTCAATCTCTTTACTTGTTGTAAGTCTACTCAGATTTTATATTTCTCCTTTAGTTTAGATTAATGCCAACTTGATATAAATAATATGTAAAAATTTTGCTCCTGTATTTCTCCACCCTTCACCTTCAGTGCTGATATTGTCAGAAATTACAACTTTATACATTATATGTCAGTTAATACAGATTTGTAATTATTGAATTATGTAGCTGTTTTTATTTTTTTTATTTTTTTATTTTTTTTTAAAGATTTTATTTATTTATTTGACAGAGAGAGAGAGATCACAAGTAGGCAGAGAAGCAGGCAGAGAGAGAGGAGGAAGCAGGCTCCCTGCGGAGCAGAGAGCCTGATGCGGGGCTCGATCCCAGGACCCTGAGATCATGACCTGAGCCAAAGGCAGCGGCTTAATCCACTGAGCCACCCAGGCGCCCCTGTAGCTGTTTTTAAAATCAGAAAAAAAAATGAATCACAAACAAGAAATGTATTTATATACTTTTACATTTAACCTAGGAAGTTAGTGTTCTCTATTTCTTCACGAGGATTTGCATTACTGTGTATTGTCTTTTTGTTTCCTCCTTAATGGCTCTAGCAAACAAATGACCAGCATTTGTTATGGGATAGGTCTGCTAATGACAAACTCAGTTTTATTTATTTCTGGAATGTGTTTCATAAATAATAAATTATTTATTTCCTTCATTGTTGAAGGGTAATCTTATCAGATGTAGCATTCTTGGGTGAAAGTTTCTTCTTTCAATACTTTATGCCATTCCATTGCCTTCTGGCATCCATGGCGTCTAATAAGAAATCACTGTGAATCTTATGGAAGGTCCCTTGTGAAATCACTTCTCTTTTACTGCTTTCAAGATTCTCTTTTCACTATAAGCCTTTCATTAATTATCATGGTTCAAAAAAAAAAAAAAGTAAATTCTCATAGTTTTAGCAGTTCTTTGTTCCTTTTGTGGAGGGGCAGAACTTGGGAGTTCCTTACTGGGCTGTTTTTGCTGACTACACCTTTTTAATATTAGTGTTTAGTATGTCACGAATTACCATTGACCTAAATGTAAGTTCTTACTGTTTTTACTTAGATTTTTGAAACAGTTTTCTTAACGGACCTCTCTGGTCCCAATTACAACTCCCTTGATCCAGCCATAGCACTCCTCAATCTGTAGGATAATAGTGTAATTCCTTAGTATGGTGGGGGGCAGGGCGGGGGAGGGGAGCCTTGCTCCTGATTCCTCCCTGTCACCCCCATGAGCCCTTTATTATTCCACCCTGGGTAGTCCTCAGGTGTCCCACTTTCTCTGACTCTCCAACTGTGCTAATGGAGTGCTATTGCCTGGAATTTTAATTCTTCCCTTTTCCTCCACTTCTCACACCTATGAGATGTCTCCCACAAAAGGCTCTCTACCCACACAGGATAGTTTAGATACCCTTCCTGGATATCCAGACAGGTTTTTACCCCTATCATGTACCTGCCTCATGGGATAATTATAAAGATTAAATATATTAGCACATATAAGGTGTGTATATAAAGAATTGTATAAATATATATCATCTTTCTCATCACACTGTATACGAATTGTTGGCTTGTCTACCCACACTAGGCAGTTAGCAGCATGAGGGACAAGACTCTATTACTACTTGGTATTCCAGTTCCTAGCACTGTGTTTGACACAAACTGTTTTTCATATATTTTAACTTTTCTTCTCACATTTTAAGATCCTTGAAATCAAGATGTACCTTATAATTGATGAAGCCTTATAATTACTGTCAGATACATGGGAAACATAAAGTGATTGCCATTTCCTTAACATAAGAGAACATGTTCACAGTCACCTATCGATTCCTCATTCATATCCAGGTTCCATGGGTTGTTGCTACTAAGTGTGCTGAATTTAAGTTCTATTTAATATATCTTCAAAAAGGTTATAGCATATTTTGCTTTGAAATAAAAGGTTAATGTGTATGCAAAAATTTTACTGCAAAGACAACAAGGCATAAGATTGATGCTGATCAAACAATACTTGTCATTTGAGAAATAACAACTTTTTTTCTTTTTATTATTGTACCTAAGAAAGAAGACACTTATAAAGAGCTGAAACTGTTGCATCTTGTTACTAAAATACATTTAAAAAGATTGCCTATATAACTGAAGCCTCAGAACAGTAGAAATTCCAAGATAGTAAGAAGCTGAGGTGATCAATTTTTGAAGGACTATCATTAAGACATCAAACATCAATTTGTCAGAAACATTGTTATCCTAAATTTTTATTCATGTGCAATTTGGTAGAGGATAATATGGCAAAGTGTGTATATTATTCTATGATTTGCAAAATTGTATTTTTCAGTGGAACATTGAACAGTGATGTGTTTTGTATCTCACCTTTGATGAGATACTACAATAGCTACAATTGTTTCACAACAACGGCAACAGTTGTAATCATTTACTAGACTTGTCCATGAGTGAGTTACTCAGAATTGACTGCCACATACTGAGTCGTCTTTGACAAATGTCTTAATCTATTTGAGTCTTTGCCTTCTCACCTGTAAGGATATTTGATGTTATGTATCTTACTAATCCATAATGATTAAACACACACAAATACACACATTTAAAATAAAAATCGTGCCTGCCGTGTAGGAAGTGCTGAGTGTTTATTTCCTTCCATCTGATAACGTGGTAAGCTTCTGCCGAGAAATCACACCTGGGTGACACCCACCGGTTTATTCACCAGTGGTGAGTTATTATTGATTTATGTAAGTAGCTATACAGTTGTTGTTGTTGTTGCTGTTGTTGTTGTTTTAAGGTATTTATTTAACCCAGAGAGAGACAGCGAGAGAAGGAACACAAACAGGGGGAGTAGGAGGCAGAGGGAGAAGGAGAAGCAGCCTGCCAGCTGAGCAGGGAGCCCCATGTGGGGCTCGATGTGAGGCTCAATCTCAGGACCCTGGGATCATGACCTGAGCCAAAGGCAGACGCTTAACGACTGAGCCACCCAGGTGTCCCACCTAGCTATACAGGTTTTGAATTAAGTAAAATTTAGCTGACATCTGAGAGAATTTCTAAATCATTCAGAGCTGTATCACACCAATAAAAGGGGAGAACAATTAATTTTTTTTCGTCACTTGACACTGTTTGTCTTATAAGTTCTTCAAAAGCAGGAAAGTGTTCTTTCATCTTTGCAGAACGGTTGGATAGAGTCCTGACCAGGACATGGCATTACCTGACAGCTGGTACTTGTTTGTTGCTTTTCCAACATGGGGATGGGGCTCAGCGTTGTTTGTTCTCCCTGCATGAGAATTGACAGAGAAGACGCCAATCATCTTCTCGGAGCAGAAGAAACTATTTTTACTTCATAGAGCAGTAAGTTAACATTTGAATAACAGGGTCATAATCTAGAAAACAGTTATTAGAATGTCCGTGTGTCATAACAGATTTCTTGGAAAAAAGTATGCAGAGTCACTGGCAATAGAAAAGCCATCGTAGGGGAACATCTTATTTAAAGCAGGTTAAATAACCTTTTCAAGTGCTCAGCAGAGTTTATGGCATATAGTCACAAGGACAACCACAGTCACAACTGAGCTCTCATTGTTAAATCAAGGACATAGCACACGTTGCGTAAGAAAGCTTTTACTTCTACAATGCCAAATGGACTATAGTTGCTTTAGCACTTAATTTTCAAAGGACTTTGGATAACTTATGAAATTGCTATGTTCCCATGCAAAGTATTTTTACCTTTTCTGTACCCATGTTTTATCTGACTATGAAAGGAATACCACAATACCGCTCTGCTTCTAATCTGTTCTTTCCACTAGTTTTGCTTTCATTAAAATTGCTGCAATGAACATCCTCACAACATGAATTACATTTACAAATGTTCGGGCATATCTGTAGAATAAAGGTCTGCTTACAAACATGATGCAACACGACATTTATAATTTTCACAGTTATTGTCCATTTGACCTTCATACAAATTTTGTCAAGCTCCACCCCCTTCAGCAACATGAGACCCTGTTTTACTACACTTGAATCGTTTCAGCAAATACATTTTTGGCCAACCTAATAGATGAAAAATGGTATCTCAGGGTAGTTTTGAATTTGCATTTTTGTGAGTGTGTTTGAGCATCTTTTCACCTGTTTAATAATCATTTGTATTTCCTTTTTGGTGAACTGTTTCTGCTTATTCTTTGGTTATTTTTCTATTTGGCCACTGAGTTTGTTTGTTTTGACTTGTAAGAGTTCTTTAGAAATCAAGGGCAATAGCATTGTGACTATAACTTGGGTTAATTATCCAGGATGATCATTTGAGTTTACTTATGGTGAGTTTTGGCATTGTGTTTATTTTCTGTAGTTGAATATATCAGAGTTTATGGTCTTTGTGTCATCCATAGAAAGGTTTCTCTAATTTCAAGATATTTTAAAAATCCCATGTTTTACCTTAGTGATTATTAAATTTAAATGATTCACATATCTGAAATTCGTTTGAATAAATAATGAGAAGTAAGGAGTCAACATTTTCCCCTGTATGACCACTCTCTATTCTCAACATACCTTAACAAAATAATCAGATTTTGTTTGCTAGTTTCAAATAACACCTCTTTCATATTCTATACTTCCGAATGCTCTTACATTCAATTTTGGACTTTTTGACTCTTTGATCAGTCTGGCTATTCTTAAGCTAATACCAAATCGTTTTACAATTTAGAGGTATACAGAACACTTATTTCAGCAGATATTGAATGACCCAAGCTTACATAATCATCACAGAAGGAACTTTGTGGCATACAAGAGCAAATAGAAAATTCCATCAAAAATGTAATGGTCACAGTTATTAAAAAATATTTTAGTAGCCAAATTTAGAAGTTAAACATAAAAGTTTAGATAGGTTCCTTGTCAAGGTCAGTATTTTCCCTGGGGTTGATGCTAAAATGCTTTAATAGCAAATATTGCATAAGAAATAGATGTACTCTTTGGCATACTCATTGGTTACTTCAGTAACAGGTGCCAGCAAACTAATTATATTTTGTGCAAGCAACTATAGATGATCAACAGAACTTAGATCACTTAATAATTAAAGATCTTTTTGTAGTTTTTATTCAGATTCCCTTTTACATGTAACAGCTTCTGTTCTACATGTTTAAACATCTATGTTCAGAATAGACATTTCCAAAAGGAAGAGTGCTAACAAAATACTAAATCTTTCATATTCTACAATATACCTGTTCTGTTGTCAATTTTGTCACTGTTCTTTATAGTTTTCTACTCTCTAAACATATCTTTGTTCCCTTTCACTGCGCTGATTTCAGAGTGAGACCTAGAAATCTCTGCAATTAAGTAAAAAAGCATTATTGAATATATTATTAATCTGTCATGCTGTCAAACTTACTATTCCCCCATGTCCAAATGCCTGAAATGAAAGTTATCAGAAGAGTACACTTAACAACATTGACATAAAAAAAAGTTTTTTTGAACAGCAAAATGTAATACGGAAAAAAAAAGTCTTTTAGTAACGACTTCTAAAATGAATTTTTACTACAATTCATAACTTGAGAAAACCTAAAAAATTCTTCCCTTCATGTATTGAAAATTGTTAGAAACTCACAGCAATCTTCTCAGTGATATTGTTCGTTAAATTCTTAGTTGCCATAGACCCCAAACCAGGCAATTGTTTCATTTGAACACCCTAAACAAGTCTTTTGAAGTCTGAACGGTGGAAGGAAATGTGTTTCGAATATTTTGTTTTTCTCTAAGACTTACTTTTTTCTTATTTTTACTTAGATTCATCATAATGTCTGCCTTAAGGATAATCTAACACAGATGTACATGATTTTGAGGTTTTTGTCACCTCAATTACACAAGAAGAAAAATTAACAGTCTGTTTTTAATTTATCTGAACTGGATTTAAAGATTTCTCATGAGGAACTTTTTCTTGAAGGACCCTTGTCTGAAAGGGAATCAACTAAACTGAAATGCAGTTCTTAAAGGATAGTTAATTAATGTTATGTACATAACTATCTGGTTAAACAATTCTCCAATAATCAGAAACCTATAGGTTAGAAATCTCTTCTATTACTAACAGCAAGGTCTAGGGTCCAAATGTGAAATGGTGAGACAAAGTAGGGTTTGAATAGCATTAAGTTTCTGTAGCTTTAAGAAAGGATACAAGAGGGCGCCTGGGTGGCTCAGTGGGTTGAGCTGCTGCTTTCGGCTCAGGTCATGATCTCAGGGTCCTGGGATCGAGTCCCACATTGGGCTCTCTGCTCAGCAGGGAGCCTGCTTCCCTTTCTCTCTCTCTGCCTGCCTCTCTATCTACTTGTGATCTCTCTCTGTCAAATAAATAAATTAAATCTTTCAAAAAAAAGAAAGGATACAAGACAGGTAACCACACAGAGTGCTTACAACGTCATGACCAACTCCCAACTTCCAACTTCCAACTCCCCAGAAGTTTTCACTACCAGTCACTCAGCAGGGTTGGAAGAGAGGAGCCTAGGTGAACCTGCTCAGTCTTATCTCAGAAAACCCTTCAGCCTTGATCCGGGTAGTCATGCAGCCCTCTGTGGAATTACTTCACTAGACCTCATCCTTCCCTGTGGCTGCTTAATACTGGTTACTCTTTTTGAAAAATACTGACAATGGAGTCTAGTTGCTTGATCTCCTAGATGATCCTCAGTTTGATTCTGATTTATCTTGGATCCAGTGGAGGTAAACACTTTAAAAATTCTTTGAGTTAGTGTTTCAAGGAGGATTTATCAAGAGTAAAATGATCAGGGGTCACCAAACCTGGACAAAAAGCTACCAAAGCAGCTTCGAATAATCTGCTGAGTCTTATACTAAATTTGTATAAACATTAATTATTTTTTGCCTTATATTACATTTCTCCAAATACTCATTACTTCAAAATGGACAAGATCTTGTTATCTAAATATACCCTCTGAATATTGGTATTAACTGTCCATCTACTTATATATTTAAAGACATTTATTTATAATTATTTTTCCATATAAAATTGTTTTCACAATCACTAGTTATGAAATGTTTAAGCATGATAAAATGGAAGCTAGTACATGCTAAAAAGGGAAGCTGAATAAAAACCATAGAAAAATCCTAAATTGTTAAGTATATTAAGTTTTACTAATAACCAATGGCTGCTTGCAGAGAATATAATTAGTTTGCTGGAAACTGTGGAAGAAGTAGCAGAACTAATATGCTAGAGAGTGTATTTCATACATGATATTTACCAATCATTTAATATTTCAACTTCAGGGAAAATACTGTTTTTCAAAATAATAAAATTGTCTCAATTTTTATCTGCATCTCAGGTATTTTGGATCCTCACCAGAGTTAGCATTTTCCTTGGATGTAAGCTTCTGGACACAATGGATAAACTTAAAAAAAAAAAAAAAAAAAAGTCACATTCAGGAAACCACTTACCCCAATACTTACAAGTCACCATCAGCTTTTATAAAATTCCTTTACAGCATTTACAGAAGAATTACATTGTTTGTTTTCCTCGCAAATTTCATTAATAGCTTTCCTAACAGTCTTAATAGTGAACAATTTTATAAACCCCTATTGAGCATCCTACCTGGATCTTTATTGTGCTGTTGGTTTCATTTGCTAATTATTTATGTGGGCTTTTTGCATTGTTACAAGGTTGGAGCTAGTTGGCTATTTTTATGCAGTTTTGTAAGGCTTCAGTATACATATCATGCTGACTTCCTTTATTATGCTTTTAAATCCTAGAAAAATTTTATGGTTTGATCAGTGTTTTTGTTTTTTTTTTTTTTTTTTTTTTTTTTTTTCACTATAAAGGGTTCTTTTTTCCACCAGCAAATAACATTTCTTTTCTGGTTAAGAATTTCAATATTTAGGTAATCATCAACTCTGCAATAGTGAGATGTTTCAACCTTGACAGGAAGCCTAGGATGGTAATGAGACACCAGCTAGGCTGAGGTCATGGAATTTATAGAGTTTGCTTCTCTTTCCCCTCATTATGGGAAGTCCACTGCCTTCCTCTGCCTCCGACAATAATACAAGCGTGGGTGTGCAGGCGGTCAATGTTTCTTGGAGCCCTTGGGACTCACTTGCTTATCATCCCCCAAATTACTCACCTCACAGCCCCTCTCAGATCCCTAATTGCTAATAACTAGTCTTGTTCTGATTATAGGATGACAGACGCTATCCATGAATTGTCTGGGAAGTGACCATTATCAGCAGTGCAACTTGTCGAGCAATGAGATACCTCTTACACTTCAAGCAAACTTTCTTAAAATGGAGACTTTCCTGTGCTCCACATTTGAAACCATTTACATGGTTTTGAGATCAGTTCCTTAGATGTTTTTATTGAGTTCCCTTTAATCCCGTCTAGATCTGGTGCATTTTTGGTGACGGTGGTTACAAAGAGGGCTGAACTCAGTAAAGGTTAGATATTTGACCACTTATTTCTCAAATATAAAAATTGGATTATCTTTCTCCCTGAGGCAGTTTAGGAAATATATGTTTTCCTTTGAATTCATTTGCGTGGTGTTGAACAAAAGTTTCCATTGGGATTTTTTAACTTTCTCATGTAAATGTGATTATTTTCTTTTCATCGTAATTTTCAAATTTACCTATTTCATCTTCTCCTGCCAAAAAACTTCATAATAATATGTTTTCTAGTAAACAAACTTCTGCTGCTAGCATTAATTCCTCCCTTCATTGGTCTTCTAAATTCTTGCATTGGCAATTTATTCCATTCACTTGTATTTCTTAATTATTTAGAAGTAAGCATTTTGGTTTTGGCATTGCTATCTGCAGCTCAGTGGTTTCTATCAATGGTATCTTTGTCATATCGATTTTCCAGACATTCTATAACTTTAGATTAAAGTTTCTTCTTGGCCTAAAATACATGTTCAGATTAGTTTGCCTTTAGTTGTCTTGGTTGGGTACCCTCTGCTATTTTCTGATCTTATTGCTTTGTGATGAATGTTGTCAACCCTATTTTTAAGGAATTTGAGGTTTTGCTATAGCTAGTCCAGGTGACTTGTGATTGATTTTCCACCATTACTGTAAAACAAGGTATTTCCTTGGGTGGTGGGGGCAGGAGGTATGTGTGGGTGGGTGGGTGGATGGGTGTGTGTGTGTGTGTTTACAGAGAATCTACCTTATATTATCTCACATTTGATTGAGGAAACCCCAACTGAAATCTTGTACTACAGTATTTTTCCCCTGACCTGGAAATAGAGCTGATGTTGGGGTGTGTATTCCTTTCCTACAGTTATCATAACAAAGTGCCCCAAACTGAGTGGCTTAAAATAGGAATGAATTGTTCCATAGTTCTGGAGGCCAGACGTCTGCAGTCAAGTTGTCAGCAGGGAGGGCCATTCTCCCTCAGAAGCCTGTAGAAGAATCCTTCCTGGACTCTTCTTCCCTTCTGGTGGTTTGCTGGTAAACTGTGCTGTTCCTTGACTTACAGACCCATCACTCCAATCCCTTGTCTTCACATGGCATTCTCCCTGTGTGCGACTTCACAAGACAATCCTCCCATGAGGACAGAGTCACATTGTTTTAGGAGCCCCTCTTACTCCAGTGTGACTTCCTCTTAACTCATTGCATCTGCTACCATCCTATTTCCAAATAAGGTCACATTTTGAGGTGCTGGAGGTAGTACTCCAGCATACCGTTAAGGGAGACACAATTTGACCCTTAACAGGGTGTATCTCCCCTGAGTTCCTGATTCTGACCTATCTCTTATATTTAATAATTATTTCATTTAAAAAAAATTCTTGGAAATGTTGTTTATACAGCTGCTCCTTGGTAAAATTTTTTAGCTAAGGGTTTGTCACTTTTGGTTCCTGTACCTATCTCCCCCTCCACCCCAATATCTTTGTATAAATTCTGACCTGGCTATAAAGTTGAAACATAGCTAGCTAACAATGTCATTTCTTTTAAAATGCGAGTGTGTTATTATACAACAAAACGATTTTTAAGAAGCAAATGGTCATTTTTGTTAAATAGGACAACGATTATGAATTTAGTGTATAAAACCTCATCTTTACTTCAAACTCATTTTTTAAAAGAGGTAATGTTAATTTTCTATTATCTAGGACATATACTAATGCTGCCTTGGAAATAATAAACCCCAGCATTTTCAAGTGACTTCCAAAGCCAATGTTAGAACAGTTAGCCAACCAGGATATATTGGACATTTTATTTAAAACTTGGGGCTGATAAAAGAATGAAAATCACATGTAAGGACCTGGTGGGAGTTGGATAAAACTTCTCTAATCTAAGCAGACTGAGTGGGCAGAGAAGCTCATAGGTAATTCCATTAGACAGACCTGCTTTATTTTCTTACCAAGTTTGCCATTAGCCTTGGTTTGAAAAGAACAAAAAGGCCTCAAAAGTATACTTATAAATATGTCACTTAGTAAAGGTTAAAAGACAGACTCACTCTTTTATAATGTGCAGTTCCAAAAATAACTGAAGAGCCATTTGGAGGCGCCTCCAACTGTTAAGGGGGAAATAAGAATTCTCCCCGTCCCTATCTGTTGACTTAATATATAACATGGGGTATTAAAGAAAGGAGAAAATCTTTACTTGTCGCCCTTGAATCCTAAGCACAGGATTTTGGTGCTGACATTTCAATGGTGGTTCATGCCTACACATGTCCACCACTTTGAGTAAAAGGTCAGTTATCAAATCAGAACCTTGTGTCCACGATTCAGAATGGTCTTAAATCATAATGAGTCCAAGAAATAGGGTACAGGAGTGGATTTCATGTACTCACAATTCAGCTGAGTTTGATGCAGCCTACAGTGATCGTAAAATTTACATGAAGAAAATTCTTCTTTAGGGTCTTTGTAAAATGTCTTAAAAGCCTGCTATAGGGGTGCCTGGGTGGCTCAGTGGGTTAAGCCACTGCCTTCAGCTCAGGTCATGATCTCAGGGTCCTGGGATCAAGCCCCACATCAGGCTCTCTGTTCAGCAGGGAGCCTGCTTCCCCCTCTCTCTCTGCCTACCTCTCTGACTACTTGTGATCTCTCTCTGTCAAATAAATAAATAAAATCTTAAAAAAAAAAAAAAAGCCTGATTCAGAGTGAAGTATTTACTTTATGCTTCCTTTACAGTTAAAGAGAAATGTATGGTAAGACAATATTGGAATATTCTCACACACACATTTAAAATATCAGAGCATAGTATTTCAACAGAACATTAATTTAACATTCTGTCTTCATCTTAAACTGTCACAGGTCTTTAAATATTGGAACATAAGCTGATTTCCAGTTAGAATGACTATTATTTCAAAACACGATGTGCTTAATATTGAGTTTACCCAAGGAATGGCTTACATTTCTACCCTGTCATCAGTTCCTGTTCTAACCATAATTCATTTCAGTTTAGTGTCCACTATACAAACTACACATGATTAGCAACATGTATGGAATTTATAATGAAATCATCTTCTTGTTAAATAGGATTGGATAGAAATATGCTCAAGTAGTACCACAAAAACAGTCAAGAGAAAAAGTATATATCTGATTTTTCAAAGGTGTTATGCTATGAAAAATTAGATCCCACTCCCAGCTATTAAAATGGTTCTGAATCA